>NC_139685.1:29683709-30283709 GCF_964106915.1 Podarcis gaigeae | reverse complement strand
ATCAAAAGCCACCCTCTCTACTGTGCACTGCTCATTTAGGCAAACCTGCTTGGTGCCACGTAATTAAATTCAAGTTGTCCCACTTGACTTTATTATGCATCTCTGGATAATTACTAATCAATATGTGCAAGTCTGGACTTACATGGCTGTTCTAGCGTATCTTCTCCAGGAAACATTTGTACCAGGTAGATAAATCAAACATATACTACAATCTGGGACCAGCATGGTACAAATAAAACCCAATTTTAATAATTAATTTAATCACGGACACACCCATGCAGAAAAAAACTCCCACTAAGTTACATGGATCGAGGTATGCAGCCTAAATCAACACTTCTCCAAGCTTATTCTCAAAAACCTCAATCAGATATCTTTTACAAAGCAACCTCATCCCTTTGTTGAACAACAGGTAAAGGTTGTGAGAGTCCACACTAAAGTTGGCAGACCCAAAAATATACTGACCTTGAACCCAGAGTATGGTCTGAAGGCTCAAGAGGATAGCAGGCCTGCTCTTTTCCAATACTTGAGACTCTGAGCAAAGGGAAGTCATCCCTCAGAGGGGTGGGGGGTGGCTTGAACATTATCTGATATGCACCACACACACACTGCCTTGGGTTCCAGGCATGAACTGTGACATAAATGTAAGAACATAAATAATGTAGGACCTCTGAGTAGGACTTAGTTAAACCCACTGGTCACAACCTGGGGCCCTACTAAGCATTTGTTACAACCGACAGACATTCCTTTGTTAGGCAGATTAGCAATTGCCCAGATTGGTTAGCTGGTTGGTAGTTAATCAGTAGGTTATGAAATGATCCTCTTGAGAGTCTAAAGACATTGTTTGTTTTAAAGATGAGAGCCATCAAACCTTGAGGAAAGGGGGTTCTCCTTTACTCAGCTAAGAGGAGGCATATGTGTGTGAAGAAACAACAATCTGAGACACATCTGAAACAGACACAGAAAGGAAGGAGTTATCAAAGGAGGGAAGAGTCTCTCTCTCTCTCTCTCTCTCTCTATTGACTTGATATGGCACAGCAGATCTCCTGCCTCACTGGAGTGTGAATGTTGCTTGTAAATAAAGCAGCATTTTAAGTCTCCAGTGTTCTTTCCACCAAAAGAAATGCAGCCTGGGTAATGCTGCCTCTCTAGAACTTCTTACTGCTCTGGAAGTGAACTGCTGTAACCAATCGTTTTGATTTTTTTTCAGGACAAGCCAGAAAAACAGCATCCTTTTCAGGACTGGAAACATTATTCTGATTTTGCCAGGAGGAAACACAGTGGTTGAACTCTTTCAAAGCACACTCAAAGAGAGGCCACCTTTCTGGGCACATCTGGGGTAGGTAGGAGAGCAGCATCTGACCTGACAACCTGCTGACTTCACTTTCTACTGCTGCAGACCTATCCCAGACCTATGCACTTCCCAGCCCTTCATTTAACCCAGGGGTAGGCAACCTGAGGCCCGTGGGCTGGATGCAGTCCATTCGCCTTCTCAATCCAGCCAACGAACTGAAATCAGTTCTGGAATCAGCGTGTTTTTACATGAGTAGAATGTGTTCTTTTATTTAAAAAACCCATCTCTGGGTTATCTGTGGGGCATATGAATTCGTTCATCCCCCCCCCAAAAAAAAATATAGTCCAGCCCACCACATGGTCTGAGGGACGGTGGACCGGCACATGGCTGAAAAAGGTTGCTGAAATCTGATTTAACCCTTGACTCCGATTCCTAGGAAGTATTACACATAAAGGAAAAGACCCTTTCTTGTTAAATTAGAAGGAAATAGCTCACATGTTCCTGCAAGTTATCTAAGTCCCACCTAAAGATGCTCAATAAGGTAAAAAAGAGAATAAAAGGTGTGACTATTATCAGGAAGGAAGAAAATACCACAAGGTAAAACAGGTGTTGCCTGTGATACCTGGCATGATGTCTGAATTAGCTTTCACAGTGAAGGAGCTCAAAATTATTATCAGGAGCCTGTGCTCTTTCACCATCAAAACCAAGCAAAATAGGTTAAAGTAAACACTCCAGCAGTGACAGCCGCTGAGCAACAGAAAGAAATTCCTTGCTGACAGGCTGCAGTTAAGACAGACTAGCAAGCCTGAAGTGCACAACCCAGACGTAACACACAATCATAACTGTGCACTGAAACCACCAGAATGAGCAGTCATAGCACCGTGAGTAAGCAATAGAGTGGAAGTCTTTCCACTGAAATGCTTCCTGGTGTCTAAACTAGAGTTCAAACTAACATTTCAAATTTCTTTCTCTTGCTCACTCCTGTATATCCTTCTTGAAGATTTTTGTTTTGTTTCTGTAAAAACAAAGAAGTGGGAATCTTTCACCTTTGGCTATGAGCTTTAGGACACAACTGGATGTGATGTGGGAGATCTGCAATCAGGATTTCCTGTGTGGTGATTTTTGTTTTTTAAGTGAAAAGCAGCTAAAGGGAAGAGGCATGTGAGGAACAAGTATAACCCTTTCTCTCCTGTTGTTTTCCTGAACTAAATTATGTCACCAAAGCCACTCTTTGCCCCATTGGGAAACCATACATGTATGCTCTCCTCCAGCACGAACTCCTCAATCTAACCCCAACCCCCAAAAAACTGTTTTTTGAACTTTTTAAAATCACTGGAGATCACACCTAGTCAGGATGCCCAGATGCAAAAGAGGACAGGGCTCCTATAGTGCAAAATTTAATTTATAAGTCAGTGCATCTGTAGGAGTGAAGACCAGGGGTCTACCTTGGAATGCTGTAAGAGCCAGGCCAGGCAAGAACCATTTTAGAGAGCAAGCAGGCAAAAAGCCATTTCTGTGCCATTTTTGTGAAGCAAGCTAAAAGCTAAGTTTGCAAAAGTTCTCTTCTGTTTTGCAATAGCATTTGCAGTTAAGGTATCTGCAGCTGCAGCCCCGTTTGCAAGCTATTTCTAGGAAACGGACCCCTGAAACTGCCTCAAATTCTGATAAACACAGCAAAGAACAGGATGTATGCCCACCACAAGATCTCAGAAGCGAGACCTAGTTAAAAGCTGTTAAAACCACAGACCCTGTTTCTGAGAAACAGGTGGCCAGGGTGTTTACTGGAATCCATAGGTGTCAAATCTCTTTAATAAGCCAGCAGCACCATCTAGTGGATAAGGCAGCTTGGAACCGAAAGGCCACCACCAATTTTTTCATTGGTAGAGCTTTTAATGAATATGCATCAAAGACCATAGGAAATTGTCAATCATTGGCTAAAGGGATTGCTAAGGGGCTGAACCATTGCTTTGCCTGAGGGGATAAAAACTGTCTGCCCCTGGTGCTCGGGGGCATTCTCTCATTTTTCCTGAATGCACCCATTTGCTTTCTTGTCTGACAAAAAACCAAATTAAATAAAAACATTTCTTTAAAATATTGCTGCCTGGATTTTTCCATTTCTGGTCTGTATTTTGAAGTCCCTAACACATCCACCTCACAAGCCCCAGGTGCCTCTGCCTAAAAAAAATCAAGTGCTTTGAGGATGACTTGATCAAAATTACATGCCCTCCAACATTTCTCCAATTAAAACAGGGACGTCCCATTCCGTAATGATAATTTTACTATTTATACCCCACACATCTTACTGGGTTGCCCCCAGCTACTCTGTGCAGCTTCCAACATATATAAAAAGATAATAAAACATGAAACATTTTTAAAAACTTCCCTATACAGGATTGCCTTCAGATGGCTCAGGGGTCAGATAACTCCATACCCTCCAACATTTCCCCAATGAAAATAGGGATGTCCTAAGGAAAAGCAGGACATTCTGAGATCAAATCAGAAACTGGGACGGCTTCCCTAAATCAAGGACATCCCTGGAAAATAGGGACACTTAAAGGGTCTGAAATTGTCTACTGCTGTCTCACTCCCAGCTTTTCTCATCTAGCAATACCACTTTCTAATGAAGCTTGGACTTCTGGCAGCGGACAGGCTGATTTCATGCCACATCAAACACAGGACAGGAAGGCAAGTGATCAGGCACTATCTATATGAAGCCATTGGATGTGGTCATTCAGAGTACTGGGGCAAAGTGTCAAAAATACACTGATGATACAGCTCTATTTCTCCGTAACATCAGTGTTAGGGAGAAGGTGTGCATGATCTGGACTGATGTCTGGGTGCAGAGATGAGGTGCAGAGGATGAGAGACAATAAACCTTGGGAAGATGTAGGCACTGTGGGCCAGTGGGCCCCACGTCCAGGAAATTATCCATTTGCCTGTTCTGGATTGGGCTCCTTCTGAAATAAGAGGATCCATCTTTGCCATTCGAAGGTCAGACAGCCTCCATGACTTCTATTAGCTATATCCCTATTGTATAGGGATAGTCTGGCCACAGGGATTCATGGATTGGTAACCTCAAGGCTCAATTATTGCAACATGACCTATGCAGGGCTACCCCTGAGCCTAGTCCAAGGTTCCAGCTGGTGCAAAACACCACAGCTAGAATGTTGATGGAGACAGACCATCACTCCAGTGGCCAAAAGCTTGCACTGGCTGCCCATATACTGCTGGGCCAGGTTTAAAGTTCTTGTATTATGTTACAAAGTCCTTAAGACCTTGGGTCCAGGAAACCTCAGGGACTGCCTGATCTCTTAATGCCTAATTACTGAGGTCTTGAGGGAAGTCACTGTTAGCGCCTCCCTCCTGGTTCATATCCATGAATCGTATCCACAAGGAGCAGTGTGTTCAGTTTTGTGGGTCCAATTCTGTGGAACTTCCATCCAGTTGAGATAGACAGGCTCCCTCTATCTTGAAGTCACTGAAGACTTTTTATTTCAGCATACTTTTTAATCTGAATTCTAATTTTATATGTTTGACTTGTTTTTAGTCTTATTGTATTGGGGTCCCCTGTGCACTGCTTAGAGGCAGCTGTGATGAAGTGGCACAAAAATTGTTAAATAAATAGGCCATCATCACAGCTCTGCGACACTTGAAAACAACATTTTGCATCCAGAAGCAAGAGCATCTGAAGCTTGAGTATTCCACACACGCCCTTTTTGGCAAATGGCATTTGGACTGAGGCCTGCCTCTCAAGTCTCCTTTCCAGGCTGTGGTTGTTCGATTCCTGCCACTCAGTGGAATCGTGTGTGAAGTTTCTGATTTGTGTTGACTCCTCCAGAGTGGGAGAAAAAGCTGATCTTCAAAGGGGAAAACAGCATCAACCACTGATTAAAGTGCAGCTTTAGCATGCTGCTCAAACGCAACTGGGTGCATCTCACATGGCACATTCTGATTAGGAGCGTGCAGAAAACTCAAAGGAAGGACTTCTTTTTCTTTTTCCAGCAAGCTGATAGGCAGAATGATGAAAGTTTAAGGGATTTTTTAATAGCTTCGGATTTAAAACACAAAATGCAATTGAACTAAGTGCAGTAAATCCAATTAGTCACCCTGGCTCTGTCCTTTTATTAGTTATTTCATTGAGTTTTAATAGGCTCTGTGGCCCTGTCTAGAACAGAGGCAAGAGGGCTTTGACCTGAGGGAGGCCTGCACCAAAAGGTACTCTGTCAAATTAGTGATGCAAGCACAGAGCTTTATCTGCAGTAGAGTGCATGGTCTGTCCACCACTCTGCTACCCTGAACCAGCAGACACTTAGTGCTCCCTCCCCTGGCCACTGACAGATTTGCAGAACTGAAGAATGGGGAGACTACATAAGCATTGTCCTGGGGCACATTGTTAGGAGATATATTTCAAAGACTTGGTGAACTCAGGCAGCCCTCAGACCCCAGGGGCTTCAGCACATGCAAATTCCAAAAAGGTACACCATCCAAGCTGCAGTTTGGATATGGGTATTAGTGGTACACTGAGGCAATCCCAGTAGCACACTCTCTACTCCTGTTCATTGCCAAACAATCTGACTGGCTGGTCCCCATAGTCACAGCTGTAGTACCAGTCAGGATACAGGATACAGGTTTGTTTATTCCTCCTTTGCAGGAGGACAGGGCAACTAACCAACTGCTGGATGTCCCTCCAATTGGGAGCTTCTCCATTCCACTTTCCTACTTTTCATCTTATACATGGATCTAGTACCGTATCTTAGAGTCACAGAGTAGGAGTTTAGAACTGCATGATCCAAAGATGAGAACTAGAGTCAAGTAGAAGCCCATCTCACACATGGAACATAGGAAGCTGCCTTACACCAAGTCAGGCCATTGGTCTCTCAAACTTAGTATTTACGCTGCACTGATTGGCCAGCAGCACTCTAAGATTTCAGGCAGGGTTTACCCAGAAAAGCCAGGGATTGAATCTAAGACCTTCTGCATGGATGTGCTGCTGCAGTTTCTGGATTGTACAAGAATCCTCACAACAAGAGTGGTTCTAGACTATGTACTACAGTGATGCCTTGGTTTACAAGCATAATCCGTTCCAGAGGTCCGGTTGTAAACCAAAACAGGTTGTAACCCAAGGTACGCTTTTGCCAATGGGCCTCCAAAAAAAAAAAAAATGGGTTGTAATCCCAAAAAAGGGGACACACACTTTAGGGTTTGACATGGTTGTAATCCAAAACAGTTGCAAACCAAGGTATCACTGTATGTGCAATACATTAAGGAAAGTATTGTTGTTTGTGAGCAGACATTACAAACTCCATTTCCAGATCACTCTTTCATAGCTAACAAATTGAGCCAAACATGGGTTTTGAAGGGCCTCTGCTCCAAGAGTGCTGAGTTATATGCCACATGTCAAAACTAAAATTAAGTGTGAAATTGCAGACACCTAGATTATTGAGTTAACCATCCATGGGAGAGCAGCAGGTCACACTATGGCTCTACAAATAGGTTTTACTATATAAACATAAAGCAAAGATTGCTAAGTATATCAACATCCCTATAAGGAGCCGAGTATTCTAGGGCAGCTTATATACAGCAGAACAAGGACAAGCAATTTTTTTGTGACCCAATGTTTACAGCAGAGAAAGGTCTAAGCAAAGGTCAGGCAAAATTGTCCTGGAAATATCATCAGTGTTACATTTAAGTGGTCACTTAAGCTAAAGGTTGCTTATTGCTGGAGTCTGCAAATGTTGTAGCTATTCACTCCCTGATAATCATGTTGTTTTATTTTTTCCATTTATTTATTGAGTAAATCGAACTAATAAAAACACAAACCATGACTGTCATGGGAACACTCCAAGGAGGAGTGATCCAGTGCGGCAGAGGAAAGGAGGGGGGTGCTGGCGTCAACTGTATTTTTACTCACAAAGCAATCAATACAGTTTAACACAAATAGTCCTTGAATGTTCCACATTGTGCATTGCTTTCCTGGGGATGGGAGGGGAAAGTATATTAATTCATATTCTCTCTCTCTCTCTCTCTCTCTCTCTCTCTCTCTCTCTCGGTTTCATACATTCCTTTTGGACTTATTTTCCTTCTCTCTGGGCAAACTTTCGCCTTCCAGATGTTGTTGAATTCCAATTTCCATCAGCCCCAACCAGAATAGCCAATGGCTAGGCAAGATGGGAGTTGTACTCCAGTAGCATCTAGAGGGCGAAAGGGTTCTCAGCCCTGATCTAAAGCATGACATAAAATAAAAACAGCTGCAAATAATTTTTAAAATAATACAAAAAATAAGTGAAGATAAATTTTAAAACAATACAAAACGAACATCAGTGGCAGAGAGACCCTTTC
The DNA here is from genome assembly GCF_964106915.1 of Podarcis gaigeae. Classification (NCBI taxonomy): domain Eukaryota; kingdom Metazoa; phylum Chordata; class Lepidosauria; order Squamata; family Lacertidae; genus Podarcis; species Podarcis gaigeae. The sequence goes on along the minus strand of NC_139685.1, from coordinate 30,276,079 downwards.
ATTCAGATGGAAAAGCCTAGTGTGCAACAGTTGTTCTTCTGTCCTACGCAGATTGGTGGGGAGGACAAAGTCTGAAAAACGCCTGTGGTCTACAGGCAAGAGCAGGAACACTTGAGGCTAAAGCTGCCTTTTTACAACCTCTTTATTCAAACCTAAGGAGACACTGCTCTGTTATGTGGATTAGTTTAATTACATTTCGTTATTCAGCTTCCACAACAAGCAGAATCAGAATAGGGAAACTGTACATGGAGAAAAAGCTGCTGAAACTCATGACAGACTCGTCTTCTTTTTTTATCATCTCCCAATAAGACCTACAGGGGTCAGGTATAGTAAGAACATGAATTCATTATTTAAAGGCAGGTTACAGAATTTGATCTACCTATGTTTAGTATTGAGGTCAGTCATGTATATATATATAGTATAAAAATCAAGCAGGCCTAAAATATACACACTAGTTACACATGTCATGTCTAGTAGATCAGTCCACATATGCCTCAGCCAATATTTATCCTCTGTGCAAATATCCTGTAAATTCCTTTATGAAAGCAAAAGTCTGAGAGCCATTATGAGACTAGCCTCATCCCTGATGGCATTTAGACAGGCAGTGAAAGCAGTCCACGTGCCTTTAAATATATGATTGAAGGTTATTTTAACTGTTCCATTTTGGTTCTAATGTTTTAGTTTTAGTTTTTTGTTTGGCTTTATTTTCTTCTTTTATGTAATCCACTTTTGGGACCTTTTAGGGCAGTGTATTTTTGAAGCAAATAAATGTATGTTCCTATTTCTTTAATTTTTTAAAAATACAGGTTCATAGGTTAGTGAGACATTGCTATGGGCATAAACCCTACTCCTCTTCTCTAATTCTTTGCACAAGAATCCATTCCAAATATTCTTTTTATAAAAAACACACCAAACTGCAGGTATGCAAGGGAGTAACCTGTAATATTATGACACAAATATTATTCACATAACAATTACAATAGCAGCAAATGAGCTATGTGGTTGAAGGACTGCATACGTCAAGGTGCAAAACACTTTGTGTGCTCAGTGAACAGGATGCCCCCACAATCTTGAGGGAAGCTGTGATGCTTTGTTCAATGAATTTAAAACTACTGGCACCATTCCTTATCTTTTTAACTGACACGGGCTTTCCCATGCCTTTAACAGCTGTATGACAGGTGGGTCTCAACAGGTAAACCTCTTCCCATCACTGTATCTCCATGATGCAGAGAAGTCATCTGGTGGTTTCTATTACAGAGTTGTTAAATAGATGCATTCTTTGCCCATTTAGAAAAGTGGCAACCTAGGAGAAAAGGCCACACAGAGGCTACTTTAAAGTGAACAAGTAGATGCTCAGGAATACCTTCCAAAATATGTTTCATCATTGGAGATGAATTATTCACAAGTGATGTCTGCTAACAATGACAATATTCTAAATATATAATGCAAACAGGTTTCTTACCTGTTCATTATGTTGTCAAGCTGGCATGCTGCACAATTCGCTTTCATCAAAGGTACGGTGTATGCTCATTTAACCATTTGAAGATTGTATAGATCAGTTTGCTCCTATGTAGATGTAATAAACAATCAAAAATAATATTGGTCAATAAAAAAAATGGCTCAAGAGGTTATCACTTACTCTCTAACATAGCAAGTCATTCAAACAGTGCTGAAAAAGAGATAGTCCACACAAACCACTTGCACAGTATCATATTATAAATGGAGTACATTTACAAGATACTTGGTGCAATTTCTTTAGATGCCATTTATTATTCCACACAGTCCTCAACATCCTTATTCAGAATTTACTATCCATGGATTGTAGCAACATGGTACAGAGTAGACTCATATTTGAAGAGTAAAAGAAGTTACCAGCAGAAATAATGGCAAATGGAAGCAATTGGGAAAGGGGTCACAGAATTGTGCAGCCTCCTCCACATTTCTGAGGCTGTTCTGCCACATTTTATGCCAAGATTAGATACAGAAACTTACATACAAAACATTTAGCAATAGATTATGGGATGTGACCTACAACACTGGTCCACACTTAACACAGTAATATTTTATTATGATCTACTGCTTGCAGACAAGTGAATCCTGCACTCTGCACATAGGTTAACATTTCAGCTAATTTTCAAGAATGGCATTTCCCAGATCTACAGAAATTTCTACATCATGGTAACACTGGCCTTGGGACACTAACCTTCTGTGTCTCGCCCTGTGAATCTCCCTTTCCCTCTGAGAGTGCCACAGAGGCTATTTCCTTCCCCCCTGTGTCCGTAATTCTCATACCAATGGCTATATTGTGCCCCTTTCCATATTCTGGGACACACACATCAGATTTGTCATTGAAGAATTGAGGATTATGCAAGATCCCCTGTAATCCACTTTGAATACAGCCTACTAGCTGTACATTGTGGCAAATGTACAGTGGTACCTCTGGTTAAAAACTCTTAACTCGTTCTGGAGGTCCGTTCTTAACCTGAAACTGTTCTTAACCTGAAGTACCACTTTAGCTAATGGGGCCTTCTGCTGCTGCCACACCACCAGAGCACGATTTCTGTTCTCATCCTGAAGCAAAGTTCTTAACCTGAGGTACTATTTTTGGGTTAGCAGAGGCTGTAACCTGAAGCGTCTGTAACCCGAGGTACCATATTTTTTAAGTTGCAGGCAGACAGCAAAAACAGAAGGTTCACTGATCTCCTGCACTGCTGTGCAAGACTTGATGGGACACAACTTGTACGATCTGAGCACAAGTTGTACAGATCTGAGCACAGAATTTAGTTTCGATTGGAGCAACAGGAAGCATTTTCTTACCACATTCAAACCTAGTTCCCAACATGGGTTAGGGACACTTAATAAAGCATAAGGGTTCAAAACAAAACTTTTAGACCAGACTGTAAACTGAAGCTAAGGGAAGCTGCAGATGTTTTGATCATTCATTTTCTCCCCCAGCAATTGCTTTAATGGGTTGGAGCTCCTGGGAGACCATTTGACTTTTGCTCATGTCTATGCCATTCCTCCCTGTCATGCTGACTGTGCAAAAGCTTAAAGCTGTCAACAACCTGCATTCGGTATTATTTCACGTAAAGAAAAATAAAGTGACATCTGATCTGTCAAGAGGAAGGTGGGGATTTTGTTCTGAAAAATAGAAAGCAAAAATGTTCTGTGCAGAATCAATAGTCAAATCAATATTGTGCCCTCCCACCAAAAGCTCAGCTTGGCCTGAACTGCAGTCTTCCTCTCACTGCCCCCATCCCCCCGGGTTACAGCAACCATCCATTAAAGTGAGTGAATGGAACTTACTTTGCCAGGACCACATCTTTGGTAAGTGTTTCTGAAGCAATACAGTAATGATTATTTTGCAGTATTGCATTTTAATAATTAAAATAAAGCACTGAGCATTATGCGCACCACTCTGTGGGAAATACTTCCCAGTAACCAGGGCCCTCAGAAAGCATAATTCACATTAGCAGAGAGATGCTTCCACAGAGCAGAAGCCAATGGCGATAGCATAAAGGTGACCCTGACTCATTCTCTCTCTTTCTAAGACAGAATCAACAACCAAGCTTTCAAAAGCATGCTTTTCGCCTCACAGAATTGCTTCTTTTCCAGTTCTTCCAATTAGAGAGAGAAGAACCTACTGCTCACAGTTACTGTCCACATCAGAATGGAAAACAATTTGCATAAAACAAGAGTGGGGGGGTAAAAGAGGAGAATGAAATAGAAGACACACAGACTGCAACAGAAAACATGTAGGAGATTGTCACAACAAAACCACTAACTAACAATCTACACCATACATTTAAAGCACTCTTACACTGCTTTAAGTGTCATGGCTTCCCCCAAAAGAATCCTGGGAACTGTTGAGGGCCCCCCCATCAACATTGTGTCCTCTCTCTGGTGAGGCAAGGTCAAAGGAAGCTTAATCTATTTCACCAGCATGATTTGTTGTTGTTTTTCTCTTCAGAAGGGGATTCATGTGGTCCACCACTGGGGCACATAATACTGCTCTAATTTTCAAAATGCACAAGACACCAAATGACAAGAATTTCGCCAGGATCTGGGAGGGAGTGTAGGGGAAAGGAAGGAAATCATTAAGTAAAATTGACAGGTCTTTCACCTTACTTTGTCAGTTTCATTAGAAACGATGATGATGATGATGATGTGACTTCAGTGGGCTTGGTGGGCAAATAATTCAGAAAGAAATCTATTCTCACACTGTCAGTAAGGAGGTCCATTAGGTCAAGATGGAATTGCATCTGAAAAGAGTTACAGGGCAGTACGGGCCAGAACACACTAGCTGGAGGGGTTGTGACATTTAAAGAGGGGGATGCATAACTTGAACAGTGATAAGATGAATTAACTTATGTGGGAAAAGATAATTAAACCACCTGAAAATGCACGTGTGATTTCAGCCTTAGACTTGCAAACTGCATCCTGAAGGCAGTAACAGCATTTGTAAAAGGTTTAAAACACATTCTTTCACACCAGCCCTTAAATAAACGCTTTCCACATTGCATCTAGAAAATATTATCCTGACTGAGTATCACTTTGGAAACAACCCACTGCTATCCTGCAAAAGAACTTTCAAATCCAGAGGGGCCTATTTTTTGTTTGCATACACATCAAATGTGGTTTACAGGAGAGAAAAGTCTTTATTGGACAAACACACAGCCTCTTCAGTTGTGCCTGCAACACTCCAAATAGACGCCAGGCCACACCAATAAGTTAAGATTTCCCATTTTTGACCAGCTCTTGTCTTTGAAAAAGTCTTTAATGACAGCCTCCTAGCAGATGAGACAATATTAACTACTACACTTTGCACAATGGTACACATACAAATTTAAAAAGTGAACAAGCACCCCCTCCCAATGTTCCCTAGTTTTGAAAATTACAGGCAAATGCTCCAAAACATACTGTAATTTCTTCAGATGTTGAGAAGCCTAAACTCAAAAATTTCCCCCCTATGTCTTTTGTCCTTCCCTTAAGTACAAAAAGTCCAATTTTGCACACCCTACATGAGGATTACTTCTGGACTTCACAAAAGTCTATTCCAAATTGCAGCAAGGCCACTCACTTGACTTAAATTGGTACAGGAAAGACGAAGGACATTGCTTTAATCTATGAAGAGACACAGTTAAGCACTTTCCAGGGTTTTATGTGCAGGTTTCATAAAAATCCCAGATAGATAGATAGATAAGATTAGGTAACGCATTATCAGAGCCAGACTCACTAATGCCTCAAGAGCAAATGAAAAGAGTCATTGACTGACTATTAAAGTGTAACAAAATTACTGACAAGGAAATGGTTGGATAGCAGAGCTATAATAATTAGCAATACTTTTAATCAAATATTTTATATCTCTCCATCTCAACAGTGGATAAACCAGTTCCCATCTCCTGTTCCCTGCAGTAACAGAGAGATTTTTATCCATGTTGCCAACAGAGACACATCTGCCTGAAGAACATACAGTGGTACCTCAGGTTACATACGCTTCAGGTTACATACGCTTCAGGTTACAGACTCCGCTAACCCAGAAATAGTGCTTCAGGTTAAGAACTTTGCTTCAGGATGAGAACAGAAATCATGCTCCGGCGGCGCAGCAGCAGCGGGAGGCCCCATTAGCTAAAGTGGTGCTTCAGGTTAAGAACAGTTTCAGGTTAAGAACGGACCTCCGGAACGAATTAAGTACTTAACCTGAGGTACCACGGTATACACATTCTTTTTGCCTCCTCCCCCTCCAATATCTGTTTTCTAACTTTTTCTACTGTCAAATAATGTTCAGAATACAAACAGAAAATTAACCTTCCTGTTACTAAGCCCTTTGTCAAAAGTCATTTCTAAAGAAAAGGACCAGCAGAATAAGAGAGAGGCTACTATGTTGAAACACAAAGGTTTTTTAACAGCTTAGAGTGACTGGTGGTGGTTTGGGTGTGTGGTGTGTGTGTAAAATGTATTCTTGAAGGAGTCCAAACTGAAGGATGAAAATAAATTCCATTTTCTCACTCGGTGAGAAATTCTGAATTTCTGAATACAACCCACCCATTTATTGAATGATTTTCATTCTGAGGTTTTTGTTAATGTTTACTTGTAATTCATAGGAACAGAGAAAGCTGCTTTGTATTGAGTCAGACCACTAAGCCCTCTTATATAAGAAGCAGCTCTCTAATGGTTCAGGGTGGGGGAATCTTCACCAGCCCTACCTAAAAGATAGCTTCATTGTGGTGTCACTGTGATGCCAGGGTTTGAATCTGGGACTATGATACCACAGGTATAACCAGCCACCCACTTCTAGGCATGGTTTGTTTGGGATTTGAAGCCTAAAAGGGATCCTATCTATGTACTGAGAAACCTGAATGCATCATGGGTTGACCTTTCCATTAGACAAAGCAGCCTGGCTCAGGCAGCTGATTTTGGGATATCATTAAAAGGAAGCAAACCATACGTGTTGTTGTTATGCTTTTGGGGCATTTTTGGCCATTTTGGAAGTGTACATATAAAAAGCTCAACAACTCGGGTGAATCCTCCCCAAAAATGCTCACCAACTCTGTGCAATCCTTCCCTTCCACCCCACCCCACCCCACGCATGCTCCTCCTCCCTTTTAACAAAGGAAGGTCCAGAAATCTCATGAAGGATCACACAGCACAGCTCTCTGTGTCTCAGAAATTAGAATTTTCATTTGCCGTAAAATCAAGCAGCAGCCTGGACACTGCATCACCAGATCAGTTTCCAAAACCACAGAAAAAGTCAACACCGGGAGATCACAAAGGGGGCATGGAGATAATGGTGTCCCTGTTGGTCTCAAGCAACTGGTATTGAGATACAGTACTGTCTCTGCATATGGAGGTTTGACAGCTAATATATTTTTTTAAAACCTAAACTTATGAATTTGTCTGACCTTTTTTAAAAAAAACCACCTAAGCTAGTGGTGTGCATATTATGTTTGTCAAAATGTTGCTAAGCTACAACATATACCTCTTTAAATGTAATGATTAAAGTATATTTGTTTCTTTTTTTCACTTTGTACACATCATGGAAACAAACCTAGGGAAGGATCTAATATCCATCTCAGCTTCCAACACCATTTCCATTATATATACATAAGAATAAAAAGCCACAACCAACCACTATGCATATGAGTTTTGAATGCCAACACTTATAGAAGGCAAATCTATAGCATAGTGTTGCACACCACTCCAATCTTCAAGCAGTCTGAGATTCCAGGGGTCCCACAGCCGAAATCAAACGCTGCTTTGACACTCTTTCCAGCTTGCTGCTTTTTCTTCCAGTTTCTGGCTCACATCACCCAACTCTCTACTCTGGCCTTTTGTCCTTCCATTTGCCATGTCACACAGATCCACTTCCTTGGTTCCCTTAATGGCCCATCGCCCAGGCGACCACCTCAACAGGAAGCTAGCCTGCCTTAAAATATAACACTTGCTGGATCCAGGGATTAGGAGGGTCTCTGCATACAGCCTACTTCCCCCAACACCAAGTGCATAACAATATATTGCTTGAAACTATAACACATGACAAAGCCTTCCATTTTCCAAGGGCTAAATGGGAAAATAAGAATCACAAATTTAATGGAGTTGCTATGAAGATGAGTACTATCAGGATTGTAAAATGTGAAGGCCACAATCCACACATGCCTGAATCCTGCTGATTTTTTAAATAATCCCCCCCAAAAAAATATTACAAATCAAAACAAATTACTTTAATTTAATACAATTTCTTAAAATCAGATTTCATGCTCCTGTTGCAAACATATGTCAATCATGTTTGGGAAAGATAGAAATTTTGTTCCTTAGCACTTAGGATTGTTTCACAGGTACACAATTTCTTATCACCACTTGATGATCCCACTGAAAAGTATTAAATGGAAGTACTATTTGTGCTACTGTCCAGGGCACGGCCTGAAGCGAAGGCAAATGATGTAATAACCTTATGGAAGCTAAGCAGATCTGGGTCTATTAAGTGCAATGCCCAGTTGGCTGAAAGGCTGGATATAAACGTAATGAATAAATGTGTGGTGATGACTCATTCACACGTGGAGGTCATTCCTTGAAATTGCACTCAGTGTGTAACAAACTTTGATGTGTGAGTGAGCCTTTAGACTAGGCCATTTCTGTCACTTTATGGCAGAATGGAAATCACTCTGATAGCAGCTGCCTAAAATGGCATTGGCTACTGTTGCTCAGGCTCTGGGGACAGCACTTCCAAACTATTACTCACAGCATGATGACCGTTTCAGCAGGTCACAGCAGATATTTTCCTGCTAGATTCTCACTTCCTACCCCTGCATCTTCTATACTAGTTTCCATCTTTAAAACTTTACTGTTTGCAAACTTTTGGAGCTTCCCTCCCCCCAACTCCTTTCCTTTTTCTTTGCTAGGCAATAAATAGCAATCCAACAAATGCATACAAATGGCTTTCCATTAGAATTTTAATGTACTCTTGGAATGAAAGAAAAGCTTAATATAAATCTTTTTTAAAAAAATAAATAAATAACCAGTACATAAATTCAGACTGGGACATTGCCACCTAGGCTGAGCTGGAGAGTTCACTGTCTGCTGTCCCCCTCGTAAATTAACTGAGGTCTCCTGCTGCTGTAAATGAATAGCGCATCTTGGAAAAGATCATATCTGTCAAGATTGCAGATTGGTTTTCTCTCAGAGTTTGCAAAAAGTCACAGCTTTACAATGCCTTCATTATGTCGATGAGAATGGCTTCCCAACTGGAAAGAAATGTGTGTTTTATTCCGTTAGGCCTAAGATTTACAGAAAAAGCAATTTTCCTTCACAGTCAAGATACAACTCCCACCCCCACGAAAAATGTCATTTCACGTCTTTCATTCAGTCACCTTTTTACTGACAAATGTATATTCTTTCAGCTTCATGTGTACTCAAGAATTGTGACATTTAATGGCCAAGTAAGGTTAATCACAGGTGAGTGCATATACCTGATGGATATTGCAGCCAAGGCTGTATTCTCTGCCTTAAGAGAAATTGAATGATCTGAGCATATGATCTGGTGTCTCTCACACTTCTGTAAATGTGGGTAGCTAATATTTCAATTCCATCTGGAGAGCTAGGAAATCCACCTCAAAATGTTACAATACGCTAGGACTGTGACCTAAAAGAAAAAAAGGAAGGTAAAGAGATATATATGTATATATTGTGCCCGCAAGCAGGGCTAGACTCTTCTCTCTTTCTGACTTTGCATGACTGCAGTGCACTTAAAGACAAGTGTAGAACTGTTTCTGGCTCAGCTTTTAATTTACTAGTTTCTGTCACAATCCTGGACATTATGTGCACTGACCTTGTACTTGGCTACATGAATGCAAATAGGCAGTTTTCTCAGGGCAAAGTGCCCTATTAGCATTCATTAATGCTAATGCTAATGTTACTCCTCGGTGCAGCATAAAACTCTTAATGCCAAGTTATTTGCTGAGGAGCAATATAAAAATTGCTACTCCACAGCGAGCCTAAGCCACCTGCTGCTCCAAATCAGCAAGAAGATAATGAAGTGTGTGTCTGCTTGCTTTCGTTACGTAAGTGACTATTTCAAAATGAACAGCAGTTCTAAGGCTGTCTTAAGGGGTTTTTTTCGAGGTCTGAGACAAATGTGTTAATGAGGTCCCTGCCACCCTTTGCGCAGGCCAGTTTTGTTTGAACTTGCCACAGAGTTTTCACACAAAATGGTTGGTTTCATTTTTCACATACTTCCCTTCTCTTTCTTTCATTAGAAAGCTCCAAAACAACTGCCATTTTAAAACAAACCCGTTGTTCTGTTTCACCGTATCTTTTTACTTTTTACCTAAGCATATTTGCATCCCAGAGAAATGTCCCTTCCCTTGTACAATCATAATGCTGGAACCTTATGGTGCAGGGCGGGTAGGAAATCTCTTAAATAAATTAAATCAAAGCTAGGAAAGCTATAAGTCATCAGTTATTCTAACCCCTTGCTTCCATTCTTAATGTGTGGACTAGGTTAGCATAGCAATACAGCAAAATAAAAGGTACAGGTTTCACTACTAATATAGATCTCTAGCTCAGCCTGCTCTAACAGGTTTACTTTCTGTGTGACTACACTCACCTGTAAAATCCAGGGGTGAGGGAGTAGGAATTCAATCTATCATTGATGCTGGTAGATATTATATATCTCAGTCCTCCTCTAAGGAGCTCAGATTGTTCTACATGGGGGCGAGGACTCTTTTTCTGCCCAAAGGCCACATTCCTTCATGAGCAACCTTGAGGACCCAGGTGCAGGGCTTACCAGGGGCAAAGGGTGTGAAAGCAGCACTAAAGACATTGCACAACAACTTGGGATCAAAATGGCCACAACTTTATTGATTATAGATGCCAGTAGGCTTTGGCATAGGCATTGGGTATGGATCCTGAACCAACTAACCCGATTGCTGGTCGATCCAGAGATAAAGGTTTCCCCCCACGATGCAGGATCAAATAGGCCAAACCCACCAGGACACCATTTGGGGAGTTATATGGCCCATTAGCCCCCATCTAGGCCATCAGACTAACTTCCCCGCCCCCCCCCCGGACCCTTTTACCCAGCTACCCTTGTTCCAGTTTAGACTAAGAATCCAACCCAATTTCTTTTTCTGCCATCTGAGTCAGTCTGTCCTCGCTGTCTTGCCACCAAACCACTTACATCTACAAGCAATTACACAAGCCCCTGTAGCTATCCCGTAGCCAGGCCTCATTGCCCCTAAATGATATATGCATGTCACCAGGCCTGAAAAGCTTTGCATCGCTGAAACAGATGCCAGGGTGCTGAATCACCTGGCCTCCCAATTGTTCCACTGTGCGGCACATTGCCCTGTTCACCTTCTTTCCAGAGCTGACTGAAAGAAGTTGGAACTGTTGTTTCAACTTCAGATCCCACTCTCAGCAGAAGTCTGATGTTTCTACACGCACACAATAACACAAGCACAAAGCCATCCCCCTGTCCAGAAAGCAAGAGGCATATCACAGTTCGAGGAAACATGTCAGCCTGGCAAAAGCATTCAAGCAGAGCACAGAGAAGGACAATGGAGAGGTGCAGCCAGGAGAGAATCTAAAGAGAGAGTGCATTTACCCCTGGGTTTCAGAGTCTCCACTGCGCTAATCACTGCACCTGTTCTCGCCTCAACACACATTAGGCGGTATGTCTGCACATTTAGCTAAAACTCACATCCAATCCATATTTTCATGTAAATCAACTCTATTGATAACTTGAGCAGCAAGCAGCTTCTAAATGCAGATAATCAAATGGTTAGTTTTAAGAAGGCTTAAATAGATGGTTGAATCTAGCTGAGATGAAAGGGGTGGCAAAAAGTCAATGCAAGGGCAGGCCCTCCAGGTTGCAACTCAGAGTGGCAGAGAAACAATGCCAGTGAGAGGTCTCCAAGATCTGGTCTAAATAGGATTAGATATTCTACATAGGTATAACCAATCAATGCACGATAATAGATGCTAAGGCTTGAACAGTTGCTAACAGTTCCCTAAAGGGAACATTTAAAATGTTCAAAATACAGAGAAGGGGAGGCATCTAAGAAATAACATAATGCTCAATTGGTGCAGAACACCACCATGCTGGCTCTTTTGTGGAACTAAAAGAGCACCAGAGCTTTTGAAAGGGCGCTTTTGTTCCCATATTTTATTCTGAAAGGATTTGCAGCGATTGCCAAAAGAAAGATACTTTAATGGCTGCTTACCTACAAGTCTGCTTTCTTCACAATGCAGCTGATAATGCAGGCCTCTCCCTGCAGACTTTCTGCAAGTGATGGTTCCTGGTACATTGCTAAAGTTATTTCCATTCACTTTAACAGCTTACTCAAAGAGGAGTGGGGGGCAGCAGAAATTTTTTTTTTTTAAAAAAAAAATCTGCATACAAAGAAAGGTTTTCTATTGTATTCTAACTTTAGAATAGTTTTTCTCCATTCCAAATGTTAGGTTTTATAGAAGGTCTCTCATTTGAAGGGGAACAAGCTCAGTTTTAGGTACAGCATATGCCCACTTTGCAATTTCTTAATCTTCACTTTAATGTTAACATGGCATCAGCAGAACAGATGGTGACCATTCAACAATAATAGTGGTTCTATGACAACTATATTACAGGGATCAGGCCGCCATAAGGTGAACCTTGTAACAATAGTTTTTACCCTTTCCTTATTTTGCAGTTGTAACTGTTTTATTTAGTTTATAATTGAATATTTTATTGCTGTAATCTGCCCTGGGACCTTATGGTCAGTGGGACTGTATGGTCAACTCCCATTGTTCTAGGTGCATTTTGCGACAGGAAATTTCATTAGCGTGAGCAGTTTCTAAGCTCCGGGCACCTGAGATTTCAGATTAAAAATGCAGAGTGGAAGGAAAGGAGGACCCTTTTCTGCTTCTACACTTCCAGCAGCTCTCTGAAGACTGGAGAAGAGACCCTCTTAAGAATATTAGGGGGGTGGGCAGAGGAAGGACTAGACCATGTGAAAAATGAACATAATATTTGGGCTACAGTTCATTCATTTTCAGCTTTGTATAAAAGCTTGTTATAAAACAGCTTTGTATTCAGCTTGTTATAAAAAAGCATGCCTAGACATTCTCTTGTTGCGTCCATAACCTAGGTTTAAGGTGCCATTTAGCTCCTAGCTTTCATATCTCAGTTTCTAACACTGCTTATGGTAAAGGCCGGATAATAAATTGATGGGCCAGATTCCTGCTGGCCCACAATTCCAGCATATCAAAATGGCAGTTCTCAGTCTGCAGCTGCTGCTCCGCTGCAGGATCCAAGAGGCAGGGCACTTTAAACAGTCATGGCTTATCCCAAAGTATCCTTTGAAATGTAGTTAGTTAAAGGTGCTGAAAGTTGTTTGGAGATCTCTATCCCAGTCTCAGAGCTAAAATTTCCAGAGTTCCCAGTGAAGAGGGGTTGATTATTAAAGCACTCTGGCAATGGTTGCTTTGTGAGGGGGGAAACTGTCTCCTAACAACTTTCAGCACCCTTAATAAACCACAGGATTCTTTGTGGGAAGCCGTCATTGTTAAAAGTGCTATAATATTCCCTTAAATGTATAGTACAGAAGAGGCCTAGGACTTAGTATGAGGTGATAAGTGTCCCTGCTCTGTGTGCTGCCTTCTCAGTAAAAACACCACACACAAACACATAAAAATAAAAAAGATACATAGCTAAATTCTATGTCGTAAGTGGTTTTTTCCAGTTTGGCCCTGTAGCAACCATATGTGAGGCATATTTAAAAAGCCACATACCAGTACTGTGGGCTGCCCTCTGAGAGGAAGTGTCTCTGTTTTAGCTAGCACAACCAGTGTTTTCAAGATGGATTCACATCACATACACCGCTTCCCAAATTACAATTGCATCTTTTTTTTTTTTAACAACAAATATCGCAACACAATTGTTTCTCATTGAAATTGCAACAGTCCCCAACTGGGCTCTACCTCTTCAGGCTCAATTCACATATTAACCATATTCAGATACTAACATTCTCGTCTTAGGAATCAATTTGGTGGTTGTTTTCGGCTATAATCATCTTAGGTCAAACCTGAAACAGCAAAATGGCCTTAGATCATTCTAGCATTCTGCTCTCTGAGGAGAAATATTTTGGCTCCGGCTAAAATATTATTATTGCCATTGTTTTTTATTGATTTATTGGTTTGTTTGTTGCTTGTATAGGATATATTGTTTTTTAATGTTTGATGTTTTGTTGTTTTATATGTTGTAAGCTGGGGAAACCCAGCCAGATGGGCAGGATATAAATTTATTATTATTATTATTATTAGTTGTTGTTGTTGTTCTAAAATAGCCAGAATCTCGAGGAAAGAAAGGGCCTGCTCTTTGAATTGTGCCTTTTCTTCTTTGTACAACAGCTCCGTTTAAGTGTATGAGTTCAGAATGACAAATTGCTATAAATTCTGGAATTTTTGTAGGGGGCTACACAGGGGGCAGGGATCTAAAGCCCAGGTTTCATCCTCCATCCTATGATTATATCATAGATATTAGCACTGTGTGTCTATAATAGTTTGTGGTGTGTGTGGAAATATTATGCTGGCTGACTCAAACATTATTATTAAATCAGAACTGGCAAGTGTTGATACCTTTTCCTGGCTAGGTCTCTAGCACCTTTAATGGCTGCAGCACAGTATCTCCCTTCATATCTTGTGCACTTGGAGGACAGTCATGTGTAGAACAAGAAATGGGGTCAGGCCTGCTCCTTTTTCTGCACATCTGCCCTTGATGTGGGTAACTCGTGAAGGCGACAATATGATGAATAAAGTAGCCACGTCTGCATCACCAAAAAAGGCAGGTGAAATATAGTGGTAATTTGCACAAATGTTTCATGTTGTGTATATGTGTGCATATATTAGGAATAATTGCTGTAATTTTAATAGAAATAGAGACTTCCCCACTATAGTGAGGTGTAATAAGGTAAAACCCAGTCTTCTTGAGTCCTTACAACTTATAGGATCCTGAAGAAGGGCATGGCTGGACAAGGGTACTCCTGTTTGGGAGTGAGGATGAACGACAATGTTTTATGGCAAGTCTCCCTTGTTTCTTTCTGTTACACGATGGTTAAAAGTAGGGTGGTATGTAAATTCAAAAAATAAAGTCATAATAATAAGTCATAAATAAAAGTACATGAATTGTGTGGGGAAAACAGAGCAAAATTACAGTTGGAAAACAGTCCACCATCTAGTAGCACCTTAAAGACCAACTAAGTTAGTTCTTGGTATGAGCTTTCATGTGCATGCACACTTCTTCAGATACACAGAAGAAGTGTATCTGAAGAAGTGTGTATGCACACGAAAGCTCTTACCAAGAACTAACTTAGTTGGTCTTTAAGGTGCTACTGGAAGGAATTTGTTTTGTTTTGACTATGGCAGACCAACACGGCTACCTATCTGTAACCAGTCCACCATCTATTGTGAATGGTGACGTACTACAGGCTGGTACAATACTAATATAAGAAAGACTGTTGTAAGATGTGTCACCACAGGTCACTGTACATTATGGCTTTGGACAGCTTTTAGAGCTGCTGCTGGTATATGCCGTAATATTTTTTGCTTCAGAAATATATATACAGTGGTGCCTTGGGTTAAGAACTTAATTCGTTCTGGAGTTCCATTCTTAACCTGAAACTGTTCTTAACCTGAGGTGCCACTTTAGCTAATGGGGCTTCCAGTTGCCACTGCGCCGCTGCCACGCGATTTCTGTTCTCATCCTGAAGCAAAGTTCTTAACCCGAGGTACTATTTCTGGGTTAACAGAGTCTGTAACCTGAAGCGTCTGTAACCTGAGGTACCACTGTAAATGTTTTTTAAAGCAACACAACATATTTGTGTTGCACTATGATCATGCTAACATTATATACATAATAAACTAAGAATTATTATCACCATCGTGCATTAATGGCTCTGTTGATTCCTGTTTAACACCATCCGTCTCCAAGAAACAATGGTGTACAGCAGTTGTCTGATGTGAACTGTGATTCCAAGGCTATTGCCAAATATGAATAGAAAATGCTCTAAAACAGTGTGAACAGTACGTTGGAGATAACCATTTTATTTAGACTACTGGTTGTTATTTTAATTGCTTACAAAACACTAACAAGCGCCGATAAGATTCAACCCCAGCTGTGATGCTTTGCAGCTGCACATCATGATGCGGCATTTTCCCACCATGACTCTGCAGCACCATGTCATGAAAGTAATTACAATACAATTTATTTATTTTATTGCAAGCACTAACATTATTCCCAGTACAATATTTAACAGTTTGAACAGTGCCTGCTTAAAAATAAAAAATAAAAAAAATGATCATGAGTCCAGAGCTCGAGCATCAAATAATCATGATAGCGTGTGTGTTGGTGGGGGGTTCTATTTTATTCAGGAAGGTTTTTGCGCTGCTGAGTTTGAGTCGGCTTTTATTGACTTCGGTTGGATTTATATTTATGCTGCTTTAGTGTTTTATGACTGCTGTTTTAATTTGTTTTATATGTGGTTTTTTTTTTTATTCTATTTGTAAGCCACTGTGAGAACCCTCTGGATTAGTCAGCAGGATATTAACTAGTAGGAATAAAAAAATGTAAATAATGTTATACTTGCAGTATGTTTAGCACAGCAGCCAAGCAGCTAGCGAATTTTTCTAAAAGCTGAGAATTAGCAATGACTCCCACAAGTATATCATCCGCAATCAACTCTCTGTAGATCCATTCCAGGGGCGCCGACTTATAAAAAATATTGGGGGGGCCCATACCGGGGTCCTCGCCACAAGATCCTGGCTGCGGGGCGCAATTCGGGAGGGCTCGGCTGGCCGGGCCCAGGCCCGCGGGGCTCCTCCGCGCTCCCCTCCCCCGGCCGGGCGGCGCCTGCAAAGGCTGCGGGTTCCGCTGCACCTCCGTCTCTCTTTCCACTGGTAGCGAGAGCGGGTGGGAGGAGGCCACCCGGGAGCCGGAACCGGGCACCAAATAAGGAGAGCGGGGCGGGCCTGGATCCTGGCCTTGTTTGGCGCTTCCCCTCGGCCAGCGGCCCAGCCAAACCCGCGGCGGCGGCGAGGCGATGCCGGCGCAGGGGGGCGCCCACCCCTCGGCCCCCGCCCAGCGCTGCCGCCCCAGCACCTGCCCGCTCCTCCCAAGGGGCCTTCTCTCCCTCCCGCCTCTTCGCAGCAGTAATATAATTTTCCTACATTGTTGGGGGGGCAGAGCCCCCCAAACGAATTTTTGAGGGGGCTTGGGCCCCCTCAGGCCCCATGGAGTCGGCGCCTATGATCCATTCCAATCCAGGTCCATGCCTGGACATGGGAATGAGTCAGTCTTGGTCACCCCGATGGATAACATTTGCAGAAAGTGGGCAGGGGGAGTGTGACCTTACTGCTGCTTCGTGATAGCTCATTGCCTTTTGATACCATTGACCATGGTGTCATCCTGGATCCGCTCCAGAAAATGGGAATTGAGGGCAATCTGTTACAGTGGTTCCAATCCTACCATCGGGACAAAGTCCTGAGAGGATCATTGGGAGAATGCTTTTCAGCCGCTTAGCAACTATGTTATGGGATGCCACAGGACAAGCTGTGGCTGTGGCGCAGCTACACACACACACATCACCTTTTGGGTGGCACAGTATTGCCTGCCTTACTTGAGTCTGGCAACAGCACCCATTACCACAAATGTAAAATTCTGAAATTTTAGAATTTGTGGAGGGAGATATTATGATAGAACAAAATGTGTTCATTTCTAAATCTGCATAGAAACAACCCCACAGTTTCTAGTCTGTAGTGATTTCATGTTTTTAAAAATTTCCGAAGACAGAACAAGTAATCAAATTCCATAGTTCAACATGAACCCCTTGATCCTTTCAATATGAAACAAGTGTAAAATATTGACTAGTATATGATGCTTTAAAGGAGAAGAAAGGCGAAAAATAGAGTAGAATGGAGTACGTGACAAGTCTTTCGGAGTGGTTTTTAAATCTATGAACAACCCACAATATTTCAGTATAGTTTAAACAATGGCTTAATTTGTGTTGTGCTCCTAGGCATCATCTTGCCCTGGTAGATTTAATATTTTCAAATAATATCTAAGTGCCAGCAGATCCCCAAAGACAGCTTCATATAGTAGCAAATGGATACTAGGTTATATCAGTGGTCTGTTTGTGGGCCTCAGTGCAATGAACACTCCAAACTGTTGGCTTCATAGTCATCCCCAAAGGACATTTAGATAGCAAAGAGTTTTGCTATTGCAGCAACAGACAAGGAATTTGTCACCTGAAAACAAAAGCTGTAACAATGAATGCTTCTGTTATGTGCTACAGTTGTTAGCAATCAACAGCAAGAGGAGGGGCACCGAGACAGAAAAAAACCGGACAGGGAGCACATATGGGAAAACAAATCTTCGAAATCTTGTCTGAGCAGCTATAAACTGAAATATTGTTCAGTAGGAAGTGAGGCTTTAAACATTAAAATGTGCTGGCAGAAGGTTAGAAAGCAAGTACTGTATTCTGGCTGGCTATAGCAATTCAGTAACTAAGGAGTGAACAACCCCACATGAACAGTGGCTTCACTTGCTATATTGTTAACACAAAGGCTTAATTCTTTTACTCATTAAAATATTTTACTGAGTTCTCTTTTGCAACAGGTTTTGTCTTCTCTTGCTGGTAGGTAATGAGCTCACCTGCATCATCTCTGATGGCTTTGAGTATTTCATCTGATCTAGATGGTTTTGGTCCCTAGAGGATTCAAACAACTCCTAAAATGTTGTATTTTTTAACCTTCCCTAGAACCCGTGGCTTCAAAAGTAACTTTAAAAAGAGCATAGGTCTAGTCTTAGCACATGGGGTGGTAAGTCCTAAAAGACTTTTGTGGGGAACTTTAACAAAATATTGCACAATGTTCACTGTTTCAGTCAGCAAGTCGTTCACCACTAGTCCATTATATTCAGCATTCCGTGGTCACTGAACATGCTCAAGCCTTTTAAGGCAGGTTGCTTGCCCCTCCCCCCCCCAAAAATATGGAACACTGTGGTTCCCAGTTTGGGAGAATAGGAATTCCTATCTATGAATATTTCAACATCCTTACTGAACAGTAGGACTACCATTCCCTTTATCTTCCTTTTGTATTGAACATACCTAGAAAAGTCCTTTTTGTTGCTCACTGGCCTCATTTGCTACAGCATTTCACTCTCTTTAATGTCTGTGCCAGTGTGCACATTTTTGACATGAAATGCTACCTCCACATTTCTTTCTGTTGCATCTGTTATTTTGGAACAAGTTAGAGCCTTCAGTTCCTAAATTCTAATTATTGAAGTCATCTCACCAAGTCTGTTATACCTGTCAAGTTGAATGTATCTTCCAATACTAGAAGTTCATTATGTTTATTATCTGTACTCTGCACACTGGGATACATTTAAATCCTTAGATACTCTTTTCTACTGACTCACCTGTTACTTTAGTACTGTATAAGGTTTCCAGGTACCCCCATACATCTCCCAGTTTCTTCTGTAGCAAATTCCTATTTTTAGTGCTTGCATTTGGATTTACCCTTATAGGTAATTTATCCTTACCCCTTTAAAGACCTTTTGATCAAGCACCCTATTTTTTGCCAAATACATTTTCTCCAGCCCTCAGGCGGTAGCCTATAAAGAAAGCTTACACCTTGGGTCCCAGAAACTGAACATCTCAGATCAATATTCATCTGTGTAGCCAGTAATTCACTTTAAGAAGTCTAAGTTTTTTGTACTCCTCTCCTCTTTATGAGAAGAATTAATGTGCTCTTTAGGCAAGAAGGGTGGGATATAATAGATATAAATTTAATAAATATAATAGTCAAACATAAAATGTAGTTCTGCCTGGCAAGTAGGGCTGATGAGTGTTCAGTCTTGGGCAACCTGTCTCTCATACCCTGAATCCATGCACTGAGGAGACAATGTACTTCACGAGTTTAACAGGCCTGGTCAGCACACAGCCATCTCTCAGTAGGGGATCCCCAATCACCACCACCCTTCACCTTTTTTCTACAGACAATAGTTGAACTGCCTTTCTACAGACAGTAGTAGTCTTTGAAGGGTTGAAAGGCTTCCTTCCTACCTAGCACAACCTGCTGCAGCTGTCCTCTATCAGGATCCTCAGTCACACTCATTAGAAAGATACTAAAAGGTTTTTCTTAGTTCCTAAAGATCAGAATGCCTTTGACATCCTGTCTTCCATGCAGTTTTATCTTCCCCATTGCCATTTTCATCATCTTACCTGACAGTCTCTCCCCACTTTTCCTTGCTGAGCTGCCCTCTTGTCCTCTCCAAGAACTCATCTTCTCTAATGAGGCAAGGTGTGGAAACACAGTCCTTACTTCCTCTTTCAACAGAGCAATCAGCTCACACTTGCTGCAGGTGTAGTCTTGCAACTCCACTGGGTCTGTGCTGTCCACTTTCTTGGCTCTTGTTTACATCTTAAGACTCTTTGTCTGCTGATGAACTGGCTTTTGCTTCTTCCTTAACTTCTTTGTTTAAACTTTGCTTGGATGTCTGCAATATTTTTGCCTGCTTTTGCAGAGAGTGCAGGGTCTCAATAACTCAAACCTCTGATCAGGTCACAGCAATCTTGGGTCTTCATCAGAGACTCCTGGGAGAGTATGCAGACAAGCAGCTACTTCATCAGAACAATAACTTACCACAGAGAGTTGTTGAGTGACTCTAAGAAAGCTATTCTTGATGCTCATTTGATTCACCATACACCCTGTAGTAACCCCTAAACTCCAAAGGCTTAAAATATGGTGCATATATTGTGTATCTATTTATTATCCCTCTTCTGAAATGCTCAGAACTTGTCATATTCCTTCAGACAATTTTGCCTACTAGATCAAGGGCTGATGACCTTTTTGCAATGGTGTAGCATAGGTTACCAGCACCTGGGGCTGTGCAAGTGGTGGGTGGGAGGGAGTGAAACATATGGAGTATGCATGCACGTTTCAATTGCCTTACAGTGTCCACATCGCCCAGGAGATTGCAGCTGCAGACATAAGAAAAGAGTCATTCCATTGTCTGGAGAGGTCACTTCCTGGTTCACATGAAGAAGCCATTTTCAACAGAACCCAGAAACAGAAGCACACAGCTGTATTGAGGCAGCACTGGATGTTGAAATTTTGCACTCCTAATTTTGTGCCTGGGGCAACCATTCCTGTGGCCCTCACCACACTACACCACTGCCTTTTTGGACCCAAGGGCACATTTGCAAACAGGAGGAACTGTTGTGGACTCCGCTTACACCAGAATCAATTGTTAGTCACTATGGAATGCTTCTGTCAAGCCTAATTTCAGCAGAAGGGCCCTTTTGGCACCAGGGCAGGCCTGTCTCTGGGCACAGGAGTGGTGAACTCAAAACTAGGCCATATTAATATTGTATCACATCTCATGCTTTCTCCCCTGGCAGTTACCTGTGGAAAAGGATAGCCTTTGAATAAAGTTGCTAAAAGAGGTTACTGCTTAGTACTTTTAAAGTCTAAAATACATTTTTAATTTACTACCCTTTGAACACTAGGTGTATTTTCTTCTGTATTTATTTATTAAATTTATACCTGACCCTTCCTCCCAAAAGAGCCCAGGGCAGAATTAGTATCCATATTCTGCATTACATGCAGAGAGCATTTGTTTAAAGTCGTCTTTGTAACTTACTGTAGCTGCTTGGCAAATGTTCCTTGTGCAAAATCCCCTCCTCCCCCGGCTCCATTCATTTATCAAGTATAGATGTATGTTTTTCTCGCATAAAGGAAAGGCTATTTTATAACTATTATGCAGATGCTTTTTAAGGCTAGCCCATTAATCTTAATTTACGGATTTAAACAGCTGTTTAATTTATTTAAAAATGTTCCACTTTGGCTGCAATCCTAAATTTGCTTCTCATGAGTTAATCCCACAGAAATCAATATGAGCGCAGTCATTATGGCCACAACCCAAGATGGCTAAGCCCATTGAGCACAATGGGCTTAGACATATTTATCTCTGTGTTGTATTGTGGCCTTTGCCTTTAACTACTTAATTATAACGGTTGAAGTCTCGGGAGAGGGGGTAATGAACTCTTTTGTAGCCCCTTCTTCGCCAGAGGGAAGTATAAACACACATTCTTCACTGATTTATTTCAATACCTAAACTAGAAATAAGGAGTAAGGAGCTTTCTACTGGTTGGCCCTAGTACAGATGGAGATGTGAACGTATCAGACCTACAACTGCAGTTATTATTAGTATTGTTATTGTTATGTGACAGTGAAATCTGGTCCTTGGTGTGGATGTGTACACAGGTCTAATTGTGTCCAAAATAATCAACATTAAAACTAAGGGCTCGTCCACATTTCCTTTTCTGCTGTTTCTAGGTGGTTTAAAGCTCAGTGTCTGAGCGCTTCCACCCTCCTGGTACTTTCCCTGCGAAGACCTGCTCTTTACCACTGAACTGGAGCAAACGGAAATCCCCAGAAAACCCAAATCGCTGTTTGTTCTGATTCAGGGTTAAAGGGCAGGTTTTCCTAGAGAACACGGCAGGGCAAAAAACCCACAACCCACTACGACACAGAGCTTGAAAGTGCAGAGTTGTGTCTAGAAAATGCAGGGCAAAAGGTAAGTGGAGGTGAGCCCTAAGCTTCTGGGCAGTGGGCAAAAAGGCTGTGTGAAATAGCTATAGATGGACACTATAAATCATCACTGTGTAGCAGAGCCAGAAGTTACAGCTATAGAGAATGAAGTTGGCAATATAACTGGGAGAGAAAAAGCTGCTCAGACCTGCTGATGCTCTTAACAGCAACTACGTATATAGAAATCAGCAGGCTTCAGATCACACTGTGTTGCAGGGGTGAATTGAAAAGTAGACAATTTTAGCAGACGGGTGGTAACCTCTGCCCCCATGTCTGGAATTTCTGTGAATTTCAATAGATACTCTTTTCTATGTAATTCATCTTAATAATAATTAAATCAGTGGGATTGTGGTGCAATTTATTTCTGAGTTTCTTCATATATATATTTTTTATAAACTAAGATTGTCCTCAGCATGCTTCTCCTTTCTCTTCTTCAGTAGCTTTTGAAGATTCAAACTTCATTCTGTATGTTAACAGTGCTCCTTCTAGTCCAAGCCTCCTTTCCAGATACTAGGCTGCAATCGACACACATCCAGTGTCACATTTGTGAATGTTTTATTTGCGGCTGTATAGCTGAGCCCTAGGAAGATCAGTCCCGCTTTGCTGAACACCGCTGCTGGCTGCTATTCAGATAAAGGCATCAAAGCTTCCAAGCTTCTTCTTCTTCGCCGCCTGTCAGTCTCCTACACTGCGGCGATCAGGAGTTTGCCCCCTAAATTAAAACAGACAACCCATACAGGTAGTCATGTTTTTGCAATGCTTACTACTCAGATCTCAACATGTGCAGCCGAGATGCCTGTAGTCCTGGATGGAACAGCCAGAGAATGAAGAAAAAGAAGGTGTCAGCCCGACATGTATACAAGAATACATCTTAGATGAAGCTCATTTCTCTGGAGACAGCAACAGTAACTCAGAGAGGGTTGCAGGAACACTCCTGCTGTTCCTTTCAGAAGTCGGAAAGGAAAATAACATCTCCAAAACGATCTCACCTTAAGTAACTGAATTATGTTATATGTCAGTGGATCTGAGGATATGATACAGTGCAAAGAACCTAGTGTTCATACAAGAGGATGAGGCCCTTGCGCCAGCACTGGAACTCAAGTTCTGGTACATGCATGAGATGTGATGTAGTTTTGCAACTCTCGGCTGATTTCCTACTCCCCCTCTTTTTCTTCTTCTGTACCCATCCCTTCTTTTAATTATATCACCAACGATAGAACAAGGACTTGAGAAAGGATAACTAAGACAGCAAAGGAAGTTATTTGGAGGTAAAGTAAAGTTAAAGGTACCCCTGACCATTAGGTCTAGTTTGGACGACTCTGGGGTTGCAGCGCTCATCTCGCTCTATGGACCGAGGGAGCCGGTTTTTGTCCGCAGACAGCTTCTGGGTCATGTGGCCAGCATGACTAAGCTGCTTCTGGCGAACCAGAGCAGCGCACGGAAACACCGTTTACCTTCCCGCTGGAGCGGTACCTATTTATCTACTTACACTTTGACGTGCTTTCGAACTGCTAGGTGGGCAGGAGCAGGGACCAAGCAACAGGAGCTCACCCCGTCACGGGGATGCGAACCGGCAACCTTCCGATCAGCAAGTCCTAGGCTCTGTTGTTTAACCCACAGTGCCACCCGCGTCCCTTTATTTGGAGGTATAGATCAATTACCTTACAAAATTAAAGTTGATACATGGTGCAGCTTTGTCGCAGATATTTTATAGAGAGAAGAAACTGGCAGAACTACCACTGGCTGCTTAGGCTGGGTTCTAAATGTGTTGGGAGCTGCCCCGTTTCAAAGCATTGGATGGGGACATGATATGTATTAGACAACCATCACAAACGCTATTAAATATACCATTTGTCCTTGCTCTATCGTAAGGGATAAATGGGAATGCAAATGGGAGGGAGGGGGAATGTGTTATCAGAAGGGCATTAATATATGCATTGTCCTTATGGCTGCAGCAGCAAAATGCCAAATGCATGCAATTATTTTTTATGTTATATTTTATAATATTAACTGGTTTTATTTATGTCCACTTCTTGGTCTTTTCACGGCAAATACCCAAGAGTAAATTCTTCCAAGTCATGGTTCTATAACAAGATGGGTTCTAAACAAGTTTGGCATTACTAGAAATGTACCTCCCATGCCCCTTGTTCATTATAAGTATACTAGCAAATGTAGAATACAGTCACTCACCAAAGAAAAGATCTGGGAAACACTGGATTTCTGACAGCCTAGTACAGAGTCTCTATCACCTTTGCTACTGAAGTAAAAGACCTGCAGCTACAGGAACTTAGTGGGCAATTCAGAAAGCTCCCATGAGTAAAAGGCTGCTTTATGGCAGGGTAGATTGCTCTGCACTCCTTGAGTACCGGACAAAACTCCACACATACAAATGTTCCTTTATTGCAAAGGCATATTTGTAGAACCTATCAAAAACTAAAGTTTAAAAGAAGCACCTCAGATTATCAGCCAGATGTGATTTAGGAGCCCAGAAGAACAAAGCCATAAACTGTTATTGGATTTATAATAGAAAACTCTCTGTCTTTGCCATACTTGCATTCTGGCATTGGCACATGGCCAATACAGTAAAAGCAGCATAAATATAATAATCTCAAAATGGAATGGCTTAAATACAGCTACCCTGTTCTAAATTTTAAAAAAGGAATATGCTTTGGTTAAGCCCAAAGTCTTCCTGTGGAGCTCTCTGTGGACATTTCATAGCTCTTCCAAGGAACCTGTATCAAACGTTATATGCAGGGGAACATTTCATTATTAAGTTTCTTTTTATTCCCTGGGGCCACTTGGCTAATGCAGTGTGAAAGGCACTGTGCAAAGCTCTTTGCAACGGGGACATTCCAGGGCAGCAGTGTTCAAACAGTATTCCGGAGGAATCCTCAAGTTCATTCAGAGATTGAATGAAAAGATCGGCAATGGGAGAAAAGCTTCCCTGAAGCTTGCTAATCACTACTGATTTTATGCTGCATTGTGCAGCTGTACGTTGATATGTAGACTCCTCTAATATGGCCAATAACCTGTGTGAACACCCTAGAAATATGCCCCAAGTCCTCCAAAATGAACAAACGGATCCATAGCAGAGGCCTGGCAGTTCTGCAGCCATGTGAAAAGTGTTCCCTCCAGAGAGAAATGCTGACAACCAGTGCCCATCACATTACCCAAAAGAAGCCTGGATAGCACTATGAACCATTCCTACCTCTCATTCAGTAGAAGGAATAGCAGCACTGCCTTCAGGGATTCTTAAGAGTCTCTTGTGTACATGCACTATTCGAGTTCTTGTTATGAACAAAAAAATTAAAAATAACAATATTATTAATGGGTACTTTTAAATCCAGCAATATTCCAGCTAGAACATAGTACAACGGAGGTAAAAGCCAACCTGTATCCCTGATAAAACTTCTCCATGAAAAACAAGCATAGGTTTCTCTGTTTATTGACTAGCTAAAATATGCTGCAAAATAACATTCCAAGGCATTAAGTGGTGGTTTAACCATGACTGCATTTCTTTCCTTTGGTGACGGTGGTCTTTTTGAAACCTTGGACAACTGTACACATTGACTAAACAAGAAGACACTGTTTTAAAAAAATCACCGCGATTAGAAGACTGTAGTACCAGCACCCAAATGAGTCAATTCTGTTGCTTTTCATAATCTCCTCTTCAGGCATTTGGTACTGCTTAGGATAGTGGTTTAAAAATAATAATAATAATTTTGAACACGCATAACTGAATGACTTCCTTTAGGCCTGTAAGAAGCCTGCATTTCTACCTCCTTGTGTATGCTGCTGAATATCAACCAGCAGTGACAAAGTAGTCTATCTCTTATTTTCCTGCATGTCTCTCCTTTGAGCGTACCAATTCTACTGAGTACTTTGGGCCCTTTATGTTACTTATTGGTCATGACAGCCAGCAACACTCCTCTCAGATTTAGTGTTATTATGCCTCAGTTATCAAGGAATTCCTTATAGAATGATTCTTGCCTGTTTGGAATATTTCCTTTTAAATGCAACCATTTCAAAGCACTGCCCTACTAACCGCAACAGGAAAATGTCTCTGTACATATCTAGGCAGTACAATTCAGCTCATCCTTTCTGCATTAAGAACAAGGGTGTTGTGAAACCCAAGAGCATCACCACATAGGTGAATAACCAGCCACAAAAGCATGTCAGGTCACACAGCAGAGCATCCACACTTGTGCAGTGTTAATGCAATATGTTTCATACCAGATTATCCAGAGATTTGGGGGTGGGGGAGGGAAGAGTATTAAATTGGAAAAACGTTTCAGCTGGCCTTTGGAT
Source organism: Podarcis gaigeae (assembly GCF_964106915.1). Taxonomy (NCBI): domain Eukaryota; kingdom Metazoa; phylum Chordata; class Lepidosauria; order Squamata; family Lacertidae; genus Podarcis; species Podarcis gaigeae. The sequence goes on along the minus strand of NC_139685.1, from coordinate 30,249,649 downwards.
TAGGACACTGTGTGGACAAGAAAAATATGTGCACTTCAATCCACATGAAACTGCCATGTTAATACACTACCAGAGGCTTTTCGTGTGTTTGAGGGGTTTTCCTTTAAATATTCAGAAACACACACAAGAAATAAAATTAAATAAAATGCCATGTATTTTCCAAAAACAATATTCATCTGCATAAATGGTTAGGCTGACCCACAAATTAAGAAAATACTCCTAAAACAATTAAGCCAGATTTCAGATGGAAATTAGGGGAAGCTGGAGCATATTTTTCAATTGGCTGAATATTTTAAAAAAATATACTTAAAGGTTCACATGTAACCACCACTACAGCATGACTTCTTCAGCAGCAAAGTAATTTTTGATCATTACAATTTCTGTAATGATACAACAAATATACAAAATACACTTTGCATATGATTGCAGAAACAGCAGCTCTCTAGAGCCAAACATATAGTGTAATATAATAATAATGAGTCTACTTCAACAAAGTAGGATTTTAATAAGACTTTAATAATACTGGTGGCAAGCCAAATTACACAATGTCTTAATCTACAGAATGGTTTCAACATAGAAAATAAGAGTCCAGGAAAACATCACAATGTTTAAAAAACATGAATACCTTTGGGGTTGGAAACATTTTCTAAACATGCACAATTAGGCATTCCCTCCCAAAATCAAATAGAAGGGGAGATATTGAAAGCCCTTGATAGTTTTAGCCTGTGTTTCCAGAACTTATGGCACAGGGCCAGTTTTTAACAACTAAAAGCAAGCTAAAACCATAATTATGACATTTGGCATGTTCAACCTCAGTGCGGACTGAATCTCCTCATTTCCCTTAGAGGGAAAGCAGTGATTAAGTTACCTTAGAGGCTGATCCCAGAATTGTAATGTGCTGGATTGTCTAGTAGAGATTTAGACCAATAAATGTGTCTCCTTTTAGACATTAAAATCAGTTCCAAACAGAGTCCCATAGGTGAAAGCCTAATGATTTATGCACTTATCCTCTGCTAAATGGAAGGTATCTTGGGGGGAAAGGAATTAAAGCTACTCTGAAACTACATCCAATACAAAACATTCTTCAAACATAATTGAACACATGCTCACACGCTACACTGCAACAGGAGAAGCAATTAAAGAGATGAACATCTGGTAAAATATCAAGGTGCAATGTACCAGTATGGATTTCACACAACACAATATTTTGACTGTTATAGAGACATCTAGCCATATTGCTTGAAAAATGACATTTTCAATAGTTTGTGCTTTATGCAGATCTAGCTAGGCTGGTAGACACAAGCTATCCAGCAGCTTTCTTGATCGAGCCGATATTCATAGGTTATTGCTTGTGACTTTTGTTCTCTTCATTCAGATCAGATGTTTGCACAGTGAACACACCTTTCCTATTGTTCATACACAAGCCCAGACCTCACCTATAGGTTCCATTTAGAAAAGATTTAGAAAACTCCAGGAAGTCAAAGCTTAAAACATATGGCAAGGAGGACAAAAATTTTCTGGGCCTGACATATTCCTTAGATGTCTACTTACAACTGTAGTGGGCTATTAAAAAGTTATGCCAAACTTCAAGATGAAAGGCATTAGCAGCTTCTAAGAAAAGGATAATCACAATCTTCTAGAGATTTAATTAGATGTAACTCACAGAGGCTTTTGACACGGTCTGCTGTTAATTGAATCAAAATCAATGACTATCTTACTGCACTTAGGTTTGAATTTCCTGGGGAAGAAATGGAGAGAGAGAGGGAGAGAGATGGATATTAGCTAGTGAAGTAGTTAAACATTTTGTTTGCTTTGCCTCCCAACTAAATTTTAAGAAGGGGAAAATATCATTGGATTCACTCTGTGTTTCATCTCTATAGGAGCCAATTATAGTGCACCATACTGAGAGAAACCCGGACAAGAAAGTCTAAGACAAAAAGACACATGGGGTTGCTTAGTTTGTATGTTCTTCAGCTATTGGAGTTCATAAATTAGCCAGGAGTCAAAGGATTTCTAACAACCTAGCTGCAGGAGGTGGCATCATGTAACCAGTCTTTCTGTAACATTTGATATTTTTTCATGCCAATTTTTTCACAGAAAACTTCCAAAGTTTGCTTCAGTAATTTCACTGCAAAGGGGAAAAATATACTGCATTATGCAAGGGATAGAAAATATAAACTAGTGGAAACTGGAATAATTTTTAAGTTACAACTTTAGAATTGTAAAATTAATATTGCCAACAAAGCTCATCCTTTTACATCATTAGAGCATCTGCTGCAGCAATTAGCAAGAAAGGTATTTGGGGACTGTGTGTATATTTTACAATCTACCAGTAAACAGAGGATTATGCAAATAGTGTGGATTTAGTGTCTCATTAAGCTTGACAATTCAGTTCTAGAGATTCATTAAGCATAACCATATCCTCACAAATCAATGCGAAGAGGCAAAAACAGCCAAGAGAATGAAGGACAAGTTTGGGAAGAGGGTGGCACACACACTTTATCCAGCCTATCGCTTGGAAGCACTGGAGGCACCCTAATCATGGGCAAGCTCTGGAAATATTTCACTTGCAACAGAATGAGTTATGCCTCCACTTCACCTAGTGCCCAAGGTAGACATATAATACAAGAATAACTTTAGAACAGAATTTCAAATGCTGCATTATTGGCTCATGATTTCTACTTTAGCCCAGGAGCTAGAAGTCTGCTTAACGTTTTCAGTCAGAACTGTTAAAACATGCAAAACTTCAAGAAGGTTCTACATTAATATTAAGATTTTCAAGTTTTTAAATTCATAATAATTAGCCTTTCACCACGGCATCATAAAGGTGTTAAACCATTAGTTGAACATTAACCTCCCTTAGTGCCTTATAAAATATACCCTTTTTTTGTCTTCAGGCCACATTCCATGAAAAGATTGGCTTGGTTATACCCGAAGGCTGTCTCCTTTAGTCTGCATAAAGTCCTCTCCCACCATTGGTTTGCGAAGTGGTGTACACACAACATTAATCACAATCCGTATCTATCATGGATCTATAATGCAATTTCTTCTAGAGTATTGCACTTGGATGGGGTGTTGGGGTATTAGGGGAGGGCAGTACCTCTCGTGGGGAACACGTTGTGCTCCTTCTGGGGTAGTTTGTCCACCTTTGGTCTCCCCCCTGCACTCAGTTCTCACCTGTGGCTCCTAGAAGCTGCCAGCATGTGACAGCGGCCACACCCCAGGAAACAGGACATCCCAGGAAATGGCTTTGATTGGCCAGCTAAACACTTTGTAACACCTCTACTGCTATATTCTTTAAGCACAGCCAATATGACAACATGCTATACAGCCTATATTTTACGTGAACAATAAATTCTTATTTGGCAAACAAGAATAACACTGCAAACAATAAATACATGCATTTTGCAATGTACAAACAGAGGCCATATTTCTTAGGGAAATACTACACAATATAGGAAGAAGGTATAAGGTTTTCCATAAAGGTATCTTCCTCATAGATAAATAAATATGACCTGCTTTTCTGTATAGGTTGGGGCAGGAAACTTGTCTGCCATGATTTTCAAAGAATCCAAATATATTTGGTGGCAGCCACTACATCCCTTTTTGCACAAAGGCTGTGAAATAGGTTACAGAAAAAGCTTACATCAGGCAACCACTTCCCTGTATTTGGCCTTGGTCCTCTGAGCCCTTAATGATATCATTTCACTTACTTGCATCATGAATGGGAGGAGGCCTATAGTTGAATTGGTGTGGGGCTTCAGAACAGCACAGAAGCATATGAAAGGATGGAAGAGACAAAAGATGCAAGAGCCCATGCATTACCTCACCTGTATATAATTCCAGCTAAATCAAACAAGCGCCGTGCAGCTGTCATCTCCACAGTATCGTGATATTTGTCAGACATAAAAATAACTTCTTTTATACCTATGAGCAGACACAACCATGAGAAGCAAAAATGTTTAGATGCATTCAAGGAAAGACAGAGTTAAATTTAAATAAAAAAGTAACATCTATGTAAAGATATTTTTAAGCAGAAGAAATGTATGCAAATCTTCCAATTTCCAAATCAGCTGTGCTCCTAATAAAGCAGCCCCTTCTGTGCAGCAGGATTTCCCACCAGTGTATACAGAAAAGGGAGAAGACAACCCCTTGCTCAGAGTTCTGTTGCCTATAGGCAGTAGTAAAAGCTCTGAGGTTCATGGACACTATTTTAATTACAGTCATACCTCGAGTTGAATGTGCTTCAGGTTGACCGCTTTCGGATTGTGCTCTGCGGCAACCCAGAAGTAATGGAGCGTGTTACTTCCAGGTTTCGCCACTCGCGCATGTGCTCAAAATGACATCATGTGCATGCGCGGAAGCGGCAAAACGTGACCTGTGCAGACGCATCTTACGTTCCATTCAGGATGCGAACGGGGCTCTGGAACGGTTCCCGTTTGCATCCCGAGGAACCACTGTATAGCGTAAAACCCATCGATTGGTTTAGGCGTGATTTGAGTAATAGGGAGATTTATCAGCTATTAGAAAAATTGAATGAAATATTTGCACATAGTTATGTTCACACTAGATTGTCTAGAGATCTGGAGAGGATGTTAGCATGGGGAATTTTTTTTGAGCCATTATTTGTTTCCTATTCAGAGTGTTCTCCACTTAACCCACCTAGTTTTCTTTAAACTAAACCACTTGTTACCAGTTAAAGAGTTTAAAGACATGCTGATTCTGCATGTTACAAACAAGTTAAAATAGGGCATCCAACATTAGCAACAACTAGAACCGGCATGACAGATCTAGAGTATAGGTATTCTGTCCTATAATGCTGCTATATAATTTTTTTTTTAAAGTAGCTTAATCTGGGAAGAGATGGGATTGTTAATGAGGCCAAAAACTCTGAAGGTCATGGAACTTCAAAAGTGGAGGAAGACAGATTTAGCCTCAGGATTTTCAGGCCCAGCACTTAAGAGGGTGCAATACCAAAAGTGTTATATATTTTCCCAAGCGGATCTGTAGAGTTATTGGTGGGATATATAAAGAAAGCTAGAGTAGATGGAGCCACACACTGAACTGCAACTGTGAAATTGCTGCTACCCAATTGTCTTCTGCTTTGCTGGCATTTCTGTTTCCAGAATGCGAAGCTATTACTGTCCATCAGTGTGCACAATGAAAGACAGGAGACATTTCTTCTCTGAAGAATTTGTATGTATCGTGAATTCATCCTTAAAAAAAACACAATAGGACAGTCTCACGTAATTACTTAAAGCAGATTTTGGACAATTTCAAAGCACTCCTATCTCTTGCAATTTCTGTTTCTGCTTCCATGGCTCTTCCCTACCCCCATCGGACTGCAAGCATTAACTGTGACTGTGCTGAGCACAATCCTACAAATTTTCCAATTCTGCCAACATGTCAATATTACATCCTGAACACACAAAGAACAGAAAAAACCAAGAGTGATAACTGACAATGAATCTGACAGGAGAGAGTTGAAATAGTGATTGCTTTAAGAGCTTAACTCTTTCACTGCCGCATATAAAGGAAATGAATATAATGGCAAATGAGTTTATTAGGCAAAATTGAGATGGACCTAGTTTTCTAAAATGTCCCAATATTACATGGTGTGATTTCAATCAAAAATTAAGAAATACATACAATGTGCTGAGTCTTTTCAAGAGCCATATCCCATGTAAAATGTGGAAATTAACCTTTGATAACTAAAAATTTAATTATCATTAAATCATACTTGTGTTTATGTATCTTACACATACTTTATTTCACTGAATCTTATTTTACATTTATCAATTTATTTATTTATATCAAATTTATGCCACTTCACAACTCCAAAGGAATCTCTTAAGTGGTTTACAGCCTGTCTTAAACAACCAAACTGAAAATGACATATATATATATATATATATATATATATATATATATCTCAAACACTATGAATGAGAATCAGATACAAATACAACTATGATCCATGTTTAAAGTAGCATAATTAACACATAAAAAGAAAATATTGTCTTAAACATTAAAAAAGAAAATCCACAAAAAAGTTCCTGGTAGCATTAGGTATGATTTAGAAGCAGCTCATTCGCCCCCTTCATCTAAGGCAAAACAGTGTCATACAAACAGCTTTGGGAAGAACGGAAGGATATACATTTAATAAATAAATAAATACATTATGCCATCTCCAACTCAGGTAGGGCCTTACTCTATACTGATTCAGATTCTTCCCCTAAGTGGCAAGAAGCTCAGTTGGTTAGAGCATGGTTCTGATAATGCCAAGGTTCAAGGTTAGATCCCCGCAAAAGATAGCTGCATTTTCCTGCATTGTGGGGTACTGGACTAGATGACCCTCGGGGTTTCTTGCAACTCTACAATTCTAGGATTCAAGCAACATTAAAACACTCAGAAACGTTGCAACGCAAACTATTACTCCGGGTTGCAAAATGCACGAACAATTCAAGTTGCCACCCCGTACTACGTAACTCACTTCTGTATACCAGATGATTAAATTCAAAAATGCAAAATTAAAGAGTGGTACCCTCACCCTCTTGATGACTCAAATAAGGATAAATCTCTTTGACATCTCTCCTTGGGGGACAGGGGTCAACAGCACTGATGGTCTGCACTGGCACTGCAGTGGTCCTCTTATTTGGTTTGTGAGCAGGAACGCCAGTCAATTAGCTGTAACTGTCTCCACTCTCCTACTACTGGCTGGCAGGGGAATTGGGAACAAGGTGGGCAGACAGGTGGAATAGTCTCTCCCAGGATCCCTTACAAAGCAGGGCAGTGTCTTCTCAGAGGCAAGACTGAATTATATTTATAGTTTATTTTGGTACTTTTATTTTATAATTGCCCTTTACAATGAACTAAGTAATTGTGTCATGGCTGTGGTGTCATTAGGTATAACTTTTTCAAAAAATATTGCATATCGTTTTCCCCCTCCTTACATTTCAGCCCTGATAAAATGCTTAAAATCTACAAGGGAATACTTGTGAGAAGTTTCTCCATGTTTCTAAAATTTTGGCCTGCCAATCCAGTTGATTAACATTAAAATTTAATCAAAACAGAGCCATTTATATTGCAATTAAAGCTCTTCCACTTGTGGCAGAGGAAATTAGCTGTATAAAAGCCCAGTGCCTGAAACCAAGTGTCACTCTCCCAATTTTCCATCATAGTGAAGTATGGCCAAGAAACAAGACCAGAATGTCCCTAGAGCCAGTGTGGTGTAGTGGTTAGAGCGGTGGACTCGTAATCTGGTGAATTGGGTTCGATTCCCCACTCCTCCACATGCAGCTGCTGGGTGACCTTGGGCCAGTCACACTTCTCTGAAGTCTCTCTCAGCCCCACTCACCTCACAGAGTGTTGTGGGGGAGGAAGGGAAAGGAGAATGTTAGCCGCTTTGAGACTCCTTCGGGTAGTGATAAAGCAGGATATCAAATCCAAACTCCTATGCAGGCAGGAGAAGACTTAGACCCCATCCCAATGGGGCACCCCTTTATTTTCTCCCAAATAAGTGAGGGTTGCCATTCATCCCTACAGTGAAAGTTCACAGAGAAATGTCAGCCCCCACTGGTCCATTGATTGGCAGTAGCGTGCCAGAATTTCAGACCCAAAGATGCTGAGGATTAACGTGGGACCTTTTGCAAGCACAGAATATACTCTAGCACTGTGGTATGGAGATTTCCCAAAGTAATGTGCTGCACTTGGGGAAAACGTGCCTATGAGTGTTTACAGCGGGTGACCCAGGTCTCATGGACAAGAGATCCTGTACAGATGCACATTCCCCCCTCCCCCAGACCGCAGGGATCTGTGAAATATATAAGCCTTCATTCTGCATCTTGTCATAATAATGGACATTTTACTAGTATCCAATAATCTGAAGAAAGGACTAATGATCAGACTAGCACACCTGCTGCAGTGGTGAAGATTTATCACTATTGTAATGAAAGACATAATTATAAGAGAGATCATAGAAGTCTCTGTGACATTTATGACCAAAGAGATAAAATCTTCAAGTGTCGACCATGTCTGACGCTCAAATTAAAATGTTACATATATATACTCCCAGCAGATCTTGTGACACACAGTTTATTCTCTCTCCCCCACCCCCATTTTCTGTTCACGATGTGTCAGAGAATTGTAAATTGACACTAATTATATGCAACGCCTGCACAGTTCCTTGGCAGCTCTTGGTCGAGGAAGAGGCAAACTTGAATTAAAAACAAGCTAAGAATCACAGAGGATGCAATTAGCACGGGAAAACCTGGCACCACTCAAGTATAGAAAACACAAGGAGTGTCTTAAAGGTTGATAGTGCAATTAATTTAGATCTAAACAGCCGCAATTTGGAAACCAAATACATCTGTGACGAGGTACCCATGAACAGACAGTGCAGCAACACTGACAAATCAAGCTGGCACCTTCCCTTACCTGCCTGGATGATGAGCTTTGCACATTCATTACACGGAAACAAGGCAACATACATGCTGCAGCCTTTCACATCAGCAGAGTTCTTGTTCATTATGGCGTTCAGTTCAGCGTGACACACTGATTAAAGATAAAAAGAACCCAACAAATATTCATATGAGCGTTCATTACAGTGAGTCATCAATCTGAAACTTAACAAAGTGTTACGCCGCAAATGCCTGCGTCCTTCCAGAAGCAAACAGCCAGCACAATCTGTCACACCAGAGAGAAATTTAAAGTGGGGAAGGGGAGGGGAAACAATCCAGAAATACCAAGATCAATGAAGGTCAAGCAATCTGGCCAGGCTTGCAGTGAGTAATGAAATCATTAAGCACATTAACATGGCCATTCATGAACACCTACAGGACGAAGCAAAGCCATAGGCTGAAGGCCAAGTAGTTTCAGTCACCCTAAGTGTGGCAATATCTCACGGCACCAGTGCTCCCAGAGAGCTCTAATTGCCATTATAAAGGAGCTCATTTGTGTGTTTACATGCATGGATAGGAATGTTCTTTTGATTATGCAAGTGCACTCTGTGTTCTTAAGAGCAGAGGGAATTATGAAGTAAAGCCAAGCAGCTCTCACCTCCAGGTAAGATAGCTGGCAATGAAGCTTGAGAAAAAGCGACCAGCACTAAGAATGCAGTTTAGACAATCATTTTGTACCGTTACCATCTTCACTAGCACCTATTAAGGCTGTCTTAATTGCTACAAGGTCATCTTGGAACAATCCAAAAGTGAAGAGGTTATTTCTAATTTCCAAGAAGCACCATATTAGGCTCCTGTGAAAGAACAGTAACGCCGTAAGGAAAACTCATTTTGTTGTCGTGGAGAAATCCTATTGTTTCCAAGGTTTTATATAAGGGTTAACAGTTATGTAAACTGTCCTGGGTTTTCTTCTAGAGCTGTGGAGATAAAATGTTATCAGCAGGAAGCCAGCAGGTCACCTGAGTGACAGCTTAACTGCTGTTGTTTACACTGCTTCAAAAAGGAGATAACTAACTGAGTGAGATTTCTGTCTTTTTAAACAGGTGCTAAGGCATCAGAAGCTAGTAAATTCTAATTGGTTAGCTAGCAGGTGCTCTGCTTCATTCTTCTGCATAATAGCTATAGGCCAATAAGGGGACACAGTTCTATCCAAATTTAAATGTTTGGCACCAGATAATCATTATTTAAAAAATCATTAAAAAGTAAACTAGCTAGTTCATGGGTAGGCAAAATAAGGCCTGGGGGCCGGATCCAGCCCAATCACCTTCTAAATCATGTTTTTCCTGTTGTTATTCTGTCTCTCACGGCTACAATAAAACTACCATTAAAATTATGGACTGGTCATTTCTTCGTTGGAGGGCAAACGGGCAAATTTAGCAGGAGATCAAATACTTTCCCCCCCTCACTGTAAGTGTTCCAGTTTTCAAATGTTTTTAGGACGCCAAACGTCTGATGCAGCTGTCGGCTATTGTTTCCAGGGCACCTGCACCAATCAGAAGCTGCACCTTGGTTTTCAAACATTTCGGAAGTCAAACAGACTTCTGGAACAGATTAAGTTTAGTGCTTTTGTTTTTACTATTTATTTCGCGTTTTTGTTTTTGAGGCTTTTTAGGTTAATTTGTTTTTGTGACTGTGTGGAACCCAGTTCAGCTACTGATTGATTGACTATGTGATTACAGAAATTGATAAAAGCTCCGCATCCAAACAATGACTATCATCAGTGCAGGTAAGAAAAAAAAATTATTATTTTTTTTATCATCTATAATACTGTCTTATTTATTTTATAGTATAGTACATTGATTATTACTTTCATTTTATGGAGCAGTGATCTTGTTAGATAGTAAAATTCATGTTAAACTGCTGTTTTAGGGGTTGTTTTTAAAAGTCTGGAATGGATTAATCCGTTTTGCATTACTTTCTATGAGAAAGCGCGTCTTGGTTTTGGAAAGGACTTCCGGAATGGATTAAGTTTGAGAAGCAAAGTACCACTGTACAGTGGACCCTCCAGATACGAATTAAATTCGTTCCGGGGGTCCGTCCGCTTCCCGAAAAGTCCGTAGGCAGAGGCACCGCTTCTGCGCACGGTGCGATGGAGCACTTCTGCGCACACACACGGCGCACAGAGCGCTTCTGTGTATGTGGCGAAACCTGTAAGTATATACTTCTGGGTTTGCTATGTTCATAACCCAAAAGTTACGTATCCAGGGCGGTATGTATCTAGAGGGTCCACTGTATTTTGTTCTACATTTAACTTAAGCAATTTGTTTGCAAAGGAGTTTGGGGTGTATTTTGAGATAAAACATAGGTGGCCAACCTTTTTGGACCATTGGACCCATTTTGGCCACCAGTAACAAAATGGCTGTTGTGAGGTATGTAGGAGAACAAAAAATGTATGCCACGTTGAAAGAGCAGTAAAAGGCAGGACCGCAATATGGTGAGGCTTGTCCCACCTCATCTGCCACCCTCATTAATGGTGGGGAAAGGACACTTAAATCAGACAACACCTCACTCATTGAAAGAAGCTCTTTGCACATCTATGTTCAGAATGGAAATGGGATGCTCAATCCTAGCATCTAATGAAATGTGGACATGTTTAAGGGGTTTTTGAGTAATCTACCTGAACAATGGCACTATTGCTTTAAACAAACATGCATTTTAGCGCGCGCTCTCTCTCTCTCTCTCTATATATATATATACACAACAAAACTTAACAAACACTATTAATTGCTCATTTCTTAATACTATTCACATATGGGACTAACCTAATTAAAATACTATTACAGTCCAATTTTATTTTGCATTGCCTAGCCTGTGTTGTGACTTGTAATATGCTTTTCCTAAAACACATATTTACAATTAACACTGAAACTCTTGTAAGGTTTGAAGAAATTCTGTTCAACTTCAGTTCTTACAAAGAATAAATACTATATTTGCCCGATTTTGGGTAGATAAACAAACATTTATTCTACTTACACTAGCTGCTAGGCAAGCATTCCTATAGGCTTGTACAAATATAATAGCGAGAGGATGAAACAAAAAGCTTAAGATGGCATTATATGAATGCCTAAGTTTTTTTATAGAGAAAAATTTGGTTGTAAAAGCCTCTTTCTTTTCTCTTTAATATGAAAGAGAAAAAATGTTTTATAAATAAAAGCAAGGATATTATGTATTCCTTACCATATGGATATTTTGTGTCAAGTTTACTATCTGCTGTTCTGGTCCAAGGTAGCAAGTCATCACTGCATCCATTAGGCATGCCGTTGTATCCAATCCCAACAATCTTGTTTTCTGAATTCACAATACATGCACCAACCTGAAATGAAATGAACAACTTTGTTTCTTGTAATAGGTCAGATATTTTGGTGATCCCATACTCACCTGGTTTCTCTGCCAAGGCAAATGGTACCCACCCTGTTGTAGCTGAAGCTATACTTCCCCATAAAGGAAACCCAAGTGAGCCTGGTCTGACCTTGAGCATCAACACTGAAAATGTTCAAGCACTATGTAAGCATGATTTGAGACCATGCTTCTTCATTCAAACTGCACCATACTGAAAAGGACAAAAGTTCCCAGCATAACAACTCAATTCAAAAACATGGAAGGTACAGAAATGCTTTTTATTGTGATGCTTTGTAGGCTAGGTTGGTCTGTTCCTACTTAGTGACATGCAGGTAAAAATGCAAAAGTCAGAACCTCAGTAAAAACGTACCATATTACATGGCTAGATCAAACTATAATCTCAAATACACTAGCTTCTTCTTCAATTATTTTCATCAGATGCATTATCTGTAAACTGTAAGTATTTTTACTTCTTATGGGGAAAGGAACCACACAGCTCCTCATCTAGTACTATAAAAGAACAACCTTCCCAAGAAAAAACAGCTCAAGTTACCACTTGATAGATAAAATCCTCATTGTAGTTTCCTCCTGGCTCTAACTTTGGATATCCTTGTAATTAGATTGTGCTGAATGACTAGAAACTTATTGCCATATGAATTTATGAGAGACAGTGCAACATAAGCTACCTGGGCACTATATTCTTACCTGAGAATTTGGATCTTTGCTTCTTTGTGCCGACAAGAAAGCTACAGCCATGAAATATTCAGGCCACTCCAAATAGTCATCACGTTTTTTACAGGGTGTTTCACAGCCATACCTACAAAAGTCAAATCAAATGAATGACACTAATGGTTACGATTTGCATGAATTGTTTTATTTTTTAAAAATAGTCTATTAGGTATACTTTGACCCCAGTGTTTGAGTCTCTGGAAATAAGGCAATTACCATGATGTAAAATTCCAGAGTGGCATGAGGGTTTAATTAGTACAACTAAGAGAGCAGCATCTGACCATAAAGGTTATAAATTCAGATCAAGAATTTAACAGTGGAGAATATCAGTGTTCCATATCTGCCCAGTGCCATATGAGCAACACTTTTTTCAACCAAAAAGGCCAAAAGGAGACTAAATTATCTCATTTAAAGCAGCAATTTGCAGTCTTTAGGCAGCGCAGTGCCAACTATTATCTATCCCTCAATGTTACCTTCTTTAGAGAAATATGCAAAAGGTTACGTTCTTTGCTCCAGCATTACTGACAGTTAAGTTGCTTGAGCAAAGATACCTCTTAGACCAGCTATTCTAATTGCAAGCATATGGTGCGATATCTTTTGTTACAGCTAAAATATAAAAATAGAATATGAGGCACTCTTTGCTGAACATTTCTGGTGGTATCACTGTCTGCTAAGAATGGTTTTCAGTTACACTGCCCATAAATAGTGTTGCCAATGTGCATTCTAATGTGAGGAGTCAAGTCTTTGAATCTCTCTATAGGAGTCTATAGACAGTAATGGCCCTTTTGCCAAATCTCTACAATTGGGAAGCATGAATAGGCGGGTGGAACAATTAACCCCAAATAGGAGCATTTCAAATAAACTCATTACTCAAACAAAAACATGGTCTAAAAGAAAAAAGCCTATGTGTACGAGTTTCATTCTTTAGATACATAACTAGAATAGAGCAGAAAAAACCTTAAGAGTATTAAAAGTGGTCTGTGACTTGCAAGAGGTTTTGTTTTCCATTGTGTGTACTGCACACACCAAATATAAAGGTAAAGGGACCCCTGACCATTAGGTCCAGTCGCAGATGACTCTGGGGTTGCAGCGCTCATCTGCTTTAGTGGCCAAGGGAGCTGGCGTTTTGTCTGCAGACAGCTTCCGGGTCATGTGGCCAGCATGAGTAAGCTGCTTCTGGCGAACCAGAGCAGTGCACAGAAACACCGTTTACCTTCCTGCCGGAGTGGTACCTATTGATCTACTTGCACTGCGTGCTTTCAAACTGCTACATTGGCAGGAGTAAGGACTGAACAACGGGAGCTCCCCCCGTCACGGGAATTCAAACTGCCGACCTTCCGATTGGCAAGCCCTAGGCTCTGTGGTTTAGACCACAGCGCCACCGAGCCCCAAATATATCCACCAAATATATCCACCCCAAATTTTGCCAGGTACACAAAGAAGCAGCCTCCCTCTTTCAGCCTGCCTTCAGCTCCTTGAAAAAACTAACATGTCTCCCAGCCTCACCTTTTGTCACTCAGCCATAGCACTTAAAACTCTAATTTGTAGGTTTTGTATATACCAAGACACCTGTCGTGCCAGCATTTCCTAGGACACCTCAACCGCATCCAGCATCTCAGAAAACAGAAAGTGACAGCTTTGAAATAACTCCTTTAGAAGTCACCAGCAAGAATCATAGAGTGCAGTAGAGTGGCACTCCTCTATTTTATTTCTAATGTACAAAACAAACACTGAATTTTTTTTCATGCTTAAATCCTACAGTAAAGGTTAATCCTTCCACCTTTCTGTAATTGATTTTTAGGCACAGAACAACCTAGAAGGCCAAAAAAACAACAACTAGTAGTCTGTTTCATACTGTGGTTGTGATATAGTGGAACAGATTATCTTTTGCTCCCATATAAACTATTGCACATTTGAGTCTCACATGTACCAGGTAGAAGTGCTTAAAGATGACTAAGAGGGTGCATAAAGACGTAACTATCCTGCCCCTTGCCGTTGATACTTAAACACATACAATCTTTGAAGTGAATATTGATCTCCTCTTCATCCCTCCTTCAAGGAATAACAACAACAAAAACAACAACAACTCTCTTATTTATACCCTGCCCATCTGGCTGGGCTTCCCCAGCCACTATGGCTGGGATGATTGATTTGCTGTTTGTTTTAGTTTGCTTTCAGGGACGCAGGTGGCGCTGTGGGTTAAAGCCTCAGCGCCTAGGACTTGCCGATCGAAAGGTCGGCGGTTCGAATCCCTGCGGCGGGGTGCGCTCCCGCTGCTCGGTCCCAGCGCCTGCCAACCTAGCAGTTCGAAAGCACCTCCGGGTGCAAGTAGATAAATAGGGACCGCTTACCAGCGGGAAGGTAAACGGCGTTTCCGTGTGCGGCTCTGGCTCGCCAGAGCAGCGATGTCACGCTGGCCACGTGACCCGGAAGTGTCTCCGGACAGCGCTGGCCCCTGGCCTCTTGAGTGAGATGGGCGCACAACCCCAGAGTCTGTCAAGACTGGCCCATACGGGCAGGGGTACCTTTACCTTTACCTTAGTTTGCTTTCAAGCACTTTGCATACTTAATATTTACATTTTAAGAAAGTTTCAAAACACTTTTTATGCACACTTTACTCTTGAATCACTACTTTTAGAGTGAAGAGGTATGGACTGACACAATCAGCAGCCAGCCTAGTCCAAATCATGCACTGTACTAACCAGAGTGGGGACAAGGGCATTAGATTCACCACCATCCCTAGCAATGAGTTGGACAACATCTGTTTGCCGTGAAGTGTCTCCTTTATTCATGGAAGCTTCCCACACAATGCAGAACTCTGGAAAAATAAGTTGTACATTGTGTGGGAAGGCTACGTGAGTAGCGGGCTCCCCATTGCAGAGAGCCATTCTCCAATGATAAGGGCAAGGAGACAAGCTAGCATGCTCCTCCCAGCTCTTATTTCTATTTCCTTGTTAGTATAATGCCTGAAGAGGGCTTTAGCACTGTGTAAACCCTTCTTCGGTGAATGGACTTCTTCAGAGTTTGATTCAGGTTGGAGACTCAGACTAAAACCCTACTCAGGCAAGCCTATTCACAAACTGAATCACTGCATGAGCAGGGCTGAACTAACTCTGCACCTGACATCACACCTTCCCAATACCTGGTATTTGCACAAATGCATGTGTGTGCGGCAAATGGGTTACATGTCAGTCTTTGTGTGTACAGCTACATGTGCAAAGACCCTCTCCCTGCAAAGGTTCATAGCCAGTGCTAATCAGACAAGGCAAGACTGGTTGGTGCATCCCCACTCCCTGCCCACATACTAATTCAACTTGAATTAGGCATATATACCATTATGGGGCAAATGAGCTTCCATGGTGAGCTCATTATGTGTCTTTATACACCCAAATTTTCTTTTTCCTGGTACAACAGAAATAATTTTCTCCTTCATTATGCCACTTCCACACTGCTATCTATGGAAATGTCTAGAGAAAAATTATAAGAACAAGCTCTCTTTTCAACATTTTTACTCCTTGGGGAAACCACCTGAAGGACAATCATTACTTTAGTCTAAACTAAGACATAGGAGGTATAAGGTGTATAAATTGGATTTAGCTAAGACACCAGTCAAGACAAAGGCAATTTGTTCATTACATCATGACAGAGATTCGGTTTAAAGGCACAGGTGATCTTAGACTTGAAATTAAACTATTTCAGCTCTTGCTGAACAAGGTTTCAGTATGAAAGATAGCATTGTTTCTTGGAAGACAGACACAATGGATGGATTCAGATGACTTATTCCCTCAGTAGAACATAGAACCATCAATTTACAAGAACTAGCATCTTCAGAGGACCAAGCCAATCTGCAAAAGGCTCCAAGGTCACTAAAACTGTGGCTAATTAGATTTGCTGATAACTCCTCCTATACTGAACATAGTGTAAGTCATCCTGATATATTTACTTTTAAAGAGCATTTTAAGGATGTGAAATAAGGAATCTTGCAGAAATGAAAATTAAGGCTAAGGTACCAAATAGAATTCCTTAAAGTAAAAAGGGGTGGGGGTGGGAATCCTACAATCATCATACTGTACTGTTATGAGTTGGGGGGGGGAGGGGGCGTAGGCTGTATGCGAGATCCTTCAAACCCCTGGATCCAGCAAGTTTTAAAACTATAACCCAGACTAGCTTCCTGTGTTGAGGTGGTGGCCTGGGTGATGGGCCATTAAGGAAAACAAAGGAAAAGAGCTTTGAGTGAGACAGCAAATGGGTGAGGCCCCTCCCTCAACTCACAGATAGTTAGACGGACAAAGCCTGAGTTTAGAGTTAAGTTGCAGTGATTTGACTTGGAAGTAAAACAGCAAGCTGGAGAGAAAGTCAGTTTTGATTTCTGTTTGAATCCAAGGCTTGGACTATGGGAGAAACAAGATCCTTTCGGAGTGTTAAAGCTGTGAAGCCTTCCATTGTAGACTCAGGTTATATATGTGTAAATAAACCATGTATCATAAGGAAACCACAGTCTCCGCTATGCCTCATCTCCAAAAAGAAACACAAGTCCTAGGTACGTGTCTAGAGCCCCTGGAATCTTGCACCACTCAGAAATTAGTGTGGCATACAACAATACTATCAATAAACTACTCTGTTAGTATATAGATGGGAAGTAAAGAAGCTCTAGTATTTTTTGATAAAGACTGAGACATCAAAACTTATCAACAACCTGAATTGCATTCTCCACTATTCTGCTTCTTTGCTGCTAATTTAGATTTATTTGAGTAAGAACAAAGAGCATGGTCTGCTATCTTAGAGAAGAGCTTTATGACTCTTTCTTAGACAAAGCTCTATAAACCAGTGGTAGAAAAAAAAAGCTTTTAACACATATTCAATCTTATGTCTAATCCTTGACCACCTGTAGAATCAGAGAATTGTAATGGGGTCTGAGGGTCATCCAGTCCAACCCACTACAATGCAGGAATTACAGCTAAAGAATCCCTCACACATGGCAATCCAACCTCAGTTTAAAAACCTCAAATGAAGCAGAGTCAACCTGGTCAAGGAAAAACCCCTTTCCCAAAGCTGTTAAGAGATACTGCTCTTAAGGTAAGATAAAAGTTAACTGGTTAAAAGACTGGCTTAAATTTGTACAAAGCCAGCTCATTTAAGAATTACCTTGTTCATAAAACGTGTATGCATTCTGTGACCCATATGTACCTGCCCATAATGCATTACAAACTGTCTGAATTTGCTCATTTTAGACTCATAAACAGAAAAATATTAATAACCGCCTCTCGGTAGTATTTTATCATATTACTCAGCTCACGAATTCAGATATAGTAAGGCTTTGGCAATACTCCACCTACCAAAGACCACATTCATCACCTTGGCTGGATTTCTTTGGACATTATTAACCTTCCTTCCTTCAAGGGCATCAACTGCTTCCTTTCCTTTAGATTTGTCTCCTTTCATTTCACAATCAAAATGAAGTTGAAATGCTTGCATAGAAAGGCCTTTTTTATCTAAATAGTTGTGTATGTTTTTTTAATTGCATGCTACCCCCTGCTCAGAATATTGACTGTAATCAAAACCTTTATAGAAGATAATATTGTTTAGTTTTTATGGATTTCCAGGCTTTTGGCAATAATCAGTCCCGCCTGACACCATCAGAACATAATTTTTCTTCCTGAAATGCACTGAGAGTTGCATCCACAACACTGTGCTGTTCATTTAATTATTTTGGTGCTTTTTATGCCTGTGTCTCTGGGAGAACATCACAGCAAAGCTAGCTCAAAGAGCTATTTAGGGAATAGCTAAATGATATATTTTAAGATAATTCTGTATATTAGTAGTGCCCCTAATTTTGCAGCATCACTGTGAAGTACAGTCTCATAAAGTTCCCCTGTAGATTTATTTTATAGCCCAGATATCCTCTATTCTTCTTTATATTATATATTTTCATTTCCTCAGCTACCCTTCATCTGGATCATCCCTTACAATGCATCCAAGCAAGGAGCCTCAATTATATTTTTGCCATTTGGTGCCTTTACTCATGTACTTCACATATTCTGCCTCTCACACTCACATTCACAGTCAACTTCTTGCATATCTTTTATACACCGTTATTCTAAATCTCTTTCCCTTTTTAACATCCATGATGCCTACTGACAGTATTTCATCAGACCAAGAGACAACAACCCCCTGCAACATTTGAAAAGGTGGTTCAGCCTGTGTGGAGCAGGGCATATTGTTTTAAAAAATATGAATACAGTGGTACCTCAGGTTACATAGCTTCAGGTTAGATACTCCGCTAATCCAGAAATAGTGTTTCAGGTTAAGAACTTTGCTTCAGGATGAGAACAGAAATCGTGCTCCGGCGGCGCAGCAGCAGCAGCAGCAGCAGGAGGCCCCATTAGCTAAAGTGGTGGTTCAGGTTAAGAACAGACCTCCGGAACGAATTAAATACTTAACCTGAGGTACCACTGTATTAAAAGTCCCTTCAGACGACCATTGCCCACTCAACACCAAATTACACGGGCATTTTAGAATGCTTCAACTTCCACCATCACACACCACACGCACACACACACACTGTATGCTCCATCAGTTACATGACAAGTGGGACCAGCAATGAAATGTTGCAACGCAGAGTGCTTCCTGTTCCAGCCACCCTCCACCAATACCCTCTTAATGATAGCCCATCCCTTATACCAGGCCGAGACTACTTATAATTTCTGAGGCCCTAATCATAATAAAATTTAAAAACAATGACACATAAAAACAAAATAAGGTATTTTTAATTCCATAATATGACAAAATCTCCATCACTTAGCAAAAAGAAATATATGTGTCATTTACCAAATCACATCTGCAGCTCTCAGCTGGGAGAAGGCATCACATTTTGGTACTGTGCACATAAAAACCTATCACAAAATTTAGCAATAATAAAAAAAGAAGTACTGGCAAGAGCACTTACTGAATTTTGTCCTAGACACTTTAAGGCATCACTCAGTTGGCACCTCAATATACTCCTTTTATCTTCATTATTTTATATCAAGGGAGCAGTGTTAGAAACCGAGATATGAAAGCTAGGAGCTAAATGGCACCTTAAGCCTAGGTTATGGGCGCAACAACGGAATGTCTAGGCACGTTTCTTTTATAAGAAGAATACAAAACTGAAAATGTATGAACTGCAGCTAAAATATTATGTTCATTTTTCACATGGTCCCTAGTCCTTCCCCTGCCCACCCCCCTAATATTCTTAAGAGGGTCTCTCCTCCAGTCTTCAGAGTGTGGCTGGAAGTGAGGAGGCAGAAAGGGTTCTTTCTTTCCTCTGCATTTTTAATCTGAAATCCTAGCACAGTACTGCACCCAGAGCTCAGAAACTGCTTGCGCTAATGAAATTCCCTGTCGCAAAACGTGCCTAAGAACAATGGGAGTTTTGAACGCTGCAAGGGAGCCATCTCTCTTGAACCACACATTGGGCAAAAAAATCCTGCATTGTAGGGGGTTGGATTAGATGTCCCTTGTGGTCCCTTCCAACTCTACGAATCTACCCATCACCATGGCCTGCAAGAGACTGCCGCTACATATTCCAGACAATCATTCACTATCCTGGCTGTGAATACATGATGAGCAAGGAACGGAAACCAGACTACACCAGACAGGAACATAGGCAAGAGAGTAGTGAGAACAAAAGGCAAGGGGTACAGAATTTCTAAACCAGAACCAGTTGGAAAGAATCCTTTCAGTTCCCACTAACTCATTTATTATTATTATTACTATTATTATTATTATTATTATTATATTTATGATTTTCAGTTTTATACATTTCAATAATTTTACAACCATTTTAACATTTCAAAACTCGGCTTCCTTCCCCCTCTTTCTGCGGATCCTTAAATTTATTTTTAAATATTTTCTGCATCTACAGTTGGCATCACCATCAGAACCACTACTTAACTTACCATTGCTTCTTTCCTGCTCTGCCCCTTTATCTACTCTGACTGCGGATACAAACTGGTTTGCCAAAGTGACTTTATAAAGCGACTTACAGGCTATCTGTGTTAAGCAAGGTTGGCTCTGTGCAATAATAAGACATCACCGCATGGGCAGGGAAACCAACGACAGAGACGGAAGTTGAATTGCCTTCAGAAACATGTGATTAGAAAAGAAAGAAGTTTCTAACCAGAAACATTTTTTAAAAACTTATTTATACAGCCGATTGAAACAACAGGATAGCCCGTTCAGAGACGCGGCAATCCCATATCCATTTACCTGAACTCTGTGGGACTTGCATATAAGCAGGAAAAGAGCTCGTTACATAAATCAAGAAAAGATTCAGACGGAAGTTCAAGGGGTTGGGAAACGAGGGAATAAAAGGAAAGTTTCCAAATTCCACGGAAGGGGATCAATGAGCAGACGTGTGAGGGGGGGGATGTTTTTCCAAGTCACTTTCCCTCCTTGCAAAAAATCCCCATAAAAGCGGGCGAGAGGAAAGAGATTTTTCTACGCAAGCCATTCCTTATGCCTAGAGGGAGAAGCAAGGAAAGTTATGAGGAGGGAGACCCACCACCGTGCGCCTACCCATTCAGGCAGCTCGCCTGCGTTTGAACCCCACCATTCATCTCGCTGCCGTCTGAGGCAGGGACAACGTCACGGCCCCGGGGAAACGCCGGCTCCATGCTGGACACGTCCGCTTTACAATTTGGCGCCAAAGCGGCAGCTCCGGGAGGAGGAGGAGCAGACTTGAAACCACGCGCATTGATAACTTTTCCGAGGCCGCTCCGCGCTTTCTCTGCCCGATTCCTCGAAAGCGCGCGGCGACTCAAGGAGCGGAGGGACAAAAGTCGAAGCGCTCCAAAAAGTTAAGTCCGGACTCGGACTACATTTCCCAGGATGCATTGCCCTCCGCGTCGGAGGGGGGATTGTGAACCACGGAACTCCTGGCATGCTGGACGTTGTAGTCCTCAGGGGGCAGCTGGCGCTCAAACTTAGTGAATCAAATCGACTAAAGCGGACGCAGTTTTTCTTTGCAAGGCAAGGCCTCGTTTCAGTGGTGCTCACGCTGCGTTGTTCAGCAAATGCTGCACGTGCCTTGTTTTAGGGGTGTCCTGCCCGTGTATCTTTGTTGTCTCCGTAATGTTCATCTTTCAGAGCATCGCAGCTTAGTAATTTGTTTTCAGAACAAATTCAGAAAATTGTGGTCCTGTGCATGTGTGTTCCTTAAACTCCTCACCCTGTTGTATAATTCCATCACTGACTGCCTTTTAATGTAAGTGTGCAACAGGTTGGCCTAAAATGAACATGTTTACGTAATAAAAAGTGGGACGCAGGTGGCGCTGTGGGTTAAAGCCTCAGTGCCTAGGACTTGCCGATCGAAAGGTCGGCGGTTCGAATCCCTGTGGCGGGGTGCGCTCCCACTGCTCGGTCCCAGCGCCTGCCAACCTAGCAGTTCGAAAGCACCTCCGGGTGCAAGTAGATAAATAGGGACCGCTTACCAGCGGGAAGGTAAACGGCGTTTCCGTGTGCAGCTCTGGCTCGCCAGAGCAGCGATGTCACGCTGGCCACGTGACCCGGAAGTGTCTCCGGACAGCGCTGGCCCCTGGCCTCTTGAGTGAGATGGGCGCACAACCCCAGAGTCTGTCAAGACTGGCCCGTACGGGCAGGGGTACCTTTACCTTTACCTTACGTAATAAAAAAGTCACTGTTGGGTTCTTATGAAACAGGAGCTGGCAGCATTTAATGTGCAACATAAATGGAACTGGAATGATTCCTCCTCCCCACCACGCTGAAACTACCCTCTGAAACGTACGTTCTTAAAATATTTGCCATACACTGACTGTCCCAATGTACAATAGTTTTTCTTACATTAGTGACTGTTATGAAAATAAATAAATCAACTGTTATAAATACTGGTCTGAGTGTATACTGAGCTGGTCCACCCTATCTGTATTGATTATTGTACATTTAATGACTAGCAGTGAGTATAGATATCTGAATCAATCTACCGAGGAACAACTTTTCTCGATATTTATTAATCCATTTTTATATTTCTACAACCCTAGTGTTATAATTATATTTTATATGGGAATATCTGCTGTACTTGAAATATGTGCAGTGTAATTTCCATATTTTTTTTTATTTCAAGAGCCAAAACACCTCTGAAATGTCTAAGTCTCTAAGATATATAAAAAATACATTTAGACACTTTTAGGAACTTTAAAACAACATTCTACAGTATTCGTTTTGATTGCCCTTTCAAAATTACTAACAGCCTTTTACCATCTCACTAACACTAAGCTCATAAATTGGTTTATGATGGCATGACATTAATTCGTTGCTAATAAGTTTTGAATTTCTCTGGGATAGTCAAACCTGAACCAGGTTTAATAGCTCAGGCTGTGGCTAAGCTCATGCATTCTTGTCCTTGCTTTTGTTTCTGACACAACTGGAGCCTTCAGGGTTATGTTAGAGTAAACTGTGTTGGCCTCGTATCATATTGTTACAAGTTTGTGGGTGCCCTCACCATATGCGCCGCCAGGGTGCAAAGATCCACCCAGCATCCCCAAATTTAGTTTAGGCCCCAAATTCACTTTTATTATGCTTATATCACTATTATCGTTTGATAAATAGCGCTCATGCCTGCGCGGCTCCAAAAGGAGTTTTTTTGTGTTTTTTGTTTAAAACCAGCTTTTCAAAAGAAGACAAATAACGCATTGGAGTTGGTACAAAGACTCCACGCATGTGCTTACGGTTGTAGGGAGGTGTCTGAAAGATGAGACGGGTGGGCATTGTGCGCATGCATGGGAAAGCCATCTTGGGCAGCCTTTCATTGTGGGAGCAACCTTATTCCTAGAGGAGCTGGGAGGGCACTTGCGAGCACGCATATACGAGTTCTTCTTGGGAATGTTCCGGAGCCTGTGCACGCTCCCGTCGCTATATAGGCGCACTCTCTTTCTGTCTGTCTCTCCCTCTTTCCTGTCACTCTCCCTCCTCCCGGCTTGGGTGAGCGAGACTTTCCAAACAGGTGCCAAAGACCCCACTGCCACATAGCAGCTCAATACAATACAGTGGTACCTGTATTACATATGCTTTGGGTTACACATGCTTGAGGTTACAGACGCTTCAGGTTACAGACTCCGCTAACCCAGAAATATTACCTCAGGTTAAGAACTTTGCTTCAGGATGAGAACAGAAATCACGCGGCGGCAGCGGGAAGCCCCATTAGCTAAAGTGGTGCTTCAGGTTAAGAACAGTTTCAGGTTAAGAACGGACCTTCAGAATGAATTAAGTTCTTAATCTGAGGTACCACTGTATGCTTAGGTGGCTTAAGCAGCAGGCGCCTGGCGCCCCCCTGACGCCCCGCACCCCTTGTACCCCCCCCCCCGGGTAAAGAGCCCTGGCCCTCACTCCCTTGGGTTTCTGGGCATCCTGACCTGCTCTAGATGCTCTGGTGCTCGTGTTTAACAGTGCAAAAATGCAGCCTACAGTAGTTAAGTGGAACAAAGGTACTGATGACCACTCATCAACACATCAAAGAAACATCTTTGGAGTCTGGGCAAATGGGGATTGGCAGGGTTACAGTGGCCATGACACTACATGGGGGGGGGAATGTGTCCTTTTGAAACAGATGTTTGGAGAAGGGGGGGTGAGTGGAACTTCTTGGTGGGCTGGTCAAGTCAGAAGGGGTGCAGTAGTGCCTTCTGTCCATTTCCCTTTTTCTATCCACACTGGTCTGACTGCAAGCCTAATCACAAATTCCTGTTCCAATACAGCTGTCACATCATTGTAAGTGTGAATAGAAATACAGTGGTACCTCGGGTTACATACACTTCAGGTTACATACGCTTCAGGTTACAGACTCTGCTAACCCAGAAATAGTAAGAACTTTGCTTCAGGATGAGAACAGAAATCGTGCTCCGGTGGTGCAGCAGCAGCAGGAAGCCCCATTAGCTAAAGTGGGGCTTCAGGTTAAGAACAATTTCAGGTTAAGAACGGACCTCCAGAACGAATTAAGTACTTAACCCGAGGTACCACTGTAGGAAAGAAGTCAAATCCCAGTGCTGTGTAAGTGAAATAAAAAGGAATAAGTTTGTGGATCGAAATTTCCCTTTCACATCTACTCTTGTAGACACCACAGTGTGGAGAATTTCAGTCTGGCTGAAGATGCTTAAGAAAGGGGATTATTGGAATGAGATGAGGTCAAAATCTTGGCTATTGCAAACCTAGCTCCTGTGTTGCTGTATGCCTAATAAACTGAATGAAACAATGGTTCTACTTGCTGCAAAAGAATATCAAATCCTACTTCCCGAATTGTCTCAAGTCCTTGGGTGATATTTCTAACTTTTAAAAGGGCAGATAATCTCTAGATACCAGTAAGTATGCATCTCCTCTCTTTCTTTAATCACAATTCACCCTCTGTTGAAGTAGAATTTTGCCCTTAGCCTTTACAGGGGGCATGAAAAAAGGAGGGTGTTTATCACTTACAGAGAATGTCACTAGGCCGTAGTCTTTAAAGCTACCTTTAAAAGTACGGTAGATATTATCTCTGAATAACAGGTTATTGCAAAATAACTCTTAATTAAGTTATTTGCCCTTTTCTTTCCTTTTTTTAAAAAAAGTCTTTAATTGTTTTGTTTTTCCTTTGCTCCAAAGAAATAAAAAGTAACTGAAGATGAACAAAGTATTTCAGGAATTTTTTTATATAAAAAGTGAGACGTTCGAAAGGTTTGCTGCAGTTGTTGTTGTTGTTGTTGTTGTTTTTAAGGAAATTTTACTCATGGTGCTGTTTACCAGAAGCATATCTAGGATGTTATCAGTAACTACTGTTTCAGGCTTCGTGTATGCTACATTTTATTCTAGAATCAATGAAGAATGAGTACTTGTTTTTAATACGTAAAATCTAGATATGTTGCATATGTTTTTGCCCTGATAAGTGCTTCTTGAAAAACTGGTTTCATTCCAAATATAAAAGTTAATTGCATGTTGATTCCACATTACTCCAGTGTGTCCATTTGGAAACAAAGGTAGGCTCTCCCAGTAATGGAGGCAGTATATCCACACCTGCGCAGTGATGTTGTGCGTGGGTGTATACACCAAGATAGCAATCACCACTTCCTTCTTCGCTCACCTGGGGCATGCGCAAGGAGGAAAAAGCCATAGATGACCTAATCAGAGAGAGGGTTTTCAAATGCATATCAAGTAGCTACACCATCCTTGTGGACAGCAGGATCTAGGAAAAATCTAGATTGAAAGCATGTTGAGGACGAGCATTAATGATTCCAGATTGAGAAAAACATCTCTGATACCAATCGGTTAGTATGTACAGTATTCAGCCTCATACTCACTATTTCCCTGCAACGCTGCAACCCCATAGTTGCCTTTGACTGGACTTAACTGTCCAGGGGTTTACCTTTACCTTTTTTCCCCCTGAGTGGAAAACGTTTGATTTGAGCTTTGAATCCAAACCAAGCGATCCTGATGGGGAGCTCCGTAGTGCAGCTGATTCCGGTGGGTCTCCCTGTCAGCTCTGACTCACAGGAAGCACCACATTTTTAGTTGTTACCTGCTTTGGGCTTTTGAATGGATAGAAGCAGAGAGGCCCTCTTCTTGACACCCTTCATGGAGATCTCTTAGTGACTCCCTTACAGCTCAAAATATCCACTTATAAAGAATCTATAACCCAGTATCTGTTGAGGGATGATACTGTACTCCCAAAACTAAAAAGATTGTTTCGGGATACTTAGCTGAGATTTTTAAAGCTAAAGCTAAAGTTGTCTGATTTATTCAGTGGTGGTTACCGAGCCTTTTATATATTGTATGTGTTTGGATTATTAATTTAATGTATTTGGATGACTTTGTATGATTTTATTATTTAAACTTATGCCAATAAAGGTAAAAAAAAAATATCAGAGAAGCTGCTTAGGCAGAGGAATCTTACACAAGTGGAGCTCTGATTTTGGCCATTTCTTCCCTTCGCCATTGCAGCATTGTATGACTATGATTATGAAAGCGCCCCAGATCTTTCAGAAAGGCTTGGCGATGCATAAGAAGGAAAGGGCAACTCATGGAAGGCAACTGTTTGAAGCAGGGAGATTTTGCATCTGTGAAGCTTTGCTGTATTTTGGAAACCTGATACCTTCATGGACAGAAAAGGATCTCTGTACATTCAGTCACTTTCCATGAGTTGTAAGGCGATTAAAATTATTATTATTCACTTGCTTCTCCTAACAAGTTGCAAGAGAGCACCTGGAAATTATTGATATCTCTGGTTGAGCTTCCACAGATACTAATTTAGTACTAGAAAAGGTCCGTTATTTATTATTTGGCTTGGGAAAATGGATAGCACTTTGTTTTTTAGAACCTTAAAGGACAAGAGGTCGCATTCCATGCAATTTATACACCATATAGTAGAACAATGGATGTTCTTATTGGCTGCATAGATAATGGATATGCTGGGTGGGTGTGTTATTGATCACAGAAAAAAATATGCTGTCAAATGATGCAGAGAAGTCCAAGCTGATGAATGCATGCAAACCTTGCTTCTCACTTTACAAAAATAAAATCTGATAAGACAACTGACAGTATTGACAGGAACAAGGAATGGGAGAGGTAGGGGGAGCCTATATGTCAGAATGACTAATGGCTGACATGGATTTGTTAAGAAGAAAGTATGCTAAACTAACTTGGCTTCCTTTGACAAAGTACCTGGTTTGGTAGACAAGGGAACTACAATTGAATGTTTTAGTTTTAGTTTTGATCTAGTTTCACATGAGATCCTCCAAAGAAAGCTTGATAAATGTGAACTAGAAAGAACAACTGTAAAATAGATACACCACTGGAAGAAAAACCAATTAATGTAAAAAGGTACCAAGCAAGAGTGTGCCAGGGTCACTCTGTTCAATATTACCTGGTCCCTGGTCCCGAGGATCTTGGTCTGAATATATTCCTGTAAGATGTGCCTCTGTTCAGCAGTCTTTCATCTTAGAATATGATACCTGTGGGAAGAAAAGTCAAAACCCTCCCAGCAACACAATAAAGAATTTAACTCAATGTGACAAAACCTTTCCTCTCAGCAAAAAGCCTTCGGGAAAGCACCAACTATATTCACCTAATATATGTACTTATAGCCTGCTCTTCTCCACCAATCTATCACAATATAGGTTGCAGTTTAATGCCTCAAATAAAGCCATGTAAACCTCATCATCAAACAGCCAACATAAAAATAATCTTAAACAGCAATCAAGGCTAACAACAGCACTGTAACAGGAGCCATCCAGATTTCATCTTCTAACGCCAAAGCTAATGCCCCATAGCTTTAATTTAGGAGTCACATAAGTATTTTGCCCTTTCTCCAAGGGTTTGTCCATTTTTTGTCCATCCTCACAACATTCCCGTTAAGTAGATTGCAATGAAAGATGGTATAATACCGTCAACTACCATATTGCCCCAAATATAAGCTACACCTGAATATAAGTCACACCTGTAAAATTCAAGTGGGGAGGGAGAGAAAAAGACCACACCCAAATATAAGCTGCTCCCTTAAAATTCCAGAGGCACTCACACCTGTTCCGTTTTACCATATGTCTGTTTCAGCAGCGATATCATAAAAGCCAATTTTTGTGAGGTCGTGATTTCAAGCCGCGCTTTAACTTTTCACAGTCAGAATTTGGGGAAAAAGTGAGGCTTATATTCAGGCCAGTATGGTATTATTACAGTCAAAGCTTGGCTTTCGAACGTCTCGTCTCGGCTGCCAATTGCCAAAAACCCAGAAGTGAATGCTTCCATTTTCATAACGTGCCTCGGAAGTCAAACGGCTTTCAAGGAGCGTTTCCCAATTTTCCCCATTGAACTTGCTGACAGCCTTTTGATCCTCCATTTTCAAACGTTTCGGAAGTTGAATGGACTTCCGGAACGGATTACGTTAAAAAACCAAGGTTCCACTGTATGATGAAAACTCAATATGCCTATTCTTACCTGAAAATTTCCCCTGCAGCAGAAAGCTGAGGGTTTTTCCTATTTCCTCTTCTGGGTTGTGATCCTACTTCTAGTAACCCCGTTGGACCAAGGAGACGATTTCAAATCCCCATTTAGCTATGAAGCTCGCTGGGTGGCCTTGGGCAAGTTACTATCTAGCTCAAAGAACTGTGAGCTGTGTGCCGCAGTAAAGTCCTTGGAGGAAGAGTTATACAAACATGATCAATAAATAAATAACATCTTTTAGCATCGCTCTGAGAAAGGAAGATAGCATACATCACAGGGGTTTATATGCTGAGTTACTACTGCAAACACAAGACAAAAGAGATGAAGTGCTACAGTTTTGTCTTTGCTGGGTGACCTCTAATTGTGAAAGCATAAAACCAAAGGCAGCAGTACTGTCACATCAGCTCCTTCCTGCAAAAATGCAATTCTTCGTTGCATTTTTGGAAATGCCCCTGTTTACACTCTCATATTAAAATTTTCCCATTCTGCAGTACACAATTTGCTGAGAATACAGATTTATTTTTAATTTACTAGTAAGCCATGAAGTACTTCAGTTCATTTAGTTGGCTCTCGGGATCCCTTCCAACTGTACAATTCTATGATTCTGTGATTATATAATCATAGGTAGGGAAACATGAGTAAGTGCTACAGGAGAGGACTGCCCAAGGAGAAGGTTTTGGACAACTTACAGAAGGAGTCTAGCATCTCTATTTTACACCAGAGATGCAGAAGAAGAAGAAGAAGAAGAAGAAGAAGAAGAAGAAGAAGAAGAAGAAGAGGAGGAGGAGTTGTTTGGATTTGATATTCCGCTTTATCACTACCCGAAGGAGTCTTAAAGCGGCTAACATTCCCCTTTCCCTTCCTCCCCCACAACAAACACTCTGTGAGGTGAGTGAGGCTGAGAGACTTCAGAGAAGTGTGACTAGCCCAAGGTCACCCAGCAGCTGTATGTGGAGGAGCGGAGACTCGAACCCGGGTCCCCAGATTACAAATCTACCGCTCTTAACCACTACACCAAACTGGCTCCCTGCAGCTCTCCAGATGTTGTTGGACTGTCCCTGCCATTATCCCGGACAACTGGACATGTTGGCTGGGACTGATGGGAATTGGAGTCCAACAACATCTGGAGGGCCACAGATTCCTCATCCTTGCTCTACATCCATGCTTCAAAACATGTGTGCCCGAAAGACAGAAATAGCACTAAGCAAGCAAATTAGAATGGCGTTTAAAAATTCATGCCCTTACAAAAGCTCAACATATATAGCTCAAAATAAGCCCTTCACCACACTAGATCGAACTGAATAGAATCCGCCAAGCAAACAGGTACGGTAAATCCATTGAATTTTGGGGATAGATGACCTGAACATTCTTAACTCTCATCGTTCAGGACAGCAGAGACAAGGAGCAGTCTCTAGAATTCCTGGTTATCACTAGACATTACCCTTGTTTCTGAAGATTGTTTCAACTAGATGCGAAAAGAAAGCAATCAAAGCAGCAATATAAAATATTAAGCTTTTTTTTGTTGAATAGCTGGAACAGAGACCAACTGAAATGTTACATTACTTATTTACTGTAAGTCTAACCAGGATGTTCCCTATTGCCACAATAAAAACTGTGCTGTCCGCCTGCTGAATCCATACATGAGAGGCATCTGTCTCTGAAGAAGCACATTTTTTTCCTACTGAAGCTAAACATTTTGTACAAGCTCAGTGAAAAAATAGGCCAGAAAGCATCAAAGCTTTAAAGTCCCTCTCCCGAGATAGAATATTTATTTATTTATTATATGCTATAGTAAAGGTTAATAATGAAGTTCTTACAACACAGCAGAGCAAAAGAAAGAAGTGAAATCATACGCAATGTACTTCGTTTATATAACCATGGGAAGCTAAGCTATATGGGCCCATATTTTTCATTGTACAGTGGTACCTCAGGTTACATACGCTTCAGGTTACATATGCTTCAGGTTACAGACTCTGCTAACCCAGAAATAGTGCTTCAGGTTAAGAGCTTTGCTTCAGGATGAGAACAGAAATTGTGCTCCGGTGGGGCAGCAGCAGCAGGAGGCCCCATAAGCTAAAGTGGTGCTTCAGGTTAAGAACAGTTTCAGGTTAAGAACAGACCTCTGGAACGAATTAAGTACTTAACCCGAGGTACCACTGTATTACTCATTCAAAAAAACAGCATATAAAGGCCACGTTTTGTATACATCTGCCATCTTTTCTAAGTTGAGCATGATATGCAAGCTTAGACATAACAGCAACATCCTTGAGTATATGTGAAAGGATTACGCCCTCCCAAGGGTATGATGGAGCTGTGTGCAGATGGTCTCTCAAGATTCTCCACCCTATTTGGGGACAGAGGGACCAAGGCTTCCATTTCACCAAATTTCTTCTCCAGCAGGGGAAAGGAAACTAGCTAAAATCACTCTCTCCTTCCTCCAGCAGGAGTCACTGCTGGATTGGAGCCCCTTCTGCCACTGGAAAGAATTATTCCATTCACAGAAGGGCATGTCTGGATCCAAGCCATATTTTTCAGATTCACTTCACAATGTTTGCTAATAGCAGAGCTCAACTAAAATATATGAAAAAAGTGTTTGGGTTTCTGTAAACCTTCTTGGGTTTATAGGAGTCAGGCATCACTTATACATTATGTTAAAATAACTTTCTTTATAAATTATTTGGGTCTTTTCCTCTGTAGTCTTGAATCCTCACCTTGAATCTGTTGCCTTATATTCTTGAATTAAAATTATAATGTTGTTATTAACATTTTCCTCTATAACTGTGTCCGAGAAATTAAAAACATTTTGAAAATGTACTGGATGAGCTGGTATAGCTCCCTGAAACATGGCAAAATGTCCACTTCATGGGATTTTTCTTTGGTGGGAAGGATTTTAAATGTATTTTAAGAGTCTTTTTTCAGTGGATTGTAAGTACTGTTCTTTTAGGAGTAAAGCTTTGAGCATTTAGAAGACCTCGTCACAATCTTAAACACTGTTTTAGCTGAACAGCAGTGTGAGAACCCGAAATTATCTAGTGCACCGGGATCAATATCAAGCAATATTTCTCTTTGAAAGAAATTTAGTCTGACAGAAAGGAGTAAGAGCAATGTAAGGAAACTGAGACCCTAGCTAAAGAGCTGGATATAGAAATTCCCTGTAAAGCAGTACAAATTAGTTGATGTCACTAGAGCAAGAAAACCATAGTGACAGAGTAAAATGTTATCTAGGTTCCAGAATACTTTATTATCACCACTGTAGGTCACTAAGCTTCACAAGCTATATCCATCAAGTTTGATAGCAATTTATAAGCTAACAATGGGAGCTGGAGAGTGCTTTAGTGTGTTAGCCATTTTCGGAGACACCTGGGTTCAAACATGGCTTAGGACATGAATGAAACAGGATTGCTGATCTCAGCCTGCTCTCTAGTGGACAGTGTTACACAAAACGAGCATGGGAATAAGAAGAATTGCAAGATAGAAATTGTGGGGAAAGCAACAGTGATTTGAAAACCATTCCAGTGCGCAGTACGGGTTTTGTTTTAGGTGTTGTTCCATATTAGGCTATATGACAAGAAATGCCTACATAATTTTGTTTTAGTTGATGCTTAAATAATGGGTTGTACAGAATGCTAAGTAAGAGCTTCTGTTACTAAAACAGAGATTCCATAGGGGCGGCAATGTCACTAAAAGAAGATGGTGGACTGACCTGAGAGCTTCCTTTCCTGCCACATTAAAAATAGAAGAGTTTCTAAAATTAGATAAGAGAACAGCAACTACACAACCCTGAGAGAGAGATTGCATGCAGCAAGGTTCGTTTCTGTTCCAAAGCAGAACCTAAAATCACATTTTGGAGCAAGGAAAAACATGAGGCAACACTACTGGAAGAAGACAGCAGCTGCACAGTGGAATAGAAAGCTGCTACACTTTTAAAGGAGGAGAATGTATTCAATAAAGAAATGATTACATTTATGCTTATTGCAGCTAGGCTAGAGGTAAACAGACAGTAGAAAGCTGCTACTGACTTTATCTGGATTTGTGGGATCAGCAACTTTGGGATATTGCACTTTTAGAGAAACTGAAAGAGCAACATCTCCTGTCTTCAAGAAAGGCAGAGGCGACGTGGCATTGTTTTTAATGTCTGATGTTTTACTGCGGTTTTATAATTTGTTGAAGCCACCCAGAGTGGCAGGGGCAACCCAGTCAGGTGGGTTGGCATATAAATCATAAATTATAATAATAATAATTCTTACTAGGGAAATGGAACACATTTGAAGCCACCAACCACTGATGGACAACAGCAGAAGATACTTTAGATCAGGCTTTGCCAAGCTGGTGCCCTCCTGATGTTTTAGACTGCAGTTCCCATCAGCCCAACCAAAGAACAGGGGAGCCCCTTGACTACCCAATCAATTGGAGTGGAAGGGGGCAAGCGGGGGGCCCCAGCTCCAGGACCTGCTCTTCTACAGCGCACAGCCATAGGAAACCTCTTAGATTGGGTACCTGCACATTTTGCTTCATAACTTTTCTTCTAGGAGGACTCTTCTTGTAAATGGCCATCACAGGCATCATGGCACCCAGACTGGACTAGAATATAAGCTCATGCAAATTTGAAGCTAATGGCTAGGATACGAGCTCATGCATTGTAAGGTACACAGGAAGGCTTGATCCACTTCAGAGTTACCTTCTAAAGCTCTGGTAAGAATGAACAAATAAGCACTCGCTGAGTTGTAATCCTGCACCAATGTACCAAAACCAACCATAACAGAAAGTTAGGATTCAATGCCACACCTTAAAAGGTATATTATAGAGCTGGAAATAGAGAAGAAAAAAGCAACCATAATGATCAAAAGTCACTTATTGTAAGGTTTAAACCTTTGGGTCTATTTCGTTTAGAAAAAGGTGAGTGAGGGGGGACATGATAGAGGTTATAAGCTGGTGTGTGACATGGAGAAAGTGGAAAGAGAGGCTTCCTCCTCTCATATAATACTAGAACTACGTTATCCAATGAAGCTGAACGCTGGACAATTCAGGACAAACGAAAGAAAAGAATTCATACAATGTATAGTTAAATATGGAATTTGCAACCGCAAGGTGTATGATGGCCATCAAGTTGGATAGTTTTCATAGTGGATTTGACATATTCATGGAGGATAAAGTTATTAATGGCTTCTAATCATGGTAGCTTCTGGATCAGAGGCAGCCAATGGCAGCAGAACAACAGTGGAAGAGTGTTGTTGTGCTCATGTCTTGCTTGTGGGCTTCCCATGGGCATCAGGTAGGGGGAAAGGGTGCTGGACTAGATAGTCCCTGCTTATTTCCGTTGCAGTTTGTTTGTTCTTCAGATATTGCCAGGGAGTGGAGATGTCAAAGGCAGGATGGGAAGTTGTGATTGTCTCTGTGTCTGTGGGTTCAGGGACTCCCCTATCACATGTGCAACAGGTCAGCGTAAAACATGAGATCAGTGTGAAAATCATGCACTTTCCATTGTAGAGTCATAGCCTGAAGAGTTCAAGAGACCACAGCCAGATACCCAACTAGACTCAATTGGGCAGCTGTGTCACAGACTCCATGCAGTACTGCTACATTGGCAAAATGTTCTGGGTTAATTTATTCCCATGGTGCACTGCCACAAGTTGTGATATTCTTCCAGTATGGCAATCCAAACCTTCCCCTATCACAAATACAGCTTCAAAAGAATGTGAAACATGCATTTAAATTTCAACCTGTGATATTGGCTGAAGCAATTTACCAAGAAAGTATAAGCTTTTGCAGCTTGTCAGTTTCTGACCTGACGATGAAAGATTATATATCTGGAAACGAGATACAGATGATATGAGAACTATGGCTCATGTGAGCTCATGCTTTTAGCCTTGAAGCCTGAAGCTGAAAGGAATATTAATAAAGCCATATGTCTTTTTGCTAATTGTCCAATAAAAAAGATCTGCTAATGTAAGACAATTTTTGATGGATGTCATGTTCTATTGCCAGCTGGCACCAGCCCGTAATCCTTTAAAAAATATTTTCTTCCTCTTTTCTTATGAAAATTCCCCGGCAATAATGATCTACAAAAAGAAAGGAGGAAGATGGATGTGCTGCTACAAACTGAAATGAATGGGAGAAGAGAAAAGTGTTTGATGAGGGCCTTGCATTTTTCTAAAATGAGTTTCACATCAGCATTGTTTAAGTTCTTATAAAAGGCAGCATTATGGCAGCATAAAAATATAACAAAATTTAATATTATATATTAATAAAAGATGCTTATGAAGTTTGAGATATGAAAAAAACCAACCTTCCAGCTTTTGACTGGCTATTAGCAATGTGAAATAAAAACATGCTTGTGACATTTTCCATATACTTACAGTGCAGGCAACTTTTGATTTTCCAAAAGAGGTATAAATCAGTTAAGGGAGCTAGTTGTTAATGTCAGGATTAGCTTTTTAAATGAAGATACTAAAACTGAAAACTTGACTATTCTCTTCAGAAAATACTTTGATCATGGAGGCCTCAAAGGAATGTTGAATGGTTACAGTTTAACAGCATGATCCCATGCATACCCTGTTTTCCCGAAAGTAAGACACCCCCCGAAAATAAGACCTACTTCCAGTTTTGCCTCTCGCTGTAATATCAGGCATTCCTAGAAAATAAGACCTCCCCGATAATAAGGCCTCCTCCGAACATAAGGCCTCCCCGGAATATGTGTACCGTATTCTTCTTTGTGGAAAAATAAGACATCCCCTGAAAAATAAGACCTAGCGCATCTTTGGGAGCAAAAATTAATATAAGACACTGTCTTATTTTCAGGGAAACAGGGTATCTATTCAGAGTGCAAGTCCAACTGTGTTCAATAGGGTTTACTCCCAGGTAAGCATGTATAGGATTGCAGCCTGAGTTGGTATGCACCAACAAATGTAATACTGCCAAGATCAGTATTGAGATCTGCCACTAGCTACTGTGATTAGAGGTGAAAATAGAAAGGAATGGACAGATGCAGAGCACAAACATCAGGGATTTCTGACATAGATTCCGTTCTTCTACACTAATTCAAATGTAACATTGTGGGAATGCCATAAAACCATGTAATCCACTTTTATCACCTTAGCTGCTAGCAGGCTGTACAGCAAGGTGAACAGGTTGCTGGTAGCACAAATGAAACATCTGGCCAGCATGAAAAGAGATTAAAGAAACCGAAGACCTGGAAAAGAAACAGGAATTGGGTGGGGGGGGGAGTATTTGTAAATTTTGCTGTAGAAATGATTTTGTGGTATGCCATGCCACCATGGCACCCTTTTTGGAGCTGGTGCCAAAGCACTTTCTCGAAATTCAAAATGTGCCTGCTCATTTAATAAGGTTGGTGACCCCGGTGGTACAGCTTTTTTTTACTTCAGGCTGCTTGTGGAACATGGAAGGTCACATATTTTAATAATACCCCCCAACAACAAATTAATGCCAATAAGAAAGCTGACGAGTCAGGGTTCTAGCCAACTACCATAGTAATTTTAAAAGCAGAGCTTCACAACTGCACTGAAATAAACCTAAAGTATTATAAATCATTTTATCCAGTATAAGTAATGTACTTCTGATTCTGCAGTTTGGTGCGCTTGAGTCTAGGAAAGTTGGTTCTGCTTCAGACTCTTGTAACCACAGTGAGGTTTTGCCAGGCAGGTTTCCTAATCAAGTTGTTGGTTGAAGAATGAGGCATAGGTACATTATTTCTTGTATCAAATATTTTATCATTTTTGTGGCATTCAGTCTATAACCAACAACCTGGTTAAGTGTCTTAAGAGGGTTTCTCTCAAATGTTGTTCTTGTAGTTACACAAAAAACAATAAAAAATATTTTTTTGGGGGGTAGGTTTCTTTCCACCAAGTGTAACCAGGTCTAAGCATAAATTTAAACCTAGTTGCCTCATGTCTAAGAGGACCAAATTGTATTTTCAGAAGTACCTCTCTTGCCTGGACATGGACAATATAGACTATGCTGTGCATGGTTACAAGACCATATATTCCAATGTTGATGCACTAGAAGGCAAAAATATTGGAATACCCATTCAGTGGTGGCATAGCAATGGAGTCACATTCTCACCTCATCTATGTGGCTAAGAAAGGGTGTGAGAAATGGGCAGTTGAAATATCAGTAAATTTGCCATTTAGTCTGCCATTAAAGGTGGAAGTTGGCATTTGCTGAGATCTGAAAGTAGTTTTGCATGTTTGCTAATTTCTCAACTAGTCTACTTCATGCCCTAAAAGCATAATTGAAAGGGAAAAAAGTTTCAGCTGTGATGTCTGTAATAAAAATGAATACAATTTGAAATAACATCTGACAATATATGGGTTTTTTTTCTGAATGGGGAAAATCAATAATCTCGAGAGGCAATCAACCATTAAAAAACAAATTGCACATAAAGATACATGCTGTTTCACTTGGCTATAATGGTACGTTGTAATAAGAAAGATCAGAATCTAGTATAGCTGCCTTAGGCATCCATTGTAGAGACCTAGGGCAAAATTGCAAATCAAATTGTATTATTGTGGTGTTAGAGTGAAAATGTTTAACGTGCTTTATTCTCCTGCTGCTCCTGTTACATTGAACTCTGAGACATTGCTGCTGGTTCAAACTCCCAAATGATATTGCGATGCTTGTCCTAAATCAGCCGTTTTAAACTTTGTCCTTTCACTGAGTATTCCACAGTCTGCTTCCTACTGGTCTCTTCCACTGAAATGGAAACTTTATCCTCTCCTGTTTCCAGCAGTCAACAGGACTGAAACAGCACATCACTGTAGAATGGGAGGAAACTGCAAGCGGTGAATCCCATATGGCAAGCTAAATTTGACTTTTGAAGTCCAATTAGCACCACACATGTAAAGCTGCCAACGACTGGCTGTTTGGGTCAAGAAACAGAGCCGCCACACTCTAGGCAGCCTCAACCTTTGCTCTAGGCAGATGGCATTTTGTGTGAGTGTGCATTGCTAAGGACCAAACTAAGCACATAGTTGATTGTGTGGGTGCAATTAACCTGCAGGTCTTTATTACTGTAAATAGAAGCTGTGGGGGAAGCCTGACTATCCCTACGGCCATGGAATGCAGGGGAGTGGAGGAGAGAATTTTGACTCATTTTCTTCCATCCATTTCCCCCACAAAAGCCACTTCTCCAAAGCTACTTTTTGCATTTCAAGGGACGATCCAATTGGTGCCAATAGAGGCTTCCCTTGTCATACAGGTGTCTTCCCACTTACGCGTGATCAACTCATGCATGACCGTGTATACATGCAATACCAGGAAATAAATAATTTGAATCATACCAGAAAATGGTAGGAGAGAGCTGGAGAGCAAGGAGACCCTCCATGGAGCCAGAAGAGGATGTCAGTGAGGGCGGAGGAAGCCCCAAAGGAGCAGGGCTTTTTAAACGCTGCTCAGCCTCCCTGCCTAACAGCTGGTGTGTGTGGTAGTGCAGCAGAAGCAGCCGCTCTTTTGCATATCCTCCAACTGGCCCCAGAGCTTCAATTCTTGTGGTGTATATTTTTGGTCTGGATTGGAGAGAGAGCAGCTGAGAGGGTTTTTAAAGGCTGTAAAGAGGGTGCTCCCCACTTATGTGATTTTCGCTTATGTGCACAGGGGCCCAGAACGTAACCCCCAAAAGTGGGGGAGGGTGACATACACTTGTACAGTGATACCTCTAGATATGAACGGGATCCGTTCCGGAGCCCCGTTCACATCCAGAAGCAAATGTAACTAGCGACAGCACGTCTACGCACGCACGCATCGCTTTTCACCGCTTCTGCGCATGCGAGTGACATCATTTTGAGCGTCTGCACATGCGCAAGCAGCAAAACCCGGAGGTAACGCGCTCCTTTACTTCTGGGTTGCTACGGAGCGCAACTTGAACGCGCTCAACTCGAAGCGTATTCAGCCTGAGGTATGACTGTACAAATAACAGCTTCGGAGAGGTGATTTTTGTTGGAACCTTGGCAGGTTGGCAGAAAGATAAATTCATCTTCCTAGCTCCCATGAGCCTAAGTCTCAGTCCTCTTCCCACCTCAGGAGCTATTTACATAAATAAATAATTGTATACGTTAATCTAGTCATCTAATATGGATCTGAGTTTAGGCTTATAGGTGCTTCCATTTGCTCTCCACAAAGATACACGAGAACCGGCATGCAGCTTGTACTACTCTGAATGCCTGTTTTCCAAAGGGGAAAAGGAGAAATGAAAAATAAAGGGAAGGGTGTTAGATGAGGAAGGAACAAGCTTTTGTTCTTACTTCCACAGCTATGGTTTCTTCCTTCCTGCTCATGCTATTGCTCTACTTCTCACTGATATTGTACTCATGTCCTGCTTGTGAGCCTCCCATCGGCATGGGGCTGGCCATTGTTACTAGATGAGCCTTTGGTCTGATCCAGCAGGGCTCCACTTATGTTCTTTTTCCTGACTAGAAGTCTTGTCGCAGCATCCTCAGTCCCCTGTTCTTACCGTGCCTTTGACACTTGAGAAGTGTGTTTTCAGGACCCACCCTATTCCTGAGAGTGCAAATTCTGAACTGAAAATTGTTGTAACCAGGCTTGTGATAAACTTAACAACAACTCAGATTATAAAGGTCTGCAGAAAAATAGAAGTTGAAATGGTGGGAAATAAGTGCCAAAAATTACAGAATGCCCAGTGTCTGAATTGGCTTGGCACTGGGAGGAGAATTCATTTCAGATTTTCCTTCCTCCCCAACAAATGAGAATGGTGATCATGACCACTGCTACCTCAGCTCCCTTTCCGTACTATTTCTTACAAAAAAAAAGCTCTCTGATGTCCAGAGAGAACTGGGATACTTCCAGCTTTTGAGGCTGCCAGTCATAATAAAAACGACGACATGTGAAAACAAAATAAGGTGCCAAAAAAAGAGAGCTTTTGTAGCCTTGGCAAATTCTTCAGTTTGCACCTCTAAGCTGAGTGTGTGTGTGACATTTTGGTCCAATGCCCACAAAAGCAAGTTGCAAAACTTATCAAATGCCAAAAAATAACAAATGTTCAAATTGGAAGTCTCTTTTGAGCTTGAAGCCCAGTCCTACACCTAGACCTCTGACTGGTTCTGCTCACATAAAGAAAATGTACTCATAGGATGTTAGATGCTTAGTGTTAGTGAACCAACATGAGTGCTCAAAGTGCTAATGACTTGGGAGCAGAGTGATGTGCCCTGTGTCGTATGTCTTGACATATGGCATCAGTGTTCCTGAGTATCAAATACCTCTGGCACTGTGTTAGTTGGAGTCCTATTATCCTTTGTGATGATGGACAAGAATGGGGGGAAATAATCCCATATCCTAGCCAATAGGTGTTCAGTCAGGGACATGTTGGTGCTGCAAGATTGATATTTTGCTAGCACCACATTTTATTATTTTTACCCCCTCCCCTTCATTTTTAATTAGTAGAACGTTTACATGAAAACAGGATCTTTGTTTCTTATGAGCTCATCTGCTACTGTTGCTTATATTCCTCACTGAATTTGTTGCTAGCACAATGTTATATTTTCAGGTGAGCAATAAGCAGAAGGAACAGATGCGCTCTGAAGAAATAAAGTTCTTTTTTAATGCAAATCTTCTAATAAAAGCAGGTGAAGATAAAAACATAAAATACATGCTATGGGAAGTAATGACAATCTTCCCTCTCTCTCTTTCTCTCTTTCTTTTAAAAAAACAATGGTGTCTCACTAGAGCAATCACAATTCGAAGTGCTAAAATTTAAAACAGAAAATAAAACATAAAAACACAATATAAAGATGAAAGACACACGAGGCTCTGGAGAGAGATGAAGAAGGTAAGATTATGGCTTTTATTGGACCAACTCCCATGGGTGAGGATACTCTTTTTTTTTACAAAAGGAAATCCACAAAAACAAAACCTGAAGAAGATCTCTGTGAAGCATAAAGGCTTGTACAGATGCTAGCTCAATAAAATGCATTCTCTAGAAATGGTTAGATTAAAATACACTGTAAAACACACTGAAGCATATTCTGCGTTGCCAAATGCTTCTAATTCTCTAAGATATATTCCTCTGAGGATGATATTGCAGTCCAATGGCATCATTCACAAGAAGAGACAGGTGACAATCTTGGATCAAGACTCAGGAGATGTGGGCTCAAATTCATACCCAGCCATAAAGCTGACTTGTGTGCCGTCAGCCTAACCTACTTCACAGGGTTGTTATGAGGATAAAATGGGAAGGGAGGGGGAAGGGTGATGTACACTGCCTTTACTTTTTTCAGTGAATGGCCGTGTTTAAGCCCATTAGCTAATGCAGCAACAAAACTGTTATGTACTGAAGTTCTCACCCTGGGCCAGCTGGGTGATACTGTAGATAGTTATGCAAATAAGGGATCAAAAGTGATGTTCAGTGATTGGATAGTTTTAGAAAATTGTTACAGTTACGTTGTACTGGAGCTCTAGATAAGCAGGCTGACCGAACGCTTCAGTTCCGTTCCGTTCTGGCCTCTGAATAAACAAGAGCTGTTTGAAGAATCATTGTGTCGTCTGATATGTTCGCCCACAACTTAACAAAAACTATACTTAATTCTATACATTAATTATGCTGCTATATAGAGTCACTTCACATATTATGCTTTCCCTACATGTAGAGCCCTTCTTCCTAACTCATATTCAGAGCTTGGAAAGTTCATTTCAAAAAGTAATTAGTTCAGGTTTCATACGTCTCAAAGCGAACGAATTCGAGTTAACGTTTGTCCCTTTATACAACAAACTAAACTAGTTCACTATTCAGTCCGTGTGCATTCAAATGTTCTTTGGCTAACAACAACACTCCAGCTTTCAGAATGTTACAAGCTGCCGTGCTGAAGTAACAAATATATTTTTAAAAGATTAAGAAAAGGCCCGAAGAGTCTAAAGAGTAAAATAAAAAACACATGTAAGAATATAAAGCTGAAGATGAACTAGAAATCATTCAAAGTTCTACCCCAAAATTACTCAGTTCACATTCACTTTACCCAACCATAATGGGAACTACTTTTAAGAGATTTTTGAACCGTTTCAGTGAGCTTGGTTAAACCAAACTAGTTCATTGAAAGCTTTGCTCAGCAGTACCAAGAGATGGAGTAAGCTCAGTTTATCAGTCAGCCTGCCGTTCAGGCAACTTTGCTAGATCTAAGCAGTTCTGAGGTCTGGTCAGTGTGTGACTGTGTGCTGACTTGAGGTCTGTGATAGAAGAAAGACAGGCAATAAATGTAACAAACCAGTAATCAAAAAGTAAGTGGTGGAGTAAATGAAACTCATGCTTTCTAGCCTCTGATTCTGGATTATAGATGGCAAGGATGGTGTCAGGGTGCTGTCAGGGGAGCAGGTTCATCAACAGCTCAGAAAGGATACTCAGAGACTCAAAGTAAAGTCAGCTATTTTATTTAGGAAATTAGGACACAACAGAGATCACTCTGGCATGGCTGCCTCCATGAAGACGTTGCCAAGGTTGGCTCTTGGCACCTCTTCTTCCTGCTATCTCTCCTTTTCCGGACATATTCCAAGCAGACGCAAAATCCTGGGGAGAGGAGACGCACCCCCCCCCCCAGCTTTTCTGTTCAGCTATGTGTAAAGCTCTTCATGACTTTGGAGTCAAACGGGGAGGGGAGCTCAAGGCAGAGGGACTGGGCAGCTGCTGTGAAGCTGTTGCAGCATATGGCCCTTCCCTGCCCTGGCCTTCAGATTCTGTTCAATGTGTGTCATCCAGCTTCCCTGCCTCTAGCTCTTCTTGTTCACTCAAGTCTCTTGTGTCTTCCGCCCTCAGCTCCCTCCCTCTTCTGATCCGTCTTCTGTGTCCCACCACCACTCCCTGGATCTGAGCCTTCTTCCTCTGAGGCTTCTCTAGGGAGTTCCTCAGCTGCCTCCCACCATTCTAATAATAATAATAATAATAATAATAATAATAATAATTATTATTATTATTATTATACTCCGCCCATCTGGTTGGGTTTCCCCAGCCACTCTGGGCAGCTCCCAACAGAATATTATTATTATTATTATTATTAATAATAATAATAATAATAAAGTGATAAGACATCAAACAATAAAAACTTCCCTAAACAGGGCTGCCTTCAGATGTCTTCTAAAAGTCAGATAGTTGTTTATTTCCTTGACATCTAATGGGATGGTATTCCACAGGGCGGGCACCACTACCAAGACGTCCCTCTGCCTGGTTCCCTGTAGCTTCACTTCTCACAGTGAGGGAACCGCCAGAAGGCCCTCGGAGCTGGACCTCAGTATCCAGGCAGAACGATGGGGGTGGAGACGCTTCTTCAGATATACTGGACTGAGGCCGTTTAGGGCTTTAAAGGTCAGCACCAACACTTTGAATTGTGCTCAGAAATGTACTGGGAGCCAATGTAGGTCTTTCAAGACCTGTGTTATATGGTCTCGGTGGCCACTCCCAGTTACCAGTCCCTGAGAGATGACTCCACTTGTTATACTGGGCTCTTGGCAAAGTCCTTGCTGATAGAACCCATGAATGTGGTCCACCTGGCAGCAACAGAGCTCTGATGGTTAACAGGCAATACTCAGTGAGTATCTGCGAGTGGTCATTTAAATTTTTCCTATTGTCCGCAAAGTAGCATCACTCCAGGACATTGTGGGGTTACTAGAACCAGTTACTAGTCATTCGATGAAGAGCTAGAAAAATACTTTAAGGGGGGGGGAGGGTAATTGTTTAAAGAGAAGACATCATCTGTGGATCCTACCAAGGTGCTGAGGCCAAATAGCTGCCTGACAGTCCTATGTGTTAATGCCAAGCCTGTTAGACTGGCAGCACCTCAGCGAGTGGAACCACTGAAGAGCAGTCCTAAGAATGCCCACAATCACAGTTTCAATACCCCACTCTCAGCAGGAGAAAGACCTGGTAGGATCAATAATGTGTGGTTTGCACTTACCTGTATATCTGGCAGAGAGAGTTGACCAGCAAGCCTCAGCTTCATTATGGCTACATTGAAAGTTTGCCAGTTATGTGAATGAGTTTGAATCTTGACAACAGTGTTTCAGAATAAAACCAGTTGGATCTCAGCACTAGTTGTATGTGAACAAGTCCACCCTCCATCCTTATTCTATTCACATTTTACACACTGTTGATGTGAAATTCTACCTGGGCTTTACTTTCAATTCACCTGAATGACACAAGAGCAGATTGACTATGTAACTGAAAA
The DNA here is from genome assembly GCF_964106915.1 of Podarcis gaigeae. Taxonomy (NCBI): domain Eukaryota; kingdom Metazoa; phylum Chordata; class Lepidosauria; order Squamata; family Lacertidae; genus Podarcis; species Podarcis gaigeae. Next base: position 30,205,992 of record NC_139685.1, on the reverse strand, counting down.
AAATGAAATTCTTTCACAACTATTAACAGAAAGTATCAACACTAATAAAAATAGGAACCAGAGTCCCATTTGGCATGGCTTTATTCAGTGGGAAAGGCAAACATTTGCACATGGCAAGCCACAAATGGATAAAAGCTCCAATGAGAACTTCATAAGCCATCTGCTAGTTGCCTAATGAGGCCAGTAACTATCATTGTTTACAGTCGAACACTGGGGGTCATGGATTTTTGCTGTAATGAAGGAGTCAATGCATCACTGCGGAAACGAAAAGAGAACTTATTCTTGCAGAAGGCTAATTATAAATACAATAAAAGAACAAATTATCCCCCCCAAAATCTGCTCAGGTCTACAGAGAAATTGAACTTGGAAGGCAAGATGCAAAACCATGAAGCATTGTTTTGTTTTCCATTGGTCTCATGTCTAGTTTTGACACAAAGGAAATTACAGATTTTTTTCCTTATTACTAATGAGCAAGGATTATTTCTTTCTAAGTCTTTGAACCTCTAATGTCATTTAGATGTGTTATGTTTCAAACCTAGGTTGCTGTGGGTTTTTCCAAATGCATCACAGCGCTCCAACCTGCTCATAGCTTCCCCATTCAAAACAAAGTCAAGGACAATTCAGTTTGTATGAGCTGCCCTGGACTTTGTTTTGAGTGATGATTTGTACTTGCTAGAAGTTCTACATTAGAATACACACAGAGCTCTGGACCAGGCTACAGATTTGTCACCCTTTCATTCTGTTTCTATTGCCTGCATGTTGGTCTACAAACAGAAGGAGCGAGCCACTAGGGATAAGAAGTGAAAAATACATAGCATAGAAACAATTTTAATGGGATTAATACATACATTTTAATGACCACAAGATAATAAAATTTAGAATCTAAAGACTGATAAAAGAAAGCAAATATCTAAAATGGAAAGTTTGATAGGCTGTCAGTGATCTTGAACCATTTCAAGATATCTTCCTGAAGAGAAAATATGGATTCAGAGCTTCAGCAATCAACCATACTGTATTATGCAAGACAAGTTGAAGTTTTGCAGATTCCTGGTGCTGGATCACCTCAGAGGTTCAAAATACATATTCTGTGATAAAAATGTTTGAAATATTGAAAGTCATGGTGGAAAGATTCCTCAAGGGACGCTCTTTACATACAGTACATGTTTTTGGATAGTTGATATTTGTGACCCTCACAGAGTACTCCATGAAGCAATTCGCAATCTGACTCAATCTGAGATTGTTCATACATTACAATGTACAATATAGTTTTAAACCAGGTAGGCTGTAATCCAGGAATGGGGACCTGTGACTCTCCAGATGTTGTTGGACTCCAATCCTGTCAGATCCAGGCAACATGACCAATAGTCAGGGATGCTGGGAGTTGTAGTCTAGCAACATCTGGAGGGCCAAAGGTGAGCCACTTTTGATGTGGTCATTATCAACATAGTTCTAATGTGGCGTCAACTGAATAGTGTTTCTGTGTTGCAATTACACCCCCCATGCAGTGTATTTATATAGTCAGACCTACCTCAGTGGAGATTCTAAGCATAGCTGTCAACTTTTCCCTTTTCTTGCGAGGAATCCTATTCGGAATAAGGGGATTTCCCTTTAAAAAAGGGAAACGTTGACAGCTATGATTCTAAGAAGGCATTAGATTTACTCACATGTGCACAATTTGCACTGACTTGCATTGATGAAGAATCACACACACTGTGAAAATTGGGCATTCTACACGTAGAACTAGTTTTGTCATTATTTAGGCTAGTAGAGCAACTACTTTCTGGTTATATGCAGTGACAAAGATGCAAATATGGATCAGATGCAGGACTAGAGGACAACAGGAATAACATTCAAATTTGTCCATTCAAGATAAATTAATCCTGAATAGCCCCCATCCCCATAATCCATATTTACAATCCACCATACACATCACAATTAAGATTTCATAACACCACCATTTTAATTTCATAAACCCCGTGATTGTGTGATCAAAATGTAAGTTAACCATGGTAAGTTATCTTGGGGAGTGTTCAACTAAGTTTAACTCTGTGTAGTACTGAAATTAATGGGCCTAGCTTTGTTGTGTTTATTAATTTCAATGTATCTGCTCTGAGCAAATCATAGTTGAATACCACCCATTTATTACGCAGTGGTACCTTGGTTCTCAAACTTAATCCGTTCTGGGAGTCCATTCGACTCCCGAAACCATTCAAAACCCAAGGCACAGCTTCCGATTGGCTGCAGGAGCTTCCTGCACTCAAGCAGAAGCCGCGTCGGACGTTCAGCTTCCAAAAAACGTCTGCAAACTGGAACACTTACTTCTGGGTTTCCGGCATTCGGGAGCCAAAACGTATGAGTACCAAGGCATTTGAGAACCAAGGTTCTGTAGTAAGCTGGGGGGGGGCGGTTCCTGCTTTTTTATTTGAAAGTTGGCAAAGGAAAGCCTAGATTTCACATTATAATTTAGAAATATTAAAGTAGAAACTGATCACCACAAATGGATTTCATTTCTTGCTATAGCAGTGGTTTGGTTTTTTTCCTCCCTCTTTTTCTTGGTGCCTATAAACTGTTTTCTCTGCAAAATGCATGAGACAATGCTTATTTACCTAAATTACAGGGAAATGTGTGAGGATGTACTTACTTACTTAAATTATAGGAGTCACTCAAGGATTAATTAGTTAATTAATGTTTGCAAACTGTTCTACATGGGGAAAATGTAGTCGGTAAGTGTCAATTATTAAATCACAGGTTTATCTGGCTTTACAATTGAACCCCTAATAAAGCAAGTTACATAATAGTTACAGGTTTGAAAAGCCACTCTTACTGTCTAAAAGATATAAAGGTTTTAATTAGCAGAAGCCTGGAAAATGTTTTTCAGGAGAGAGAGAAACACCACTAAATATTATTAAAGGTTTCTTCTAATGAAAATAATAAGAAAATATAAACTCTCAGAATGCAACTATTACTTTGAGATCTATTGCCTAAGGGCTTAGCCAGTGGGAATATTAACTGTGTTTGACAAGCTTTTCCTGAAAATAATTATATTTGTCAAATAAATGGTGAAAGCCGAAAGCTATTTGTAGTATATATGCCATAATTTTAAGCAATGTTCAGAAGCAGAAGCAGATTAAAGAGCCATTCCTATTCAAGAAAAAATAAGATTTAGTGCTCCTTAAAACATTCTGCATAATGCTACGAAAGGACACTTTAACATATATTATTTAGGCACTATAATGCATAGTAATGCCTGAGTAGTTAAGGCTACAGTGGAACTATAGTGGAAGATAAAAGAGGGCCTGATCCTATCCATTCCAAGTGCAGTACCTACACATAGAGGATTCTAATAGACTCAATGGAGCCTTGTTTCCTTCTTCCCCCCTATTTTCATATGTGCATACACGTCTGTGAGCAGGCAGAAGGAAGGATATGCAGGATGCGCCGATCTTCCACATCCCCATCTAACTTGCTCCTTCTCTCACTTCTGACTTGCTCTGAGCAGAAGGCGAGGCTAGACAGGGTGAAGGGGGATTTGAACATGTCCTCCTATTTACCCTGAGAGCTGCCACTTGAATTGCAAGGACAGTCAGAGGGGAACTGGCCCACTTACCTTTCTTATGATCCCTTAGCTAAAGTTTTTAGAAGGATGAAGGCTAAAGTTGGAGGGATTAGTGGGGTGGGATTGTGGATCAAGCCCTCATAACCTTCCTCTCCTAATTCGAGCAGTCCTAGTTTTGCCTGTTCATGCACCTGGCCGCGGGCACCGACAGTGGGAAGGTGAGACAAGGTCAGATGAAAATCCTGGTTGTCTGAGTACTGAAACTACACTGCAGAGGGTGTGTGTGGATGAAACTGGGTTCTAGTGAGCCAAAGGGAATCTTCCCCAGTGAAATCTCCTTCTAGAAATTTGCTGTACATGGACTACATTGTTCCCTTAACACTTCAAAAAACACATGGCCAGTTTTAATGAAATGTTGTAGGTACCTTGTATCAGGTACAATCAATATTAGATCTTGGATGCTAGGCATCTGTTTCCCATTCCCTATGCCACCATGACAGCTGATCAGAAGAGGGAGCTGTACTCTTTCTAAGGTAAAGGTAAAGGGACCCCTGACCATTAGGTCCAGTCGTGACCGACTCTGGGGTTGCGGCGCTCATCTCACTTTATTGGCCTAGGGAGCCAGCGTTTGTCCGCAGACAGCTTCCAGGTCAAGTGGCCAGCATGACTAAGCCGCTTCTGGCGAACCAGAGCAGCACACGGAAACGCCCTTTACCTTACCGCCGGAGCGGTACCTATTTATCTACTTGCACTTTGTGCTTTCAAACAGCTAGGTTGGCAGGAGCAGGGACCAAGCAATGGGCGCTCACCCCGTCGCAGGGATTCGAACTGCCGACCTTCTGATCGGCAAGTCCTAGGCTCTGTGGTTTAACCCACAGCGCCACCTGCGTCCCAATATCAATATTACAATCAATATTAGATCTTGGATGCTAGGCATCTGTTTCCCATTCCCTATGCCACCATGACAGCTGATCAGAAGAGGGAACTGTACTCTTTCTAACCTTAGTCTAATATCCAACTGAAGTGAAGCCTAGGTACATCATGTAATTGCATTGGCTGCTCTCAATCATAAGTGGCTACCTTTGCTCCTCCTGTCTCTTTCCTCTCTTTGCTACCTCCCAGTTCTGCCATATTGAAATTTATATTCTAATATCATTGAGAACCAAGACTTTGTTGTTGTTGTTACTACACTATTAAGCATCACATTGTGATGAGTCCATCTATCTTCAGACAGTTCTGTCTCTACGGTTTGAAAATGGTCTGGCAATGTGCAGTAGCTCCAAAGTTTTATCATGTAATGTCCTTTTAGACCTAGAAAAGTGTGTGTCTGTGTCTGTATGTATATGTGTATGTGTATACACACACACACACACACACACACACACATATATATATATATATAGTGGTACCTCGGGTTACATACGCTTCAGGTTACATACGCTTCAGGTTACAGACTCCACTAACCCAGAAATAGTACCTCGGGTTAAGTACTTTGCTTCAGGAACAGAAATTGTGCTCTGGCGGCGCAGCAGCAGCAGCAGGAGGCCCCATTAGCTAAAGTGGTGCTTCAGGTTAAAAACAGTTTCAGGTTAAGAACGGACCTCCAGAACGAATTAAGTACTTAACCCGAAGTACCACTGTACATACATACATGCTGCAGCAGCTCTACTGTAGAAGCTAACTAAGTCTCTAAGATGATTTGATGGGTGTTCACCTGAACCTATATATGTAAGCTGCATATACACAAATCTTCCCTGTTTAGCAGGGACAGTCCCTTTTTCCTGGTAAAACATTGTCCCTTTTCTTTTTGGGAGATTTTGGGAATGCTGTTTCAAAACTCTAGGTGAGTGCATAAATCTTGGAAAGCATCATTCTAGAGTTGCCATTCCTGTTTCATTCTCTTCATTCTCTAAGACTTGACAGGTAAAATTATTATGCCTGTCCCCAATGGCACTTTGAACAAATTTCCCAGATCTGTTCTATGCTCCCAGCACCATCTTCTAGTTCCTAGATCCCCATGAATGGATCTTCTGGAAACTGACACTGGTTTGATCCCTGGCTAAATAGAATGTATGCCTTTGTCCTGTTGACACTCACGAGCTGATTCCTTTGTATGGTTTTCTCTCTCCTTTGGTTATACTGGCCACTACCAAGGACTCATTCAGCAACTATGTCCTGTGATCAGTGAACAAAATATCAACTCAAGCCAATTAATTAATACATGTAGTTCAATTTCTCATGTGTTATTGTAGTATTAAAACAAATTATTTTATTCCAAATTATTTCATGTAATTCCTAACTGAACATGCTGCTTGGTTATACATGCTGTATATTATCAATAAAACCATAGCTTTGTTACTGAAACCACCCTTTTCTTTTTCTTTCTGAGCACTTGTCTCCTTGGTGCCTTCTGCAGAATTCATGGTAGCTACCAGACTGTTGCTACTTTGCAGTGGGACTGAATCACACACTGGTAAATTCACATTGTAGAAGTGGATTTGCTGCTCTTGTGCAAGAAACCTGCCTCTTCCCACAAAGAAAATGGACTTTTTGTGCTAAGAAAAGTGCTCAAAAAGTACACTAGAAAGTATGGGATAGCAATTGTTTGATGCAATGTTGAAAAACATGCCCACAATTAAATCAGAATGAATGTTATATAAAGAGGTCATCTGGAAGCAACACAATTCATAGGACAAATGTCCCACATTTCCAATAGATGAGCCAGCCCCACCTACATGGTAATTATCTGAGAGGGCCTTGTAATTGGAAAGTGGATTTGTCCTGCAGTGGGCTCCTTCAGGAGAGAAGAGGCCCTGTTCCATGTGTATGGAAATTAAGTAGTTTGTCCACTGCAAAAATTAAAATAACCAGATGGGAGATTATAAAAGAGACAAAGAAAAGGTGTCTGGCGCTTTGTGTGTTTATTTGACTGCTTTCTGTGTGCCTAACAGGAAGGAAAGCAAAAAGTGTAACAGATGGGTTCAGTGTAATTCCTGTATATACTTTAATCCAGTCTGTCTGAGACCCTCACACATGTCTATACATTCTTTCACTGGATTTCCAAATATTCAAAGCTAAAGCTAATTCAGTCAAATGGAACAATATTATTGGGGTGGGGGACTAGGAATATTGATTACAGCATAAAAGGATAATACACAGACCATATAGAAATAATAATCCGCTGTGCTATAAATGTGATAGTTGCTGCATATTTTGTAACACTAAGAACTCTTCCATCAACTCACTGTACAAATTACAGCCCTGTCCCGGCTCCTGTCAAACACACACACACACACACACACACACACACAGAGAGAGAGAGAGAGAGAGAGAGAGAGAGAGAGAGAGAGAGAAGCTCTTACTTGGATGTAGCAAAGATAATTTTATTCAGGCAACTAACAGTACCGGCTCAGCAGCAGAGATAGTGCTCAGGAGTCATGATTCCGGAATCCAGGAGCAGGACTAGAAGTTCAGAAACGGACAGAAGCAATGAAGATGTCCAAACAAGCTTCCCCACTCCTCCCAAGATTTCAATGAGAGATATGGTGCACTCATTTGTGAGACTCTCTTTCCTTGTGGGAATGTCAGGATTGCAAGCATGAAGAAGAAGAAGAGTTTGGATTTGATATCCCGCTTTATCACTACCCAAAGGAGTCTCAAAGCGGCTAACATTCTCCTTTCCCTTCCTCCCCCACAACAAACACTCTGTGAGGTGAGTGGGGCTGAGAGACTTCAGAGAAGTGTGACTGGCCCAAGGTCACCCTGCAGCTGCATGTGGAGGAGCGGAGACGCGAACCTGGTTCCCCAGATTACAAGACTACCGCTCTTAACCACTACACCACACTGGCTCTCAATTATCCACATGCACTCCATCGTGGCAGGTGGGTCTGCTCCCACCTGGGAAAGCAACATTTGGTTCTAGGTGACAAGACTGTACCCTCCCGCTCAAGCTCCTATTCTGCTTCCTGCCTTGGCTGATCAAAGCCTTCCCCAGCCTCTACTGAGACTCTCTGCTCCTCAGGAAGGTCAGAGGGGGAAGCCAGCACCTCTGCTCCCCCTTCCAATGTTTCTGATGTACAAGTAGAAAGGAAAGATTCCCCTCCTCCAACTAAGGTCCCCCCATTTCAGCCCCATCCCCATTTTTTTCTCCTCTATCAAAGTCTGCCAACTCAAGCCTGATCCTAGCAGTGCTGTGGAGTTCATGACAGCCCCCTAATAAATCTGATTACATTATTAAGTGCAAGTTTAAATGTTTTCCTGGGCTTCTGTCTCAAAATACTGTAATAAAACATGAGAACAGGAAAACTCTGTCATTGTCAAATGAGGACTTGTACTTGCATATCTTCAGTCTTGCATGCAATGCCAAAACATTCTCCTCCTGCTTTATTCTTAATTCCAAATAATTTCATCTGTATTAGAAATATTTCAGATTGGTATTTATACTCCCCGACCTGTACTACGGAAATAAGTCTTTTTAACCAGGCACCACTTCCTTATTTGAGTCAAGGACTTTGTTACTAATCCTTTCTAAAGCTATATCATCCTACTGATGAGACAAACATTCCCACGGAGAGCAAACTATAGGGCTGGAGCAGCCAGAATCTGCTCTCTGTCTTTATTTTGCATCTGTCTGGATTTTAAAGTGCAGAGTTATCCTATGCCCTAATCGTACACTGGGACAGTAGAGAGATGTCAGTGGAATTGCCACTCTATCCTAAATGTACTCAGCTCAAGAGGGGAGCTGCAAAACAGATAACCGGGAAACAGTGCAAAAAATGGCAGATAACAACCCCCCAGCATCTTTGAAAACATTAACCAATGCCCACAAAACCAATGACATCTTGTGTCACCCAGACATGGAGGGAGCCAATGAACTCAGGGAGGCAGGGGACATATTATACTAGCCCACCTCCGGGCATCATAGCACATACAGCAATGCAACGCTGCCTGTTCCCGCTTACACACACAGCAATGGCATCACCCTTGCTCCTCCTTACAAAGTAACTGAAGTCAGGGTAGAAGAGGTGATCCCCTCTCCTCCATCCCACCAGCTGCGAAGGAACCCTCTCCGGCACCCAGGGTGGGACGCTGAGGAGCAGGGTGAACCTGCCTGGTGATGCATGTGTGACATCCCGTATGGAGTGTGCATGCGCAGCAGCCTGTACAGTCGCTGTGCGAGAGGCAGCCCATATGGACAGCGAGAGCGGGAGCCCGTACGGACGCCGCACGAGCGGTGTCCATACTGACTGTGCGCACCATCAACCACTCTAAAGCTGGGGGGAGGCAAGGGCCATCTTGTCACCCCCCAAGTGGCACCCAGGGCGATCCGTCCCCTCTGCCCCCCACTTCGTACGCCCCGGCATCCCACACACCCCAATTCAGACCCCTCCCTCTGTTTCCTCTTCCTCCTCTTCCATCAGAGCCTGCCAATCGAAACCTGATTCTAACAGTGTTGTGAGGCTCATGACGCACCCACCCACCGCACTTTAATGGTTTGGCTTGCTCTTTTAAACATTGAATATACTTACACTGGAGAGGTTTCTGCATGATAAACTCCACCCCAAAGGGCTTGAACTTCCTTTTATCAAAATACTGTATATACAACACCAAAGTGAACTAAAGAGTCACTGTGGGTCAATAACCTTTACTGAGTGGTTGTTTTTTGTGTGTAATGGTGAGGGGTGGTCCGCCACACATCTGTAGTGCATTCTCCAGACTGCAGTAATCTGAAATTGTAAAATAAACCACTTTCCAAGCTTGAATTAAGTTCCACTTTGGCACATGCTGGAAAATGATTGTTTGAACTTCCATTGGGTCACAGGTTTCCTTTAGTAATTTCCCAGCCAGGCCTACTTTTCATTACAAATACACCATGTGGTACAAAATATAGTTTTAGTCTGATAAGCTATCTTTCAATCTGATGCTGTTACACATGGATCATGTTAGTACACCAAATAATGTAAATATGCCCTTACTCAAGGGTGGAAATTGTTGCATCTCATAGGACACTAGCATAATTAATTGCAGAGAAAGAAGCAAGGTAGATGAGATATCTGTACTAACTCTTTATAGCAGAATTTGTAGACCACGTATATAGTTGCAGAGGCTACTTAGACACAGATGTGCATTAGCTGGAGAATAGGCTACTCTCTCCTTATAATAACTTGCTCTGTTTTCATACTTTGAAGTTCTACTGTGGTGCCAAAATCAATACTTGGCAGCTGGGTTCAAAAGACAGGAATCTCCTCTTCACATTTTTCAATGTACATACTTTTGAATCTTATTAATAAAAGAAAGTGCATTTGATAAAATTAAAACCAGTTTGTCTGGTTGGGCACGTGTGTATTTTTTGCTGCAGAAAAGCTCATGCCTACATTTAAAAGTATGAAGGAAAGTTGGTGTTCTGTTAGTGCTGGTATTGTTGTTTAATTAAAAAAATTTTTTTGAGGGGGGATTCAAGTAAATATTAATTAAATAACGAGTTGTCAGTTACAATTGAATCTAGTGATAATGCTTTTGGGAAACTCAAACATCAGGTTCAGAGCGATGAAGATTTTGGTTATTCATATGCTGATAGCTGCCTGCATAATGATCACAAGGACATGGAAATGGATAAAAGGTAAAGGTGAAGGCACCCCTGACCATTAGGTCCAGTCATGGCTGACTCTGGGGTTGCGGCGCTCATCTCACTTTATTGGCCGAGGGAGCCGGCATACAGCTTCCGGTTCATGTGGCCAGCATGACTAAGCCGCTTCTGGCAAACCAGAGCAGCACACGGAAACGCCATTTACCTTCCCGCCAGAGTGGTACCTATTTATCTACTTGCACTTGGACATGCTTTCGAACTGCTAGGTTGGCAGGCGCAGGCTCACCCCGTCACAGGGATTCGAACCGCTGACCTTCTGATTGGCAAGTCCTAGACAGCGCCACCCGTGTCCCACAAGGATAGAATACCCTTAATAGGCTAATGGAAGAAGAACATCAGAGCTTGATAGTATTGAATAAAATAATGTAATATAAACAATTATGCAATGAATGAATCAACTCAATAGAAATATTTCAGAAAAAATACTTCTTTTATTCTTTACTGGAAAGCATTGTACAAGGAATATTCTAAGCACTGTACAAGGAATATTCTAAGAATGAATATTGAAATATGGTAATTAAGAGATATGAAACTTCCATTCAGAATAAAAATTGTTATTGCTATTTTGTTAATATGTACAGGAATTGTTTTAGATTTTGCACATTTCTCTTATTTTTATTTATAATATGACAAATTATGAACAGAAAAGGTGAATATTTTAACACACCACATACTGTATGTGTCCTAGTCACTTTCTTCTTCCTTTTCCTATCTTTGTTTAGCTTTTTCTGTTACTTCATCATACATATATCTGATTTGTCAGTGAGTGGTTATTATTTGTGTTATGACAGGAGAAAATGAGTGTGTCAGAAAAACAGTAAGGAAAGACAGGAGATTATTATTATTATTAGTATTATTAATCTTATTAGTCACTTTTGTGTCATAGGCAACTCAAAATGACAAAAAACAAAATAAAATACATACGTACAGTGCTTTTATCCCTTAAAAATGTTTAGGGGGTACACTCATTTGGACTCAAGAAAACCCTCATTTTATAGTTCAAAATGGGAAAAATAAATACAGTAAATGGACAAAAGTACAAAGATTCAAAAAATATTTAGGGGTATGCATACCCCTGCCCTCCCCAAAGCACTGCATACATATATTAAAACAAGGTGGACAGGGGAAGAAAACATTAAAACATCCCACCTACTCTAAAATAACTTGCTTAGATAGTTAAAAGCCAAAGACCTCCCTCCGGCCTGGTTAATTGTTCGATTTGGATAAGGTTAAAAACATAGGGTGCTATCCAACATTAAGGTGCCCCTGACCATTAGGTCCAGTCGTGGACGACTCTGGGGTTGCATGCTCATCCTGCTCTATAGGCCGAGGGAGCCGCCATTTGTCCGTAGACAGCTTCTGGGTCAGGTGGCCAGCATGACTAAGCTGCTTCTGGCGAACCAGAGCAGCACATGGAAATGCCATTTACCTTCCCACTGGAGTGGTATCGATTTATCTACTTGCACTTGACGTGCTTTCGACCTGCTAGGTGGGCAGGAGGTGGGACCAAACAACGGGAGCTCACCCCGTCATGGGCATTCAAACTGCTGACCTTCCGATCAGCAAGCCCTAGGTTCAGTGGTTTAGACCACAGCGCCACCTGCGTCCACTCATACTCAAAGTAGACCCATTAAAATCAATGGATTTAGGACTAACATAGGCTATCACCCATACAAAGGGTTAAATAAACTAGCTTTCTTTTTCTGTATTAAGTAATAGGTTGATAGCTCCCAACTAGATTGTGATTCCAAGAATGACCAGATTATGTAAATTTGGGAAGCAAAGCACAGAGTGCTGCTGCAAGCAGCAACAGCAGCAGCAGCTAGTGAGTCTTCAGGTGGAGGTGTGGCCTGGCGAGACTTAGCAGATGCAACTTGTCATGTAATAGGCATGGTTCAAAGCTTTGGTAGACCCTTATCATCTGTGGGAGCCAGTAGGATTGTTGTGAGCAGTGCTTTTTTTCTTAAAAAATGTTTAGGCGTATTCTCATTTTCCTACTCATATTGAAATACTGGCCCTTCATGAGGCCAAACTTAGATTCACAAAATGTTTAGGGGTATGTGTACCCCTATGTACCCCCATAAAAAACACTGGTTGTGAGACCTGTGGCCTGGACAGATCATGGAGAAATATTGATTATAAGGCACCTTCAGATGAGGGTTATGCAAAAATTGCCGTGGCTTAAAAAGTGATTTATAAAGAAGTTAAACCAAAGCAGGACCCCTAAAACAGTCTTAGTAAACTCTGCTGTGTACTGTATGTTGCTATTTGTGAAATCTGTCCATTAAAATTCCCCCAAATAATGACCTTCAATGGTCCCATGCCTGTAAAAAAACAGATACAGTATCCCAAAATAAGGTAGGAGCCTAGGAGGTTTCTACAGACTTCTAGGACTCACCACATACGAATAAGTATACAGTATTAGTTTGTAAATGAAAAGAAATAAACATAATATAAAATTTTAAAATTAGAAAGACTGACCAGGAACTATGGAATGTTGGGCCATTGAATGTTCCCTTTCAGCTAATCCTGCAATAGTTGGGAAATTTCTCTTTTGAAATTAAATGTGACTGTTGGACTTTCTGGGCAATTTCCACTCATATATGCAGTGAATACGATAGTTAAAGCTACTTTTTCAGTTTCACAATGCTTATGCGCTGGACATCATTATGTTTAAATATTTCTCTCTCTCTTCCACTAAATTCCAGCTGTTTGTCCACAGGACCATACTGACTTTGTCTTAACATTATAGGCATTCCCATTATAGGTATTGACACCTGTGCTGAGAAAAACTACCGTAATACCTAAAGCAGGTAGTTCCTGCTTTATTTTTTCACTGGATTGCATCTGCAAGGCACCCCCTGATTTAAAACAAGATAAATGTGAGGAAAAGGTTGTCTTTGTCATTTCAGGCTCAGGAACGCTCTGTGGCTATTCCAAGACTCCTAGTGGCATCTTGAGGGACAAAATGAAGCTTTCCGGAACATGAACACAATGTTCTTAATTGCTGAAGTGACTCCTGAGAGTACTTGCCCTACTTATAAAAAGTGTGATGTAGAAAGCAGCCTTTGCCGGGCCAGAAAACAATCCGGCTGCAGGTCACAACAGCGGACCCATTGAGGTCATACTTTGGGGAGCTGACTTGGTGGGACTGATGGACTTTCAAAGTTTGCATTGTAGCAGTGAACTTTTAACGCCCCCCCCCCATACAGTTCATAGAGGGTTTACTATTATAATAGAAAATCACTTTTGTGATCACCTTTGTCTCTTTGTCTTTCCTCGCCTCTTCCTTTCCCCATCACCCGCATTTTCTGACCCCCCCCCCCAGCACATTCACTTATGATGATGGCCTTTCTGCCTGCCTGTCTTTCATTCTCCCTTCCTTTTTTCCATTGGCACTGGCAGGGTTAACGCTCAGGAATGCCCCAGCGAGGAATGTGCATGCAGATGAGATGGATGCTAATCTCATGCTAATGAGCGGCTGCTTCTGCTACCGCCGCCGCCTCCGCCGCTCGGGGGGCTGAGCCGGGCTACCCCCCCCCCCCAACTCGACCCTCCGCTCCCGCCCCGGATCGGAACCCAGTCGCCGCCTCGGCTCAGCCTGGACCCCCCCCCCTGACCCGCTGAAGCTACGGAATGGGGGCAGGAAGCGGAGACTCCCGTTCAGACATGGTGGACTGAAACTCCGCCGAGTTTCCTGGCCGATTTGCAAAGGCTCTGCCTGCCTCCCTCCACCCGCCCAGGGTTCCCGGGGAGAAGTAAGAGGGGGTGGGGGGGAAGAGAGAGAGAAGTAGGGTCGTCCTCCTTTTTCCCGCTTCCCTCCTTCCTTCCTTTCTTGTTTTCTGGTCCCTATGGAGCAGCAGCAGCAGCTGCTACCCCCCGCCCTCGGCCATGCCTAGGAAAGTGGGGAATGGGCAGCTGCCCTTACCCGACGGCTGGGAGGAGGCAAGGGATTTCGATGGGAAAGTCTTCTACATCGACCACAACACCAAGCAGACCAGCTGGATCGACCCCAGAGACAGGTGGGTAGCACAAGAGGCGGGGGCTGAAGCATGCGGGGGGGGGGGAGCACTTGGCACCAGCCTCGCTTGTCCTAACTTTAGAGAGTTTCTTTCCGCCTCTCCTCTCCCTACCTCCTCCTCCTCCCGTGTAAGGGAGGGTCTCGTACAGTTATATAAGAATCTGCAAAGAGTAAAAATAAAAAAGGGGAGTGGGTTCCTCACCAGTATTATTTTGGGAGGAGAAGAGGCGTGTGTGTGTTTGTGTGTTTTTCTGGCATGTGTTGTCCTGCGAGGGGTGTGTGTGTTTGTGTGCAGTTGGAGACAAGAGAGTGAAAGTGACTCTGCAAGGCTGGGAAATAAAAAGGAGAGTTTGGGAAGAGGAAGGAAAGAACTCTGGGAATGTCTTCAGGCTCTCGTGACCCGCCACAGAATCCCCACCCATTCCTTCTCCCCAATTTTTTTTTTAAATGCAAATTCCTTCTACCTTAAACTTTATTGCCTTTAGAACTAAAGTCGATTCAGGCGCTCTCTTCTTTTTTAAAACAACAACTTTGCACAAGTTTTAAAGATTTCTTTTTTTAAAGAAATCAGCATTCCAATTAGAATAGATTTGTCAGTCTTTTAAAGAATTCCACCAAATTGTTTTTACACTCCCTTTTTTTCCTCTTCCAAGAAACAAAGTCAAGATCTTGGGACTGTGTGCAAAAAAAAAAAGTGATAAGAGTGTATTTGACTTCGTTCTCTTTAGTACAATCTTCCTGAGGAATAAGTGCTGCTGCTGGTGGGGAAGTGTAGGCAGTTTGCTCAGTCTGTTTTTGGAACTGCAGATTTGGCATGTAACAGGTTTGAACTTCCATTGCTTCTGAAATCCTGGATTATTATTATTTATATATATATATAAATAAGCCTTGTATGTTGTCTTGATATCAACCCTAAATGTGTATCCCTTGTTCCACCCCACCTCTCTCTAAAGTGAGTTATTGTGGAGAATCTGAGGGAAGTTTTCACAGGCCTCATGCCTGAACCACAAAACTAGGCCTCAACTGACTGCTTTTATCCCCCCTTCCAGATTATAGGATGCTCCCTGCCTTTCCTAGTCCTCAAACTTGAGGTTTTGAATGTAAATGAGGGGATAAAATTCATGATGAGAGATCCTATAACTAATTATTTACTTTATAAATATTAGTTTCTATTTAATCCGTTGCAAGAATAATACTAGTGCTCTAAGATGTCCTGTCTTTGGTTAAGGAACAGTTTCTCCAGCATATAATTTTGTAAAACATATCCAGTGGCCGTTTGTTCACATTTGGAACTAGTGTTGGACTTTATTAAGCCCAATGAAATCCAGTTATCTCCCAACTAATAAGGGGCATTATAAATTTATGGCACAAACGGTGCTGAATTATTCATGAAGGTCTTGGCTTATATTTCCTGGCTGAAATAAGAAAGAGTAGCTGCAGCGACTCCATGGTGCTTGCACACTGAAAAGTTTGACATGCCTCGTGCAAAATGTTGTAGCAGCTGCAACAATAAACATGTTACTAGAATGAAACTGTTTTCAAACTGCTGATCTAACATTCTTATTTGACGTTCTGTGTACTTCAAAAAAATCTCTGAAACAGAATGTAAATGTTGATAAAGTGGTGGGTTTTGCAGGTTGTGGTAATTGTACTGAGTTCTGCATATATTTGGCAACTTATAATGATAAAATTTTGAAAACGTCTTACCTGTTTTCTGTTGATTTTACATTTAAATGTTTGTTTATGAATAGATTACAGAAAAAAATGTAATGCTTGAAAGAAGGATATTGTGCTACTGTCTATCAAGAGTGCTGTAGACTCAAATATTGTTTTTGCTATGCATTGTTAACTAAATTTTGAGTTGTTGTGACACCTTGAACATTGATCAGATATCTGGTTTTTCTGTTCTGCTAACCAGACTTGCAGCTATAACTTTCCAATTACATTTCCCCCTGCTATATTAAGAAAATGAAGTGCAATTTGCCTCTTGTATCACATGAGATTTGAATTGACTACTGTCTTTCACTTTTCATTAATTTCCTAACTTCTGAAGTGAGAGAAGACTTGGGGCACTTTCAGCCCAGAGCTTGACTGTATTTTCTTTCACAAGAGCTAATGAAGTGAAGTTCTTGTTAAACCGTGAGGGAGACAGTGTTTGGGGTAACTCTATTAATGCTTGTCAATCTCATTACTCACTGTTACAGAACAAACAGAAAGAGGTATGTTGCACTTTGTACTTAAGATAATCCATAACTAATGTATGGGTCTCGGCTGTGAGACACAAATATGGGAACAAAGGGGAAAAGGCAGGTAATGTATACCCTGTTATTTGAGTTCAGTATACAGTGCATGATCCGCCTTGTAAAAGGTGAACATCTCATCTTGAATCTATCCAGAGTTATAGCCCAGCTACATACTGAAATATATGACTTACTCGCAAGAAAGTGTGCATAGTATTGCAGCATGACCCTATGCACATTTACTCAGAAGTAAGAACTACTATCTTCAGTGGGTCTTATTTTCAGGCAAATGTGTGTCAGATTGTAGCCTAGCCCCAATTATTTCAGTTGATTTTCTTTCCTAGTACAGTGGTACCTCAGGTTACATACGCTTCAGGTTACAGACTCCGCTAACGCAGAAATAGTACCTCAGGTTAAGAATTTTGCTTCAGGATGAGAACAGAAATCGTGCAGTGGCGGTGCAGCAGCAGCAGGAGGCCCCATTAGTTAAAGTGGTGCTTCAGGTTAAGAACAGTTTCAGATTAAGAATGGACCTCCGGAACGAATTAAGTACTTAACCCGAGGTACCACTGTAAATGTGTTTCAGAGTATAGTAAGGGTTGACCTTAAGAACTGTTGTGCTGGCACAGTGACTTGTAGAATCGGGTGTAAGGGTCTCAGAATGGCAGCTCAAGAGTGGGCCATATCTCAATGCATGCTCTCAGTGCAGAAGGCCTTAGATTTACTGTCTGACATCTCTACCTTTAAAAGGCATTGAGTAGCAGAGCAGAGAAAAACTTCTCTCTGACAGTCAGGCTTGGTCTTACCAGAGACATTTATAGTTAAAACCCCATGTTGGGGATGAATTGCAGAGTAGTCACAGGGCACAAGCATTGCATGTCAAAGTTCCCAGGTTCAGTTCTTGGCATCTGCAGGTAGGGCCCATTATGAAATGATAGAAATCTGCTGCCACCTAGTAGTGAGTCTGATGGACCCAATGGTCTGTCTTTGTACAAGCAAACTTCTATGTTCCAGGTTTGCCATGGGGAAGACTTCAGAAAGTTGAGTTGGGGTAGGTGCTTAACCATTTCTCTGCAAATACCCCAGAAATCTTTTCAAAACCTTTAGTTAAAACCCTAGATTCACTTGAAATAGAGCTCAGCTGAAAGAAAATGTGTGGGATGCCTTCCGCATAAGTAATCCCTCCCCTACATTCTTCCATCCTTGAGAAAATCTGGGGTTGGGACCATAAACTGGCTGAGATAAAGTCTCAATAGTAGACCAATACTAAGTAGTCAATACTAATAGTCAATAGTAGACCATACTAAGCTAGATGGACCAGTGATCTGATTCTTATATAAAGTAGTACAGCATCATATCTAATATATTGTATCTTCCTAATGTTAGGACAGTATTTGGTGTCCAGCACCTGTTCAGTAGCTACCAGGTGCAAAAGCCAATGCCCTTTGTACTTTTATAACATTGCTCTTTGTTGTAATTTTTAAGGGCACAGGGTTTTAAGGTATATTCAATGCAATCCTACACATGTTTACTTGGAATTACTTGGAAGTAATCCCTGTTGTGTCCAATGGATTTCAGCCTTAGTTTTAAATGGAAAGCAAGAGGAATGCCATGGCCTGGCAGAGGATGCTGTTTTAGCCACTGATAGCTGGTGGCCATTGAGACTGGTAGGATGGAGGGCAGAAAGTTGCTGGAGACAGTCAATGACAGACCGAGCCGACTAATTATAGTTTCGTCACCATCCTCCTCCATGCTGGGCCCTACAAGGACAGCACAGTGCTGCCACCCCCTGGACTGGTTACAAGTAAGAAGGCAAGCTGGTGGGGACTGGCTGAGGGCAGATGTGTTGGGGCAATGCCCCATTTGCCCAATAGACCAGTCTCTATTGGTTTTAACTCTTCCATCAGCAGCAGCATCCTCTGCCTGTGTCACTGCAGGGAAAGCAATCTGTTATGGTTGAGCTGTCTGGAGTATGCAGTCCCCCAGTGGCTGACCTTGGCGTCTCAAATTTCAGTGGCGGCCTGTGCAACACCAAAATCCAGTGCCCCCTCACCTCTCGCCTTCTGTTGGATGTTATTGTTGTGGTGCTACCACACTCGTTGCGCTCCCCTAGATCTGCCTTTGGAGCCCCCCCCCAATTGAACCTACTTATATTTCACATAAATTGCTATAAATAACAATAAATACACAATTGGATGATGGGGGAAAGGTAATCTGATCACTTCTGTGGTAAAGATTCAATGCTCATCTCTTTCCACCCTTTATCGCCTTCCTTTCCTTTCCTTCCCTAGACCTAGAATACAATTTTTAGAGTGTATTTGAGACCTCACAAGCAGTGTTTGGCTTGAATCCTACAGTTATTCCAGCTGAGTTGGAGATCTGGCATGATGGCATACTGTCACACTTCCCCAAAGTAGAGAAGTGGTTTGCTGGAAGTAAATGTTATGTAAGCATACAAGGTCAACAATAGGTGGTTCGTGTGCTACCACTGGGATGCATATCCAGGATTAACTGTTTACTACACGCCTGCCAATTACATATTTGAAATAGATTAACTGTCTAGCTCGGCTGCCAGAACATTGTTTTGAAGTTTGACAAAAAGAAAGTGGGTAGTTTTGAAGGAGTGATTTAAATAGCTTTTTAAAAAAGCAAATATGGTTAGTGACAGTCAAAATGTCAGTTACTGACAAAGGTTGCAGAGGTGAGAGTAGATAGACAGGTTTCAAATGCCAATATCAAGGGGATGTTTGCGTAGCCATAAGATTTGAATCACTGAGGACAGGGTGACTTTGCAATATATTTATTTCTCCCCACTGATCATAATAGAGTCTCTGTATTTGTTATGGAATTGTGTAACAATTCCACTGTGCACAGCTACAAACACCTAAGAATGAAGAATACAGTACAGTATAATATATCCATTGGCAAGTGTCTGTATGGAAAGAGTTATTAACATCCCTCTGCATGGCATAATATTAAACAGCATTGTATCACCTTCTCTGAGTATTCAGGTTCTATCCGGTAGCTGCTAACACTCCTACCTGTATATTTTAGTGCTAGAAACACCCCCGATATTCTTTTTCCTCTCTGTATGGTAATGTGAGGGCACTTACTATAACCCACAATGAATAGAGCTACTTGTTTTACTCCTTCAGAAGACTTTTTTTAATGGAATGAAAGTACACAGTTATAATTGCAGGGTTAAGTGCTAATGCTCTATGATAGCAGTAGGTAATGTTATTATTAAAATAATAATAGCTGCTCTGCAATGAGCTTTCCTCTTGGGTGTAGTAATGGGTGACACCTTTTATAGTCATAATGGGACAAGATTCAACCAATGTTAAGGACTTTGAAGCCCATTTATTTCAATCGGAAAGTTAAGTACCGTATTTTTTGCACCATAACACTCACTTTTTTCCTCCTAGAAAGTAAGGGGAAATGTCTGTGCGTGTTATGGAGCGAATGCCTACGGGTGGCGGGGGGGATCTGCTGCAGTTGTGAGCAGAGGATCCATGGTTCCCCTTCCTTCCCTCCTCCGTGGCTCGCTTTGAAACAGCCAAGCGGGAGAAGAGCCGCTGAGTGGGGAGGAGAGAGGGACAGAGAGCCTGCTTGCTTTAAAGGAGCAAAGCAGGAGAGGAGAGGAGCCGCTTACACGAGTGTAAGCGGCTCCTGTCCGGTTGGCTCCTTTAAAGCAAGCAGGCTCTCTGTCCCTCTCTCCTCCCCACTCAGCTCGCTAAATAGCATTATTAGCAGCATCCTTCTCCACACACCCCATGCGTGCTCCTTGTCCCTTGAGTGCTTTTCCTTCCCTCCCCACTTAAAACGTGGTTACAAAGCATGGATCCACATGGATCATCAGGATTTTTGCATTGGGCTACTCCAAACTCACTGTCAGATCACATGTCTGTGGCCACAGCATGAACCACAAAAATCATACATCCACTGTTTCGTTTAGAATTTTTTTTTCTTGTTTTCCTCCTCTAAAACTACGTGTGTGTTATGGTCGGGTGCGTGTTATAGAGCGAAAAATACGGGTACATGCTTAAATATCTCCCATTGAAATCAGTTAAATTTCAAAGTGCTTAATGTTGGACAGGTTGTTTTTCCCCACTCTTGTAAATGAAATTGTCTTCTGATGCAAATTGTTTCGCTTTGCATAATTGGAATTGTGGTGGTATACGTCCCCCTTGGTTTAGCCCCTTCATTGAAACAGTTGCCTGACCAATGACCCAATGTGCTGAACAGAGAGGAAGAAAAAAAAGTTGAAGGAGAGTTGAGACAGTGTTGGAGAAGACCTGAGAAAAAGACTCCATTGGAGAAAAAAGTTGAAGAAGGCAGGGCAGTGGCAGCTTCGAACGCAGGACAATTAATTGATCAGAATGTGCTGCAGACATGACTGAATGAAATGAAAGGCATTTGTTGTTGTTGAATGCAAGATCTTTATCTTTGACTGCCAGAAAAAAGTCACTTGGAGAAGGCTTCGATGGTGTCACTATGCTATTTGAGTTGAGATAAATTTTGGTAAATTGTTGGCATTTGCTTCGAAGCACCCACAAATCCATTTATCAGCAAATGCCACCACCTTTCTGATCCCATCCACGCATCCTTGCCCTGGAGGTCCTTGCCTTTATTTCCATTGCAGTTTTTGAGCATATAATAAATAGCAGGAGTCTTTCTGAGCAGCGGGAAAGACTCTTGTCATTTCTTACCCCACACAAATGAGATATTGCTCTGGATCTCTGTCAAGCCCCCTTGCACACCCGAAGACACAGGAGAAGGGATTAGGAGTGACCACAAATAATGGCAGTCTAGGAAGTAAAGCCGGTGTTCGAAGACGATATTGTTTGGTTAATTGCAGCACCATGGAATACCTTTAAGTTGTTTTACATAAGTATAGATATTAGAATAGTGCTAGTAAAGCAGAATGTTTGGGACACCTCACTTGAGGTGTCATATTTGTGTTCTCAGGGTAGATATAATGCATTATATTTTGCATGTTCCTTTGAAAATGGATGTGATGCATCAAGCTAGTAATTGAACTCAAAATGTAGAATTGTGCCCTGAACATATGCATTAAATTTCACTCTGATACTTGAGTGCTCATCAGAGTGTTACTGCATTACAAGCAGACATATGGAATACTGAATGGACTTGCTGAACCGAAGGTCTTGTTTCTCTCAGCTAATTTGTTTCATTTGTTGTGTTTATAAATTAATAATTTGAATAATAATTTCAATAGCTTAATGTTAATTTTTGATATAGTGGTACTCTTGCCTTTCTGCACATCCTTAACAAATCAGTATATGTGTGCATTACTATACGGTCGTATTGATCACTGTCAGTCTTTAAGGCTATATTGATCTGTTTGGGGAGAAGTGGAAATGCTCTTATCCTCTTCCTGTTGTGCTCAATATACACATTTATTTGTTGTTGCTGCTGAATTTCCACTACTGACAAAAAGATTGCTCAGAGTTTTCATACCACCTCTGGAGGTGCATGCCAAACTATCAAAGATCTTTGTACTATTCCCTTAAGTTCAGCTAGAGGCATGTATACTTTGTTGTGTGATGGTCACTGACACATATTGGGTACTGCACTCATATGACACTATTATCACTTCCCAGGGTTGAAACTCTGTCTGACCATGTCTCTCTCATTTTTATTTTGTGGGACTTAGTTGTTACCCACTTTACCACATGCATTTTTATATAGGCTTTTAGTAGGAGAAAAATATTATATTCTTTTCCCTCCAGCAATGCAGGAGATTTCCCTTTTTTAAATATCCCAAGTTGAGTTCTTAAGATTTCTCCTAAAGGAATCTTTATGGGAACAAACAGCCACAGTGGGTTCATTCAAGTGCGTTACCTAAAAGATCTGCATCTTTGGAGGGGTCCATTGGAAGTTTCCCTTTAGACTCAATCCGCTCCAAGGAGTCCTGGGCAGAAGATTTTGGCTCAAAGTAATTGTCAAAGGAGCCAGGCCTTTAAAATTGCTTACAACAATTATGAGATTGAAATTAAAATGCTTTGTATGTACCTGCAATTAAAGTGTTTGTATGTACCTGCAGTCCATATACATTTGCTGGGTTATAAATTCTTTAAAGCTAAATGGGACTTTAATTTTGAATAAACAACATAAGATTGGACTACATAGCTGCATTAGGTGTGTTCTTTTTTAACCTGTGGGTAGATTATTGAGAGCTAGAAGCTTTAATACATTAAAGTTCTCCGGCTTCTGAGTCTGTACAAAACCTCATGGAGACAACTGGGTAGAGTGTTTTTAGTCACACTGAATTGTCAGCTTGACCCCTGTTCCGTGAAAATATCCCCCCCCCCCAGCAGGGGACCGTTAACATGCAATAAATGGTGTGGGTGAATAACTTCTAACAATACATAATGCTATGTGTCTTGACTGGCGTTGAATAAAGAGTGGAATAGTTTTATAACTAGTTGTAACCATAGAACATAGTCTTGAAGAGGGAGTGTGCTGTATTTTTCACTTGAGATACGTATGGTATGAAACTTCCTTGTTGAAAGCAAACATGCCATTTAGTACAGTGATTTACGGTCATCCGTCTTTATTAAAGGGAAAATCCATAATTCTGTTGTAGAGTGTGCATTATTCATTAGGGTTTGATTAGCTCACATTAAAGAGATTTTACCCTCTTGCATGATTAAAAACCTCCAGTATCCATACAGTGTAATTCAACTACCTTTGATAAAAAGCTAATGTGTTCTTCTGATACCTCTAGCCCTTAATGCTGTAAAAATGAGCGAAAAAGTGTGCTGGCCAGCACCTAGTTAAAATCTCAGAAGGTGCAAGGTGGGACTGGGTTGGAATTTCTACTGCTCAGGGAGAGTGGGGTTGCAGTAATCCCTACAGTTCTTTAGCCTTCTCAATAATGAGCAAGGTAACTTAAGCAAAATAAGAAAATAAACACAAATTTGCATAATTTAGGCAAAGAATAAAATTCTGCTTTCAGTGGCTCAACATTATGTGTTTATGTTAGAACCTCCAGAGTATGGTGTACAAATAACTCTGATTTTGTCTAGTTATGAAGATATGCCTTTCAGAAATATCTTCACTTGAGAAAATCCCCCCCAGCTTTCTTTCAAAAGGTTATAGCCCTTTTGTTCACACTTGATTTCTGTCCATGAACATTTGATGTGCTTGCCCTAAACTGCCCCTTTTTAAGGATGTGTGTGCTGTTGTGCTTTTTGTCATTATACAGTACTTCATTCTACCTTTAGATTTGATTACATGATCACTTGTGCTGGGATAAGAATTCCCAAATTGTGTGTGTGCCTTAATTCATTTCAATGATCAAGCAGTTAATGAGAGGCTGAAGAGAGTTTACTTGAGTAAAAGAGACCTGAGATAAATATGGGCTCTTTCATGGTCTCAATTAACTTTCGGGTAACCTGATGATAACAGGATTTTTGCCTCTGATATGTGCTATTGGGAAAATTTGACGATTCACAGATAGCATGCAGTTACTTGAGAAGATTCGATACAATGAGCAAATATACATGTTCAAAACATTGTTGCATTTCCTGCCAACATAAATAAACTTGAAGTGAACCTACGCATTTAAGAACTGTGAATTAACTTCTGGTATTCCTAATCATGTAACTGGTTCATGGTTGATAATATACTTAAATGGCTAGTTTCAATCTCTCTAGTGCAATTACTGTACCTTTTACTGGTAGTATATTGAGAAGAACTGGGCAGCTACATTACTGAGATAATTATTGGTTTGCTTTGTAGAGTAGACCGAAACACCATGTAAAACCTATTTTTCCTTATGCTTAGAGATTGCTGCTGTGTACAAAATAAACAGTTAATACAGTCATGGTTGTTAGATGAACAAAGGAATGCTACGGAGATTAATAATCATCTGGCATGTTTTGTAAAATATTCCTAAAATGATGATTAGAGACTTTATGGGGCACAAAAAAAGAGAAGAGAAGCCTTTCCAGTTAGTGTTCTGTGCTATACTGTGCTTACCATTGATGCAATACTTCTGGATCACATAGTAAACAGAAGCCTTTTAAAAATTTATTATTATCATAGTAATTGGGGCTGTTTTTTCTTGGGATGTGTACTATTATATTTATTGTTTGATATCTTCAAGGAGCTCAGGGTGGTGAACATTGTTTTCCTCTTCCTGTTTTATCCTCACAATAGCCCTTTGAGGTAGTTTAAGCTGGCTAAGGTGGCCTGGCTAAGTCATCACCTAACAAACCATGAATTAATAGCAAATTGTGCCACAGGCAGTCAATAAATCATGTGTTTTTTTCTTCAAAGTTTGATTTATTTCCAAGCTTTTCTTATCTTGTGCTCTTATAACCTGGTGAGTATTTGGGGTGAGAGTAACCAAACAAACCATGCTTAAGGAAGGGAGCTGTGGTCACATGTAACACCATAGTTAAAACAAATCAAGGTTTGTAAGTCAACAACAAACCATGACTTCACGTTAGGAGTCATTGGTAAACAAACCATAGTTAAACCATTAACCAGGGTCACCTAGTGAGTTTCTTTGCTGAGTAGGGATTTTAATCTGGGTTTTGTCATACAGAATCTGATGGCAGCCATTAGATAATTGCAGAATGTGTGTGGGCCACTAAGATACTGACTTGATTTTTCTGGCAGTATAGATTCAAAGAGCCCTAAGAAAGCCAGACTATCCTCCACTAGGGCCAGGGCTTTTTCAGTGATGGCTTTGACCTGGTGGAATGCTCTGTCCCATGAGACTAGGGCCCTGCAGGACTTGTTCCTCTTCCACAGGGCCTGTAAGACTATTCCACTTGGTCTTCAATTTGAATTAGCCTGATCCCCTATTCCCTTTTCCTATTTCCTCTTCTATGAAGAAACCCTTTCCGGGACCCCACATTTAAATTCTTCCCTGGTCTCCTTGCTGGCCCTAGTAGGACCAACTTGGCCAGTTGCCCTGGTGATCATTTGATGTCTACTGACTGGGGTCCCCCCCCAAAAAAAGACCCCTAAATTTTTGAATGTTATTGATATTGATGCTGCATTTTATGTTGTGTTTTATGCTGTTTTTAAGTCACATTTTAATCAATGTTTTATATTTGCTGTTAGCTGCCCTGAGCCTGGTTTTTAAACCGGGAAGAGTGGGGTATAAATAAAAAAATATTATTATTATTATAAAGGTAGTTGTTGTTCCTTTTTTTAGGAGAGCATCCCTTATTTGCAGAAGTCACAGGATTCTAGAGCATATAGCATGATCCTTAATTTTCCAGCAGCTTAATACTGCTCCTTGATCATACATTATAGTCTATTTTTAAAGCATTCACATTTATTCAAGCCCTTGTGTTATCTGTGGTCTTCTTTCAAATCAACAACTTCATTCTTGAAGGCAGAAAAATGAAAGTGTTTCACTGTAAATCTAACATTGAATTAATCTCTTGTTAGCCCAGACTAAAAGCTGCACACCTAGTTTAATATTGTAAATTTATACAAAGCCTCCCCTAGGAATATAGGAAGTTGCTTGTTCTGTGTCTACTGGGATAATTTGTAGATCTCTATAACATTCTTCCAATATAGTTTTTATTTCATTTATCTATTTACCGTATTTATAATCTGCCCTTTGCAAGAAGCTCTCAGGGTAGAAGTACACAGCAAAAATAAAACATTGTTTAATAAAACCAAAACATTATTAAATTCCAGAATTCAATAAAGTAGATCATGGTAGCAAGCTATTAAAGCAACAATAAATGAACATACCTGAGTGGATTGAAACCTTATCCCACACCAAAGGCCTGTATAAAGAGCTTCCTCTTCAGCTGCTAACAGAAATTAAATAATGTCACTGCTAGACCCACCTCAGAAGGAAGGTGATTCCAGAGTTGGGGAGCCAACACAGAAAAGGCTGTCTTGTGTACTGCTGCCTTCCCACTAGGACTTCCCCTGGCAACAGAATCACCAGCAGGGCCTCCCCCGCAGATCTTAATTCACAGGCAGCTTGATTGGAAGAAGGTGCACCTTCAGATATTTGGACCCTGCATTGTTGCAGGCTTCCTCAACCTCGGCCCTCCAGATGTTTTTGGCCTACAACTCCCATGACCCCTAGCTAGCAGGACCAGTGGTCAGGGATGATGGGAACTGTAGTCTCAAAACATCTGGAGGGTTGAGGTTGAGGAAGCCTGACTTAGGGCTTTGCATTGGGACCTTGAATTGGCCTTAGAATTGGATTGTTGCTTTAGCACTGGTGTTCTACAAGTCTGGCCAGTCAACATTCTGACCAACTTGTTGTGCTATATTTTTGGATTCATCGTGTGGCTCATGAGTAGTGACAGAGGCAGAGGCATCTTGGTGAGGCGGTTGTGAGATCGCGGAGCCCTGAGGTGGCGGTCTTAGAGATTCCTTGCCCCTGCCTTGCCCCATCCCCATTCCAATGAGCACAGCCAGGAGGATGCCATTGCCTCTGTTTCAAAGGTTTTCTAGGTTCAGGGAAGTTACTCTCAGGCCAATCAGCACCATTAATTTCAGCCTTTGATGGGAAAGTGCCAGCTAAATTAGTTAAATGCTGGGCTGCAAGTCCAGTTGAGTACAAAGGTTTTCTTTCCTTTTTGGCCCATAGAGTTCTAACTAGTTTTACCTGTCTTGACTAGTGCATTTCTTCTGATCTTTGGACTGCAGATCTGTGCATTGCAAATTTGCTAACTTTAGTAGTCTGTCTTGGTTCCCCCACCCCCTGAAAGAATAGAAATGTTTCTTTAATGTGATTATTCAAAAGATCACTGATCTAAAGGGGATTTTCTTTCTCTGACAGAGGCTTTTAATATATTTTCTCATGAGTCTTGTAACACTTTCTATAGGAAAAAGATTGATTCAAGTTTTTTGAAACTCAATACTTCTAAAAACATGTATAAAAGACTTCAGTAGTTATGATATGAAGAAATAGTTCTGTGACATTCATTTGTATCTCCTGAGTTTGTATGATAAATTACGAGTTCAGCATAAATTGACTTCCACAGACAGAATATTGCATGCTTCATTTGTATGGAACCCTTCTTGAAAATAGAATGCCTTTCAGCTGTCATCGTCAAGTGGAGGTTTAATATACAGTACCCTTTTGCCATTAAGAAAGATGGAGGTTTAGGCTGCAATCCCATACACACTTATCTCAGGATAAACACAATTGAATTCAGTGGTGCTTGCTTCTGAGTAAACATACCTGGGATTGTATTGCAAATGTTAAACCTAAATTAGTAGACTGCCCTAACATTTCAAGATACAATGCTACTACTATTTTAAAATTACAATGTGGAATAGAATTTTACCTTGTGCTCTTCCATATATAGATATAATTGTTTATATAGTATACAGTGGTACCTCAGTTTAAGAACAGCCCTGTTTACAAATGAT
This sequence comes from Podarcis gaigeae, assembly GCF_964106915.1. NCBI lineage: Eukaryota > Metazoa > Chordata > Lepidosauria > Squamata > Lacertidae > Podarcis > Podarcis gaigeae. The sequence goes on along the minus strand of NC_139685.1, from coordinate 30,178,138 downwards.
TCGGTTTATGAACTCGGTGAAACCAGAAGTAGTTTGCAAACTTTACCTTGGTCTAAGAACGGAAGCCGAACGGTGGAAGGGCACCGGTGGCGGGAAGTCTCATTAGGGAAAGCGCGCCTCGGTTTAAGAATGGACTTCTGGAATTGATTAAGTTCGTAAACTGAGGTGTCACTGTATTAAGATAATATTTGCTGTGCAAAGGCAGACTTTATTAATACCCAAGGAGCAGTAGTGATCGTTGGAATATTAGTCATGTAATGATTTCTGTGAGTGATTGATTTTTTTAAAAAATAGGTTTTTTTGCTGCATTACGGGAATGAGACATTGACAAGAGGGAGCCATTCTACCATTCTGTATTTTGGGCAGCTTTGCCCAAACCTTTCCCAGCTTTGAATCTCTGAGCAGAGACTATGGAAGTTGTAGTCCAACAATGTTTGGGGGAGGCTGTTCCAGAGTTGATGGGTGAACTTCCAGGTAAGAACAACATCAGGACATCTCTTGTTAGTCTTCCTTTCCTTTCCGTGTTCTCCTTCTCATCACCAGCAATGCACAATCTTTTATTTATTAGCCCATAAAATGTTGTTTTACTAATCCAACAAATATCGGTTTATGGCTGAGATTTTAATTTTGGAGCAAAGTTTTAAGCTGAACGTGTCTAATTACAAAAGAGGGCAGACACACTTAGACTATAGCATATATCAAATTATCTACCCAGACAACGTAAATGAAGCAAGTTAGGTTCCTTAAAGGAAACACAGATATTAAGTTTTCTTGTATTTTTAAATTGGAAATGAAGATACCTGTATATGTAAACGTGGAGTTAAAAAGGGCAGGGTCCAGAACAACCAACCAACTACTACCATGTACTCAAGAGGGCTTTGGGTTTGTCTTCAACGGGTCCAATGCCACACAGCAAAATACTGCTTTTGAAACTCGAGGGTCTGACTGCTTTTTAAATAAACCAAGTCAACTATTATTCCTAAAGTAGTTCTTTGGATCATGGTCACTTAACTACAGCTAAATCAAAGGCCTTCTAAACTCAGACCAGCAGTTACCCAGCCTCCAGGGACTACATTCTTCTCCTTGTTTTCTCTGCCTTCTGGTGTGTATTTTTTGTTTTTCCTTATTTGTCCTTCAAAACTAGATGTGAGTCTAATGTAAGATGGGGAATTTAGGCATTTGAAAGTAAACAGGCTTCTACCTTCCAGATGCATGAAGTCCAGCGTGATCTCTGGCCACGCAAACTATGCTAAGAGGCCCTCTTATTTGACCCAGAGCTTGCCTTGTGACTCTGGTGACACAAGATGAAGCAATGCATCATCTAAAGTAAGGCATCTCAGATAACTGTGCTTAAATGCTAAACAGTTTGAGCATGAAGAGATTGGAATAAAAATTGGTACATGTGTTCAGGGTAACATTTCAAGTGCAAATATCAGTTTTACATGTGCACAGATTTTAAAGTCGGGGAGTAAAACGCAAAAGACAGTGCAGTGTGATTGCTCCCTTAAAAGATGAAGATATAGGAATAAAGCTAAATGTGGTTACTTTAGGTACCATTCGGTGTTTCAGGTTCAAAGCAGCACCTCAGCTCCTGCACCTATTTTCAAGGGGTCATGAAAATAGTGGTATCTGATTTGATGGTTGATAAACCATAATTAAACAAGTTTTTGGTATAGCTTTCACTTTGAACTTCAAAGCCTGCTAAGCCCCACCCTTATTTTAAAAATAGGGTGGGCATGGGAAATGAAAATGTAAAACGTATTGTAATGCAGTGTTTGCCTTGGAGATCAGAGAAGTTGGTGTCCATATTCAGGACACTATTTTAAATGTCAGCTTTATACCTAATAGAGCTCATCTTCCACAACTGTTTTCAAGAGAGCTCGGAGTGAATGAGACTTCCTGAGCACTGTGCTTTTTCTAGGCAAATAGGTGAACTCAAGTGGTTTCAGTTCTGCAGGCTTTTCTTGTGTAGAGGTTTTGACTCTCCGTAGATATTGCCCCATAGCTGTGTAAAATGCATTGAAAAACTAAATTATAGAATGGAATTTAATGGATATTGACTGGACAATCAGGGTGACATGAGGGTCTCCTAAAATGGGTTGTCTGATGTGAGAGAAGCAAATACATCTAAAGCTGTTCAGAATCTTGTTCTGGTGGCAGTTGGAAGAAGAATTGCTAGTTGCTGGCAGCAAGGGAAGGTCCTACCCCCTGCCATCTCTGCCATTTCAATGCTTAATCTGCACTGGCAGGCAGACTTTACCAAGATCACCCTCCTGCAGAGCATTTATGAGAAAAATGCCAGCATTTTGAACTTTTATTGGACTCAATTAATTTGCCTGTCAAAATGCCAGCTCTGGGAAAGGACTGCTTTACAGTTGTGGGGAGGGGTTATTTCCCCTTCTGTTTTGCTCCCCTGTCTGAGATAGTCATCTGCTTGATCCTTGATAACTGCTTCTGGGACCAATAAAACAAAAGGTGAGCGCCTGTGCTGAATATGCTCCCCTAGTCAAGTTAAAGCCCTGCCTCTTTGCAGGGTAAAACAGAGCATCCCTTAGGTATACCCAAAAAGTTTCTTTGAACTTTTCTTTCTGCAGGAAGGCAAGGTGGCAAGAAAGGGAGGAAAGTAAATAAGATCTGTAGTGTGGTAAGTCCATTGTGGTAAAGGGCACAACAAACATCCTAGAATCACAGATAATTGATTAAAAGAAGAAGATGTATTGGAATGTAGGCCTGTAACACAGACTTCTCTCTTCTGGACAGAGCTCTTAAGACAGGTTGTATGAGTTGCTCTTAAAGCAATGATAACCTGGTTTGGACATCGTTTAGCGTTACGCATCACAAACGTTCTCTTCTCTCCTTGCATTGCTGTGATGAGGATATTGGAAGCAGATGACAAATTGTGGTTAGTTTAAAATGGAAGCAGATGCTTTCAGTCACTTTGGTTTTGGCCCAACTGGAGTAGAAGAGAGGACATTCAAAAAGTTCATGCACGCGAGTCTATGGTTTAATGTAATGTCTAAGGCTTCCCAGTGCTTCACATTGCTTTAGAACTATAAAACTCATTTTAACATCGCCAGCACACACAATAAATTGTATAATATTTGGCATTGTTCTACTAACTTGCAGACTCCCTTTATTTAAAGGGTTAAGCAGTCTCAAAGGTATCTTTTGGCATGTTATGAGTTCACTCACAGGCACAGGTTGTATTGCTTCCTGATTAGTGCTTTGTCTCTCATTCCTCTGGGTCCATTTTATTATATCTAGTACTGCTAATCTTGTAGTATGCAGGGAATCCTTTGTTATCAGTGGCTTGGATGCACCGATGGGTCAAAGACTGAAGAACTTCAAGTCTAAATTATATGTGCATCAGAAGGTGGTGAAGAAAGGTTTTTGGACGCAACTGCATCTCTACAATTAATCCCCTATAGTAGTGCATGTCACCTTGGTTCTTTAGTAGTGCGTACTGCTATTGTTTTCTTTGAAATCAAAGAGCAAAAGTATTTTTTGTTGTTACCTTGGCAAATTGGAGGCATGTGTCTCACCTAGCAAGTAACTCAGGCTAGGGGAAAAAGAGATGGGGAGAAGTAGTTTCAGAGGCAAATGTGATGGTGGAGAGAGGGATCAGACTCACATCTACCCATGCTGTGACTAATATCCCCCAGCTTCACATAATGTACCTGAACTTTGCACAGTTCAAATTGAGTTGCACTGCTTATAATGTCTTGTTCACTCCTCTACTTTAAAATTCGTAAGGATGAAAATATCCTTCCATTTGACTGTCGCTTTCCCTTTTAAAAGAGCTTTTAAAAAGCTGTTAAAATGCGCATTGATCTAAATTATGGTTCTTTGCTGTTTGATCATGGCGATCAAATTGAGACCTAGCTTTTCAAGACATTTCCTTTCACATTTAATTTTCTTTACTTTTTGTTGTATCAAAACTTCCAGCCTTTTCTGAGAAGTTTTTGATAATGACAGAAAGATTTTTACCTACTGGCAAACCTAAACAAAAAATCCTTTCGGAAAACAAATCTTGTCAGGATCAGGGGACTCAGCTAGACTGGTAAAGAAAAAGGGATTTATGTGTGTTGTATGTGCGATATAACATTGTGCTACCAGATGGAGATGTGGACTCCTGTTTTTCTCTACCTGTTTTCCCTGTTTAAATTTACAATGCTTTAAACTGAAACGCTTCTTTGATGTGTCTAGATTCAGCCAAGAAGTGCTCTGATGATAGAACACAAAATATGGACACAGAAGGTCCAAGCAGCTGAAGAGAAAAGAATCCAGTCTCATTCTCCATTTCTCCATCAGTAATAGAAGTTGGATCAATATCATCCTGTTGTGAATCTAACAGCTTAATAAAACACATGGCTGGACTCGTGGCTCTTCTCAGGCCTCAGAACAGGGATGAGAGCATATCCAGAGTATAAACATTGACAATGACATGGAGGTGGCCTTTGATTTTATTGCAAAAAAGCATATCTGCGCCCTGCCCTGCAATGCAGATTCTATCCTGACAGGAGCAAAAATGGAATCCATGTGACCCACTTAACTGCTGAGCTGAGGAAGTGACATTTAATTCACTTTAGAGTTATTGCTCCAAGCAAATACTAATAACTGGGCCATACTTTGGTTAGTCACCAGTTGTTACAATGCTAGCTTTGTTTTATTTGTTGAAGTTTTTGGCGGGTTTTCGAGGGTGTGAAGGAAGGAAATGGCCACAGAACATTTAGATGTTTCCTGTTACATAAATGTTACATGCTTCTTAATCTTTAAGCCTTATTATGAGTGAGGAATGAATTAATATTGAAGCTCAAATGCCCAGGCTGCTCTATAATTAACCATCAGAAACAAAAATCATGTGGTGCTGCATAAAAATAAGGGTATTCAGTTATTTTTTCTTCTTCAGGTAGTTTAAACATTCTGTTTTTCAACGATTCATTTTGTCTTCTTTCCACTTCAAGGCTTTGTGTGATTATACAAATGTAGCTGGACCCACAAACCACCTATGTACAAAAGGGAGGTATCAGTAGACTTCGTGTATTCTTAAAGTTTGAGGGGGAACCACAAAAACCTCAGTAAGAACTCAGTGGCCATGGAATGCTGACTGACTGGGCTGGGGCAATAAGTGGCTGGAAAAGGAGGATGAAGGAAAAGACTCCGGTATAAAAGGGTAGAAAGAACCATCTCATCACCCAGATATGCATTTTTTTGGTTCACACTGAGAAGCTATTTTTAAAATGTCCCCAGTTGCAGAAGTGAGAGGAATGTGAACACACGTGTCAGTCACACCTCTGTAAACAAACTAACAAAAACAAAGGGAGGGATTGCTCCCTCAACAGCCCAATGTGGTGCAATGTTAGTAAGGGGGCAAAGGAAAATGTGTGCATGTGTGGTGTAGGGAATAAAGTGTCTGGAACGCTGCAATGAAGCACTTGTTGCAGTGCCTTGTTCTTTCATATTACCGTGCTTGATCTCCCTAGAGTATAGGATGTTGCAGAATTTCTCTGTAGGTTGGCCATCTTAGATCAGAAAGCTGGTGAATGCTGTCAGTTGCTAATACTTTTTGACATTTGGGGAAGCTACTGGGAAAATTTGGAGACATGATACATTTCACACCATGAAGTGCCTTTAGCTAATGATATTCTGCCCCTCCCCTCGTGATTCACCTGTTGGCAAGGGTAAAAGTACCCAAGTAGTAATATCAGACTCATTTAAGGTTCTCTTGCTATGCATTTTACATATACTTAGCAACATAGGCACAGAAAGATCAAGTTATGTCTATACTGGTATGAGCCTCACAATGTCTTCCAAACCATTTTGGGAATGGTATGTGTGAGAAATTCTCTTAGGATGTAGTTTTAGGTCATTACAGATGACCTATTTGACTAAAATGTGGGGGCGTTTGCATTTTTAAGCTCTTTAATACATACAGATGAATAATCCGGTCCAGAGTTAATAGTTGGGTGGGTTTCTTTTAAAAAAAAAACAAAAACGGTTGCATCCTAATAAGGATTGTATTGAAAGCATTTAGTCACAGTTGTGGACCTCTGCTATATGCAGACATGCATGGTATCTAGAAAGTGAAGTTGTTCAAAACTTTTAAAAACTGCTTTGATCAGTCAAGATCAGATATCCTGTTTGTAACTGATAACCATGAAGATGAATATCGCACTGTATCAGTGAAAGTGATGGTTGAGGCTTTTATATAATTATAAGAATTAGCAACAAATTTTATTCTTTAGAGAATTGTCCTGTTTTCCCTCACCTTAGGGTATTGGAGAAGTTGACGCTTATGCACTCTCTAATAGGATGCAGACTGCATCCAACAGAGCAGGGTCATGGTCAGTTAAGTCCAGTAGTTCGGTCAGGGTACATGCCACCAGAACTCAGCTAGGACAAGGGAAGGCAAAAGACAAATTCTCAGCACCCTGGAGAGCTCACATCAACCATTGCTGACTACGACTCACTCAAGAGACAGTTGTTGCCTCAGCAGCATGCTGAAGTCTTATGAACGCTGGCTGGCTTGAACCTCCTTTCCGCCTTCCCTCTGAGGAGCTGTCTTAAGAGCCATTGCCTTATTCTGTAACTGCTGGTTCCTACAACATGGAGGCAGTTAGGAATGAATTAGAGGGGTATCCTGAGCTGGAGAAAAAGGTAATGCCACACCCTCTGGCCTGGTATGAACTGGGAACAATGGGTTCCTGAGTGATGAAAAAATAGTCTTAAGAAGAGAAGTGCACTTGAAGAAGCACTTTGCACAGTAAGACGATGGTCCTAACCATGGGTAAATGTCTTATTTAAATCTGTGGGACTGACAGCTGCATAACTCTGCATGGGATTAGGGTCCAATTGCTTTATATTCTTTTTACTTTCACAGATTTTCTCCCCCCCCCCCCCCACTTTCTTTTACCATCACAAGTAATGTGAAAGTGCATGTTAAATATCTTGGAATAGCTCCCAGCATAATGGCCTCTTTATAATTCTGCTGCTTCAGAGTTTCCTCTGGAAAGCTCAAAGGTCACATCATTTGGTTTATAGTGCTGGAATGATCCCTGCACAGGGTATGGCTATCAGAAATTCCTAGCATTCCATTTGTCTAATATTTAGACCTTATATGCTCAAGCAGAGCAGAGTGCTTTATCAAATAATCAGGCAGTAAAACTGTCATGGCAAGAGCTAAAAGAAAGAAAGAAAGAAATGATGCTTAGCAAAATATTTTCCCCACTTTGAAGCAAGTGCTGTAGTTTAACATTAATCTTCTTTTGCGGTTTTGTAGCCTTAAAATGTTAGTTTGACTTTTGTGTGTCTGTATCTATTTAACTTTCAGCTATGTCAACTGGCTGAAATGTGTAGCAGAAAGTTATTGTAAAATTCAGGAAGGTGTTTTCTCAAGGGAAGATGATTATAGACAGAAGTTGAAATCTTTGAGACTCCTGTTTTCTTCTGAAAGCTTCCTTGCTTTCAGTAGCCAATATTTAACTCAGCTTGGCACCTACATAAGAGTCAAGATCGAAAGATCATTAGTGGCCTCCCTCTTTAAAATATATATTATTGAAATACAGTAGCATTGCTTAGTATTTTGAATCCGCTTCAGAGGATAAAGGAATCAACCCTTTTTTTAATTATACCATGTTTATGGGAAGTTTCCAACAAATGGGACCAGTTGTGAAGACGGTTGGGTCATTTAAAATAATGCATTTTACCAGGTTTTCCTTAATTCTCAGAGATGCAAGTTGTATGACGTCACCATAATTTATTTGGTATCCAGTATACAGGTTATTTACACACAGTGAGACATGCACCATGTTTGACTCCTATGCTGAGCTATTACAGAAGAAAAGTATGTTGCACATACACCATATATTTAAAGCACCCCCCCCCCGAAAAAAAAGAACAATGGGAGCTGTAGTTCACACAGCACAGGGCTACAGTTCTCAGTGCCCTTAACCCACTCCAGTTGTGGGGGGTTGCTTTTAAAAGTGTTTTAAATATGTGCTGCATTCATAGCCTTAAGCACATTTTTTTCCTGCAAACTGGAATTTTTGGAATGTGGACTTTTCATCTAGATGGGGATCTTAAAAATGTGGTAGTCCCAGCTAAAATGGGACAGTTGTAGGGTGAGTAAGTAAGTATACATTGGATTGCAGCCTGTTTCAGATTTTTGGTGTAATTTGGGCATCTATCCTAATTATCATAGCTTCCAACCCTGTGTGTACATCTGAATCTGTTCCACTGAAATGAGCTGTAACTGCATGAATATATTTTAAAAGTTGTGTTGTGATTGCAGACTTGTTTCTGATCCAGGATGAGAGTGCAAAAAGGATAGTGGTATCCTTATAACAGAATTTGTACTGTGCCAAAAGTAATTATTTTCTTTATTATTATTTTTTGTCTTTTCATTTTCAGTAAGATTTGCTTTACTTCCATCTTGTGAATCACAAATTCTTTCTGTAATATTTGTCAGGAAAGTATCCCCTCCTTATGTTTATGTTCACCAATCAAAGGGGGTGGTGGTAAATGCTCCTTTATTGTCTGTTAGCGGAAGCCATACATGGAGTTAGTTCCCTGCAAGGGTGGGGTGAAGCAATATGATGTGTAAACTATTGTTGTTTTTAAGGAATAACCTTCTTTTCCCATGTGAAAGGCTTTGTTTGAAATACCTTGCTGCATAATGAATTATTATATTTACTTAGTAGCCAATTCTATAAGGTTGGGGAAAGGCATTAATGATACCCCCATCCTGACATGCATAGTTAACCTTAAAATGAAATTATAGAGTTCCTCCCCCCCTTTTTCTTTTTTTACTGGCAAAGGATGATTTCTGAAATTAAGCAAGAATAGTAGCAAAGAATATTTTCATTAATGAGGTTGAAATACTTTGTCTTGACTGAGTGTCCTCCTTGTAAATTGGTCCATTGGGGCCAATTTGCTGCAAAATGTTTTGATCAATTGGGTCACATTTTTCTTATTAGGTCTTAAACATTATTCTGATGTTAATCAGAACTGTCCTCCATGGTTTATAAACTGTGAATAGGGATCTCATGCCCCACGTCTCTTTGCCTTCTTACCTGACCCCTGCAATTCCAGCCAGACACCTATTAATTTGCTTGCCTTCTTGTTCTCTGTCCCCAATTGCATGTTACTTGACAATGTTAGCTGGGTATGTGGTTAAGGAAGAATTTCAGTAGGAGGTAAAAGCAGAACTGCAAAATAAGACACGTCTCATTTTTCCCCCTGTCCCTCATATCAAGCCTCCCTTTATGAATTGATTTTGTGAAGGTTCCAACCAAGTTTGCAATGATGGAAAAGTTGAGAAAGGAGCACATATCCGTGAACAAGCACATGGCAGAATTATTAAACATTTATTTATTACCAGTTATTAGTGATATGCTTACTGCCTAGAGAACAGATAGTGTACAAGAGATGTACAAAGACATTAATATTCTTTATGGAACTCAGGGGAAGTGTACATTTATTTTAATTCAGAAGAATTGATAAACCGTTTAATCAAAGAATTTCTAAGTGATTTGAAAAATATATCAATATACAATCCACATACAGTGTACTGTGCCCAGGGAATCCTGTTATCACTGCTGCTGTGAAGAGTCATTTTTAATGTATATAAGCTCTACTTATAAGTTATTGTACTTCTGCATTCCATTGCCATTTAATTCTAACCTTTGCATCCCCTGCTTTACACCCATTTGTATATATACCTGACAGGTGAGAATCATACTTGCTGCTTCTGATGAGGTGTGAGCTCATCCAAAACTCCATATTAAAGTGCCTTAGTCTTTAAGGTGATCCCACCCCCAACCTGAAAGTACATAGGCTCCCCTGTGCTCTTGGCAAGGAACTATATTGGCACCTCTGAAACCAGGAGAGACCATGGACTAGAAAGTCAAAAAGTTTGCTTTTTGTCACCTTTTGCAATCTGCCAGTGATTTCCTCCACTGCTGCTGGGGTCAGGTCTGTTCTGCTGTGCCTTCCCTGTCCTCCATCTGTCTGCTTCTTTTCCCACCTTTCCTTTTCTTTCCTTCCCTTTTCCTCTTCCTGCAACTATCACCTGCTTTTTTCACCTTTCTTCCCTCCAAGCCCTGCTGGGTGCTCTGCTCACACTTCTGATAGTGCCATTCACCGATTGGGAAGGGGCTTCCACAGGGCTGCTGCAACAACCCATGCCAGCAACCGGATTCCTCCTCTGGGGTGTCCAGAGGAGCCTATGTGCTTCCCATGGTTCCCAGAGCAACCGAGGAGCAGCCCAAGGAGTGCGCAGGTGGGCAGGCGGCTCCTAGCCACTCTGAGCCAGAGTGGAGAGGCATGATTTTTGCACCCGCTTGTGCCCTTGGTGGGGGCAACCTAACCAACCCCTAGGAACGCCCATGTCCCCAGTGTTCCCAGGTATGCCAACTCTACCATCACATTCCTGTGTTCAGCAGGGTCTGAAAGGGGATTTGAAGCATATTTGGATGAATGCCCTTACAGGTCTCCTCATGAGCAAGACACATACACACGTGCACCCCCCCTCACCCACCATATGTGGAGGCATCTAAGCACACCCAGCCAAATACCTTTGTGTTCAGTCTCATTGCCTGAAGAGGATTACCTAGTTAGCACAGGTGGTATGCTATGCAAGAATACAGTATTGTGAAATATGAAATTCTTATCCCCTTTATCTTTATGCTGCCTGGCATTGTAATTCTGTTCAATCTCCCATCATCGCTGTTCGTTTGTCATGCTGGCTGGGAGCTCAGAGGAGTTACAGCAATGCCCGGTGGGCCACAGGTTGGCCACACCTGAATTCTGCATATATATTTTTTAATAATATTTTTTATTGAGTTTGTAAAGTACAGAAAAAAGAATAAAGAGCATATTATAAGAGTAAAGTAAAAAAGTTACAAATTTTCTTGTTCTTTTTTCCAAATCTACTGGACTTCCCCACATCCTCCCAACCCTGCATTCTCTGTGATACATAACATCAGCAATTTGTTAACTTATTTCATTACTTGTGTATCCTTCGTTTTATCATGTTACCCAATTTCAAATGTGTTATAACCCAAATCGTGTACATTTTCATTTAAACACAATAAAGTTATTTCATTATTCTATCTCAAACTTCTTGTGCCTTAATTTCCATTTCTTTAGTTTAACATTACTGAAGCTAGAGTTTCCTAAAAGGTGCATTTTTTAACATTCATACAGCTTATAGTGTTTTTCCAGATAGTCCTTAAATTTTTTCCAGTCCTCCTCGATTGTTTCTTCTCCCAAGTCTCGGATTCTGCCAGTCATTTCGGCCAGTTCCATATAGTCCATCAACTGCGTGTGCCATTCCTCCAGTGTGGGTAAATCTTGTGTCTTCCAATGCTTTGCAATCAGGATCCTTGCTGCTGTAGTAGCGTACATAAAAAAAGTTCTGTCCTTCTTAAGCACTCTCTGGTCCACCATGCCCAGGAGGAAGGCCTCTGGTTTCTTAGGTAAGGTAAATCTAAGTACCTTTTTTAGTTCATTATGAATCATCTCCCAAAAGGCCTTCACTTTCGGGCAGGTCCACCAGAGGTGAAAGAATGTCCCTTCCGCCTCTTTACATTTCCAACATTTATTATCAGACAGGTGATATATCTTAGCAAGCTTGACTGGGGTCATGTACCACCGGTATATCATTTTCATAATGTTTTCCTTCAAGGCACTACATGCCGTAAATTTCATTCCGGTGTTCCATAACCTTTCCCAGTCTTCAAACATAATGTTATGCCCCAAATCCTGCGCCCACCTTATCATGGCGGATTTGACTGTCTCATCCTGAGTATTCCATTTAAGCAGCAGGTTATACATTCTCGAAAGTAGTTTACTTTTTGGTTCTAACAGTTCTGTCTCTAGTTTCGATTTTTCCACCTGGAATCCAACCTTCTTGTCTACTTTAAAAACCTCTTGAATTTGTGCATAATGCAACCAATCTCGCACCTTGTTTTTTAATTTTTCCAAGCTCTGCAACCTCCAATTGTCTCCAATCTTTTCAATTATTTCCCCATATTTAGGCCAATTGGCCTCCATGTTAGGTCTCTTACGTGCCTTGGCCTCCACCGGTGAGAGCCACCTCGGAGTCTTACTCTCCAATAAGTCTTTATATTTTGTCCAGACCATTAAAATTGCTCTCCTAACAATGTGGTTTTTAAACAATTTGTGCACTTTAACCTTGTCATACCACAAATATGCATGCCGCCCAAAAGCATTGTCAAACCCTTCCAGATCTAGGACATCAGTGTTTTCCAGTAAGATCCAATCTTTCAACCAGCAGAAGGCTGCGGATTCATAATATAACCTTGAATTCTGCATTTTGTTAAACATTGACCAGTTAGGAGACCTCTGAATCTGTGAGACAGTGAATTCAGGTGATGCCTAATCCTTGCTTGTCCCCATATACTTGTCCTCAGTACAAGGAGTTTTGATTTCTTCTGTCATGGCTAATTACCATTAATATGGAAAATTTGTGGAGCACAGGTCGTCTTCTTTTTGGAAGTCATTTAAATCAGTGGCTGTCGTTGCACCTTGTGGCGGTGAATCCCGTAAGATAATTATATATTATGTGATGACTTTTGTCAGTCCTGAACCAAATCGGTTTCACTGGGTGATCTGCCAGGCTAGTGATATATAAAAAGAGTGGAAAGCAAGAGCTGCCAGCCCCTGCACCTTGCATCCTGACACGGGTACTGGAAAGTTGTAACCCCATAATTTCCACTTAAAATGTCCTGAAACGCTTGTTTTGCTGGATGTTCTTTAGGAGGAAAAATTTCCCTAATGACTTCTTTCCTTTTTTGAGCACTTGAACCCAGCTGTTCTGTAGCACCCATTCTATTGTAGAGTGGTCCCTTGGTTGTCGAACGTAATCCATTCTGGAAGACCATTCAACTTCTGAAACATTGGACAACTGAGGCACAATGAGCAGGCGGCACATTCCATTCAGAAAAATGGAGAAACATGCCTCGGAAGCCGTTTGACTTCCAAGGCACATTCGAAAACGGAAGCATTCACGTCCAGGTTTTCAGCGTTTGGCTTCTGAATCATTCAGCTTCCGAGACGCTCGAAAACCGAGTTTCCACTGTATCTTGCTCTGATTATGATGTCTTAAGAAAATAACTTAATTTCATAAAAGAGACAGCTATACCAGAGCTGATCTAAAATTTCGTATTGAGAAGCGTATACCGAGATGAGTACTGCAACCCCAGACCGTCTAGCGGTCAGGGGTCCTTTTACCTTTGCTTTTACCTTTACTCACCAGCCTATGTTTTCATGTTTGTTTTTATTTTTACATTACAGCCTGTTCAAACCCACGTGGGTTTTGTGATCTGAGGGCAACTGGGCATTAGATGATTGTTAATTTCACATTCTTCCTCATTTGTTCTTCCCAATTAATGGGGCCAGACCTCAACCAAATAGACTTTTATCCTGCTTGGGCTATTAGCCATGCTGTTCTCTGACCTGTTTGGACTATCAGGCATGCTGTTCTTTGACCTCCTAACTGCGGTAATAATTGGGAACAAAGGAAGGATTTAACATTTTAGAGCTCCCTTGTGCAAAACAAGGTGAGGAAATGGCTGAAGCTGATCATACGTTCCTTCTCGGAGTGTTCATCCTAATTAAAGTTGCTTCACACTGTTACAGGGAACCCTAGGAGGTAAAACAAAACTGCATTACCACCACTTGCTTTCATTCGGAAGACTTTTGAATGTCAGAAAAGCTGCTCTGCAATCTTATTACACAATCTTTATCTAACCGCCTCCATAAAGGAGACTATTCTGAAATGAATCAAATGCCAGTTAGGTGGTCTTGAGCTCTTATTTTTTGTCACTGGCTATTTTCCTGAGATAATGATATTTATTTGCTCAGTTTATTTCATTCCCATAACCCCTCCATGTTGCCACCTTATTTGTTTATTTCTTAATCCCATCAGTTAACACAACACAGAATAACATGGACAAAAAGGCAGGGCCTTGCAATTTGTGTTTCAGCGGAGTCAGAGGAACAGAACATAAGCCCAGGAAGCTAGCATAGGCCCAATATAGATGACCAGCAGTGGCAGACCTTGGTCTTCCACATTTAAGCAATGCCTTTTGAGAAGCCGGAATTCAGAGAGCCCCCCCCCCCCGCCTTCCATTCTGTGCATATGTGACATCATAGTTACGACGCCCTGCAGTGCCCGCCACCTGGGCTCGGCGCCCAGTGCAGGAGAACTAGTCATCTGCCCTAAATCCTCTGTGACCAGCATACCAAATGGTAAGGTTTTCTGCCACAAATTCTGTTGTGTGGTAAAGGTTGGGGGTCTTAAGTGGTAAGACTCCACATTAGTCACTTTATAAGTTGATGGTCTGTACAGTGGTACCTCGGGTTACATATGCTTCAGGTTACATACGCTTCTGGTTACAGACTCCGCTAATCCAGAAATATTGCTTCAGGTTAAGAACTTTGCTTCAGGATGAGAACAGAAATTGTGCTCCGGCGGCGCAGCAGCAGCAGGAGGCCCCATTATCTAAAGTGGTGCTTCAGGTTAAGAACAGTTGCAGGTTAAGTACGGACCTCCGGAACGAATTAAGTACTTAACCCAAGGTACCACTGTATACTGATTCTGTGGCGGGTAGAAAAGGGTATTTGTCTGAGCTGGAGAACCTCACAGCTAGAGTTGTCTTTTAATGAAAACCTTGTCTCCCCTGATTTCCCTTTATGTTTTGTAGATTTTAAGTTTTTAAGATTTCTATTCCAAGTGTTCATGTATTTTTAAAAGGTCTAAATATTTGTAGTTATCAGAAGAACTTAATGTTTGACAAGGAGCAGGATTTAAGTAGCAGGGGTGGGTTGGGCAAGAGTTGGGCTCAAGCTATTTCACAGATTGGCACTTGCCCAAGCCATCTAGTTCATAGGTGACGAAGGATTTTCCAGATTCATGTTGAGCATGCTTTTCATTGCTCCTGTAAGTCTAAGTGGAGTTGGCCTATTAATGTTTATCCTTCTCTGTTGTTATGGTGTGAAATAAATGGGACATGGGAAAGTGCTGTGAGCCTCTGAGAAATATGAGGCACTGCTTTGGTTTTTGGAAGGATAGGCATGAAGGCTAGTGATATGTAAGGAATAAGAAGCTCGAGTTTGCCATTATGAAAGGCAAGAGAACCATTCAGATAGGTTCCTGAGACAGCTCCCAAAGTTGGAGGGGCCAGTGATTCCCTGTGCTGCTGCTTACAGTGACCCAGATTCATTAATGGTTAGGTTTGTTTCTCCTAGACTAATCCTAAAGACTTGGTGCAAACTAGCCCCTGTATATTTTATTATCCTTCTCCATGCCCTTTCAACCAAATGGTGAGTGGGAGTCTCTCTTGGAGATGAGCACCACTTTTCCCCCTCTTGGGTGTACCAGCTACAGTGGTACCTCTGGTTAAGAATTTAATTCATTCTGGAGGTCCGTTCTTAACCTGAAACTGTTCTTAACCTGAGGTACCACTTTAGGTAATGGAGCCTCCCACTGCTGCTGCGCCGCTGCTGTGCGATTTCTGTTCTCATCCTGAAGCAAAGTTCTTAACCCAAGGTACTATTTCTGGGTTAGCGGAGTCTGTAACCTGAAACGTCTGTATCCTGAAGTGCCTGTAACCCGAGGTACCACTGTACTTGCCTTCCTCCTTCAGAGCACATGTCTTTGTCAGGCTAGTTATTGTAATTGTTATTTGAGTGTTCAACCGACAGTATAGGAAGTCCTACTATTAGATTTTAAAGGTTCACAGCTCGTGGTACACTCGTGTGTGGCAGATGAACACACAATAAAAGTAAACCACATTTTTAATTTTTCCTTAATCTGTGTTTTGGGCTTTTTCACAGCCTGGAGTTGTAGGAGATAAGTGATTCTGGCAAGGGGCCTTAAGAGCTTAATTTGCGTATGGGAGAGTGATGAGGAATAAAAGAGAAAGACAAGATTTACTAGAAAATAAGTTTATTACGTTATGTTACAGACCATGCAGATTTCCACTAGAGAGGCTATTTTAAGCAGGGGCTTTTAGGGCAATATGCGAATAATTGGGTTGCTGTTTCCCTTTGGACCTTCATGTTTTCTGAGAAGAAATCTCAAGCTGGAGAGACAGGCATACTTTCTCCCTCGTTCCCCTTCTACACAGGAAAAGTATCAAACAAGCTGAACTGTAGTGCATGCGTTTGAACATGGGATCTTTCTGTCTGTGTAGTCTATCCCCAGCTGAAAAGGGAGATGGATTGTGTGGTCAGAGGGGTCTGCATCCAAATCAGTGTGATGCACTATGGTTCACTTGTTTTCCCCCTGCATGGTGAAGGGGCAGGACTGGGAGCTTGAGACTCTTAACTGGGTTGAGATTTCTCCCTGGAAAGTAACACATGAACAGGAAATTTTGTCTGTTTTTGTTACATTTCCCTTTTATGACTTGCCTCTAGTTACCTTAGCTCTCTGATGTCAAAAAACAGATAACCATTGAAATAATAAATTGTGCCCAAAGGCAATTTACACTCAATATTTTCTGGATGCTTAAACTCTACTTCCTACACAGAGCAAAACAAAATTGAAATTCCAATAGTACGCTGTGGCCTGTGGATAGAATACTTGAACTTTTGCTTCTTGTCTCCATAATGTGCAATCTTTCATATCACTTGACAGTGTGCTTTTGTAACTAAAATTCCTCCACCATTAGCAAAAACACCTTCTAAAGGCAATTACTTAGACTATCTTGCCACCCTTGTATCCTTTTTGTAGTAGAGCAATGTACAGGACTGCATATACTCTGCACCTGTCAAAAATTCTGCACCATTGTAGCTCAAGAGAAACTGTTACACAACCACAATGTTCATTCACTGCTAATATGTAAATTCTGTCATATATCTTGGGTGGTGCTTGCTTGAGGCTCCTACACTATGTAGGTAGTAATTAAATAAGCACTATAAACTTTGCAGAAGCAGAAAATCTAAATAAATAAGATCTGTTTGCAAGAGTTTAGACTTTTTACAAGATAAGTAGAATAAACATTGCAGACTAAGTTTCACAGCTGAGGTTCTAAAATGCAGTAATAGAAATTCTTTTATTTGGGAAATTTGTCTGATCTAACACAGATATAAGTGGGGCCCTTGTGTGCATTTGTTACCTGAGCCCAGTGCTGGAGTGTATTCTGCTGGTGCCCAGGACATGCATGCATGTGCCAGGGGTGGGTGGGAGAGCATGGAGGATGAACGGAGACTGCTGTGCCAGCCCAGTCGGCACTGCTGATGTGATGCCAGCCCCAAGCAGCTGTGAGAGGCTGGGATGATCCCAGACTCGCAAAGTGGTCGGGGACGGCAGTGTGAGAAGGACGCAACAGCCATACAGTGGTACCTCGGGTTAAGTACTTAATTCGTTCTGGAGGTCCATTCTTAACCTGAAACTGTTCTTAACCTGAAGCACCACTTTAGCTAATGGGGCCTCCTGCTGCTGCTGCGCCACCGGAGCACGATTTCTCTTCTCATCCTGAAGCAAAGTTCTTAACCCAAGGTACTATTTCTGGGTTAGCGGAGTCTGTAACCTGAAGCGTATGTAACCTGAAGCGTATGTAACCCGAGGTACCACTGTACATTGCAGGATTGAACTGTACTGCAGGTTTGTTGTATATTACCCTCTTAGCCCAATCTGCTGCATGAAGACAAAGGCCATGGATAATATTGCATTATTGGGGGGGGGGAGGGCAATAATTTCCATCGGAATTGTAGGAGAGAAAGGTTTAAAACTTACCTCTCACTGTAATCCCCCTTGTGCTGCTCAGCTGACTGGGGAATAGCTGAGAGTATTGAAAAGAGGGTTGGACTGCAGAAAAAGTTAATCTTTATCTGGAGTCCTCGTTCTTCCTGCTGCTTGGCTGATCAGTTGGAGGGAATGTTGGAGGCCATGTCGGATTAGGCAGTGGGCCAGAAGCCACCTGAAGAGCACAGATTGCACCCTTCTGAACAAGAAACGGAAAACAAAAATGTTTCTTGGCGTTTATACATAGTGACACGAGAATATACAGTTTGCCCAGAGAATGTACAAGATTCAGCAAATACATAGTATTTGCGTCCCCCAAAGTGCTGAGTATTCTGCATAATTGCTGAAGAATGTATAAAATTCATTCAATATATGCCCATTTCCCAAGGCTTGTTGAAGATTATGTATATTGACCAGGAAATGTGAAATACCCTCTTTATGGAATAATTATGTGCACAGTCTCGATGAGACCTTGCAAAGTGCACACGGTGTCTAGTTGTTCAGCATATCAACCATTCAGTTTACATTCCCATTAAAGTATGTGTGTGTGTGAATGATAAAGAGGTATAAGGGAAGGGAAGAATCTTGGATTTCTCCATTTATTTCAACAGGCAAATCTTGCTTCTGTCTCAAAAATAGCTTCTTGATCTGAACCAGACAATGAGATGGCTCTCTCAGACTTTTGTATATCTGTGTCTCCCTTCATCCAGCCTCCTTTCCAGGGTCCTCGTCCTGTGCCCCCTGAGCATGCTCTGTCCTCATTTAACATTTGGGGGGATTCTTCCCTTTTAGGGGTGTTTTTTCTTTTAAAAAATTGCACTTCTGAATACCTTGGGTTTACTCATGGACCACTATGCATTGATGGTGCTGTTTTGGCTGCATAAGCATGAGTTGAAGGGGGAATTATTAAATTAACAACTGAACTTGATTTTATTGGCTTTGCTTTTAGGCAAGATATACTAGGATTTATAGGAGTCTAAATATGCATCCTATATTTGCTTACTCCAAAACATCCTGCAACTCCCAGTGGGACTTATTCCCAGGTAAATATGCATAGAAGTGCAACCTACATCTGCACTCCTAAACCTAATTACTGCACTTGGAAGTATGATCCACTGAAGTTACTTCTGAATTGGTATAATGAAGATTTCCCCTTCTGAATAAGAACAAATTCAGTTTATTCCAGAATGCCTCTGGCAGCTTCCTAGCAGAATATGAAACTGCTGCTTTTCCCCTGGTACCTGGGACTTAAATCCTAAAGGTTTCTTTTAACTACCATGTATAATCACACCACTGGTAGAGATATCCTATTTATAGCTGAATTCCACAAGTCTTACTTCTGTCATGTTGCAATACTAAGGTTTGGATTTCAAAAACTGGAATTTAATTTTGTTTTTTGTAAGAGCTGGCAACCCACAACTTGACATAATTCTAGCAGTTTGTAATATTCCTTAAACATCTGAGACATAAAGAATGTTTCTTAGGTACTTAGAACCAAGCAAGTTTGTAAGAAGGTTTGCAGAATCAGAACTATTGTTTTTGCTAGCATACGTTAAAAAAATGCTTCTGAGATCATTTGAGTTTATTTATATGGATACTAAACTTCATAGTGGCCTTTTAGGATTAGGCTCAGGCTTGCTCATGAATCTCAAGTATGCAATCCAACTTCTGTTTCTGTCCCAACCTTCATGCAGTGATTGATCCAAAACAAGCATGTTACTTATTAATTGGGACTGCTAAATTAGTTCCCTTCTGCAAGATCTGATAATGAGCACTACCCAAGTGTATAAAAAATAGAGCTGGGACAGATTGCATGTTGAATACTTCATAAAGTTGGTCAAAGACATGAATTCTTTTACAGCTTCTCTGTCAAGAATTGGTTATATATTAAGTTGTGATGTAGCTCTCTCTTTTTAGAGGATATGTGCATATAGCCTCTGGTTAATGATTTCTTACATTGGAAATACTTATTTTTTCCTTGGCAATTGAACATTATCGATTGGCTTCCCCACTTTTGGCTTACTTAATCAGCTCTGCACTATTTTTTTAATCTAAAAGCCACTTCATACAGCATAAAGTGGAAGGCACTTGTATTTAGAAATTAAGAGACTCCTGCATCTGTGTAGATTGTAATATGTGATGGTCCCACATTTATGCATATTGGACGCTGGCTGCCAGAGGGGGCTGGTGCACTAGGGCTACTGCGGCACATCCTAAGGAGAATGGTCAATAATTTTTTTTTAAATCCCTCCAAAGCCACAGATTTTTTTAAATACTTCTATTAGAACTCACAGAAGCTCCACAAACATTTCTGCCAATCAGATCTCTGCAGCATTCAACCAATCCTAATAAAAATGTATAGCTCTCAATCACCTGACATCACCATGATTTCTTACATTGGAAATACTTATTTTTTCCTTGGCAATTGAACATTATCGATTGGCTTCCCCACTTTTGGCTTACTTAATCAGCTCTGCACTATTTTTTTAATCTAAAAGCCACTTCATACAGCATAAAGTGGAAGGCACTTGTATTTAGAAATTAAGAGACTCCTGCATCTGTGTAGATTGACATCACCATGATGTCAGATGACCATTTTTCCTCTCTTTTTTGGAATAATTTTTATTAAGTTTTCCATTTTAACAATCCAATAAAAACCACATTGAAAACATTCCAAATGATGACCATTTTTTTCCTTTGCAGTGTGGATTGAGCTTGAAAGAAAGATTCCAGTAGGGCTTAAAGGAGTGGTAGACTTAAAAGGAGTGGTAGACTCGGGTTCGTGTCTCCGCTCCTCCACATGCAGCTGCTGGGTGACCTTGGGCTAGTCACACTTCTTTGAAGTCTCTCAGCCCCACTCACCTCACAGAGTGTTTGTTGTGGGGGAGGAAGGGAAAGGAGAATGTTAGCCGCTTTGAGACTTCTTCAGGTAGTGATAAAGCGGGATATCAAATCCAAACTCCTCTTCTTCTTCCTTTCAGCAAGGATTGGCTTCATTATGAAGATTCAGCTGGACAAGTCCTGGTTGTCCAGGAACAACCTGGAGCTTGTTTTAAGGCTTGTTCCTTTGCAGCTGCATCTTTACCTCCGTATGACTTGGAGAAAGGGGTATTCAGAGCCAAATTTGGCTCATGATCTGGAGGTTACCCACGACTGGTTAAACTGAGATTAGCAAGCTCAAACCAGGTTGATATCATGGTATCAAATTATGGTTTGTTCTCACTCCACAGCTCCATGAAATGAGACATCACATAGAGCTGTGGTACCATCAGAACTAAAAGTAGCTCTTGGAGAAGTGGAGAAAGAAGGAGCACATGAGCTCAAGAGATACTATGTCTCTTGCTCATGATGGGAAATCAAGGTGCATTTCTAGACCTATAAAGTGGCCTTTTATTTAACAAGACACTGTAGCCACAATGATGAGGAACCCCATGCAGGTGAGGGCTTAGCAATTGAGGTGATGGCTATCTCCATCCCTTGTCCACCATAGTGCTCCACCAAGTTGAGAAGAATGGGATGGCAGTCTTTCAGCTCCACCCCTTCTTTGCCACCTGTGTTGATAGAATACAAGGAGGTTTTACAAGCCTGCTAAGAGGCTAGTATCCTCAATATCCGTATTGGAGATTGAGGAGGTAGTTCCATGGTAATGCAGAATAGTACTCTCTTAACTACTAATGTTGTACATATATTTGCAGGCTATGAACTTTTGTGGGCTTATTTACAAGGACGTTAAGTACATTGCTGAAACTGAGATGCAACTCCTTGAAATAAAAGCAACTCCCTGAAATAAAATCAGTTTAGTGGTCAGTATCTGGCGTTTGCATTCAGGTTTGTCCATGTTCAGTGCTTCAGAGTCACAAAGATGCTCTCTCTTAGAAAGCTGCCCTTCTGACTCTCTGGAACCCTAATGTTGCCCTTTTAACATGCATACTGAGTTTCATGCTCCTGCACTGGCACAGAAGTCAGTGCTCTGTTTCTGGGGTTTCTGAACATGGCCTTGACCCCTTTCTACTGTCTCTCTTGGTTGGAGCCAGAGGCAGAGTATCAACTCACTGGCTGCCCTATCCTAATCCGTGCCTCTCCCTTTGTGATTTATTGTTAGTGCTGGACTAACAGTAAGGCAGCTCTCTCTCTCTCTTCCTCCTTTTTTCCTGGAGTTCCTCTCATAAGGACTTTAAAGTGCGCTGTAAGCCAGCATGACTCTTCTTCCCTCTTTCTCTCTTTGCTTGCTCACAGGCTGAGGGCAAGAACTGCCTGGTGGAAACATCTGTATTTATACTGATTAGTATCACTAATCTGCTACTTTAAAAAGGCATGTCTATTCAACATACATTTCAGTGCTAATTATCACTGACTGTAATTGCTGCATCTCGTTGCCCCACCTTACAGTTTTCTCCTTTATATACCTGCCAACTGATGTTTCACTTCATGCATCTGACAAAGTGAGTCCACTAAAACGTAGGCCACAGTACATTTGTTAGTCTTTAAGGCATCACAAGGCTCTTGGTTGTTTATAGTGGGAAGGCTGAAATCCTGAACCTGTTTACCTGGGGCTCAGCCCATTAAATTCAATAGGTTTTTTCAAGAGACCTGTTGTATTGTATTGCCTGTGAATAGAGACAATAGTTTCCATTCCTGCTACAGGTGTTAATTAACTTTACATTGTCAATTTGATTGTTTTTTCACCTACTACTGCTGTTATAAAGGCCTACTGTGTTTATTTTGCACACACTCAAGCAGTAATTGAATTATCGCTGTCTGAACTACTTGCATTTCATTTCTCTTTGATCTCGCTGCTTACAACTCCTCTTACAACCATGTGAATGTTTATCTGCATCTGAGGATTACATCTGATGAAGTGAACTCTAGTCCACACAAGTTTATACCATAATAAAATTTGTTAATCTTTAGGGTATCACAAGACTTTTTGATATTATAGTTATTTTTGAAGCACTTACTTGCAGATGCTGCAAGTTTTAACCTTGGTTATGCAGCTATCCTAGATGGGACAGAGAATCCTCATTTTCTTTCATGAAGAAGCACATTGGTTGGACCATGGGTGACCCAACTGAATGAATTGGCAGAGGCAGTGGAGATTTGTGACACATTTGTGGCAAGCCTAACTATGGCACTTGGTTGGGCCAGCACTCCTGCCTGTTTTTCCAGCTTTGCACTGCTTGCTTCTGCTTCCCAGATCAGTAGACAAACAACACAAATGTATTGTGGTGGCCTGTAAATAGAACCATTAATTTTCAAGCATTGTAAAGAAATAACAGATATCTGCCCCAGAGAACTTGCAGTCTAAAAAACAGGAGCAAAGAAGGCGAGAGTGAGTTTACACATAGTCTGTGTAAACACTCCAATTTTGTCTACATTCAATGAGCTCCCATCGCTGGTTTGGGAAGTGGTGTACACACCACGTTAGCCACAATCCATATCTATCCTGTTGTTTCTTATGAAATATTGTGTTTTGTTGTGCTTTCCCCCAAACCAGCTACATGAAAAATTTAATGCTTAAATATTAACTGGAATTGCATAAAGACCACCTTCTAAAGGAGAAGGTTCAGCAGAGAGTAAACTGTTTAAAGTGCTAGTGAGAGAGGAAGACTTTTGATTTCCTCCCATCTTCGCACACTGGTTCATAACTACATCAACCTTTCTCTTTTTTCTGCTTCCCATCCCATCGTATTTTCATCTTAACTAAGCGACCCAACCCTATTTAGGTTTTTTTATTTGTTTGTTTATTTTATTGCCACTTAATCATCCCTGTCCCACAAGCTTGTAGTTCTTTTCCCACCCACTTTATTCTCAGAACAACCTTGTGAGATGGAGAGTTAGAAACTTGCCCAATATTACCCAGTGAGCCTCATGACTGAGTTGAAATTGCACTCAAGGCCTGCCAGCTTCTAGTCAAGCACTTTAATAGCTGCACCACTCTGGCTGGCCCTACCTTTTGCCTTTCTCCTGAGAGAAAATCAGGAGATTTTTATTTGTACCCTGTAAAGCTTTATGATATCCACCCTAAGTTAGGGAAAGCAGAAACAACATACTTAGTATTCTAAATGTGAGTTTGCTATAGATTCATATAATGATATTATGATACTTGCTGTTTCATTTTCAATTTATTTCCTGTGAATTCCCATCACTGAATTTTCCTTCTCACTTCCCCAGCACACAGAGCCAATGTCTTCAGCGATCTATTTGCTATCATACCACCCCCCCCCCAGGTTTTTTCTTGGGTAGTTACAGCCCATAGACCTGATCAGCATATCATGCTGTTGCATTTTACTGTATAAATTGCCTTTCAGTATTATTTTTATTAAGCCAGATTCTTGGCTTCCTCATCAGTCTTCTATATTCCTCTGAAGTTCCTAACTTTGGTCAGAAATTGAGTTCAAGGTTAGAGTGGTGAAAGGGCTTCACCCTTTTTGATATCCCTCAGACTTCAGTTTCTAGCGATATTATAGCCTCTTTGCTCACATCATAACAGTTCATGGCATTTGCTGATAGATCCTGCTCTAGCAAGAAGCAAGTTGTTTCTGTCCCAAGACATCTTTCTGCAATTATTTATTACCGGTAGATGTTTGGGTTAGGCAGAGCCGTAGCCGTAGACTGCTAGCAGGGTGCTTTGCCCTGGATGAAGCCACCAGAGAGGCGCCATTGACACTTCCAGCCTCTCTCCCTCCCTCCCTCCCTCCCTCTCTCTCTCTCTCTCTCTCTCTCTGTGTGTGTGTGTATGCAAATGTGCATGGGGTGAGTGCCAAACTGGGTCTTTGACTCGGGTGAAATAAAGCCTAGTTTCCCTCCTGGGTTAGGATACTGCAACAGAGTCTCTTAACAAGAATCCTTAACAAGGTTAATAAAAGGGCAATCAACCTTGTGTATGTATTATTTACGGTATGTATGCTACTATACTGCGGCCCATGTTTTGTTAGCCCCAAAATAGAAAAGGAGCGAGGTCCCAACCAAAGAAGAACGGCAACTTAAGTTGATAGAATTGGCACAACTTGCAGACTTAACATATCGAAGAAGAGAACAAGAAGAACATATGTTTAAAGAAGATTGGAAAACGTTTATTGAATATATGGGAAATAATTGTGTACAGCTGAAAACGCTGGCAGCATTAAGATAAATTCAGCAGTGTAAATAACTTTTGATGGATGGAATACTGATTGGTATAGTTTTCGTAAAATATGCAGGGATTTACGATATGTAAAATGAACCATGGAAAGAGAAGAAGGGAAGTCATTGATACCTTAAGGATGTAAAATGAGTATTTTAAATTGTAAGACAGAAATATATATATATATGAGAAAGATTGCAGGGTTGGGGACTTTCTACTGTATAGAAAAGGCAAGTAGGAGGCATGGAGAAAGTGGATGGAGAAAAGTTTTTCTCCCTCTCATGACACTTGAACCCATGGACATCTGGAGAAGCTGAATGTTGGAAGATTGATAAACAAAAGGACTTCTTCATGCAGTGCACAGTTAAACTGTGGAACTCAGTCTCACAGGAGGTAATGATGGCCATCAACCTAGACTGCTTTAAAAGAGGATTAGACACATTCATGGAGAAGGGTATTTATGGCTACTAGGCATGATGGCTATCCTCTGCCTCCACAGTAATGCTTCTTATTGTGAGTTACTGAATTCCAAAGGAGGGGAGAGAACGCTCTTGTGCCCAAATCCTGCTTGTGGGCTTTTTGTTTCATTTTTATTTATAAAATTTCTCTACTGCCCTTCATCTGAAGATCACGGGAGTTTACAATACAAGAACACAAATATACATAACATAGTAACAAAACCCCACCCTAGATTGTTTAATCGCCATATTTTTCACTCTATAAGGCGCACCTAGTTTTTGGAGGAGGAAAACAAGGGGGAAAAAATATTCTGAATCCCAGAAGCCAGAACAGCAAGTAGGATTGCTGCGCAGCGAAAGCAGCGATCCCTCTTCCTGTTCTGGCTTCTGGGATAGCTGCGCAGCCTCCATTCGCTCCATAAGACGCACACACATTTCCCCTTGCTTTTTAGGAGGGAAAAAGTGAGTCTTATAGAGCAAAAAATACGGTAACCAAAGACCTGGGAGATGAGGAATGTTTTTCCTGGCACTAAAGATATGTAACAAAAGCGCCGGGCGAGCCTTTCTAACAGGCATCCGGTTGGCCACTGGGAGAACAGAATGCGGGACTAGATGGACCATTGGCCTGATCCAGCAAGCTCTTACATTTTTAACCCTAAATTAGGCAAATCTTCAAATTTGTCTTCTGGGTTTATATGGGATGATGTCTGTCCAGTTTAATTCGTCTCTGCCCCATTGAGGAGGGGCTCCGATTTTTAGAGCAAAGACAGCACATTGTAGCTCTGGAAGATGGGTGTTCCAGAATGGCATCCTGTTTGGCCTTGAAAAAAGGCATATATTGTAGATTTCCTTGATTCTGTTTAGACATCTCAGACATTGGTTTTTTAGCCTCTTACCCTTGTCAGTTCATCCTAAACAAGCCTTTCTCTCTTCCTCGTTTGAAAGTGGAGATATTGAACAGTATAGTGCCTGAAGTGACACTTCTGAATTACTTTGCCTAATTTTCTGCATGTGTATGTCTAGGAAAAATTCCATAATCTTAATTCAATTACTTTCTGGTTTTGTTTTTAGGTTAACAAAGCCATTATCCTTTGCAGACTGTGTTGGAGATGAGCTACCATGGGGATGGGAAGCTGCATACGATCCTCAGATTGGTGTCTACTATATCGACCACATAAACCGTAAGTGTTTTCTCTAAGTGCTTTATTGATTATATAAGAAGGCTTAGCCAGATTAGACTCTGTTGTTAGACTCTTAACAAGAACTTGAAGAGGAGAGATTTCTTATGAGACAGTCAAAACTCCCCATAGCAATTCTTTTAGTGCTTTTCCTAAGAAAATAAATGAATGTCTACCGCTGCTACTCCCCCCACCCACTTCCTTCCTTCCTTTAAAAAACCTGCTCTTATATCCTTCTGTCTGTCAAGGACACTTAAAACTGAGGTTCTCAAAATGGAGATCAGAACTGCACAGGATTGACTGTTAACCTTAAAACCTCTGTGCCACTAATTAAAACATTCTGTTTTTCTGTTTATACAAACATAAGGAATAGCTCCCCATCTTTGCCAAAACTTAACATTCTAATTGGTCTCTCTGTATGCCAGAAACACAAAATCCAGAAGATGCTGGAACAATATTCAGTAAATATATTCATAGGAAACTGCATTAAATCTAAATATAACCATATATTCATAATTGCTTTTGTGCTGTGGTTTTCAAACCGAGGGATCCTCAAAGTGAAGGTGAGTCATGGCAGGCAGGCTTCCATGAAAGCCAGCTTGCTCACAGATGTCAATCTCTCCCTGCATTGTGCAACCACAGGGGAATGCTGGGTGTTTTTTGGGATGCGTTCTCATTAGGCTCAGTAGACCTGACTAGCGCCCCATGTAAGCTGTATGTCTGCCCCAGAACTTGCCCCAGAATTCTTTGCCATAGGTAGAAGTTTCTCAGTTGATAAGTTAATGTCCCTCATCCAGACATTAGAGACTGCATTTTGCTACAGTGGTACCTCTAGTTATGAACTTAATTCGTTCCAGAGGTCTGTTCTTAACCTGAAACTGAGCTTAATTAGAGGCGTGCTTTCGCTAATGGGACCTCTTGCTGCCTCTGCACTGCCAGCACACGATTTCCGTTCTCATCCTAGGGCAAAGTTCTCAACTTGAGGTAACTCTTCCAGGTTAGTGGAGTTTGTAACCTGAAGTGTTTGTAACCTGAGGTGTTTGTAACTCGAGGTACCACTGTACTTCTGACAGTATGGGTGATGTAAAATCCTCAGAAGTAGCTGATCTATTGACACATAAATGGTCCCAAAATTATTAGTTGGGAGTTGCATGTGGGCTGCACAGAGTGACGTTCCATTGCACAAGCCGAAGTTCACAAGCATAGCATTGGATGCAACCCAGTGTAATTGCTTACTACTTTTCATTTAAGAATTTCTGTCATCTGTGCTGCTGAGATGTTGCTCGTTAAAAAGTAGTGAAGAGATTAATCTTCTTGGAACTGTCTGAGCTTTGTGGTGCTTGAGATTTTAAAAATTGTTTTTAATAACAATAAAACCAATTTTGGAAGAGTAGACATAGCACTAAAAGGAAAGGAAAAGCCTGAGTACTTCATGAACTACAAAGTAACATCCTTCATGTTTGTATACCATAACTTGTGAAAGAGCCTGTACATGTATGCTCATAGGGTTTCCCCATGTTATGATGATCATCCCTATTCTCCACCCATATGCACATTTACTCGAAACCAATGTAGTGTGTATAGCCTTGCAGTGACATTTTATCACTAAGCATCAGAAATAGTAGGGTCTTGCTAACGAATACTCAAAATAAAACCAGGCTCCAAGGGACTGCAGCAATTCTTGTCTCTTTAAAATAGAGCACCAGCAAAAAAAGGGGTTATCACTTGAGTAAGAAACGATTAAAACATTTATATTTTAATTGACCCTGATAAATATTAAAAGGTGGCTTACTGAAGTCATAAAGGTCCATCTAAAGAGCATTCTGTGAAGAAAGGAGAGCCATGGACAAGCTATTGATTATTATTATCCTAGATTATAGCCGGACATGGCTTGTCTGAGAAATAAGATTAAAACTGCATTAAAATCAGAGGCCATAAAGTACTATGTTTTGTAGTTTGCTAAAAATCTTTACAGGGCTTAGATCCATACTTGAGCTGTCAAGGATGAAGAAACAAACAAGATACAAACTATGCCTATAGCAAACCTGAGACAGCCTATTTGGAATTTGTTTACACGGCGGGTTCTTACTGGGCATGCTGCACTGGAATGCAACAAAATACGCATATTTGTAATGAACTGCCTCTTCTCCTGCTATGGGCTTTAAAATGTGTGTAGGGGTGAGGTTTTGTAAATGTGTTTTATGGAAGGTGGTGGAATGGGTGTACTTTTGTTTTGCTGAACTGGTTTTACCTCATTGTTTGAGACTGAGGTTTCAGGTACTTAATGCTCTCTTAGTGGTATATTAATCCATGTTGACGGAGCAATTTTGGTGAAACTTTTCTGGAGCGCAGTAGACATCAGGTATGTGGGGTATTGGAGTGGGTGTTCTGAAGAGAGCATTCTTTGTTTGAGTTACTGGATGGTAAACTGCCTGTGATAAGGGTCAGAGGCAGGTCATTTGTCTTACATGCTAAAGTTGAGATTATAGCTTTAATTCTCCTGCCTGGAATGCAACGGTCTGATAATTGCTAACTGCAGCACACAGGAGTTTACCAAAAGTTTCATTAACTTTTAGCTGTAGAAATGGCAGTTTGGGGAGGCATTTGTATACGTTATCAGTTGTGCAGAAATGTAGATGATGTATTAACAGCTGCACCGCTTGCGTTACTCTTAGTCTTTGTACTGTGGAAGCAACATATCTCCCTTTTTTCAGACCATGAGCATTTTGCTTTTTAAAAGAAATGGATGCCAAACTATGCTGGCTATTATTGCAGGTAGGAGGATAATGTTGCATCCCAAGCCTTTTCATGTAGCCTGAATTCTTTTGAAACAGCTGGCATGGTGTAGTGGCTAAGACTGAGAGCTGTCAACCATGGTGTTCCTGGTTCTAGGATTGTCCTTTCCAAGAATTCATGAGGAGGCCGTAGTTAAGGCACTGCTTTCTCAGCCTCTATTCTCTTCAGAAAGATGAGGATGATAATAGTCACTTACCTTACATGGTGGTGGATTATAGGATGAATGTTCAAATATGCCAACCAAAGCCCCACATAAATGTTAAGTATTATTGTTGAAACCGTAAGAATCCCAAGCAGTGATTTCCACCCCTTAGCCGTTCTGAAGAATTGACTTTCAGTATGTGATGACTGTTGGGCTTGATTTACTACCTCCTTTTTTTCATTTTGGTATGTTTTCAGTGTTGCAGTTCAATAAATCAAAGTTGCATATCAGCAGCGCTGCTTGGATAAGTTCCCAATTTGTATTGTAGGCTCAGGATCAGAAAGCAAAAACAGTTAAGAAGAATCCCTTGTTTAGTTTAGTCTTTAGCTTGCTCAAAATATATTTAAGTTCACCTAACTCATGTATGCAATTTTCTTTTTGAAAAGGTACCTCAGGGCTTTTCACACAATTTCAGAATTACAACACTGGTACAAAATAAGGGCAACATGTCTACCAATAGTAGCTTTATGTAGGCTATTGACAGAGAAATGGTGGGTGTATGTGTGAGGTAAATATATATATTCAGAAACTTGTGAGAGAGGTGGCACAGTCACTGTCACAACCCACTATTGATTAGTTATTGTTTGTGCACAACTTCTGGTTCTACAGTTGAGTTACTATATACAAGAGAGGCTTTGGTAAGCTGTTTGCACAGTCAGAACTTACGTGGCCTGTTCTAGCCAGGCAAGGAGATTGTACTGAAAAAATAAGGCGCAAGGAAATGCAAGAATAAGGAAGGGCTACCTCCTGGAGTTGTTGCTCTGTTCCATCAGCGCTTAGCAGCCAGAGACTCAGGGCTTTCCCCCCGCCCCAACCAGAACTCGCCAAAACTCAGTTCCAGCACCTCTTTTTCTGGAAATATAGCACTGCAGAGACTGGTGGTGGTTTTTTGTTGTTGTTTTTAAAGTGGACCCATAGCTTCACATCTTTCTGGAGCTTCTCACAGCCAGTATCCAGAGCACCTATGGGGTTTGTGTTTCCCTTCTAAGTAGTCCAGTTGGTTGGTAGGTCTGAGGCTGTTAGTTGGGGATTGAGTCACCATACCAAAACTTCTGCCCAGGCAGAATTGCCACTAGTTCTGGAGTCCCGGAGAGAATGATGGGCAAGCCCAGGTCTGGAATCAAGGTCCCAATAAGGGACAATGGGGTCCCTCATATTGGAGGCCCATAGTGGAAGACTATTATTATAGGGAAGTGCCTCCAGCTGAGCTTCATGAAGCATGGAGTCCCCAGGTCTCCATTTGTGCTAGAGGGCTCTCTGGGACCATGTTTCTCCTCCTCTGCACAGGAGATCTCATTGGGGCTCAGTTCTGAGTCTGGATTCTGATGCTTAGGCAGGAGAAGAGAAAACAGAATCTAATGCTATATTCATACACACACAAAAACGAGTTGGACCAAACCTCAAGACGTATCTAAGCAAACAAGTACTGTTGCCCATATAACATCTGTACAGTTTTCCCCTCAAAAGACTAACACTAGGTTGGATTGCTGAAAGAACAGGTAATCCTCTTTTTTCTGCACAGGACAGGTACAATCACAACTAGAAAAAACACAGCATTATTCTCAAATGTCTTGGGAAAAGACACCTTCTTATAACAGCTTGACTTGTAAGTTGCTAGAAATCCTCTCCACTTCTCACAAGCCACAGTGTTGGAATTAATGTTTAACCAAGTCAAAATATTTTGCAGGAGCCTGAAGCTGCTAACCGATGTAAGCATCTCACCCATCATGATCTGAAAAGAGTTGTGTAATACGATGTATCATTTGTGGCCATTTCAGCAACATGTTCACATGTTTTATCCACCCTCACCCCCCGTGTTGCTACTTTTATGTTTCTGGCAGGATTTCCCTCCTGTGCCAAATGCATGGAGGCAGATGATGGATTTAAATAGCGCACACGCGCACACACACACACACACACCCCTCGGCTTGAGATCTCAGCATATAAATGGTTATTTTTCTAAAACATCTACTAACTTCAAATGAAAATGCCGATGTCTGATGACTCTCACTATGATGCAGACTTCATAACCCTTCATCACAATATGGCAATTTGTATGTTTGTGTCCATTGTTGTTTTTTTGTAAAGCGTTTGTGTCCATTGTTGTTGTTGACGATTTCCTGCTGCTTATGAATGGTTCCCTTGTAAGGTTCTCAAAGGTTATAGACCGAACAAATGTCTTGTGTCTTGCTCTGAATCAACGGCACAGACTGTTCTTTAGTACCTGGAGACATAGGTGAAGTATACTGGCAATGAGAGGATTATTTGCTCTTGGGCGCTTTTCTGTACAAGTCCTGGCAGGATTGGGATTGGAGATCCCAGTAAGGAGCACTGGAACAGGAAGTGTTTGCCTAGAAGCATTTATGTCAGGTAATGCCCGTTCCCACCAACTTGTGAGTGCCAGAAGAGGCGTTGGGATGGATCCTTAGCCGACATGGCCAGGAGGTGCTCCCCACTGCTGTGTTGTCATGTATCCCCCTAAGGGAGGTTACGGGGTGCTGCATGTCCAGCTACTCAGCTCAGGGGTTGACCATTGCACCCCTGTCATGGTGATCTTGGTGGGTCGCCCAGATGTGATGCGTGTTGCAGGGTGACCCTTTACCTTGGTCAACTCTGTTTAATCATCAACCTGCACACGGGCTTGTTGATTTCAGGATACATACCCAATGCCTACATCAAACCATCTGACATCCACAATGAATGAAAGTTATGGACTTATTTCCTTCCAACACTCTTGTCCTGTGCCTTTTGTTGTATGTCCTTTGCACAGCAATGGGGAATCAATGCACTGCCTGAGATGGAAGGGAAGATGCAGTCATGGTGAAGTCAAGAAGGATAATACTATTACTTTCCCTTCTACTTTCTGAAGCTTTAAGAAGCACCAGTGTGCTTACCAGCTAGCTTCTGATTGAAGTTTTGGCAGATTGCCTCTTAGTTTCAGGGTTTGACATATGGACCTTGGTTAATTTAATGCTTTAGTATGGAAATGTCTGAGCTCCAAAAGTGACCTGCTTTCTCTCAGCTTCTTCCGTGTTGTCATTCAGCTGTGGGTTAATGACTCCTTTATATAGGGTGCAGATACCCTCGCCCCATTGGGATCAATCAGTTTGTGGAAAGGACACCTGTATACACCTAGCTTTCAAGAGATGCCACCTTCACCACCCAGCTAACCAGTAGAGCAGAAATGACATATCTGCAGGAATTCAGTGGCTTCGTGAAGTCTTGACCCCCCATGGTAACGTTTTTAGTTAAGTTACCTTCCATGGATCTCATCTAGCAACGCCAACACTAGAATACAGTAGGAAGCTTGATAAATTTAGAAATTCTAGTTTTGCATCCTATTGTTGGTAAAGAAGGTAAGTAACAGATTGTTAGCCAGTTTCATGAGTGGGTGTTAAATTATGTTGACCTAGTCTTCGCAGTGTGAATTGTGCACTAATGACTTGCAGTCAAAAAGCATGTTATAGAAAAGATGCATGGCCCCAATTTTTAGGGTTGATGGAAGCATGCCATACTTTATGAAGTGTTGATTAGGTGGCTAATCACGCTAGCAATTAATGAATTAAATCTACGTTGATTGGACTGTGGTTCAGTCCCCCTTTTTGCTTTTTAGGTTTTGTTTTACGTTTAACATTTCAATTGTATGATGGTAATACACTTTCTCTTTAAGTAGGGAGAAACATAAGTAAAGCTTCTTCAGTAGATGTTTTGAAAGGAAACCTATGAAAAATAAAAGTACCTGGTGTTTTACGGACTATTTAATTTTACATTAAATGTATGGCAGTTGGGTTTGATTTCATTTTTCATAAAGAACAGCTTCAAACTGGGGGCGGGGGGCGGACCTGGGTTGTGTTAGCACTAAAATACTGTTTTGTTCAAACACAACATGCTCTTTCTGCAAATCTGCACACTCTGCCTTGGGAGTAAGCCCCATTAATTACAATGTCCCTTCTGTAGGATTCTGCTCTGTCCCGTTAACCCTTTCTTTTTCCAAATAGCATTGCCTTTACAGTGGAACCTCTACTCAAGACCACAATCTGTTCCGGAGGCCCGTCCTTATGGCGAAATGGGTCGCTGGTAAAAGTGCCATTGTGCGTAGGCGCATTCAGCGGCAGCCCGCTTCTGTGCATGTGCAGACGGCGGCAGCTGCTTCTCCATATGCGCGAATCACGGCAAACCCGGTGTTTACTTCTGGGTTTGCCACGGTCGTGACTTGGAACGGGCCTAAGTAGAGCGGGACGTAAGTAGAGGTTCTACTGTAGCTTGATTTGTTTTCCCTCCCTAAGTTATAGCTGGGGTAGGGGGATCAGGATTGGGACTTCAGCAAAGAGGGAGGGGATATTTAATGCTTTCCCCTCCCGCCATGGTTCTGATGACCATCCCTTTCCCAACATTTGGGGCTGTTGAAAAGGGACTGTCCACCTGGCTACAGAATGTCATTTTGGATTTCACAGGTCTGGTAGCAGAGTTGCTTTTCCATTTGCAGCTTGAAGCTGAACAGTGACAGTTGGGTGCTTTTAAATTTCTCATTTCTTCAAGCATCCCAAGGATTTAAACATGTGATTCAGTGTATTTCAGTTTCTTTTCTGATAGTCTCAGGAAATGTAAGGCAGAGGACCTAATTTTCCAACAAAGTCATACCGACAAAAGGTACATATGACAATGTGTGACAACAGAGGTACAGTCTCTTATATTACAGTGTTGTGCTTGTCTCGAGAAAGATGGGAAACTGTGTTGTCTACAAGCTATTTAGTCAGAGGAAGAGAAAACTCTGGTCCCTCACTGCTTTCTTTAAGTGCATAAAATTTTTATTTGAGCCAGCAGCTTAGAAGAGCAAATGGGTCCAAAGATTTGAGTTCTTTTTTCCTCCCTCAGCACAAGAAATTGACAGCCTAGCCTGAAATTACTTGCTGTTCTCCACTATGGAAGAACAAGAATACAAATGTTCATGATCCGCAGAAACACCATATGCCTTACACAAAAGGACAGTTAACTCAAAGAATAGAGATCAATTCCATGGTATGACATTTCAATCAAGCCTGACAGAGTCAAGAGAAATGCTCTTTTGTTATGGAATTACAATTGCACTGAAATTTATACAGGTAGATTGCAGCGCAGACCAGAACTTCATATCTGCATGCAGAATGCTCTCTGAGTAAATATGTTTTTATTGGGAATAAATGGTGTTTATGAATCGAATTTATGGGCTCATATTTAACTGGTGCTCTGAAAATTATTTTTACGGCAAAATATGCTATTTTGCTGTCATCATTTGTCCCAGTATGTTCCAAGTAACAGCAGTTCTGAAACAGCATAGGCGTACTGCTCTCTTCTGCTCTGCTACCAAAGGGAAGCTTGAATTATGTCTGACTTATTAAAATTGCTCTTATTTGAGGGAAGCAAGGTTGCAGCAAATATTCTGCAGATGCTTGCTGTGTGGTGTATCCAGCTTTGGCTTTGCTACCTTGAAGGGGAAGGGTAACCTTTTTCTTTAATGCGAGCAGGACTGACTTTTGTCCCGCTGCTTCGTGGATGTAAAAGTACACTGCCCTGCTGTTAAGAATAGATGGCCTGTGAAACCCCCAGTAGGCTGAAATTCACCCACGTAGCCTTAATTTATATACCCGTTTGCCACTTGTCAGACAGTGAACCTTTTCATGCTATTTCTTGTAACAGCCATAGAGTGGAAGCCATCTTTAGAAAACTTAGGGTTTGGAAATCATTATTCGAAAGGATCTTAATTTTTCCTATACCTGGAACGTTTCAGAAACAATATCACCAGCTTTTCAGGACTGAGACGATCACAACTGATTTTGTTTTCATATTCAGAAACAAAAATTGTGGCCACATGAGGTTTCATAAAGGCGAAAATAAATAAAATTGCTTGATTTGTGAGACTGTAAGTGCTAAAAAACGCACACCCTGCATTGAAACAGCTTTGTCCTTGTCCTACAGTCACAAGGACAGCATTGCTGTGGGCCACATTTTAGGACTCTGCAGGCTACTCCTTTAGTTTGGGCCACACATTGAGCAATCCTGACTTAAACCTACTGAGCAATTACCTGAAATGTGTTCGCAGATATGGCTTTTCTCTCTTGTGAGATTATTTTCCATTACGACTAGTGCTGCTCTCTTAAAGTACAACCGCAATCATTACATTCATCCCCCAAAGCCCAACAGAACTGCCTTTATCCTGTTTGATTGTAGAATCATTATGAAATCCCATTTGATGCTTTGGGTTTGCTTTCATGATCACTTCCCCTTAACCACCCCAATAATTGTTATTTTTGCATAGGTTAGTGTGTATGCCAAAAAAAAGGGGCACACACAAAAGCAGTAGGAAAAAAGGCTCTCTCTGTCTCAACTAGAATTTATCCAGAGTTTTTTCTGCCTCATGATGCCCAAGGGAAAGACTTGCTCCTGGCTCCTGGCTCTGAGATTTAAGGATGTATGCTGGTGCCCATAGGGATGATCTCCCCCTTTCTCTGTGAAAGGAGAAAAAAAGATGCATTTTGAAGACAAGGGCAATGGAGGGAACATCTCCTGTGCTCTGTCTTTGCTTGGGAAACACCTCTTTATTTCTGCTTGCCTTGACTGCATGTGGCTTTTGCCAGCTTCTCTGCTTTATATAAAAATTATTTGTATGGGGTGTTAGGGGAGGGGTCGTGCCTCTGGTGGGAGACACATTGTGCTCCTTCTGGGATAGTTTGTCCCCACCCTGCACTGAGCTTTCACCTGTGGCTCCTAAAAGCTGTCAGCATGTGACAATGGCCACACCCCAGTGAATAGCTTTGACAACCCAGCTAAACCAGGTGATGGTATACAATGGATCTCAAACCCTCAATGAATTAGGGACTTTCCCTGCATGTGAAGACAGGCTGCACTGGATTGAGTGGATGAGACAAGTAGTGGGTCAAATGGTCAAGAAGTCAATTTCTGCGTTTGCTGTAGAGGAAAGTGAGGGGCAGATGGGGCTCATCAACCTGGGGAGGTAGCCCATCAGAAGGAAAACTCTGATCCTAAACCTCCATTGCCTTGCGAGATATCTTTGGGAGAAGAAAAGGCAAAGGAGTAAACCCTACACAAACCCAGAGTGGAATCCCTAAGATGGTTGGATGGTGCCTTGTAGGACTTCTTTCAGCAACTCCTGCAGCCAGGTTGGTGCCAAATGTACTGCTCTGGTTTCCTTTGGAGCAGATCGGCGAGGCTGAGAGGGAGGTCGTCGCCTGAGCAGCCCAGGACCTCCATACACACAGTCCAGGCTTGCACCCCAGGGAGGTCACTTTGATGCTGCTAACAACAGCAGTTTGGCTTCATCCCTGGAGGCTCACATCACTGTCCCTTGAGACCAACAAAATTATTTGGATGGGGAGAAGCATCCTATTAAGCGTATGAGAAATCAGCAGTATATAAAGTTGGCACCTCTTATTTTCCTTCCATATGCTTGTGTAAAAACAAATACTATCTATCTCTAGTCTTGTTTTGAGTATATTTGGCAAAACTTTCCATACAAATGTACCTACATAAACTGTATTTGTGTTTAAGGGGGCGCATGGGAATCATTCTGATTCCTTTTTCTTTTTTTAAAAAAAGAGCTACTTCCTCATTTACTTGCCTCTTGAATTCACATCAAAGTGTAGCAGTAGGAAGATTAAATGTGTAGGACTATTGAGCATTATTGGCAATTGATACCACTAGGGACCTTCCTCTGCTGCAGCAGAAGCTAACCAAACATATGTTTAAAGTCTATTGTGGTGCATTGGAGTTACTGTTTGCACTGGATAATTTAAGTAGGCAAAAGTAGAGAAAGTGTCTTCGAGAAGTATATGTAACTAACGTTAGAGCTAGGAGAAGCACTTGAACCTAAATCAGTATCTTGGATTAATGTTTTCCTAGAGAGCTTTGAAGATATAAAGTACTGTTTAAGAGTTATACACTATAGCATCTTTCATCAACATAAATTGAACTCATTGACCTGAGATTTTCTTAAAACCTGAATCTTTCTCTGAAATGCCTTAAAGGTTTTAAACATTCTTTTCTGCCTTTTATATAGGAGAACAGCAGGCAGAAAGTAGTAAAGAACATAGAGCATAACATACATGTTGCATGTAAAAATTGCTTTTTCTCTTAAACTTCTTCAGTCCTAAGATACTTTGGAAGTAATCTCAGTTCTTAACATGTTTTATACCTAAATATCCGTGGGACAAAAATGTTATTGGATCCAACAGTTGTATTCAGTGTTAGTCCTTCTCAGAGTAGAGCTATCAGAATTAACTGACTTTCATTATTTTTTTTGGGTCTACTCTGACCCATTGTATTGCTTGAGTATGTATGTCTTGCTTGGGTCTGGTGAAAAATGGGTAGATAATGCAGAGGTTCAAAATGTGATTCAGTAAAGATGTCACTTAAAACTTGCAAGGTAATAGAACAAAGCTTTTTAAACAAGTCCTTTGGACGTCACTAATTTGAATGTGGCTAAGATTGACCGGTTTTATTTTACTAAATAAAAGCTTTTACAACTGCATTTCTCCAGAAACCACACAGATAGAAGATCCAAGAAAACAATGGAGGCAAGAACAAGAGAAAATGCTGAAAGATTATCTTACAGTAGCACAAGATGCACTCAGCACTCAGAAAGAACTGTACCATGTGAAAGAACAGAGACTAGCACTTGCTTTGGATGAATATGTGAGGCTGAATGATGCTTACAAGGAGAAATCAAGTTCTCATACAAGCTGTACGTATCTTAGAAATACGGTATTTGTATATTTTTATTCATTCATTTGTTGCTGTAATAGTAGTAGTAGTAAATTTGTACCCCACCCATCTGACTGGGTTGCCCCAGCCACTCTGGGTGGCTTCCTGCATATATGAAAACACAGTAAAACATTAAACTTTAAAAAGCTTCCCTGTACAGGGCTGCCTTCAGCTGTCTTCTAAAAGTTCCTTGACATCTGATGGGAGGGCATTCCACAGGGCCACTACCGAGAAGGCCCTCTGCCTGGTTCCCTGTAGCTTTATTTCTCGCAGTGTGGAAACCACCAGAAGGCCCTTTGTGCTGTATCTCAGTGTCCATGCTTCTTCAGGTATACAGGGCTAAGATCATTTCGGGCTTTAAAGATCAGCACCAGCACTTTGAATTGTGCGCGGAAATGTACTGGGAGCCAATGTAGGTCTTTCAGGATCCGTGTTATATGGTCTTGGCAGTTGCTCCCACTCACCAGTCTAGCTGCCACATTCAGGATTAGTTGTAGTTTCTGAGTCACCTTCAAAGGTAACCCCACATAGAGCACATTGCAGTAGTCCAAGCAGGAGATAACCAGCACATGCACCACTCTGGTGAGACAGTACGCAGACAGGTAGGGTCTCAGCTGTGTACCAAATGGAGCTGGTAGACAGCTGCCCTGGACACAGAATTAACTTGTGACTCCATGGACAGCTTTGAGTCCAAAATGACTCCCAGGTTGGGTAGTTGTTCCTTCAGGGGCTCAGTTACCCCATTCAAGACTAGAGAGTTCCCCACACCTGCCCGTCCTCTGTCCCACAGAAACAATACTTCTGTCTTGTTGGGATTCAGCCACAATCTGTTAGCTGCCATCCATCCTCCAACCACCTCCAGACTAGTGATGGATGAAACTGTCAGTTTTGATTCCTCTCCGTTCCCAGCCATTTTCACATCAGTTTGCTATATATATAAAAAGTCACTACAAAAATTATATGCATGTGTACATTTTCGTGCACTTTTCTCCTAGCATACATATTTTTGAATTAAATTCTGCTTGATGTGCAATTTGCAAGCAATTTCCCCTAATGTGGTACATTTTTTTACACATATTTTGAGTGGCGAACTACATTGCAAGATTCAGACAGGTGCAAATTCTGAAGGATAGTTCTGTTTTATTTTGCATCCTGGTTCTGGAAGTGCAAATTAGGTAGTTTCCTGTTAAAATGCAAAGTGAATGAATTTTTCCTCCATCCCCATTATGGGTGTGTCAAAATGAATTTTAATCTTGGGCCAGTTTTAAACCCCCCCCAAAAAAGCCAGTTGCTTGTTCATTTGTGTAACTTTCACTCGTATATCATCTTCTAATAATTTTATGGTTGATAGAAAGAAAGTGTATTTGAATATTTGTTGTTCTCGTGCTGTAGCTTTGGCTGTAATGCAACAATGTGATGCAATTAAACAATGAGCCATTTCTCAGCTGGTTAAATATATTTTCCATTTTCTTTAAATTTTCCTAATAAGTATTTTCAAGCTCCTCTTCCAGCACTAAGTATGACCCTGATATTCTGAAGGCGGAAATCTCCACTACAAGATTAAGGGTAAGAATGCTTAATTAGAGATCTATGGGGAAATGTGTGTCATCTGTGGTGTTCCTTGTTAGACATTTGCCGTCCAGGCACTGAAATCCCCACGTATCCAAATGAAATGTTTGCTGGGTTTTTTGTGGCATGCACATACGAACACATTTGGTGTGTGTGCGTGGACATTAGCAGTACTAATAATACGAATAGCACTTGGCAGTTCCAATAATATGAATTGTACTTGGTTTAGGGTATGTTGATGCTTGTTGGTGGTTTATAGAAGCGTGTTGTAGCAGAAAATAATGTTGTTTTTAAATGCAGTACATATTGTAGCATGTGTAGATTGACTTCCAGATGGGAACTTCTTGGTTTCTGAGTTAGTGTAGTGTAGACACACACACCAAAAAAAGTGGCCTTTGGGGATCCTCTCCCGCTTGCATGTTTACTCTCTGTTTCATTCTCTCTCTCCAAGCTCTGTCAGTAGGTGCTATGTCTCTTGAATGAGAACAGGTGGCATGCGCACACATCCAGTGACAAATTAACTTAAGCAAGTAAATGTTAAATTCAACTTTAATTACTATAATGAGGCTATCCAAATAAAGAGGTGTCTTAATCTGGCATGTCTCTTGCATTAGTTGCTTGTTCAGGAACATCAAGAGTAAGATAGAATTCCTTTGTGTTCAACAAATACTAACAAGGGCTTATTTATATGTGATAGGCAAGGCTGGTAGTGTTGAAACCAGCTATGCCTGCTAGCAGGGTATCTTGAACACTGACACACATGCTGCACTCTTTTTCAGAGCAGTTAGTCCTTTTGTGAGCAGTTTTTTTTCACACCATATTAGTAAGCATTAGCATATCCAAGAGTGGAAATTGCCTGTTACTCCTGTAGAAGCTAACGGATTTATATAGTGTGCCAAAACTAATAAGGGCTTACAAGTCTAGAGATAGGACACAACATTCCAGCATTACACACACAGACATGTGAGTCAACCCCCAGAGGTATTGTGTCATGTGGTTGTAATGTCCAGTCCCTCAACTAACCAAGAATGAATGCTTGGGGGGACACCAATTGCTGATCCCAACCATGTGTTCCATTGTCTTAAACGAATGGCTCACTAATTTGTTTTTGCATCTAAGGTTAAAAAGCTGAAGAGGGAACTCTTGCAGATGAAGCAAGAATTACTGTATAAGGAGCAAGGCTATGAAACATTGCAACAGTGAGTATGAAATGATTGAAATTGACTTAAATAATTCAGTCCGCTGGTTAGGACCAAATCAAATAGAATCATTGCATCCGTTTACTGAGAGAAGCTTTGGAATAAGAAAACAGCTGAGATAAATCTATTGCCTACCGGCAATGGGAAAACCTAGCCACTGTTTTAAAATGTTTTTGTTTTGAAAAATTAACTTCAAAAAAGTCAGGGGGGAGTGCAAAGCTGATTCAAGGCTTTAAAAAGCATCACTGAATGATTCCATCTGCCACTTGCGGGATGCAGAAGAGCAAAGAATCAGCTGGAAAAGAGAGAGAAGAGCAGCAGTGTTTCATTTTCCTGCTTCATCAGCCACTAAAGTGGGATTAGGCTTTTACTGCATCCTTACCTGTCATGGAGAAAGACATGCTGTAGTGAAGAGGTTGAAGCACAAGAAAGCTGCTGTAGGTTGAAATGCCGTAAGCTGGAAAGCTCTCAGGACCTTTTTCTTTTTACCTAGCTAATTTTTGCATTTCCAAATGCAAATTCTCCCCATGCTGTGTAAAGTGTTGATGGGCATAATACAAGTATCTACAGTGATACCTTGGTTCTCAAGCGTTATCCGTTCCGGAACTCCGTTTGACTTCCAAAACGTTCGAAAACCAAGGTGCGGCTTCCAATTGGCGCAGGTGCCCCAGAAACAATAGCTGACAACCGCATCGGACATTCAGCTTCTGAAAAACATTCGAAAACTGGAACACTTAACTTCCGGGTTTTGGGCATTTGGGAGCCAATTTGTTCGTCAACTAAGCCGTTCGAGAACCAAGGTACCACTGTACTTGAAGACCCACCGCTCCTCTGAAAAGGAAAAAGCAGCAGTCTAAATAGGCTGCGGGGCAAAATAAAATTAATAATGATTAATAGGTACTAAATTGATAGGAACATAAGAAGCTGCCTTATACTGAGTCCATCTAGCTCAATATTATGCATGCTGACTAGCAGTGGTTCTTCAGCATTCGAGATGGGAAACATTCCCAGTCCAACTTGAAAATGCCAGGGTTTGAAGCTGAACCCTTCTGCACGCAAAGCAGATGTTCTACCACTGAGCTATGGACCTTCTTCAAGGAACTTAGGGTTAGAATTTACAACACACCCTTAAATGTGTATACTTGGAATTCAGTTGAACCACTTTCTAGTAGGTATGTTTGGGATTGCAACCAATGAGGCAGAGAATTCCTAGTCTGTCTGTTGCTGAACTTTTGATTAAACTTTACAGCTGGCTGAGACTTTAGATATCTTTGTGATGTAGTTAAGGTGCTGGAAAGACATACCACATTTCACCCATATGTTGGAAGACTGTGAAGTCGAATAGAAATAAAGTTTGCACACAATTTACAGTAGTAATACTTCTAAATCGAAGTAAAAGTTGTTGGGAGGGAATGAAGAGGTACATATTTAACCATAATTTAGCTATCCCTTAAAGCATAGGGGGGTTTTTGCGGTCGGGGACCTATATCCAAAGCTTGGAAACTTCTGCTACTATCCCAAGATTAAAGTTTAGCCAAACATGCTGGTTTTATTACATTACTATAACAATGAAGTATTGTTTTAAAGCAACTTGCTTGCAAGCAATTTTGATAGGAATCTAAAACATGTTTGGGAAACTTTCAGCAGCATACCACAAGCAAACAATGGGCATTTGTTGGAAAAATTCAGATAGCCACTTTGGGAGGTCAGAATATCTTATG
Organism: Podarcis gaigeae; assembly: GCF_964106915.1. Classification (NCBI taxonomy): domain Eukaryota; kingdom Metazoa; phylum Chordata; class Lepidosauria; order Squamata; family Lacertidae; genus Podarcis; species Podarcis gaigeae. Next base: position 30,135,362 of record NC_139685.1, on the reverse strand, counting down.
TGCTGGAGAACCATTTTATTCATTTTTGCCATGTATGTGATAATATGGCAGCTCCAGCTTAAAATGTGAGACACCACACTCCACAGCAGCAGACATTCAGCATGCAACAAAACCACTGTCAGTTTCACTTGTTTTGGGGTTTGTTTACCCTAGCTGTGTAAAGATAGTAAAATCAAACAAGATTAGGGACTATATGTTCACTATCCATGGCAGTTATGCATGTTTAAATTGGATCCTGATGTGGTCTTTGGCTGAACTAATATTTAGCATTGCAAGTCTTGGGCTTGAGTGCCTTTCCTTCTGAGCGGCCACAAGGAAGGCATGGGAAGATTTCAATTCCATGTTCAACAAGCTACAGTGTGTTGGGTCTGAACTCAGAACTATGGTTAATCTAAACTGTAGCTTAGGACAGGGCTGGGAAACCTGTGGCCTTCCAGATGTTGGAACCCAACTCCTACCAACCCCAGGCAGCATGGAGAAGGGTCATGGAGAAGGTGATGAGAGCTGTAATCCAGCAACATTTGGAGCAGAGGTGGTTTTAGAGTGGTTCAACTGGGGTGGGTGCTGCGCTGCAGGGGACGCCACAACAAGGCTGTAGAACAGAGTGCGAGAGGCAAGGGGTGCCAAGTTTTTGCATCACACAGGACACCGCTGAAATATGAGATCCCAAAGTCTGCCACGGACTGGAGAATCACAGGTTCCCCATCCCAACTTGATTTAAGTTGGATTGCTTCCGATAGTTAAAACCATCCACAGTTTCGGTTTGGACTAGCTAGGAACCCCTGTGAACAGCAGAAATCAGATGTGTGTCATCTGCATATCCAACCAGAGGAAGTTATAGACTCCTCTGTCTGAGATAAATGTGTTTTTTTCTGGTTTTCTTGCTATACTTACACATATCTGGAGAGAGCGTGATTCAGCTTGCAAGAATGCACCTATGTCTTGACAACAATAACCCAAGAAGCAGCCAGTCATTATTTTGCTCTGTTTTCAGAGAGCAAATGGCTTTACCCGCAAAGTAACAATTGCTCTCCATATTGCAGTGTGGTGATAAAAGCCTCCTGTAATGATTGTCTCAGTCAAAAGAGCCTCTGGCCTTGATTGGCTAAGTGCTCTTATCCTACCTGCTAGCAAGGTAGAAGATCATGGGGGGTGAGGGCTAAAAGAATCAGAATCCTTCAAAAATAACCATGGAAGAGGCACTGACTGCTGCAGGAGAATGCAAGAAGTCAAGCAAACATCTTGGAGGAAGAGGAGAACTGGCAGAGATGAAAAGTTCATGTGGCCAAGAGCCACAGAGGCGCAAGAGAGCCTGAGTTTGCATAGTTTGCTATATCTTTGGCTGCAAGCCTCTAGTACATTTTAATGTGCTACCATGGTTTCATCTTGGCCACAATGGTTCTCATTCAAATCAATTGGAGCTTTGCCATGGATTTCTATAGGAGCCAATTGTCACTCACAGTTTGTGAACTTGTGTTCACCTTTTGGAAAACTTAGCTTCCTATAACAGATAATGTTTAATTTCCTGTGCATGTATCAAGTAGCCATCTGCCTGTCTACCTGTGTTACTAGGTCGGAGGCACTTTTCTTCCATGAATTCTAAAGCATAGCAAACTATGTGTACAATTTTAAGCTCTCTTTAACACTGGGAGCTTAATGTCAAGGTTAGGAAAACATTGCATTTTCAATGCATGCATTCTGTGTAAGATATTGTATGTGTACTTGAAGTTGAAGACTACTTCTTATCTTTGAAGTGTTGGTGCATCCTTCTGTTGGAAAACATAAATTTATGACTGACGTTGATAGATGAAGAAGTGGGGGCAAGGGGGAAGGAACCAAGGATTTTCAGAAATGCTGCTTCTTCTTTCTAGTCTGCTGCATCACTTCCTTTTTGTTGCTTCTGTAAGGCTGCTGTTTTCTTGGGTTTGTTGATAATGGCTTTTAAATGGTGGTTTTAATATATTTTCCGTTAGATATTTTTATTGTGTTTACCTTTTTAAGCAAACCACTTTGAGAATATTCTTGATGAATGATGGGGAGATAGATATTGTAAATCAATAACAATCTTTTTAAAAACTCGTATGGGTTATATTAAATTGTTCCTCTGGAAAGTATCCAGTCTGGCTAGAAATGAATATTTTAAAATGTTTGCCTAGCACTGGGTCACCAACCTTTTTGGACAAATGGGTCATTTTGTACTTTGAGAAAGTGCTGTGGGTGCCAGAAATTGGGTTGGCAAAAACGGAACTCCACAGCGCCATCTGGTGTCACAGTCTTAGAAAGCATAAACAAATATAACACTCTTTTTCTTTGCCAATGTAGCTGGGTCCTTACTATGCTATGGGAAACAATATCTTTAGACCTACCTATTCTTTCCCCTAATTTGGAGAACAATATTTGTTTCTCTACAGTTACCCCTAGTGTCTCTGTTTTACAGAATTGACCAAAAAATGTCTGGAGGCCAGAGTGGGTATGAACTAAGTGAAGCCAAAGCCATTGTGAATGAATTAAAGTCTATCCGAAAGGCTATAAGCTCTGGTGAGAAGGAGAAGCAAGATTTAATGCAGGTATTTTTGAATTTCTATCCTACAACTGTAGTGGTAAATGTTTTTGCATTTTTAGTTTTTTTGTTTTGACTACTCATGGTTTTTTGTTGTCCTCTTGAAGTAGTAGCTTATTTTTGTGATATGCGTATAATGCTTTTATACATGCAAATATGATCAACCTTCAGTTGAGTTGATTCCCTAAGTGGATATGTTTAACTGTTGAGGGAGCTCTTTATACTGTTTCTCCTTTTATGGTTTGTCTTTTCGCTGCTCCCCCATCCAATGTATTTTTGCTGTGTGTCGATCTTTTACAATAAATGAAGCATGAAAGTGCATCATTATTTGTGTTTCCTTTCAGAGTCTTGCAAAGCTGAGAGAGAGGTTCCTCCTCAATCAAAATTTTGGCAGATCAGAACCAGATTTGAGGTGCAGTCCAGCACACTCTCAGCTCTCTCTCTCGAGGCAGACTTTGGATGCAGGGTCTCAGACAGACATTTCTGGTGATGTAAGTTTTTCATGCCATTCAAAGGTGGGGAAGAGAGAAAATAGCTGCAGAACATTCTTGAGGGGATTTGAGTCAAATGGTTGGCTGCTGCTATATCTAATCAAGATGGCTAATATATTCCCCACTAAAATATTTTTTTCTGATAGTGAAACCAAGTATTGCCAAAAAGAGGCTTTTCTATGGTACATTTAGAATTCTGAGGGCTGGGTTTCAAAAGAATATTATTAAAGTGATAGAATCAGAGTTTTGTCTTCCAATTTTATTACTGGCTTCTGAGAAGCTGAAGGGGGAAAGCATAAGAAAATATGATAAACTAAATACTCCTGCACATGCTTTGCAGTATTTTGTGGGGGAGTAAAATTTTCTATCTAACTATTTAGAATATAGCATGTCTTGTACCAAAAGAGTACCATCATCCATTGGGAGGAAATATATTTCAAATTCCTTTTGTAAAAGTAATATTTTTTTCTGACATTGAAACCGGTTTCTTATGCAAGCCATTTCAAAAGTAAAAAGCATGGGAATTAGCTGGTTTACACGTCACATTAAGCCATAGGTAAACTATGGTTTAATGTGGATGAGCAGCATGCTGGGCTGCTGCTGCCCCATTTCTGCTGCTACCAGGATACAAGCCATGAGCTGCTTCGTTCTAGCTTCCAGATCTGATGGTAAACCAAGGTTTGTTTGAGAAAGAAACCACCAAGCTGGGTTCAGATGAGAAAAACCAGACTATGGTTTGTTTCCTAGCAGTGTGGCAGCAACAGAAGTGAGGAAGGGGTGAAGTACAGTGGTACCTTGGTTCCCAAAGGAGGGCTTAGTTGTTGAACAAATCGGTTCCTGAACGCTGCAAACCCGGAAGTAAATGTTCCGGTTTGTGAACATTTTTCGGAAGCCGAGTGGCTGACGCAGCTTCCAATTGAGTCCAGAAAACTCCTGTTGCCAATCGGAAGCTGCACCTTGGTTTGTGAATATTTTTTGGAAGCCGAATGTCCAACGCAGCTTCCACTTGACTGCAGGAACTTCCTGCAGCCAATTGGAAACTGCACCTTGGTTGTCGAACAGTTTCAGGAGTTCAATGGATTCCCGGAACAGATTAAGTTTGAGAACCAAGATACCATTGTACCTATAATTTCATCAGCTTGCAGTAGCATACTGTCCATTCACATTAAACCATTGTTTAGCTAGACATATGAACCCAGCCAGTAAGCAGTCATTTGTAACCTGTACCTTTCAAAATAAAAAATATAACTTAAACTATCCCATATTTCTTAAATTTAAGTGGTCGGTATTAGTTTTCCTCAAAAGGAAAATAAGTATATAAGTAAATAAATATAAGTAGGTGATAAAATGAAGTTGACACCTTTCTAGTTTCAAAAACTGGTGAGCAAAGATCTCTTCCAATATCTGTTTTTGTACATCTGAAAGTGACTGATGGAATTACCACTTTAGTGACTTAAAAATCTTTGGCATCTCATTGACCCATATGTCAGCCATAGGTTTACATCCACAAATGTTTTCCAAATGCTGGCATATTTCTTTAAGGAAGCATGATGAAAGGCTGTGAGAGTGATTGTACGAAGATTTTCTGAGAAGCCCAAACTTGAATGTGGTTTTTAGTAATCTTGATTTCATTGAAGTCCTACTTTGAACTTCATTGATCTCCACCAAAGTTCTGAGTTCAAAGTAGCAAGTAACAACTTGGGATGTATTAAATGTTACTTCAAAGTAGGCCTTAAACAGAATTGTACTGACTTGTACTAAATTCTGTCCAAAAATGATTTAGCAATTGAGAATGTAAATTCCTTAGAAAAACATTGAGTAATTATGAGTGTTTGTGCTGAAAAATCAATAGTTACTATTTTGAAATGTGTTTCTATTTATATTTCATTAAATTGCTTTCTCTCTTCATTTAAAAATGATCCATGCAATAAGCTTGCTGGTTCTTTCAACAGGTTGGTGTCAGGACTATGTCCAATTTAGCTGAAAAGGTCAGACTAAGTCTTAAGTACGAAGAAGCCAAAAGAAGGTAATGACTGGATTCTTTTCTTTTTAAAAATGTGAATTTGTATGAGAGTTCATGAACCTTGTAGCCAATCTAATGCTTGCAGTGACATCTACTGGATGCAGCTTCATGAAACATTGCTTATCAGCATCATTAACTGCTATTCTTTCTAGGCTGATTGAACCTTATGTATTGGGCTATTTAGTAGATGCTGTGATGTACTCTTACACAGATTTATGAAATATGAAAGTACCAGAAACAAAATAATTCTTCTGCTACTTATAAGCAGCAGAAATTGGACCTAATTGAAGTGCATATTTAGGAGAAGAGGACGTTTATTGCAAGTTCTGTTCCACTTCGTGGCTTGTGTAGTCATATTATACTTCATTAATGACTGTAGGATAGGAGATTCTCATGCACAAAAAGCATAATTTGTATAATTAGTGCCCATAAGATCAGAGCCTTGATGGCTGTGTTTTGGGACTTTCTCAGACCAATCCACATATTTTAAATGAAGATTAAATTATTTCAAAATATGCGTATGGAAATGTACTGAAATACCTTGATGGAAGGTACAAAGTGGGTCCACATACATGTAGAACAGGAGGACCAATTCAAAGGTAGTTGAAGAACGAATGGAGAATTAGGTATCCATGTCTAGTGAGCATTTGACTTCTTTTTGTGGTTGGAGGGGGAAGCAGGGATTGATTATCAACAACTTCCCAAGCCACAAAAGAAGTATTCAGTTTAAGCTAGGGTGTCTGGAAACTGCCATTTAAATGAAAAGATAGCAAAAGCCCTAATGAACACATCATAACACTTCAGTGTATTTGAAGGACTTCTCAGTATTGATAGCCTATATGGAGACAATTTCTTGTTTATTTAACAGAGCCAGCCCTACTAATATGCAGAGTGAGGCAATCACATCAGGTGGCAAACGCTAAGGGTACCAGTGGCTGCTGTATGCTATTCCCTACTATTGGAGATTAGAGCTATATGTTATCCCTAAATTAACCTGCTGCTCATTGAAGGGTGCTGTTCCATTGCCAGTGTCAAACTAAGATTTAGTTGCCAGTCCAGTCAGCTTCTGTACATGAAATGAAGGGAGACATCATCTTGCCCTTTGATTCAGGTCGCAAAATGTCTTTGGCTGCCCTGTTGTTCGATACCAGTCATTTGATAGCTATGGAGCATAGTAAAGGACATTCTTCCTGCCCACACCATAAGTGACAAGAGATCCAATCAAGCACATCTTCCTCACTGAGTTGAAAGCCACAGATAGCTGCTCCCTGTTGCTCTAATTGATGGTGGGTTCATGGCTAAGTTAAAGTCTGTGGCACAGAACAAAAATGTTTTGTGCGTGCTTCCAGATCAAAAGCAGCTTAAGTATGAGTAAGGCAGAGAAAACAAAAGGCATGGGAAAGAGAACTGTATTTGATAAGGGTTAAGGTCAGGGAAGGAATACAAGTTTAAAGAATGAGCAGGAAAATTCAGGTTGTGTTGGTCCAAGAAAGTATTTGCAGGTGGAATTTGGTGAGAGATTTGGAGGTAGTGTTGAGGCCAGGGGCCAGTTACAGTGTGCAGTATTGTAGATGGTGTGTTTTCAATTAGCCATCCTCCTCCCTCCCTCATCATTTTAACAAGTTTGAAGAATAGTTCCTGAAACTCTTTGAGGGGCCTCAAACAAACTCTTCAACATATACAAGGGAAATGGTATTGGATTGATTTAAAACATAAAAACCTGCCTTAAAAATGAAACTTGGTATTGACAAACAGTGCCAGTCAAGAGGCCAGAGACCTCTTCAGAGAGCAAGTACAGTATTAGATGGGGATATTGCAGTGTGTATAAATTGACTTTGCACTGTTAAAAAGATGTTCACTCAAAGGTTGAAAGGGCATTTTAGTGTTCATGTCCTTGTTATCCTGGGCCCCTTTTATGAGACAGCTAACAAGGGTGCCAATTACAATAGCGGATAACTGTCAGCATTGCAATGAAGAAAAAAGCCCCTGTGAGACTGCCACCTCATCTTGTAAGTCATTGAACAGCTGTCAAAAGCAGCTACTTTAAGATAATACGAAGGTTGGCTAGATTTGAACCAGTGACCCAGAGAATAAAGCTGCTGCATTCCATTATCAATCTTGGGCTGTCAGGCAGGCTTCTCTTCAAAATGTCCCATATACATATTCCATGTGGATTTCTTAAACAAAATAATTATCATCCACCTGAATAATCTTTTGAATCAAATTATCATCTTCCAAAATCAAAATATTTTTTGGAGGAAAATGAATTTAATCACTGACTTCATACTCCAAATGAGGATCTACTAATTTTAAAAAAGAAATTAAAATACAAATGATTATAACCTGAATTCTATACAGTTTTAAAAGCTGAAGTTTAGGTAGAGTGCACGAAATCTCCACAATCTTAAGGCTAATCAAAGGTATTTATAAAGCAGTTTCCTGCTCGGTTTGTGTTTGTGGTCCAAGAGAAGGAGGCTGTTTCTTGTATCATGTCTGTTCTAGCTTGTATTTTCTCTGGTTAATCAAACTAATGCTATGCTCATTAAAATGGTTGCTAGTTTTTTTAGTGTGTTGTGGAAATGGTTTATAAACCTGTAATGTTTGTTATCGGAACTTAAATACAGAGGTGTAGTATTTGCTGGCTAATATACGATTTCTGGAGACTGCTGAGATGCCTCTCTATTAATTTTACCCAAGGTAGAGTAAGGCATAAAACAAATAATTTTAAAATGTTACAAAACAAAAATAAAATAATTGCTTAGTACAAATCTCTCATAATAGCTGCTTAAAATCAGTATAATTAAAACAAAAACTAGCAGTATTCCTGAATGCAGCCTATGTACATGAAAGAACAGGGAAAGACTTTAAGTAAAGGGAGATTGTTACCTGCTGGGAGAGAGCTGGTAAGGTAGATCTATTTTGAGAGCAAATTTCATGAAATGAGTGCTACAGCTGAAAAATTTGCAAGCTGCAGCTTTTACATTGCGATAATGGGAAGAAAGTTCCTTCTCAAAATTAGCTGTTTCTAAAAAAAATTAAAAACGGAATTGATTTGACTCACTGTGTGATAAACCCAACTATCAGATGACTAATGGGACAGGCAGTCTAAAACTACCCGTAGGATGAGAAATGCCAGTACTTAAGATACCATATGCTGGCTGTTTAAGCCAGTGCTTTATTACACATCAAGTTTTACACATTATTAAGCAGAAAGCAAACATTGTCTGTCTATCCTTTTGTGTGGTGACATTGCAAGATAACGCCATTTCCCTCCTCCCAGCTATTGACTGGGATGACAGAGGGCCAAATGGGATCAAACGGATCCACTTGGTCTCCTACATTGCATGGGAAGCAGTGGGAGTTTTATAAGCAATCTTTGCCTCCCTAGCCACTCATATGTCTGCCCTCCCTCTGAAACAACTAGCCATTCATTCACATGAGGGCATAACATTTGATCAGGGTCTATGTCCATAGACTTGCTCATATTGCACAGCTGACTTAACAAATGAAATTTAGGATTTTAACAGTGCTTTTTTCTGGGGGTACGCAGGGGTACGCATACCCCTAAACACTTTGTGAATAAAAGTTTGGCCTCATTGAGGAGCAGTATTTCAATATGAGTCAGAAAATGAGAATACCCGTAAACATATTTAGGCGGGGGGGGGGGGGACACTGGATTTTAACATATGTTTTGTTAGATTTTACATGAGTTGTCCCTCCTCTAATATTAGGTCCTGGTCTGGGCAGCTAATAGCATTGACTGTTTGCTTCTGCTCTCCACCACACATAGATCTGTTTCATCCAATCTGGCCCAAGATCCTCCTCCTCTGAAAAGCATCATGGCTTACATTTGCTGCTAAGGCTTCTTAGTTCAGTAGGTTTGATTCTTCTGCCCTGATAGTTGCATCCCATTGACTTGCCAAGTCTAAATATATGTTCCTGTTCTACCAGGTGTTGTTTTTCACCCTTAGGGGCCTGTTGCTCATCTGCACTTTCTTCTTCCTTCCTTCCTTAATGTGTGTGTGTGGTTTTTATGCATATATGATTAGAATGGCAAACTTAAAGATTGAACTGTCCAAGTTAGAAAGTGAAGCTTGGCCTGGGGCACTGGATATTGAGAAAGAAAAGCTGATGCTAATTAATGAAAAGGAAGAGCTTCTGAAAGAACTTCAGTTTGTCACCCCATGTAAACGCACTCAAGATGAGTTGGAGCATCTGGAAACAGAAAGGAAAAGGCTGGAAGAGGAGCTGTCTGTGAAAAGCGCACCTAGTGACGAACTTACAGAGAGGTAAGATTTCCCTCTTTTCATCCCCCCCTCCTTCCTCCTAACATTAAGTTCTGCTTTCTTCAGTTTAACCTTTATACTCATTTTAGAGTCAGAGCTGCGCCCTGATGGGCCATTTTCCTTCAGTAGCTGTTCTGTGTAGATTTTAATTAAATTTATTATTAGTCCACCAGGCAGTAACACGAGGAGACCTTCAAACCGTGATAGAACTCACGGAGTTCCTATTATTCCACGCTCTGTGTTTTGCATTTGTGACCAGCATGAGAAAACCTAGACCCGATGTTAAATAGTTGAAGGAAGCCAGCAGAGCGCAATTCATCATTGGCAGGTTTTGTGATAATAGCCACGACCTGTGTGAACTCCTCACAGCAAATGTTGTCCTGATTGCTTCAGCGCGGGAACCTCTTACTCTGGATAGAGATACTAATTCACACATGTGCTTGCATGAGAAAATGAATGAATGAATGAATGTCTTGCTTTAAGTTCAAAAGGGGAGACATACAACAGCCAGGGTCTGTTCGTTTCCACTGCAAGCCATGCCATGGCTTATCAGCTTTCTGAACTTGGCCAGCACTTAATGAATGATGGGGGGAATACTGTAATAATTTCTGCCAATAGGATTTATATGAGAATTGCAGCCTAATTTTATTTGTGATGTCTAGCAAAGAATTTTAAGTATACAGGGTACTGGTAGATAGAATCATAGAATTGTAGGGGTGGAAGGGACCACGAGGGTCATGTAGTCCAACCCCTTGCACTGCAGGAATGTTTTGATGTTAGGTGTGTACAAAATGTCTCTCCTTAGCTGCTGTCACCCTTCACCCAGTGATAAATATAATAAGGGACCTTTCTTCCCAGTAATCAGTGCTATTGCCATACAAGTAAAAACTCTAGGGATTTTGACCTTCTCCGGTTTAGTGGAGTCCTGAGTCTGGGTTCATCCACACTTCTGTTAGGTCTGCAATTTATTTCGTTTGTCCTGTGACTTCTAGGCACTGGTCTGAGAGGTTTTCCTTGGTTCCCACTGCTTTCCCTGGGAAACCCTGTGGTTTAGCACTGAATCGAAACAAACATCCATTCACCCGATTGACATTTGTTCCAGTTCAGTGTTTAAATGTGAGTTTTCCCAGGGAAAGCTGCGGGAAAAAGGAAAAACCTACTGGACCCATGCCTAGAAGTCAAAGGACAAACAGAATAAATCACAGACCGTACAGATGTGTAGATGAGCCCTTAGTGGAAGAGCTAGTGGAGATTTTTTTTTGTTGATTCCTTCATTCCTTGCTCAAGAGGGTTAGAGAACCCTTTGGGACAGTGTGGTAGGTGACTGGAAAATATGGGAGAAGAAGGGAATAAGCTCTTCTCCCCTTTCAGTTTACAGAAGCCTCCACTGGATCAAAGAGCGTTCCATCAACAGAAGGACACAATTGGAAGCAACCCTGTGTCCAGTCGTGGGTGGCAGAGTGGGATGGGGCAGATATGCTTCCCTGACTTCCCAATGCAAAAGCCATTTTGCTGTTCTGCAACCTGCCTGACCAAGCTGGTGTCTTGGATGTGGTGTTGGAGAACCCTCACTCAGTGGTCTTGGGGTGACTTCAGTATCCATGCTGAGGCTGCCTCAAATGGGCTGGCTTAAGACTTCATGACCTCCATGACAACCGTCTCAGTACAGTACATCAATGGTCCAACACATGTACCAGGGCATACCTTTCACCTGGTCTTCACCTCAGAGCTGAGTGGTAATACTCGGTTGATAGGTGGGGTCACTCTGAGTCTGTTGTCATGCACAGACCATTCCCTGGTGAGGTTTGGGCTGAGCAGCTACCCACTCTCCAAGGGTGGGCAACCCATCGACATGGTCCATCCTCAGAGACTGATGGAATCTGCTGGATTCCTGAATGCTCATGTGAATTTCCCTGGGACCATATTGGATGCTGTGTTTGGCAGGGGGCCCCCCTTGGTAAATTCTCTGCCCTCAGAGGCTCAGGAGATGGTGTCGTAGAAGAGGACATTCTCTGTGGCAACCCCTAAGCTGTAAACTTCCTCACAGAGGTGCTTCTGGTACCTTCATTATAAAGCTTCCTGCGAATGCTTGTTTAAAACGCTTGAGGTATATATATTTTAGGACTCACCTTATTTCTGTGATTGTAAGTTGTTTTAAACTGTTGTTAATATTGTGTCTTAATGTAACACACTCTGAGACGGGTACTTAATAATATTTATAATAATAATTGTAACCATCACATCAATAATTGAGTAGTCTTAAGCTCAGTGTCAGAAAGGGAAGGCCCAGTTTTAAGGAGGTATATGCTAACTCTGTAAACCAATGTTTTGTACATATCGAGCACAAAGTGAAAATTGTCTAGCTTAGCTTTTGTCTGTCTCTGAATTTAAGAGTATTAATTAATAAGCTAGCTTGGATTTGCCAGGGAAAAGCTACTATGAGCCTCCTTTATAGGATTCTGCTGCCAAGGATGCAACCATTAAGAATGTTCAGAAAAATCCTTGTTAACCTCAAAGGAAAGAGGATTGAGTGAGCCCTCAATCATTGTTGAAAACCAAGGGGAGAAAAACAGCAATCCTGTTTTTCACCAGACTTAAGCAAAGGATCTTTTGTACCTTTTTTGCTAGAGCTTTTTGATTTTTTATGCCTAAAGGTTCTGGTATATTCATGCATCTACAGATACAAATGAACATATTCTTTCCCTTATGAAAAGATATTTTAATAGGTGTGTGACTTTCTGCCCCCAAGTGTGTGTATCTACATTTATGGGGATGTTTTAATTCAATGCTTTTCAAATCCAAGCCCTTTGTCTGCTTGGCGTAGTTCTGCCTATGGCAAGGTATTATCCTAGCCACAGAGGAACAGAACGCCAAGTAAATACTATTAGTTTTCTCTGCATTTTGAGAGGTCTTGATGAGGTGTCTGATGCACCATCTTGTCTAATCGGGGGGGATCAGTTTCAGCATTTGAGGTCCAAGGATGTGAACAAAGTGTTTGTAGCTATTCCGCTGAGCTTTTGACCCTGGTGTGACATGCCTAATTCAAGCTATCCGGTAGGAGCTGGTGAGGGGGTACAAGGTGTGGTGAACTTATTGTGGGAGGAGGTGCTGTCTGCCACCTTGAAAGAGATGATGATGCATTCCCACTCTGAATCCTGAGGTATTAGAAACCTACTGCCTGATCACAAATACCCCTTTCCTGAACTAGGTACTGGAGAGAGTAGTGGCAGCCTAGTTCGAAGCATACTTGGAGAAAAGTGATTATCTAGACCCATTTCAGTCTGAGTTCATTCTTGGGTTTAGAACTTAATTATCCTTGGTTGCCCTAATGGTTTTGCTATATCTCTGAGCAGCTTTTGATAACATTAGGTAAAGGTAAAGGGACCCCAACCATTAGGTCCAGTCGTGACCGACTCTGGGGTTGCGGCGCTCATCTCGCTTTATTGGCCAAGGGAGCTGGCGTACAGCTTCCGGGTCATGTGGCCAGCATGACTAAGCCGCTTCTGGTGAACCAGAGCAGCGCACGAAAATGCTGTTTACCTTCCCGCCGGAGCGGTACCTATTTATCTACTTGCACTTTGACGTGCTTTCGAACTGCTAGGTGGGCAGGAGCAGGGACCGAGCAATGGGAGCTCACCCCATCGCAGGATTCAAACCACCAACCTTATGATCGGCAAGCCCTAGGCTCTGTGGTTTAACCCACAGCGCCACCCGCATCCCATTGATAACATTAACCATCAGATTAATCGGGACCAGCTGTGTAAGATGGGAGTTAGAGCTCCTGTTTTGCAATGATTCTTCTTTTACCTGCGCAGCTGGTGACAGAAAGTTGCATTCAATGACTCTACCTCACCTCCTTGGCAATTATGCATGTGGTATCTCAGGAAAGCATCTTGTTTCCAGTGCTATTTAACATCTGTATGAAGCTGTTGGGTTCATTCATAAGAGAATTTGCAGTGCAGTGTCATCAGCTCTGCTTCTCTGTTACATCTGAATCAGGTGGGCTATGGAAGTGCTGAATTGGTGCCTGGATTTGGTCATGAGCCCAATGAGGGCCAGAAAGTTGGATCTGAATCCTGACAACGGGGTAGTCTTGTGGGTGGCTAGTTCCCGAATCTGGGACTCAGACAGTATGCCTTTTCTGCATGGCTTTTTGCTGCCTTCAAAGCAGGTGTGTAGCTTTGCACTGCTTCTTGATCCATCTTTGTCACTGGAAGACTGTGACTGTAAAAGTTCTCTTTTACCAGCTCCAACTGATAGTTCCTATTGCAATCATTCCTGGACAGGGGTAGCCTTGCCACTGTGACTCATGTATTAGTAACTTCATGATTGGGCAGCCATAATGCACTACCCTTAAGCCAAGTCGAGAAGCTGTGGCTAGTGCAAAATGCAGCAGGGATAGTTTTCAAAAATATTTCATAATTCCACTACACTAGTTTAAAGTATCTGAGATCTGTGAAGTAATGCCACTGCTTGCTTTCCCTTCAACCCAAAGCAAATCTGAAGATGCCCAGTTCTCATGCCCTGATAAATTTCTTCTACCACCCCTGCCACAAGTCTTGAAAGAGAGCCAAACTCCAGACTTCTGAGATGAAGTTATGCATATACTAGACCTTGCTTGCCAGCAGTGTGTGTTTGATTTTTCTAAATTTCCTGAAATAGCTTCTCTATTAACTGGCCAGTAATTTAAACACAGTTCCCAAAATATTTAAATTGGATACTTTACATTTAGTGCAATGTGTCTGAGTGGGCCAACCTATTAAAAATAAAATTTTAAATCAAAGTATTAATATCTGAATGAGTGTTAACCCACTCTCAGGAACACGAATGTTCTTTCAGTCTATAAAATGAAGAATTCATCCTTTCAGACATAGAAAGTGTTATGAGCAGAACTGTGGAAGCAATCACTTATTTTTATTTGCTTGCAGCTTCCTAAGAAATGTTAGCTGCCTTGTTAAAACCATTACAATTATAAAGCAGGTGTCTCCAGACAAATAAAATAAAGCAGCATCCAGCTCCTACTGCCCTTAAAATCTATTTATTCAAGGAATTGAGGAGGACCTTTACCAAATGGCAGAGCAGGAACTTCCAAGCTAACAAACCCCTCAAACTTCTAGTGTTTTTCTAAGTTTATTATATTTAACAAAATAATTCCTGTGCCACTTGATTGTAATAAAACTTCTGAGTGGTTTACAAGAAAGTTAAGGCTGTTTTAAATGGTCTTATTTCTTCAAGGTCTTGGGTGCACCAAATTTAAAAGGCAAAGCAGAAAACTCATAATTAGTAAAATGCTGTAAGGATTCGCACCACAAGAACCCTTGTCAAAAACAGACTGCATATGCAAACTGGAACTTCCAAACCACCGAACACTCTGTTTAAGTCTCCCCAAGGACAATTGCTTTTGTTCAAAGATCAGATTTATATGTTTTTTTTATATTGTAGAATAAGAAGCAAACCTTTAATCTATTAAACATTGCTTGATATAAGGGCCAAAGACACCGAGAGGTCTGTGGTTTGATCCCTCTGTTTCTTTCTCCTTAATACAACTGTGAAGAAGGGAGGACCATTAATTGGATCAGGAAAGTGATGCAAGTGGGGAGGCAAGTTTGACACTTTCCATCTGTACTGATTTCCACTCCAGGCACTAGGGGAGGGAGGTGCCTAAAACTTCCCCTATGGATCAAATAGCACCTGGAGGATATATTGGGAAAATAGTCCAACGAAACGATTAAGCGTCTCCACCCACCGCTCTAGTTGTCTGATCAAATTAGTACAGCCCCTTCCTCCAAAGATGTATTGGGGAAAGTATGAGAGAAGGAGGGAGATATGAAGGTGAGTTTTAGATCTCCTTGTGTCATGTGCATTTTGCCCAGTAAGACACTGCGGGTATACTATAGTGGCTGCCTGGATGATATTCATGTTTGCGGCAGAAAATGGACATTATCCAGAGGACAGAAGCAAGGAAACACATAAACCTAGTATTTTGAACAATTTTCAAAGCTATCCACTGAAACATTCCCTTTTGTCATTTGTCGGCCTCCTCTAATGGACCATTTAGAGCATTATGCTGAACAGAAATAGACTTCAACCTGTATTTAAATACTGCACTTAAAAAGAGGGCCTCCCTTAAGATGTCTGCATCACAAAGAAAAACCCTCGTGCTAAGCTTCCCCCCACCATTGTATGTATTTTGCATGCAGAGCAGTATCTTTGATGGGGGTCTATGCATCTGAAACCTTGTCTTCTACCTGACATTTCAGAGAGGAGACTCCCAAAGGAAAGGTTTCTAAAACAAGTTTAGAACTTTTCAGGTGAAAGGGGAATAGTGTAATTTTTATTCAGAATATCTTAATATTCCAAGGCAAAGGAGCAGCTAAAAAAAGAATAGAGTGGTTTGGATAAATTTGGAAACTGTTAAACAGCACTGGGAAAAAAGAAATAATTTAATATGACATGTGGAATTTATATAAGAACACCATTAAAAACAGAGCTGTGAAACCTTTAGCCTAGATTTCATAAGGCTTCAAAAACATGGCTGCTAAGTGATAGGATTCCTTTAGAAGTACATTTGGCAAAAATACTGCAGCAATCCTACGTTGATAAATAAACATCTTACCCCATATTTAACATTTATATGAATCTTTTAGATATGCATGGGAATGTTTGGATAACAAGCTGAATGTGCAGTGAATCAGAATTTGGATCATGGTTTTGGCAGCAAGTATCATCTGAATCTTTATGAGGCAGCATAAGGTCCAAAGCATTTTCTTAAACATCAATGAATGTTATTTGAATGTTTGTGCTTTTTACAGTCTCCACAGTTCTTGTACTCTTCAAAGTAGTGAAAATGTATGGCAGTTGTTTTCTTCATTCGTTGTTGGTTTTATGTTTCAGAGCAACAAAATGCTCAAGAAACAGTATAAAAGCCAAAATAGATGCATTTCATTTGTTCTTTATTTTCTCTTCTTGCCTTTCTTCCACAACCATTTTCTTTGTTCAGGTCTCTTTCGCTATTGGTATAATCTTTTTTCTGAACCAGTGAGAGGATGGGAGGTAAACTGACTATTTTGGTAGGAAGGCGCTGTAGTTTAGCCTTTTGTTAAAACAACGGAACCGCACAGAGATTCTGTGACAGAATTTTTATTCTATAATTGGAATTATTTACACATGTTTAAACAACTTTACATTTTTTAAAAAATTAAACCAGTTGCTTTAAGGTACTGTGTAATATACACAGGAATTAGAAACGGTAAGGGCCATCTTGCCATAGATCCTCATTAGTGCAAGGTTGCTATTAAACCAATGTGCAACAGCTGGCCATAAGAATGACATTGCTATGGAAACTTAAAAAAAAAATCTGATTAACAGATACTGCTCAATCAGTTATTATTTGTGCACACATTATCTGCCAATGCAAAGCTGTTTAACAGTTCCTTCAGTTGCTGTCACTTTGACCAGCAAGGAGAAGATTAGGGTTCTATGGGAACTTTGTCTGCTGTTTAAACTACAGTGGTACCTCGGGTTACATATGCTTCAGGTTACATACGCTTCAGGTTACATACTCTGTTAACCCAGAAATAGTACCTTGGGTTAAGAACTTTGCTTCAGGATGAGAACAGAAATCATACTCCGCCGGTGCGGCAGCAGCAGGAGGCCCCATTAGCTAAAGTGGTGCTTCAGGTTAAGAACAGTTTCAGGTTAAGAACGGACCTCTGGAACAAATTAAGTACTTAACCCAAGGTACCACTGTATTTAAATACAAGGTGACAGTGAAGCGAGAGTTTTTAGGATTGTATTTTATGTGCTTGAATAATGAAGTTAAATGAGTTTTTAAGTATAATTATTGTTCTTATATCTTCTAGGTTAAAACTGGAAGAACGAAGGAATAAATTAGTTAAAAAACTTGAAGAAACTAGTCAACTAACTACTAACTTGCATTTGCAACTTAAAAGGTAAGGTTGCTCTGTTTACACTGTTGTTATTGACAAGAGAAAAACAGAGGTTTGTCCAACAGAGCTCTGAAAATATCTAGTTGGAAATAGTACTAGTTTGTTTTGGGTGGAATTTTGTTAACTTGGAAACTACTTTTATGCCCCACAAAAATTTAATGTACCTCCTAATAAATATTTGGCTCCCCACAGCCTGTGTCCCAGACCACAGACTCCGCAGAGCAGAAGCAACTTCTATATGAAACAGCTGTTACAGCTGTCAACACACGTCTTCTCCAAGGCATTGCAGCTGCATGAGAGTAGGCAGAGGGAAAGGGGAAAACAGATTAGCAGACACATTTTAGCTGAACAAGGTCTAGTGCATGCAGAGGTGATCACAGTGGGAATTTTTAAAAGGTCCTGATAATTTCTGTCATGTGTACATGTTCCATGTCACCTACCTACCTACCAAGGGGGAACAACAGAGTGTCCCAAATAGTGAACTAGAAGAACTGATAAGGGAAGCTGTCACATAAATTGTGAACAAATTGATATCCTGTGAAAATATGACCATTCTTGGACACAAAACCTCAAAAAATGAGCTTAAACACTAAAATTACACTATAATTGGTACATCCTCATATTGTTACCAATATGATGTATAGTTAATTAACTGGCCTCCAAAAACTGTTATCAGACTAATAGGCTCTACACCCCAAAATTGTAACATTTGACCTTTTTTCAGATGTCATTGCACTTGACACCTTTATGACCTGACTGGACTATATATTCATACTTTATCCTTTATTGTGGGCTGAGACTAATTGGACACATAGTAATTTGAAATGAATGCTCAATCTTTTTCTTTCTTTTTTGCAGTCTTTCAGCCAGTACGTTATCTATGTCTTCAGGGAGCAGCCTGGGGTCCCTGGCATCCAGTCGTGGGTCTCTGAATACGTCCAGCAGGGGGTCGCTGAATTCCCTTAGCTCTACAGATCTGTATTATAACCAAGGTGAACAACCTACAGATTTAGACTATCAGTATAAACTGGACTTCATATTGCAAGAGAAATGTGGTTACATTCCTTCGGGCCCTATTACCACAATTCATGAAAATGAGGTGGTCAATTCCCATGGGAGAATGGACTACAGCGATTCTTCCAGCTCTTTGGCAGCAAGCCATGCACCAAAATTAACTGAACCTCCAAAATCGGTGACATCGCTGTCTTCAAGATCTTCCCTTTCCTCTTTGTCCCCTCCTGGATCACCTTTGGTTTTAGAAGGTGCATTCCCAGTGCCTCCTCAAGACTCTCCATTGCACCATCTCACCACGGACTTTGAGGACTGCGATTTACCCAGTGACTTTGCAGGCATTAGCCTCTGTGGGAACCAAATGTTGTTGAACTCTGAAGCCAGAGCATCTTCTCAGTCATCGGTGGATGATAAAGACCTCCATGAAAGTGTTAGGCAAACCATGTCACCTTCAAGAAATACAGGTAAAAAAGTAGGGTCAGGCCTACCTGTAACATATGGGTATATCTTGCTATTTGTACTCACAAATATTCATTCTTTTTTGGGGGGGAATAATTTTTAGTACTTAAAGCCTGGAAATGAAATACACACACACGCACACACACACACACACACACACACACACGTTCAGAGCAACAAGCTGTCTTTTAATTTGGGGTGTCACAGTTAGCATGGGACTGTAGGCAGCTGAGCATAGACAGGAATTATGAGTTCTGGCAAGATGTGAGGTAGAGTTTGAATGCAATGCTGGGGCAGATCCTATAAGGGCAACTGGGCAGAATGTGAGAAGTAGGCTGCATAACAAAGCTCAAGAAAATGGATGGCAGGGTATATCGTAGGCCAGGAAAAAGCTAGAAAAAGAGTGTGGGGTAGAAGTAAATTGAGAGACAGCCAGATAGTTGGGCAGTGGATGACTGGAAAAGTAGCAGGCACAAAAGGAGACCACAGGATAAGTGGACAGGCTGACTGCCAGAATAATCTAGAAAGAAGTACACAACTAATTACTTGCAGTTGCGGGTGAGCAGTGAGGTAGGCACCTTTGCTATTGACAAGAAGTTGTTCAGGGTGGTAAGAACAAAAAGGGATTGCATGGAGCTCCGAAATAATCTCTCTAAACTGAATGAAGGGGCATTAAGATGGAAGCAAGTCTAAAGTAATGCACACTGGGGCAAAAAATCCTAACTTCACATATACACTCTGAACTAGTGGTGGGATAAAGGTATAGAATTACGCACGAGGTGGGGAAGTGGATAAAGAGTTTTTCTCCCTTAATACTAGACCTGGTGTCATCCAAGGAAGGTGAATGTTGGAAGATTCCAAACAGTTAAATGATTGAATATTGCTACCACAGTATGTAGTGATGGTGCCCAACCTGGTGGATAAGGATTGGTAAATAAGATAAGGCTATCAATGGTGACTGTCCATGGTGGCTTTGTTACTGGGAATGCAAGGGAGGAGAGTGCTGTTGTATTTTTGTCCTGCTTGGGGGCCTCCCATTGGCATCTGGTTGGCTCCTGTGAGAACAGGATGCTGACCTGCATTGGCCCAAGTTCTGGCCCAGCAGGACTGCACTTACAGCTGAAGGCCCTGACAAGGATCTAGACCTGAAGTGTTTGTAGTTAGGCTATGCCAGGGAGATCACTGGGCTGCCATTTTTCCAGAACAGGACTGTCCTGGAACCTGAGTTGTCAATATAGAATACGTCCACCGTTCTGAGGCCTTAAGCAACTCACCCACAGGGGTTCTAGAGTGCAGATTGTTGTTTAGTCGTGTCCGACTCTGCGTGACCCCATGGACCAAAGCACGCCAGGCACTCCTGTCTTCCACTGCCTCCCGCAGTTTGGTCAAACTCATGCTGGTAGCTTTGAGAACACTGTCCAACCATCTCGTCCTCTGCCATCCCCTTCTCCTTGTGCCCTCCATCTTTCCCAACATCAGGGTCTTTTTCAGGGAGTCTTCTCTTCTCATGAGGTGGCCAAAGTATTGGAGCCTCAGCTTCACGATCTGTCCTTCCAGTGAGCACTCAGGGCTGATTTCCTTAAGAATGGATAGGTTTGATCTTCTTGCAGTCCATGGGACTCTCAAGAGTCTCCTCCAGCACCATAATTCAAAAGCATCAATTCTTCGGCGATCAGCCTTCTTTATGGTCCAGCTCTCACTTCCATACATCACTACTGGGAAAACCATAGCTTTCACTATATGGACCTTTGTTGGCAAGGTGATGTCTCTGCTTTTTAAGATGCTTTTTAAGAGTGCAGATAGAGAGACTCATAATCCAGGCTGAGCTTGGCCATCAAAAGTGGGTGGTACCCTTACTCTTCTGAAATATTCTGTCCTCTAGCATAGGACTCTAGCTTTGGGTTAAGGCAATTTCTGGCAGTGCCTTGACAGTTCTCCCCTGGTGCATGCCAAGTCATTCGAGACAAGGAGTTAAAACTGTTTTAAGAGCAGTCTGTGGTGTGCTGCTGTTTTCTTTAGCTAACTGACCAAACAATCTACAGTTTTCCAGCAGCTGACTGTTGGGAACTTAGCAAATGTATTGCGAGTTTGTTGTGAATGGATTTGTTCTCTGGCATCAAGAGCTTTATTTGTGTTTCCAAGACCAAAATGATTTGCAGCTTTTAGATCCAGAGAGATAAGGTTTCCTTTCAAAGTTTTGTCTTGGAAGGATAAAGAAACAGAAAGAGAGGCATGTGTGTGTGAATACACACATACAGAGAGAGATGCTGTGTCTCAGCTCCTGCTGATACCTTTCTTGTGCTTCACTTGCGGTCTTTCCTTGATTCCTTCAGCTGAAGCTACACGTTCAAAACCTGTCCTCCTCTCCTCTCCCACCTCCCCATGTTCTTACATACAGTATTGCTGCCACCTTCTGGTTCATGGGTTCAACTTCACAAGCATTTTGACCTGGTTAGAGAGAATTTTGTTAGTATTTATTCATCCATCCATCTGTTCCTTCCTCCTTTTATAAAACCTTCAATGAAGGAATTTCCCAGAGTATTCCTCAACACAGCAGAATAATGATCAAATCAGTTACAAAGCAAAAAGAATAAGCACCAGCGATTTTTAAAAGCAGATTAAAATAGTTAGAACTTAACTGAAAGAATAATAGTATGTTGCCTGCTGCTGAAAAGACAGCAAAGGAGGCGCCGAGTGAGCCTCTTAGGAGATGCACTTCCATAAATAGGCAACTACCATCAAGAAAGCTCTCTCTCCTGTTGCTCCTGGACTTACCTCAAATGGCAGTAGCTCCTATAGCAAAGCCCTGCTCAGCAATCTTGGGCACATTGATGTGGGACTAGGCATTCCTTCATAGATATTGACATCTCCTACTATATAGTGCTTTGATGCCAATGCTTTGAATGAGTCTTTTTCAACCTGGTGCCCTCCAGGTCTTTTGGTTTACAGTTCTTATCATTGACCATGCTAGCTGGGGCTAATGGGAATTGGAGTCCAACAACATTTGGAGGGCACATGGTTGGGGAAGGCTGAATTGTGCTCTGAAGCAGGCATGTTCAAGAAGAGAAGAGTTGCTGGCACTGTTAGTTGCTTTGGATAGCTGTAGCAAGTTATTATTATTTATTAAATTCATATAACACCTGTTCTCCCAAGTAGCTCAGAGTGGTGCACGTGGTTCTCCTCCTCGTTTTGGGATTCGAAACCTGGTCTCCCAGGTCCTAGTCCAGCTCTCTAACCATTACACCACACTGGCTGTCAAGTTGATTTGGTCAAGTATTGGATTAATGTGGTAACTGAAGCTCGTTTCATGGCATAGACCATTGTAGCAAAGAATGCTGGTTGCAGCCCAAGTGGATTCATGACATACAATATCGATAGCCAGCTGTTATTGCCCAAGCTGGGCTCCCAGAGCTGACTGTCTGCCATCTGCTCAGTTGCCTGAGTAAAGAAAGAAAAATCTATTTGTAATATGAATGACAGTATTTCAGTGCTTAACTCAGGCTTAACACACTTGGCTGAGCTTACTTGATATGAAATAGTACATTCTCTAGCTTATCACAAACTTGCCAAAAGTGTAAGGACTGCAGATGGCTAAAAGCAGGGTCGGGGTTTTGGGGTTTTTTTTAAGATAGCAAGAGGCTTTTCTTCTCGCTCAGCTTGTGGAGGGGGGCGGCTGTATGCGTCTGTTTTGTGCAATGTGAGACTTTTATTGGCAAGCTGTAATCGTCTCTAGTTTTCTCCCAGTGCTATGGCTATCAAATTCTATTGCACGACGCCATACATGTATGCTCAGGAAAACTGGACATCTGTACACCTTCAATTCTGCCTCACTGTGGTTATCTGATACATCTGTCAGAACCTGGAATAAGTTGTGTTTTATATCTCAAACTTTGTGGAGGTTTCAACCGCTCATTAGTAATGAAAGAAATGGTTTAAAAATAAAGGCATTTATTGGCTACATGTGGCCTGAGGGGGATTGTCTGCAGTTTACATACTCTCTCCTATTCTTGTCACTTGGACTTAGTTTCTGATCCAACATGTACCTATAGCTCCCAGTATTCAAAAATCCATTTATTCTGCTTTCCTTTCCCTATTGCCAGACAAATGGGGAAATATATCCTAGTTCTGTGCAAAGATACAGACAAAATGAAGTTGATAAAGGATGTGTGGTACAAATTTCCTTCTAACGGGATAGGGAATCCTTTTCAGACCATGGGTTGTATTCCTTCACGGACAACCTTTCAGAGGCTGGGGGACAGGTAACACATCAATTACATGATGTAGCGTGCATAAACACTATTTGAATGGGAATTCCACTCAACTTTGCGGGGTGGCCCCCTCAGATATTTTATTGGGGGGCTGAAGGGACCTCAGCCCCTAGGAGTTGGCTTCTGTAATACACTATACTACATGCTAGCTTACAAAAGGCTAGAACGAATTGTTTGTTTGGGGTTTTTTTACATGCACACATCCACCTGTTAAGATCAGCAGGAAGGGTCTCTCTTCGTATTTCTGCCACCCTCAGAAGTTTGGGGACAATAAGCAGCCCTGGAGAGGACATTCTCTGTGGTAGTCCCTACATTGTAGAATTCAGTCCCCACAGTGGTGCCTCTGGTACTTCCACCATACAGCTTTCAGGGAATGGTGAAGACGTACCTCTTTACCTGGCATTTGGCACATGAGAGATGTATTTTCAGGATAGATTCTTAATGGCCAAATAGAGACGGACCTAGAGAACCACTTTTGTCCCCAGACCTGAGGTTCCCCATCCCTGTTACATATGATAAGAGTGAGAAACAATTATCCCCTTATTCAGTCTGAGCCTGTATCTTGTGGAAGATAGGTGTACCATAACTCTGAATGTTTTTTTGCCCTCCCAAATTCAGTCATATCTTGGATCCCGAACGCCTTGCAAGTCGAACATTTTGGCTCCCAAACGCTGCAAACCCGGAAGTGAGTGTTCCAGTTTGCGAACATTCTTTGGAACCCAAATGTCCGACACAGCTTCCGCGGCTTCTGATTGGCTGCTGGAGCTTCCTGCAGCCAGTCAGAAGACGCGCCTTGGTTTCCGAACGTTTTAGAAGTCGAACGGATGTCCAGAACGGATTCCATTTGACTTCCGAGGTACGACTGTACTGGAAAGATTTGAGGACCTGTGTATACTTTGTATTACTTGCTTTAATAGAATTTAGCATTCCCAATTGGCAGAGTTTTTATTCTAACAAATGTTGTTATATGTACGCTGTGTGGTCCCTAAATGTACATTTCTTGTGGCAGCTTGAATGGTCCTTTATCTCTAAAGCATTCAAGGGCTATAAGAATTTGACAGGATTTACTTTCCTTAAAAAATAACTCTTCTTTCATTTGCAAAATGGGATATCTGTAATCCTAACTTTGAGTTTAAATTGGGAGCAGGAGATAGGTTTACCGATAGTACTCAATCTGCCATTTAACAGAGCAGTTCTATGCAGAGTAACTCAGTAAGTTCTACTAAGTTTAAATGGGTAAGTGTTCATAGAATTGCAGCTTTCATCTGTTTTTTACAACTGTAGTACCAATGTATTTGGTAAGCTTAATCATTCTCTTGATACTAAGCATATTTTACTACTTGAATGTGAATTGGGTAGGTTATAAAGAAGCCACTCTGTAACTTGCATCCTTCTATGTATAATCTACAATCTCCATTATATCAGCTTTGTTTATCTGCAACTGCTAGTTATCTGAATTCACTGTGTGTCCTTTAAGTAGCACATAGGAAAGGCAACCCCTAAGTGCATACTGTACCTTTTGATCATTCATTTGCATTGAACCTATTCCTGAAATTCCTGTATATATCTAGTTTCATTGTTAGCTGCTTTTAGTTCTGTTGATTTCACTGAGAAATTTAAGCATGTGCTTAGTTCTCTCTCTTCCCTCATTGAAATCATCTCTCTCTCCCCCCCATTGACTTTGACTTTTTTATTTTTGCAACATCCATGCCTGCTGTCTCTTGCATCTTTATATGGTGCGGGGGCTTTGTCCTCAAACATAGGTTTTCCCATGCCAAATATCTTTGGGAGTAACAGAGTTAGAATAACCATGAAGTTCTTCCACAGACAGTCTCTGTCATTGTCAAAGTCGATTTCAGACTGCTGCGGTTATTCCTGGGGGTAATCAATAAATCATGTCATCACCTTCACCCCTCTCAAAGTGGTGGAAGAAAAAGCACTTCATCATCAAGGAAAAAGCATCCCCACTGCTACAAATGAAAGGAGAAATGCAGCAATCAATCCTCTAATCTGAAGCCTTAAAATTTAAACATCTTAACAAGATGTAAAGTCATGACTCAGGAGGGGGGCGTAATGCATACCAATACACTTGGCTCCTTGGCAGATGAAAGGACTCCTCAGCCTTGCAACTTATTATATTACAGGATGCTGCTTACAGTGAATGTTTCTTGCTCTCTGCAGGAAACTCTAGCTCATGAATGTGAGCTGATGATTGAAATTAAGAGGTGGTTGGCCCTATAGATTCTCCTTAAATTTTGGTAGTAGAATCATATCACATTCGGCAGAACATATCACGGCTGAAACGAAGGCAGAATTAGAATTAATTTCTTACAGGGATTTTGGTAGGAAGAATTCTGTAGAGAGCCAGTGTGGTGTAGTGGTTAAGAGCAGTAGATTCGTAATCTGGTGAACCGGGTTCGCGTCTCCGCTCCTCCACATGCAGCTGCTGGGTGACCTTGGGCCAGTCACACTTCTTTGAAGTCTCTCAGCCTCACTCACCCCACAGAGTGTTTGTTGTGGGGAAGGAAGGGAAAGGAGATGTTAGCCGCTTTGAGACTCCTTCAGCGGGAGTGATAAAGCGGGATATCAAATCCAAACTCCTCCTCCTCCTCCTCCTCCTCCTCCTCCTCTTCTTCTTCTTCTTCTTCTTCTTCTTCTTCTTTATGATATTTTAATTCAAGTGTGGCCAGCCAACTAATGTCATCTAACCTGAAGCACTTGGGCAGCCTTCTTCCTAAGGAGAGATGCCTTTTCAAACATGAATAGCCCATCTATCATCCATTCTGCAAGCTCCTTTTATGTGGGAGAGGAGCAACACCTTTGAAAGTGTACATCACCCAGGTGTGACCTGCCCAATCGGCACTTTCAGAGCTTCCTCTTCTCAGGTGTAAGGTTGTCCAGTGCTGGACAGTCTCCTATCTGTGTCAAGTTTTGGAGATGCAGATTGGGACATCTGACATCCAACCCAATCTGCACTTTCAGAGGCATCTCTTGGGCCACTGAGCCACATAAAAAAACCAGTCCCCCAGTTGATTCACTCTGTTTGTGGTTTAGTAACCTTTGACAGGGCAAAGGATAGGTTCCCCAATCCTGTCCTAATTGCTAGGTGTGGGGACTGATTCACTTGTTGGCCAAGTTGAATGGGGCCTTTGCTCTAACTTGGTCCTTAGATGTTCCATTTGTAAGGCTTGTCAAGCACACTGCTTTATAGTGTTTCTCAAATAGAATATGGTGGGAAGTTGAAAGGTGGGGAATATTCATTTGCAGCTAAGGACTTGGAATAATGCTGATGGGAAACTTATGGGCAAGTTAATAACGGTGCTAGGCTATGAAGCTGATTAGTTTTGCACAAAAGCCCTAATGAAAGTATGCAATACATTGGTTTTCTACTAGTATGTTGGAACCTACAAATGGATCATTCCCAGACCTGAGATTGGCACATCAAGGGCACCAGCATTCCCATTTTCTTTGTTTGGTGGGGGTATTGTTTTTTTTTTTGGGGGGGGGAGAAATGGGGATATTGTGATAATCACTTCTATCACTGTGCCATTGAGAGCGTGCTCACTTATGGCTTATGTGTGTGGTACGGAAGCTGTACTACCCAGGACAGGATGGTGTTGTGCAGAGTTGTTAAGGCAGCAGAGAGCATTGTTGGCTGCCCACTCTCCACCTTAGAGCAGATTTATGCCACAAGGTGCCATAGGAAGGCACTGGACATAGTAAAAGATCCATCGCATCCTGGTCACTGTCTCTTCGAGCTCCTGCTGTCGGGACGGAGATACAGGACGATGATGGCAAGAACGAGCCGTCTCAAGAACAGCTTCTTCTCCAGAGCGATCTCGGCCCTGAATGGGAAACCTGGACTTTGAAAGTCATCTAATCTTCCTTGCTGTATTATACTGTATTGTTTTAATTAGTGTTTTTATAGTTGTTCTGATTTTGAGTGGAGTGCCCTATCTGGGTGGATGGAGCAGCCAAGTAATTTCGTTGTCCCTGAGAGGGGGCAATGACAATAAAGATATTATTATTATTATTATTATTATTATTATTATTATTATTAACATGCAAAGCAAGATAGTCCTCCTTTACCTTTAATGGTTGTACAAAAGAGAATTGTAGTGGCAGTAGCTTTTTTCAGCCCTAAACATCAAGATGCACTTAACACATTCTCTCTCCTATGTAATTGTAGGTTGGGGTTAAAGGGGAGTCCTGGATCTAAAAAGGTGTGGTGCTATTTCAGTAAATAAGAATAAATGACTTGTGATGAAACGAGTTAGTCTGCTTGATGTCCAAGATGCTTTTCAACTTGACTGTGACTTCAGAGCTTTGTGTATATGCTTTTCAGATAGATAGAACCTAAAACAAAGATTTTCTTCCTTCTTGCCTACTTAGGTGTTGACTTACCAAGAAGAACAGTAAGTCACCACCTTGAGGAGAAGGCAGGGTGTGTATCTGCTGCAGTATCTGACGAGTCCATGGCCGGAGACAGTGGAGTATACGAAGCTTCTGTAAAACAGTAGGTTTAAGGCAGAATTCCATTTATCCAAAACTAAAATTTGAGCATCTGGCTCTGTCATGTCCAGGCATTTTGCAACAATTTGAAAAATAGTATGTGGGGCTGAGTCGAAACAATTTATCTCATTTTGTATTGGTTCCCCACTCCCTTTGCTCATTTGGGTAATTGTAAACACCTTCTCACTATTTTGATGATGAGCTTCCCCTGCTGTTTCATTGCCCACACAATCCTCAGCCGCATTTGCCCACACTTACTGGCTATTGAAACTTATGTCATTTTGTCAATAGTGTCACAATGCTGCACCTGACATGATGGTGTTTCACAGATGCCACTTACCAAAATAATGTGAGTTGCCACAACCAATCATATTAAAGTGCAGTGTGGATGAACCAAGACTGTGGATTGAAAGGACAAAGAATTTTTAAAACTGCACAGAAACAAACATCAACCAGGGGACCAAAGGATTACTGTACAAGAAACAAGTATAGCTAGGGGTTGCAGGGTTGTAATCTTTTGGGTATTTTGAAACCATTGGCTTGAAGGACAGGTTATAAATATGTAATAGTAATATAAAAGGAATATCAACTTTGCAAAAACCATACTGCATATCCCTAATTTAAATTTATTAGTGTACTGTCGAAACATCTGAGAATTCAAAGTCAGGATTCAAATATTAGTATTAATAGTAATTAACTTACATGCAGACCAATCTGAATCCCTTTTTTTGATTGGAGCATCTGCAGGAGCCCCCAGTGTGCTCACCAAACGCATAAGGTAACATCACTGGGAGCAGAAGAAGGGACAGAACTGGATCAGCTAAGGATCCACTGGAACTTAATTAAGGTGGTCTAGTTACTGGCGCTGTGGGTTAAACCACAGAGCCTAGCACTTGCCAATCAGAAGGTCGGCGGTTCGAATCCCCGCGACGGGGTGAGCTCCCATTGCTTGGTCCCTGCTCCTGCCCACCTAGCAGTTCGAAAGCACGTCAAAGTGCAAGTAGATAAATAGGTACTGCTCCGGCAGGAAGGTAAACGGCATTTCCGTGCGCTGCTCTGGTTCACCAGAAGCGGCTTAGTCATGTTGGCCACATGACCCAGAAGCTGTACGCTTGCTCCCTCAGCCAATAAAGCGAGATGAGCGCCGCAACCCCAGAGTCGGCCATGACTGGACCTAATGGTCAGGGGTCCCTTTACCTTTACTAGTTACTGGCAATGGGCCTGATCTGAGCTTTTCTGCTGGGCCAGCTATGGTTTTGTTGCCATATTCTGCCTTGCTGCTGAGAGTTAAAATTGCTCCCATAGTTGGCCTTTCATTCATTCATTCATTCATTCATTCATTCATTCATTCATGTATGTTAGCACAGAAAGAGGAGAAAGAAGATACTACTTGTAGATACTGAAAAAATAATCTAACAACCCAATGCAATGCTTTCAAGAACAGTGGACTTTTCATTTGTTGTTTTAAAAAAAGCTCGCTCTTGTTTCAAAGCACATTTCTTTATAATAATCAGAATAAATGACCTAATAAACACTGAAGGGTAAAACACAATTTTATACAATTTGAGGCCAATTGCAAGCATGTATGAATGGGGGAGTTTCTAGTCCTTCTATTGATTTTTGTTCTCTCTTTGCGCATACAAGCAATTATAAACGATGATGACCCTTCAAGGGAGGATCCTCAAATAATTAGCCATTAGTGAGATCTACCTTAGCAATACTTCCTTCCTAGATCCACAAGGAAGTAGCTCTTTTCTGTCATCACTTTTTGACATTACATATGAAACGGAAAAATCCTAAGCATTGACTTGAACAATGCATTTGGAACAATCTTAAGGTTTTGGTATAGAATAAATAAAGTATATTACTGTTCAGAGGTATAAATGTTGGTCTGCTGTGGCTATTCAACCTCTTTTCCTCTCTCCTCTAGACCAAACGATAGTGAAGAAGTTGCATATAGTGAAGATGATGCAACAGTTCTAGAGGCACCTCAAGTGCAAATAGGACTCCGGTAAGTCGGCGCATGTGAAAAGTCAGGCTATTCCTTGTCAACTGCAAATGTATTTATTACAAGTGCCTGATGCAGGGTTTTGTTTTGTTTTTGTCTCTCCTTAACAGATACGATACAAACAGCTCAAGTTTTGTGGTCATTGTGGGGCAGCTACAAAATCTTCATGCCCTTTCTGTATCCCCTGGCTCCAAAGTGTAAGTAAAGTAATCCCCGGATTACATTTTATCACATTTTTTGGCATATTTGGAATTGGGAGAAAGTGCTGTGGGAACCCCCCTTTTTAGTTGCTTATCTTTCATCACCTCCCCACACACATACTCCCCACACATACCAAAAGTCAATGATCTTTGCTTTTCTGAGGAAGCTGGGTTAAAGGTGGATCCAGTAGAATTATTTAAGGGTGTGGTTTTTTATTCTGTAAAGGTTGATGTCTTACTTCCGGACT
The DNA here is from genome assembly GCF_964106915.1 of Podarcis gaigeae. Classification (NCBI taxonomy): domain Eukaryota; kingdom Metazoa; phylum Chordata; class Lepidosauria; order Squamata; family Lacertidae; genus Podarcis; species Podarcis gaigeae. The sequence goes on along the minus strand of NC_139685.1, from coordinate 30,105,347 downwards.
GGATAAATACTCACATAGCCTTTAAGAAGATGGTGGTGATGGAGGAGGGAACCTAAGATTACACTGTCCCCTTCACACCAAAGCCCTGCCATGTGACCCCGTCCTTATTTTTCCATTCCATTTCACCTTAGAAAGTTGTGTGCTCCTTCTCTGCGTCACAGAAGCACCCATCTTCTTTCTTTGCCAAGCAACAAACAAATAAATAGGAATATAGGAAGATATTTTTAATACCTGTGAGGTTTCAAACTGTGCCTATACACAACTTTTTCAAAAGGTGGTCAAAGAGCTATAGGTGAACCCAGCTAAGGTGTCCTTTTAAGTTCCTGTTGCTTTTTGGCCTTACCTAAAAAGGACACAAGTGTCTATAGTTTAGCAAAACCCCAATCATGAAATATGCCTGGATTTTTCTATCCAGAAGGAGCTGACCTTAAACCGACTATACTTTTTGAGTTGTATCTGAGATTCATATGCTACCTGGAGACCATTTTAAACATTCATTGTATGTGTGTAATGCATTTGCATTTCAAAGGGAATGGAGTTTCACCTTCTCACTTGATAAGCAGAGCAGCACCTTTTTGTGAAAGCATGAAATGCCTCTTTTACTGGGAGCACTTGTTTCCGTCAAGGTAGCTTAATTTGTGGAAATATTTATGTACTAAAAGGCTGCTTTCTACATCGCAATATGGTCTGGGAGTGCTCCCACAAGACTTAAGCTGTGTACACATTACTGCTTACTCTTGCTCCAGCTCATTCCCACCACTGGGAAACCGAGTAAGCATGACAATAAGCCACAGTCCATAGGTATCTTGTAGCCTCTTGAGAAATATTCCCAGCTTGATGCACTTTCCCTCAAACCAGCTTTCACCCAATTAGAAAATGGAAGCTGCGGTTAAGCGGAGGTATGTACAGTTCTGGATGCCATTGGATGTGCAGAGGTAACAGCTTCGGTGGATTAGGAGTTCAGTGTGGGGAAACAAACCAGGTAATAGGCATCAAGTGACGACATCCCTTTCCCCTCTCTGGTTTGTATAGAAAAGTGAGAACAGGACTTGAAACACAGCAGGGAGAAACAACCTCACTGTGCTTCAAGCGACTAATGCAAACTTGGGGGTTTTTTTGGACTACAACTCCCATCATCCCTAGCTATTGAGGGCAGTGGTCAGGGATGATGGGAATCGTAGTCCGAAAACAGCGGGCGATCTAAGTTTGGGGAACACTGCACTAATGTGTACATGGCCTTAGGAAACACAATGTGGAACAGAGAGTGAGAGAGTGCTCCAGCTTGGTTTCTATTTTATCCCTCCCTGCTTTGTTTTCAAGCACGCAGTGTTGTGCAAGGAGCACTCCCAAGTTGCTGAGCTGTATTGTGGGATGAAGCAATATTACGAGCATTTCTTTAAGCTTTAATTGTGTGCTTGTGGCAAATAAACAAAAGCAGCTGTTTGGGGATAGCAGGATTAGCTATTTTCCGAACTGTAGATGTGGATGTGGTTGATAACTGTAAAAAAACTGGACCATAAAAAGATTGGTTGACATGATTAAATGAGTTGAAGATACCTAAGGGAAAGTCTTAGGATTTTTAAAATTTTATTTTAAATAATTTCTTTGCCACTTTTCATTTAAAAATAAATCCCAAGGCAGTTTACAACAAAATAATAGTAATGAGACCATAGAAATGAAATAGTGAAACTCCACAGTTACTGTCCCATGGTTGCTAAAAGGTGGCATCAGGAAATGCTTGTGCAAAAAGATGGGTTTTTGGTTTCACATAAGATAAATAATAAAGTGTCTGTGAGAAAGGCCGCATTTGTAAATAACTAACTTTGTAGCATGATCAACAGAATTGTTCCAGAGATCTGCATTAAAAAATAATAATAATCCAAGGGCAATAAGAAGAGAAAGTGGCCTTTGAAGTAGATTACTGACCTCACGATTTCAACTGGTCATTGGGTTACAGGAACAATAACAGAAATGTTAGTGGGAATTGGATAACTTTATATGAAGGGTTGAAGATTGTGGAAACTCCTGCTGGCTGCTGGGGATTGTATTCACATGGAGCTGGATTTACACTGACATTTCGTCACCTGTCACTGGAAACGGTCAAAACGAATTGTGTGGAGGGAGAAATGACAATTTGTATGTGTGAACCAGCACTCAGAACCTGCTAAATGCTCTTAATATTTCTCTCTTCTCCTCCATTTTCTGTCACTTATTCTCCTTTACTTCTGTATTTTAATCTATGTATCAGTATTCTGTTTACAATTCACAACATTGCATTTCACTATTTCTTATTTCATTTCAAACTCTCAAATTTCTCTGCTTTATTTTCCTAGCCCTTTTTGCAGCTTTAAAAGACTTTTCCAACTTTCTAGCATATCACTATCAGGATAGTATTTAGCAACCTAACATTTCCCCTGCTATTTCCGGTAGGATAACAGACTCTACAAATTCCACCTGTGATTTGTGAGCTCTTCTTAACTCCCACCCACTCTTCAGTTTCAGCATTTCCATTTCTATTTTCACTTTTCTTTCTTTTCCCCCTAGTTTTCCCAATGACCGGGTTAGGTGACACACCTTTACTATTGACATCTATAAGGCAGTGGGCACCAAAGTCTCTGCAGTTGAACATAACACTTATCCAGGAATAAGACATTTCTTTTACAAGTGTTTTGCACAGGAGCTTTGGGATACTCGTTTGAATAATCTTTCGCATGTTTTCTCTTCCCACCTCCTAGGTATTTCAGAGTTGCAGTTCTTCCCTCTTCCGCTGACATCAGCTGTCTTTTCCGCACGAAAGTCCACTCTGCTGCTGAAACTCTTTTATTTAGTGAGATGTTCAGAGTAGCCATTTCCCAGGCCTCTTTGCAGCAGAAGACTTTGAGAGTGGATGTCTGCTCTGTCAGTAAAACTCGCTGGGAAGAATGCCTAGTAAGTATTCTTTATTATTGGCTTTGTTTGATGTTCTTTTGTTTTTTCTCATGCTGATAGATAGGAGGCTTCTGAGGCATGCATTAGCAACCTCCGCAGGACTTAATATATTCATCTCTGATATGGGATGATTGTGGAATTTAGATTCCCTTTTGATCACAGTATTACAGAGGTAGACAATTTGTTCAGTGCTGAGGGCTTCATTGAAAATGCATCATAAGCCTGAGGGCTGCAGCTAATATACATATTTTAGACACATGTAATAAGCATAATTTGCATATGGTTTTAATCGATGTAGTCAACGGCAAGCTACAATGAGCTTTGCAACAAAATAGTGTGCTCCAAGCATGGCAGCCTTTGGTTCAGCCTCTCAACTCAATTTTTTAAATTTCAGCTTAGAAGCTGAAAACAGTAAGAATTTTTTTTGTGGGGGGGATTTGCTACTAGTTGCATTTTTTCATCAGATTCTTCTACATCTCTCTCCAGCTGTGACAACTAGGAAATTTAATGAAAACCGAAAATCCTTTGTTTCTAGCAGATATGCAACCCACATGGTGTAGTTATCCCTTTGGCCGTATTTTTTTTTTTATATCTTTAGGTTGCAGGTAGATGGACAGGGTTCAGTTTTTGTTGCTTTTATTTTGACTTCCTGTCACATTCACAGGCTAGGAGGGGATGATGGAAGATTGGAATTGAGCCAAACAGTTGGTGCAATTGTTGTGCTTGCAGGAAGCAAACTTTTGTCTACCAGACAATGTTTTTGTTCTTTGGCTATGGAGAGAGGGAAATGCCCCTCCGCAACACAGGTTTATTTATTTTGAGAGAGTAGAAGCACTAGAATGTATTTTACGTTTGTGACACCTGTTTTCACTCCATGGCTGACACGATTCTGTCTTACTGTGGCTCTCAAAAGCCCCATTGACATGAACAAGAAACACACGAGTTAAATAGCTAAAATACAATTTTGGTGCTGATGCAATTTCCTGGCCTACCTTTTATGTTGATATCTGACAGCATTGACCCACAACACACATCAATACAGAAATGATGTGCAGCCTAGAAAACTGCAAAGCTAGTAAGTTTCTTCCATTCGCCTTTGGAAGGTCTACTAAAGTGCCTTATACCAAATTGCTCCATGGAGCCCAATATTGCCTACAGACAATCTTTTTCCAAGACAGAATTTCCCATGCCAGGGAATTGAGCCTGGGAACTTGTGCAAGCAAAGCATGGGTTCTGTCACTGAGCTCTGGCTCCTCCCCTACCTCAGTGGCAAAGGTGCATCAAGCAAAATGGTCACATTCCCCCTGGATAAGAGCACCCTGGTAAAAAGCTGATTGCTCTGTTTTTCTTTGTTTTTCTCACGCTATCATTGCCTCAGTAACCGTTCAGTGGATAATAGTATAACGGAAGCATATTGATTAATAACCATGGACAATGCTAGAGTTTAAAATGATGGCGCCTGAGGCATGTTGCGCAATAGGGCTCTTCAAGCCTCCGAATAGGAGCCTCTATTTTCTTTTCTTGCATATAAAACCACATTCTTTCCTCATGATGGACTGATGCCAGGGGGTTTTTTTGCCCCAGGCACCAACTTAGTACTGTTTCTTGCATGGATCTGTTATATTTGATTAGATTTACAGAATTTAAACTACTATATATATTTATCCTTTTGGGTATGCATTGTCTGGTCTTTAATATTTCTGGATTACAACACACACACACACACGTCTCCTTTAAATAAGGTTGTCCCCACATTGAGGGAAAACACAACAGCAGCAAAAGACTGGCTGTTACCAACCAGTGAAGAAGATCTGGGTCCCTTATGTGGAGTCCTTCTGAATCCCAGTTGCTTGTGGGTTTTCCACAGGTAGTAGTTGCTGTGAGAACAGGATTCTGGGCTACTGTAGATGGGCCATTGTCCTGTTATTATGTAAGAGGTACAGGAAGTTAGAGGTATTTGAGGAGGCAGTGTAAAACCATGTTGACATATTTGCATTGTTTCATGAGGGATGGGGTGTTGTATCTAAAAAATTACTGTTATTTTTTATTGATTTGATTTTCTAAATAACCAATGAATTATCATTTCACATTTCTGTGCAGGCTGGAACTCAAATAAGCCTGGCAGACTTGCCATGTTCGGATGAGACTTCTACTCTCTGGTATAACTTGCTGGCTTACAAGCAGATCCCTAGGAAAAAGAATAAGGGACTAAAGGAGGATCCTGTATTTGTACCAAACAATCAGCCGCCTGGCTCCTTGGATCTGGTAAGCAATGTGTGATGACTTCTGAACAGGAGACTAGAAAAATAGAAGCGGCAACGGTGAAGCAATTGTACTGTCTAATTATTTGCTCCCTCCTGCTGCTTTTGTTAGCTGACTGCCATATGGCCTGAGTGGAGGTGTGTAATTTGGCTTCTAAGAACCAAATCTACCTTGTAAGGGGGGGGAAAACACCTGCAAGCCGCATGTTACCACATTAAAAATTCCCTGTGCATAAAAAAACACAATGCTAGCTCATGGAGAAAGCTTAGGTTACTTTCCACAGTGTTATTTGTTTTGTTTATTTAACAAAATTTGTATTGTATTGTGTTCTTTTTAAAAAAACAACACACCACTTGTAAGCAGTTTGCAACAATATAAAATAAACATTAAAAATGGTTGATGGAAAACAGTTAAAAACAGGCATTAAGATATTCAAAAGATAATTAAAACCAACAGAAGCTAAAGAAAAGCTCAAAACACATTAACCTCTATGTGTCTGGATAGCTTGCCTAAACAAAAATATTTTAAGCAGGTTCTGAAAAGAGCACAGTGATGGTGCCTGTGGAATGTCAATAGGCAGGGACTTCCAAAATGTAGGCCCTGCCCACACTGGAAGTTGGACGTCTTGCAAGGCCAGAATGAGGGTTAAGGGGCACCTATAACAATGCCAGTTCCACAGGTTGAAGCAGTAGAGTGTGTGCATATGGCATGAGGTGTTCCTGCAAGTAAACTTTAGGGCTTTATATACTCATAGTAACACCTTGAACTGGTAGCAGTGCTGTTGTTTTTACCTGGAGTTCAGTTATTCAATCCACACATACACACACACCTTCTGCCTGTACTTGGACACCTATTCTCAGCTACAAAGTGCACAACTATAGTGGGCCTGCTTGGGTTATCTTCTTTCCTTGATCTGCTATTCTATGCGTGATAAAAAGTAAGAGCATATGCTGCCTACCTGGCATGCGTAGCCTTCCTGAAACATGTATAACATTCTTAAAGGCATATAAAATCCATCGCACACAGGCCCGATCCCATGATTGCTTCCTAGATTTTACCTGGAATGACAGCCTACAAGATCCGGGCCTTGCTGCATTGGATTTAATGAACATGTTGTCTTTTATGAACATTATGTACGATTGTCCCGCTTCAGCAGCGTGGGAAGGGAATGAGCATTCCTGTTCGCTACTACAAGTCGGGGAGCAGAGCCAGAAAAAGTTGTAATCTTACCTGGCTGGTTGACATTTATGAATGTCAGATACTTCTGTAAAATTTGCTTTTGCCAGCTATGCATAAATGGCAGCTAGTTTTTTGCAGCATACGGTTAATATGTAATTTTGCACCAAAGAACCACAATATATTTCCTTTACTATATCCTTTCTGTAAATTTTGGTGGGGGTATAATTTTCACAAGGGATGCATGAATTCTGAAGTCACGTGGAAACCTGGTGTCACGTGAGCAACCAAATATGCTCGGCCCTGAGTTTCTCATGATGCTGCCCTACTTAGGTTCATGTGTTCCTGCAGATGTTTTTGTGATCAGTACATTTAATCAACACCTTTTCTGAAAGGTGGATTCTGGTAGAGTGTAATTGGCAATGCCAGTGTAATTGACAAAAGCATTGTCTGTTCACAACTATTAATAGGGCAGGTTTTATAAGTAACATCGCTCAGTATGTCTTCTAATGTAGATCTGCTTCCAATGTCTCTGTTAGGATGCCGTGTCAGCATTACTGGAAAGGACATCAGCAGAGCTGCAGGCAGTAGAACAAGAGTTGGCAGAGGAGGAAGATGAAGATGAGGAGGAAGAAGAGGAGGAGGAGGAAGGAGAAGAAGAAGAAGAGAAGGGTGTACAGGAGCCACAACATGTTGAAGAAGACTGGTAGATTGATTTTTTAAAAAATAAATAAAAATACTATTATTTATAAAGCAACATCAAAAACAAGGCTGATCACTGAAAGAAACCTCTGCTCACCATCTGCTCCTCATGCATGTAAAATTAACTTCTTACCCTTTTAGACCCCTTGGTGGAGAACTGCACGTTTCACTTGCTGTTTTCCCTACACCACTTTCCCCAGTGCTGAAGAGAGAAGCTGTTTTTGTTTGTTTGTTTGTTTGTTTGTTTTAAATTTAAGTAGTATCTTGTGTCTTGAGTGGGAAGTGCAGCAGGAATTATGAATGGCATATCCGCCGCACACACTTCCACCGTTGAGTCTGCACACAATTAAGATTTCCAGGAGACCCCCACCCCTTGGAATCCCAACCCCCATTTCCCCTGCCAGCCCTGGCACCACGCTGTCTGCACATGAGAAGTGTATTTTCAGAGGGGAAGCCTGGTGGACATGAATTGGGCGGACAGCGATGCAGCCGGAAGGCAAAGGCCTGCTCTCTCTCTCCCCTTAATAGCACAGAAGCTAATGACTTAAGGGACTACAGCCCACTCCCCATGCATAAGAACCTGTGAGACCTGTTGGATCAGACCAAAGGTCCATTTAGTCCAACATCCTATTTCCCTTGGTGACCAGTCAGATGCCTATAAGCAGGTTGTGAAGGCACTAGCCCCTCCCTTTTGTTTTATGCTATTTAATGACATAAAACAATGAAGATGGGTATTATCTCTTCTTTGGAGCCAGCCTTGCATTGTCCACAATAAATGTCGAGTTTGGGTGATTCATCTTTCAGTAGAGATGTTATTAAATGTGGATTAATTGCCTTGTGTTAAGATCTCACGTAAAAAAAGAATTAATGCAGGTAAAGTGCCCCCCCTCATGTTAATATAATCTTGATATCTGTAGAGAATGTGAAAAGCATTAGTCTGTATTTGCTAGTTCTACATTTGCTGGTTAATAATCATGAGAAAGGTATCTTGCATCTCTCCATTAGAACCATCTGTGGATGTCAAACGTACTGTGCTTTTGTCAGAATGTTCTAAGGGAACCGATTTGCAACAGACCTTTCTGTTTTTCTTGGAGCGGATGACTAATATAATGCATTCACATGTCGGATCATGAAAGCGTTGTACTGAAATTCTAATCTACTTCTGGCTGAGATAATGTGTCCATAATAATATATCTTTTGTACAGGGTTCAGATCCCAGGCATGCCAGTGTTTTTTTCTTTTTCTTTCCTCTTTGCGGGCCTTGTCAGTTTTCAAGGGTAAAGTTGGGTTACTTTGTTCTCACAGGCTAGGAATGCTGGCAGAGGCATCCAGTGAGATTGTGACAGAAGAAGAGGACAATGTTAAAGGGGCAGAGGGAAGCAGATACTCAGATGACAACAGATTCTGCCTTAAACTGGTAGAGGAAGGTGAAACCAAGCACAGGGAAGACAGAAATCATGCACACGCGTGTCACAATGAGCAAGCAACGGCACCACCCATACTGGTGAATATTTTAGATTGTTTCTCTAATGCACCACAAAGAAGACACTGACATCCTGTGGCTGTGTTTGGTCGAGCAAGGTGGTGTGTTTGTCATAAGGAATCTGTTTATTATCAGCCCTATGTTAATGAATGAAGGCCTGGTTTGCATGTAACATTAAACCATAATTCAAAGCAAACCATAGTTTATGAGCACATAGCTCCACTGGAAAACAAACGCAAGCTGGAGTCTGGCTTATTGTGGTGCCTGGGCCCTGTCACACGGTTTGTTTCCTTCCAAACAACGCACAATCAAAAGCCAAGGTTTGTGCTCATGGTTTGGAGCAGTGCACCAGGAGTGGGAGGGGTCTGCATGCAGTAAGCACCAGCACACTGCTTCTTCATGTTATATTTTTATGCACGAACCTGGCCAAAGTCAGCTCAGCGTTTAAACTCTCCATTGATTTCTAACAGGTTCTGTCCCCTCTGGCAAAGTGATCCTTTTTTTGTTTTGATATACAGTAAAGGGGAAAAGCAGAAAAGAGATTCTTAAGTCCTCAAGAAAAGCATTCAGCTTGCTAGTTAACATTTAATGTTTATTTGGGAGATTATTCATGTTTAATAATGAATGTATTAAATATTTAATAGGCTATTTTAATGTTTAAGCTATACTTGCATACACGGGTGGTTTAATATTTTTGTTTTTGCATTTGTTATGAAGTTTTAATAATAAGGGCTCAGCGCTTCAGAGCATTGCAGGAGAATTGTGTGTTGTGTGTTTAGGTTGTAAGCTTTAGTCAAAGAATTGGTGGAATTAAACAATGAAAAAGCACTTTTGATCAACTAAAAAGGTGTCTCCCAGTTAAGGAGGCAGTACCTATGGGGTGGGATCCAGACCTGCTCTTCTGTGAGCAGAAGGACTCCTCCTATGGAGGTCAAATGGATCCAGTGGAGACACGCACTGCATGAAGTGGATTCTGCTGTGGGCAGAAGGAGTGGGAGAGTGATTTTCACCAATTTCCCTTTCCCCTGCAGTTCTGAATGATCCTCCAACCCTCTGGATCAGGTTTTTTTTTCTGAGGGGAGGGGGAGAGAGATTGGAAGGGAAGAGAAAATATCACCCCAAATCAGCTCTGCCTCTTCCGCTAGTTTTCACAGTTGCAACTCTGGATCCGACCCACTAGAAACAATTACTTTAAGTACAAAAATTATGGGTAGCAGGCAGCATCTTCAAAGAGACACTCTTCTTCCTTTTGCATGAAGGAATGGCTTTGGAAGCATGTGAGTACAGTATCTGTACTTTGATAAAGCATCTTCTTCCTCTGATCTTGAACTGCAGCCTGATTTTTATGAATGGCCAGGCCTGTTCTCCCACCTCTTATTTTTATCTTTATTTTACTTTCCATATAAACAAAGTGATCTCCAAGTACCAGGTGATTGTTCCTTCTTAGCACCACAGCTGCTCGTTTGGTAAAACCAAACAGAAACAGAAGATCTTGATAAGACCTCTTGGTTATATAGAGTCTTGAGCAATGTCTCAGAATATGTTCATTGGCTAGAATCTGTTTGATGCCTCCACTGATGGCCTAAGTTAAGTTTCCTACGTTTTTTATCGTTCTGCAAAAATAACATACACATTTAACAGAAAACCTGAAGGATTGGTCCACATTCTTGTACTACCCCACTGAGAATTTTAGCATAATTCACAAGAGTAGCCAGTTCTGGTTACTTCCATCAGTTCTTCTAAGACCTGGAATTTAAGTAAAGGGAGGAGTTGTTATTTTAGAATAGGAAATACTTTTTCTCTCCAGTATTTGTTTCACCACCTCTAGAGAGGACAACAGCATTCCTGCAGTTAGCAAATGGTAGGCCTCGCTATAAGTGTTAGTTTTAAACAGGCAATATGACTTCATTGACTTAAAATGGTATCCAGCTTTCATTCTCCTGCAAGGTTTTTGTTTCCATTAGTAAAATCAGAAACTTCTAACCTGAGGTCAGGCTTTTGTCCCTTGTTTCAGCCTGAGTCACAAGCCTTTAATATCAAGTACAATATGAGTAGGGAAAATCATTGTTAATTAAGATTCACATGCCATTCAGGCAGGTGAGTCTGTGATGCTTTGTGCAGTAAGATTCACACGTGTCCCACATTGAAATAGTACCTTCTGCCTATTATTGCTGAGTGGTGCATTGGATTCTTTGTCTTTATCTTAACTAATTTGTGGCAGAATGGGAGGGAAAGCAAGCTTCGTGGGGAGGTTTTGGTTTTCAGGATTGACAACAATGCACAATATCCTCAACAGGTTGATAAGGAAACGAACACAGAAGACAGGCGTGAGGGTGTGGCTGTACGACCCAAGGACAGAGCCGGCCTCAAGTCTCAGCAGCATCCCTTTGTCAGGAACAGCATGATAGTGCGCTCACAAACTTTCTCTCCAGGCGAGCGGAACCAGTACATCTGCAGGGTAAGACAAAGAGTGTTCTCCGCGAGGTCCCATTAACTAAAAGACTCATTTAACTTCTTTGGCAGTAGCACGCTACTGGCAATGAGCCATATACTGACAACCCGGCATCCATCTCTCAGCTGCTAAACTATAGCAAGCTTGTCACTCTTGCCTGTGGACTTTAGAAATTGCTGCTTGCCATGAGCGAGCCTGGAGCTTGTTGCTGCTGTTGACATCCCCCTCACCCCACCCCACTGACATAAACACATTCACACTTTGCCATATAAACAGTACAGAGGTACCTCGGGTTACATACGCTTCAGGTTACATACGCTTCAGATTACAGACTCCGCTAACCCAGAAATAGTACCTCGGGTTAAGAACTTTGCTTCAGGATGAGAACAGTAATTGTGCAGCAGCAGCGCTGCGGCAGCGGGAGGCCCCATTAGCTAAAGTGGTGCTTCAGGTTAAGAACAGTTTCAGGTTAAGAACGGACCTCCTGAACGAATTAAGTACTTAACCCGAGGTACCACTGTACACACTTACTTAAGGAGACAGGCTGTACCCAGGCATGTAAAGCACAAGGCTTCTGTCAAAGAATCATTGGCACTGTAATTTACCCCTCAAAGAGCTACAATTTCCGGCACCCTTAACAAACTACAGTTCCCAGGATGCCTTGGGGGAAGTCATGTGATTTAAATATACGAGGGTGCACACAGGCCTCAGCCTGAAGTCAGTAAGGCTTGCTTCCAAGTGTGTAGGATTGCACTGTAATTCCATGTGCCAGGAGTGGGGGGCCTTTTTCAGTCTGAGGTCTGCGTGCTCTCTTGGGCAGCCTGCTGGTGTCTATGTCATAGCTGTCAACGTTTCCCTTTTTTTAAGGGAAATTCCCTTATTCTGAATAGAGAAAAGGGAAAAGTTGACAGCTATGGTCTGTGTGCCAATGGTTGGTGGTGGTGGGAGGCCCAAAAAATGAATGCAGGCTAACACACCTAACTTCACATGTGTACTACTGGAGTGTGAACTGGTGGTGACTGACCTGGAAAAAGATATTGAGGCTGTAGCAGATGACTCAGTGAAAATTTCAACCCATTATTCAGCAGCTGTGAAAAAAATGGATTCCATGCTAGGGACCATTAAGAAAGGGATTAGAAATATAACTGCCATTATCATAATGCCATTAAACAAAGCTATAGTGCAACCACACTAGGAATACTATTCCAGCATCATGGGAAAGGTGCAAATAAGAGCAACCAAAAAGATTATAGGGCTGGAGCAACTCCTCTGTGATGGAAGGCTACAGCACCGGGGCTTTTTAGTGTAGAAAAAAGGCAAGTAAGTGGGGAGGGGCTCGATGGAAGTTTATAAAATGGGTGTGGGAAAAGTAGATAGGGAGACATTTTTCGCCCCTCATAGTACTGGAATCGGGGGGGGGGGGGGGCTTTCCAAATCAAGCTGAATGTTGGAATAGTCATGGCAGACAAGAAGTACTCGTCACATGGCACAGATCAGCTAAGGAATTTAGCACCACAATATATGTTCATGGCCACCTGCATGGATGACTTTAAGACAAATTAGTGGAGGATAAGGCCACTGAAAGACACTAGGCACCATGACTATGTGCTGCCTCCAGTATCAGACGCAGTGTGTCCAGCAGGGCTGCTGTTATGTCCTTAAATTAGCAGACCAGTGGATGCAGTTCTTACCTCTGCAGAGCAGGCGACATTCCAACCACACAAAAGCAAAGGTTTCTACACCACAACCACCCCACATGCACACATCTGCCTGTCCAGGCAGGCAAGCAAGAGTCATTATCACAACATAAGGACACTTCCCAGTCAGGCAAAAGCTTTTCAGGAGGGCCAAGATTGTGTTCGATGGAGATGGGGAAGGGCTTGGGAAGAGTCCCAGTGGCTGGACAGAGATGCCTAGATGGCTACATTGGCCTCCCCTCAAGCCTAAGATAATCTGGTCTCTTTTTCCTGTTGTGACCTCTGCTAATGCAATTGTTTATATGCAACATGCTGCTTCTGTGAGATTTCTAGGAGCATATAATTTTGAAATTAATATATGCAATGTGGAAATGGCACTTCCTCTGACGGTGCTGTTTCAGAAATACCTTTTCTGGAAGAAGCTGTACCGACACAGTTTCCATGGAGCTCCTTTAGTTCCAAAGCAACAATTTACACATTATCATAGTAGTGCTTTCAGACAAACTGCTCATGTGAAAACTGAGACGGTAGAGTTACATGAGAGACTTGCAAACAATCAGTGACTGAATGTATGAATATTCAGTTCGGCTTCCATTACTCTAAAAATCGCTCCTTATCCTCCCTTCCAGTTGCAGAGGGTTGAACAATTTCTGTCTGATTCTGAAATGCTAAATATCTAAAAACTGGATGCTAAACAAAGCCTTGTTCTTCACACTTCATATAATACCATCTTTTTAGCTGTTCTTTAAATCTTTCCTAAATTGAACTGGGTCTTCATTTGGGATGTGGAGGAAAGCTATTGTAGTGTATAAATCAAGACCCCTACATTTGAGGTGCTAGTAATTTTCCATCATGGGTACAACAATTTCAAAATGGCAGCCATCTTTGTACTGCGGCACTGTATGGTCGAATTGTGGTTAATTTTTTGTTCAAGCTGTCCCTCCCTCTGTCTGTGATGACTAACTGGACTGGCTTTTCTCGAATAAAACTCTGAAGGCTTGAGCCCCCTCAGTCTCAAATCCAAAGGAGGGCCTAGGAGAAAGGTGGCAAATGTGGTTAAAGTAGCTAACGGCATAGCATGCAGTCATACCTAAGAAGTGGGCGCAAACCCTTTCACACTCAAAATGGTGAATCCTTGAGACAACCCAACTGGAGGCCCAACGTGAATGAACAAGAGGTAGCAAAAGGCCTGTAAAACTCTACATTGCCTTGCCAAAAAGGGACACATGACATATATATGCTGATAAACACTTGATCTATCCTGGTTGCCTTTGCAGAATCCCACTAGCTATCTCATTCAGACTATTAGCCTTTACACACACACACACGTGTGTGTGTGTGTGTGTGTGTGTGTGTGTCCCCGTCCATGTGTGTCCCAATCTTATGTGCTCCGTTAGAAGTTTCACCCAGATTGAACATATATCTAGCACTTTGGAAACTAGGTCAAAAGTCTCTACTAAAAGAGTTTATTTTACCAAACGGGGAAATATGGTTCATCTACCATGATTAATTCCTAACAAATCTATGTTGGCTGCTACTGATTGCACCATTTACCATTAGATAATTGCAGGTCGTTTTAATATATTTTTTACTATTTATTATCCATCTTTCTTTAAAAGTAATAATTCTGCAAATCGTATAATGGGAAACTGAGCTTTTGATTCTGTTTGTACCTCTCCGTATGCATAAGTGACATTTAAGCACTAATGTATGGCATTATCATCCATGATCGCTTAACAGCGTACTTCCTAGAGTAGGAAAACTAATGTCTCTTTGGGGAGAGAGAAACCTAGATCACAAAGCTATTTTTCAAATGCTAGCTACATCAGCGTATTTTAAGACTCAGATCTTGTTAATTATTGAAAATTCTGTGGTATAATTCTTGTAAATAATGTTGTTTAATATGCCTTCTAGAAGAACTGAAATGTATATCTTGCATGTAGTTTCTTTTCATTTAAAGTTTAATATGACATTTTTGTTTATACAATACAAAATCATTCCCTCGGCGTTACCCTGTCTTGGAATGCAACCCGTTGAGGATATACAGCAAGAAAAATGAGATTATTTGAAGGGGGTGGGGATTAAAAGTGAGACAATCTGCAATTAGTTAACAAAACTGGAGTTACAGTTCAAAGGCATCCAGAAAGTTGTTTGTTGCTCTTGCACTGTGATATCATTCTACGTGGTGTTTCATGGAATAGCATCGGAAACAAAGACAGGATCCTTCTCAGAAGGACCTTTCAATATAAGACAGAAACGTGGAGAAGCAAACAATTCTACGTTTTGAACTGGTTGTAATCTTAGGTCTGAGGAAAATATTCACTGCAGTCAACTGTAATAATACTAAATCATGGTTTAGCGTTCTATTAAATGCAAGCAGCTTTGAGTCTTGGGCTTACATATGCTCCCTTTCCCCTCCATGGGGAGAGAAGGATATTGGAAGCTCCCATTCCTTGTTTGCAAGAAACCACAGTTGGATGTTTTGTCCAAACACAGCAAATTCCAGCCTTTCGGTTGCTACTAAATTAGAGCAGAAGCATTCAGTTACTGTTCCCAAGGGCGTGAGGAAGGAGTGCTTGAGCCCAAAGCTTGGACCTGTAATGCTACACCAGTGTTCTGTATGAACAGTAGTTGATCAAGCAAAGGTCCCAGTTTGGTGCAGAGGGAAAAGTCCAACATTACATGTGCCTATGTAAGCTTTTTTAAAAAAAATAAGTAAATCAGTTTTCAGTACATAGCTTCTTAATCCATTGTGCACTCTCCTGCTTAGAGCTTTGTTGCAGTCTGTAGAACCTTAAAGCACAGTGAATTAAGTTTCCTCACATTAACCAAAATAAAGAGTTTCTTGGTGATCCACTGACCAAAGTTTTCTGCCTTAGACACTCAAGTTTTGAAACTTGAGGGCAGCAGAGCAGTTGGTGATGGCTCCTATGTAAACATTGTTTAATGGAATGGAATCGTGGCACTTTTCCGGTGTAATGAATTACTGATAATCAAACTGTGGCTTTTTAGCCATTCTGCATTTATTACTAATAAGACTAATGGTGAGCGTGTAGGCACCTCCATTAGTACATGTGGTAGTTACTCTTGGCAGTTTTAACACTCGGAGCTGTTCCATTTCAAACCCAATCACTTTATGTTATAACTCTCTTGTCTGTTCCTTGTTTTGGCAGTTGAATCGAAGTGATAGCGACAGCTCAACCTTGGCCAAAAAATCCCTTTTTGTGAGAAATGCCACTGAACGGCGGAGCTTGAGAGTTAAAAGGGTATGTGCTGTCTGATCATTTGCTGCTCACTTTTCCATTTCACTGCAAACACTTTGCTAGATTAAAGAGTTTCTTCCACAAACTGAAGTTGCTTCCTGTGGTTTATTCTCATTCCAGGAAGCCCTGGCTTCCCATTAATATTTGAATGAAGCCCAAACGAAGTTGTGGCGCTGATCTTTTCTTTTTTTTTTTTTAAGCCCATTTGTGCTTTAGTTGTGCTCAGATAGGGGAAACAGTGAATTGAGCTAGAGAACAACCTGAGTCAGAAAATCATGGCTGCTGCCAACAAGTTTTCAAGTGGTTGAGAAGAGGGCACCATTTGCTGTGGGGTAGTGCCTGGGGGAGTGGGAACTAAATTCCTATTAAATTATTTCTGGGTCAGCCACTTTCTGCCTACAACTTACCCTTCACCTATTACCACTATGAGTAAAACTCCAGGCAATTGCATTTCAGTGCCTAGTAGAGTCGGTCGGCATCTTGGATTTGCCACCAGTGTTCTGCTCACTGCTGAGCACTTGGTGGGGCGATGGTCACTGCCACAAAAACAAATTCCAGAGATGTGCTTGATGGTGTAGTACAATTTAAAAAGGGGGGGGGGATAGTTGAGCAAGGCAGTTGTTGGGGGTCTCATGAAATGGCACGTTGCCACAGACCTCCTCAACCTGCCCCTTTCCCTGCATCTACTGCTTTTCCCTTCAAGGTGGTAAATACTGTCTGGGAATCCCAGATGGAGGTGGAGGCTGCAGGTACAGTAGTGGATGAGAAAGGAATTAAGGGCCTTCCCTGTTGCGAAATTTGTCCCTATCATGTAATGGTCTTTGCCTGGAATCATAGAGTTGGAAGGGACCCTGAGGATCATCTAGTCCAACCCCCTGTAATGCCGGAATATGCAGCTGTCCCATATCAGGACCAAACCTGCATCCTTGGCATTGTCAGCACCCCCTCTAACCAAATGAGGAAAAACTTCTTAATTTTCAGGACAACTGAAGGATAATGGAACTGTGGTATTTAGTCTGACCACAGCTTTGTGTGCGTAAATCTATACACAAAGTACATACATATGTTTAATATTATTTATTGAACTTTGTGTTTTTTTAATGAAATGTAAACTAAAAATGACTTATAATATAACATAAAAATGAAAACCTATATAAAGCTAAAGCAAAGTAAAAACTGAATACACTGATATACAGGGGGAAAGCTGTCTAATACAAAAAGATAAATAAACCTGGCATGCTTTATGTAGGTATGCTGACATCACCTTGAGAAGTTTTCATTCCGGGTTTTAAATTCATTCTTATGTTTTTGGGATTCCTGAAAACTGTAGCCTGCCTGCCAGCCTAACATGCGAAGAGCAACGCAAGAGTGCCCTGTTCGCACCTCTCTGGATTTGGAGCTGGACCTCCAGGCTTCTCGCACGCGGCAGAGTCGCCTGAATGACGAACTGCAGATGCTGCGTGACCTGAAGCAGAAGCTGGAGGAGATGAAAGCGAGAGGAGAGACAGAGCTTCCTCCACGGGTGTTGGAGGATGAAAGGTTCCAGAAGCTGTTGAAACAAGCTGAAAAACAGGTAGAGACATCAAATTGCTCATCTCTAAATGAAAGAGAAGCATGCACATGAAGGTACAATGGGATGTAGCCAGGGCTTTTTTTCCTAAAAAAAATGTTTAGGGATACTCTCATTTTGGCTGCTCCTTCTCCCTCCAACCCCCGGATGAGGGGTTTGAGGCAGAGGCGGTGCTGAGAAGATGGGAAGACCCCCAGCGACAACGGTGGTGGGGTCGGCTTGAGCGAGGGGGACGAGCGCTCGCCCGTTGGCTCTAGCCCGGCCAGAGGAGAAGGAGGAGCGCCGTTGCCTCCACCGCAGCTGCCCCAGACTCCCCTCCCTGGGCACCGGCAGGGAGAATGATGGCGCTCCAGTCTGCACTGCTACTGCAGAGACAACTGGCATGTCAATCTGTCCATGAGTGGTCGGGGCAACACAAAATATTTAGGGGTACATGTCCCCCTAGAAAAAAAACACTGGATATAGCCAATGATGTTGCTTAGCTGATGGTAAGGCTTCCTCAACGAAATGGGAAGGGAAGCAATTCCCAGCAATTGCCCTGTGCCCCTGGTGCCTCTCCCTTAAATCTGCAAGTGGAAGTCGCTAATGGAAGAGGAACACTGGATGCAGTCCAATGGGCTTAAGCATACCTAATTCTGTTAGATGTGGGCTATTTTCTCCCATACATAAGAAAAATGTTCCAGTTGGTATTTTGTCCCCCTCACCCCCACCCTTCAACTTATTTTAAATACACTGGTATCTTGGAAGTCGAACGGAATCCGTTCTGGAAGTCCGTTTGACTTCCAAAATGTTCAGAAACCAAGGTGCGGCTTCCGATTAGCTGCAGGAAGCTCCTGCAGCCAATCAGAAGCCGCGTCGGACATTCGGCTTCCAAATAACGTTCGCAAACCGAACACTTGTTTCCAGGTTTGCAGCGTTGGGAGCCAAAATGTTCCGACTCGCTAGGCATTTGCGAACCGAGGTATCTAAGTTCTGAAGTTGATTTTTTTTCTTAATACTGAGTGCATAATTATTATTTTTCGAAGAGCTAGAAATGATAACCTGTTCTGAAGTCTATAAAATTCCTTTCTTACTGTTCAAGTCTTATGTACATCTGTAGATCTTCAAAAGCTTGCTTGGATCATCTTCTGCAGTTTTGCAATGTTTACTCCAGAAGGCAAAGCTGTGCTTACTGTAGAAATTCGGTGTCCATTAAAATGCAAAAGTCAATAGGCACTTTAGGGCTTTTAGTGTACTAAAGTAAAAAGTTGAGACAGGCAGTAAGATACCAAATACTTTATTAACACAGCAGGGGGGCATTTAATAAAACTAATCAACATCACAGGAAGTAAATAAATGAAAGATGGTTTGGGGTGTTTGAGATATTAGACACTCTTAATTGCCACAAGGGTTTTCAAAACACTTGGCTGAAGAACATTGCCTGATTATAAAATCCAGACCATACCTGCTTCTTAGTTCATCCTAAGGACTGATTTTAAATGAGATACTGGGTGTGCAAAAACAGGCTTTGCGTGGCTTGGCATCTCATTTAAAAAGCTTTCCATCCATCTGCCAGCCTCTGCGACACAGAGCTTGCATGCCAATAGAGCTGCCTTCTGGGCCATAAGCTTCAGATGCACCAGCACATGGATTAAAAGCCCTTTAAAGGACATGCCAGGAAGTGTGAAGTCCTTTTCATGCATCTTGTTTAAAAATTGGCCCCAAGTCATTTTAGCTGCGGTGCCAATATGTCTTATTTTGTAAAATGAACAATGCACAACTTCCAGCTGCAGTATGCACACCTCTCATCTGCTTGCAAGTCCACCCTGTGTCCCATGAGCAGAGCATGTTGTGTTGAAGACATTTTGTGAGGTGCGCTCTTCTCTCTCTCTCTCTCTCTCTCTCTCTCTCTCTCTCTCTCTGGCTTCTTGAATCCTGTCATATTGTCATTTGGTACCTGTTAACTGTAATTTTGTTCCCTCACCAGGCTGAACAATCAAAGGAGGAAAAAAAACAGGGTTTAAGTGCTGAAAAACTGATGAGGAAAGCGTCGAAGGATGTGTGCCGGTTGCGAGAGCAAAGCCAGAAGGTTCCTTTGCAGGTGCAGTCATTCAGGTAAAGAGACCCCTGATTCCTTGGAGCTGGAGAAAAATCTTTGACAGTTTCTCAGCTGGCCTTCCCATCTTATAGATGCACCTTTCTAGAATTAGTTGATGCCATGCAATTAACTATTCAATAAATGCAATTCAGATATGCCATAAGATGTCTTCAGGGCATGCTTTGTGATGTGGTTTCTGAGCATCGGGAAGAAGGTGCAGTGATTGGAAGTGGAATCTGCAGCTCCGAGTGCTGGAGCTCAAGGCATTAATGGTTTCATCAGTAAATCTTCACCCCAGTTCCATCCATTTACGAGCCAAATGACTTCAAATAACCCAGAGGAAACAGCCAACCAAATAGACATAGCTCTGTGATTCCCCTTGGCAGAATGCAAGTACAGTGGAACCTCTACTCCCGACCACAATCTGTTCCAGAGGCCCGTCCTTATGTCGAAACGGGTCGCTGGTAGAAGCGCAGGCACATTCGGTGGCATCCCGCTTCTGTGCAGGTGCAGACGACGGCAGCTGCTTCTGCACATGCACAAATCATGGCAAACCCGGTGTTTACTTCCGGGTTTGCCACGGTCACAACTTGGAACGGACCTAAGTAGAGCAGGATGTAAGCAGAGGTTCTACTGTAGAGGTGTAGTAGAACTGATTTTATTTTCCCCAAGTCCAGCAAGAAAACAGATGTTTTTCTGTCCAGAGAGCATGCTTGCTGTTTTTCTATTGGCTGTAAAGTTCCCTCAGCTGATGTGCCGTATTTTTCGCTCTATAAGATGCACCCGACCATAAGACGCACCTAGCTTTTAGAGGAGGAAAACAAGAAAGCAAGCAAAGCCTCTTGAGCAAAGAGGGAGGAGCACTCCAGCTGCGCTCAAGAGGTTTGCGTGGCTATCCCTGAAGCCAGAAGAGCAAGAGGGATAAGTGCGCACCGATCCCTCTTGCTCTTCTGGCTTCAGCGATAGCTGCGCAGCCTGCATTCGCTCCATAAGACGCACACACATTTCCCCTTACTTTTTAGGGGGGGGGAGTGCGTCTTATAGAGCAAAAAATACGGCAATCTCCAGCAGATAGAATTCTTGGTTTGTGGCAGGAGACTCAGGTGGTCAACATGCATGCCAAATGCATGGGGAACGACAAGCAGGCAGACACAGACATTCAGTTGGCTAAAGAGAGATTTGTCCTGAGAACAAAACCTAAGTGGATTGACAGCCTGAATAAATGCAGCAATGCAGAGTTAGATACCAGACTACCTTCCTTAGTAAGGCATGTAGCCCCAGATGAACAGAATACCATGGGGCCCTTGATAGAGGGAGGGAAGTCAAAGATTCACCCAGATAGCCTTATTCAACAGTAGCTAAGGGAGGCATTGCAAAAGGGAGGGCTGAGGCCTCTGTAATTTGAGCCCTGCTCCAGTAGTACAGTTTAATTAATAATAATTTTTTAAAAAAATTATACCCCCCAATCTGACTGAGTTGCCCCAGCCATTCTGGGCGACTTCCATCACATACAAAAACATAATAAAACATCAAGCATTAATAATAACAATCTGATCCAATATAAAAAGTCGCAGTAACTTTAAAATACAGTGGTACCTCGGGTTACATATGCTTCAGGTTACAGACTCCGCTAACCCAGAAATAGTACCTCGGGTTAAGAACTTTGCTTCAGGTTGAGAACAGAAATCGTGCTCCTGTGGCCCAGCGGCAGCAGGAGGCCCCATTAGCTAAAGTGGTGCTTCAGGTTAAGAACAGTTTCAGGTTAAGAACGGACCTCCGGAACGAATTAAGTACTTAACCCGAGGTACCACTATAATCAGTTTATTCCAAAGGATTGAATTATACAGAGATTTGCTTGGATGGGTGGAAAATGGTTACTCAGTTCTTACATTGCTTTTACTTTGCATGTTTGAGTTCACTGTGATTTCCTTTTTTTTTTTTTTAACCACTTAAAATGTATTTCCTCTTCCTTCTTTTTTAAGGGAGAAGATTGCATACTTCACAAGAGCAAAGATCAGCATACCATCTCTGCCAGCTGATGATGTCTAACTATGCTTCTCCCCACAACCTGTTTTTCTACTCGTTCATCTTTTTTATTTTAAGATGACAGTTTTTTGTAGTATAGTCCCATGATTAAAAAAAGCCTACTGTTTTACATCCAAGCCTAGATACTGTTTGTAAAAAAAAAAAAAAAAAATACAGTACATTATGTGGTGGTATATATTATGTGCTGGTAGATTTTATATATGCATATACATATGAATATATATCTATATAAAGGCAAGAGAAAGCCTCCTCTCTCTTCCCCTGCCTAAATCTTCCACACCAGAAAACCAAAGTAGAATATTTCTGGTACATGATGCTAATTTTGTACAGTTTGTATGTCTTACAGATATGCTACTTTTTTGTAAAGATGGATCAAGGAACAAAGGATGTACCAAGTGTGTATATCCTGTTGAACTGCACTGTGTTGAGAAATATTGTGTTCAACAGGCGGTTTCGTTTCACTGTTTTTTTCACAAGAGCAGACTGTGAAGATGGCTGTTAGGCCATGCAATATTTTTGTACAAAGTGTGATTTTTTTTTGTAGCTAGCAGCAAGCACGAGTCCTCTTCCAAAACAGCAAGACTGCCTCATGCAAACAGGTGCTGTTTATATTTGTGTCACCCACCTTGGAACTTTCAATGTTGAACCCAGTTCTTTTCCTTTCTGTCTTGGTATGAAGGAAGCGGCATGGGATACTGAGTTGCAGGAGTATTATTTTGTGAATGTACTGGAGTTTGGGCTATATTTGGGGTTTTCCTAATGTTTTCTGCATCTATAACCTGGGAAGTAATATGGGGCAAGTCTGTAACCCTGAAATGTGTCTATAAACTGAAACTACCCAAAGGGCAGCTGTTTTCCGAAATGGGACTCAGGTTCACGCACAAAGTATTTAAACCTGAGCTGAAAGATAAACTGAAATATAAAACTAACCCTTGAATATAAAATAGTTTGTTTAGTATTACAGCCAGTAGCCTGTAGGAAAAGTCAAGTTGATAAAGCCCAAACAGACCCATGCAATTTTCAAAGGAGTGGTTCTTAGGAAATTCATTGCTCTTAAGTACCGTGTGTGTGTGTGTGTGTGTGTGTGTGTGTGTGTGTGTGTGTTTCTTCTAAGAAAACTCATGATATGAAGCACTTAAAATGATGTGTTTAATTATGGCACAATAAGCATGATCAAGGTATCTATGGAATTGGAACCTTAACTTGCTTAAACAGGAATTTGTATTGATAAAAGGTAAAAGATGATATGAATGTGCTTGTCAGAATTCAAACTGGTAACAATCTGGTTACTTTTAAAAGAGGCATATATCTGCAGATGTGTCATGTGTATATTAGCACTACCAGTGATGGGCTCTGAATGTCACTGGGAAGCACATTGCTGATCAAGTCTGAGGTCGTCACAGTGGGGCTTGGCAAAGCTCTGTCTACTTTCAGCTTGGCGGCTGCTGTGATGAGCAGCCCAGAGGAGAGCACTTGAGAGAACAAGCAGCAGTGAGCTACTTTTGCTGAATCAGGCCTGAAATCCTATGCACACTTAGTAGAGTGCAAACTCCACGGAACTCAATAGGTCTTTTGTGTAGGCATGTATAGGATCAAACTGTAAGCCTCATAAATATTGCTTACAAAAGATGGGCTTTCAGACACCATTTTGCAAGATGGCTGAGCTGTTTGGAAGCATTTTGATGAGCACAAATAAATGGCTGGTTATGTATATGAATCATAAGTGCACACACTAAATATGAAATCCAGCAAGGAAACAAAAGGGCTAGAACACTGACCATTTTGCAACATTACTATAAATTATGTCATATTTTATTTTTGCCAGAATGTAATTGTCTCATTGAAAGATTAGGGGAACATAACTAAAATATGTTTGTTGCCATCTTTGGAAATCCTGATGGGGGGGAAAACTTGTGCCTTAATTTATTTTTGTAAATCTCCCTAAGTGTTCTCTTATTATGCAGAAGTCTGTGTAATTATTCAGATTCTTCAAACCTGGAGGTAGTCAGTAAACTAACTGTGCCCCCTTTTTCTTTACCTCTCCTTTTAGGCCTAATCTAAACACATACACGCCATGTATTCTGATGAGGTCAATCTCTAAAAGCTAAAGTTTCAAATTGTTTAATATAGAAATGAAGTTTGACTGTTTCAGCTTCTCAGTTTGACAATATAAATGTTTGTAGAAATGATGTATAGAGCTGTATCTTGTGATTTATTTATTTTCAGTCTTATTTATGTACTGCTTAATATAGTTCAGTTCTGGCCATTTAAAATTTACGGGTTTAAAAAAAAAGCTACTGTGAGAAATGTATACAGCTTTCTGGTTTCTTAGCAGAGAAGCTGTTCATACATACACACAGAGAGAGAGAATTTCAGAGGGAACCAAAAAGGATTCTCTGATAAATCATGAATATTGGCAGAAATAATATTGTTGGTAGTTCTGCAAAATTTGCTCATTTATAAAATGAGAGCAATTGTCACTGCAGTAATACATCTTCTGACTTCGTCAGACTACAGTAATATCAACTCATTTTTAGGAATAAATTTTGAACTGTTCTGGGTTTGTTGGTTTGTGTTTTGAACTCAGTTTATATACAGTAATGAAATAACATTGGTGAGACACTGATAAAAAAAATACCAGCCACATTTCATGTTATACAGATACTGCTTTTATTGTAAGATTTACCCTTCATAGGATATAAGAAACATAATAATCCTCATGTTCCCATTATCAGTATGTTAGTACAGTTCTATATAACAAATTTTAAGTATTACAGGTACAAGGCAATATTATTTTTTTAGCCAACTGAACAAAGTATATAGCAAATCATTTATAGAATGAAAATCAAATTTCAACTTTTTGCCTTCTTGTTACATTTAAGTAAAAAAATGCTCAGGACTGAACTAAATATTTAATCAGGTTATATCACGAATGTCTTTCTGTGCTAATGTTGTCTGTAAACGTGCATATGTACATCACCTAGATTAACTTTCATCTCTGCACTTTCCATGTGTTTCAGTGATTTGGAAAAAAAATACAGTTTTTTAACAAAGCTTTTGTGCTCATTTGTGTTCTTTTGTTGTTTTTTTACAAAAGCAGCCCAGAAGTTTTGATTTTTGCATACAAAAGACTCCTTGGTGTTTTTATAAGACTTGGACCATGTAATATTGGTGGTAAAGTGATCAATATTATCAATAAAATGCATACCCCCATGTAAAATGCATGGGCTGGCAGTAATATGTGACAATGTCTGCATGGTTCTGTTCTGACAGCCACAACTGAAAAATCGGGTGTTATATCAAGACAGTGACCTGCCTCTAAAATCCAGAGTCATACTTATGCCCTTTTTCTTGGGATATAATTGAACAAAGCTTCTTCTTTTTATGGAGGCCAAAAAAATCACTGCAATTTTGCAGAATGGAAAATTCTTTTCAGTCAATATAATTTTTTTACTGTTCTTCTGAATGCTGGAAACTTTTAGGAATAGATTGGGCAAATAGCAACTGTTTAGTTTATAATCTTAAACTCCTGACAGTTTTACCACTATTCCAGCAGAAACAGGAATTCATTATGTGACAAATAATTTGATGTTATGCAATATCTCAAGTTGTGTGATAGGCAGCTAGTTTTGCAAATTGAATTATCATGGAAACATAGATACCCCAATAAACAAACATAGAATCGCTTAGGTTTTGGGAATTTTCACTCAAAATCTGAACATTTTCTATCAGGCAGAAGCTTTTTCCTTTTAAAAGAAAAAGTTAAAGGAAGCATGCTTTTCTAAAGCACTTGTTCATCAACATCCCTCTGTCATCCTTAAGATATTAGTTTACCATGACTGTATTGTCGATTTCAATGTTCTGATGATATCTTGAATTTCTGCCATGACCTAATGGATTGCAGAATTATGATGAATGAATCTCTGATGAAAGATGGGCAGAGAAACAGGAATCTACTAAAGTAACAAATAAACACTATACCCATCTGGTGGCAATCTTTTGAATAAGTGTCCTACCAAATTTCTGCAATATGGGTACACTAAGTAAACTGGAACAAGACAAACCTTGGAATCAGTCACAATGGCACTTGTGTTGTTGTTTTTTTGTCCCTCTGGTGTCCTATCTTCAAGCAATTATCCATTCATCACAGATGCTAAAATTCTCTAAATTTTGACTTCTTCAGGCAAAGCTAAAGGAAAAATATTAACATTTTTTACACAATTCTTCTTACATGGTTCCTTCTTGGAATATTCACATGGTACTGTTGGCACCTTGCTTCAAATCATATAAAACCCAAAGCTATTCCAGCCTTGCAAGTTATTAAACACCCTAGCTATCGTTTCCTATTAAATACTGTAAAGTTTTCATAAATTGCATCGTCGGAGTTGTAAAAGCTGTGGCGTTAATTTCTGAACTTGCTGCAGTTACATCTTTTGGAAGTTATGTTAATACTGGCTATAAACAGATGTTCACATTCTCACACTGAAATTCTACTTGGTTTTGCTAAAGAACATGAAGCCATATTTCATATTTGCTGACACAGAAATACTTTGCACATAAAGAAACAGTGCCAAGCCATTGTTTCAAAGAAAGAAAGCCCCATTCTCCACTGAACCTGAATAACGAACTATGGTGGTTGTTTTTTTGGTTTCTATTCAAATAACAATAGTCAATCCCTTTCTAGAATAGCTTTTCAGCGTCTGATGGCATTAATAAATTAAACAACGTAATACAAAGCTACTTAATAAAAGTTAATTTAGATTGCATGGGACACGAATGAAGCAATCCCGCTCCTTCAAGCTGTAAACTAAAGACGACACTGCCTTCATGTAGTAAAATAAATGTAGAATTTATCAGGTTTTAGGAAACACATTGTGATTATGCATGCTTAAAACTCAACTATTTACATAGAGAAGAACAGCATTGATTATTTACAAGAGCAACATTTAACACATTATCTCACAGGTTGTTTTCTGTTTGCTACTAACTTACATATATAGATATATAAAAATAGGTAGACTAGAACTAGAGCGTTCAGATTAAGGAGTGAGGGGGACTTTGCATTTCCCATGTGTTAAGATGAGTCACTCGTTATTCCATAGATGATATCACTGAAATCATTTAAACATTTTGCCAGTGTTGCAGGACAATTTGTAACTAATATTAAAAGTCTTTTTGCATGAATTAGATTTGTTTCTTGCAGCAGAAACCTACAGGCAGGATAGTTCCTTGTACTTTTTGACTTGAGGAAATTCAGTGGGCCATAGAAATAAATTACTAGCTTTAGTAGTATGAAGCTGTGTAATAAGAGGTATCATATTACATTTTTTTCTGTCTTAACTTGAACTTGGGATGCTTTTTGTTTTTACATTTTAAACGAATCAGATAAAATCTACATAGTGGTGATTTTTTACACAGTCATTTTAATCTCATCCTGTTGGTGAAGTCAACATTCTCAGTTTTGTAATGAGTGAGGAGGGTAAAACACAGCTCTTGAAAGAAAAAGCGCAGGAAGAAAATTTAGACGCCCAAGTGTAATGAATCTGCTAAGGAACAAAGAGTCCTTTGAATCTTAATTGGAACAAGGTTCTGGCTCGTGTGTTTTAAGTGTCTGAAAATGAAAGAAGAATCCTCCTTTCTGTCTCTCTCAAACTCTTAGGCTTTTGGGTCTGTTGTTACTTTCCAGGTGCTGACAGTTATCTTGCTCTTCTGCCACTGTATAATGGACCGAGGATGAGTGCACATCAGCAGAACAGACAGTGCAATTTAGCATTGAGCCTCCTAAGATGAGACAGAATCCAGCAAACCAGCCTACAAACAGTGCTTCCCCAAAGTCCCACCTGGGAACGATGTCTGGAATATTCTCATCCCAGAATTCCTGCACAGTGGTGTGAGCAACCCAGGAGACTGGGACTATGGCTGTGACTCCTGATATCCAGAAGAGTATTCCTCCCAACAGCAGTAACCTCCTCTTTAGGTCCAGTTGATGTTCACCAATCTTCAAGCAGTCCAGTCCGAAACCTGAGAGCAAGAGGCCTGAAAGTCCTAATCCATTAGATACAAACATCAGAATCCTAGAAATTTTGAGCTCTGGAGGTAAAGCCAAAAAAGAATCGAATTCCTTGCACTGCATTCCCCCTTCTTCTTGAACTACACAGGCTTGCCAGAGTCCCATTGTCCAGATCTCCAATTCATTCAATTCCAAGTTGAGATTCTTCCACTGAGGTAAATAGGTAGTGAGGCAGGATAACACCCATCCCAACAAACAAAATAAAATCCCAGCTAACTGCATCATGGTTCGGTACACTAAAGCCATTCTAAAGGCAGAAAACGCCTGGCCGGAAAATCTTGGCCAACTCTATAAGACTTGCTACTTTATATGGCGGCTGCAGCTCTGATGATCTTTAGCTCTTTCATGCCCTGAATATAAACTTTTGCATATTAACCCTTTCCGAGCTCTGAAATGCGTTTTTGTTCTTCCTGAATATAATGTTTCTTGTAAAGGACGAAGGACTCTGCTTAACCATGAGTTAGGTTTTGTGATAAGGATTTGATCTGCTACCTTCCAATTTGCTTGGTAAAATTATATCCCAATGCCTGGTGATTACAAGTCTGAGGATGAACAAAGAACGCTCTATCACCCCTAACCTCAAAAAAACAACAGAAATCTTTGTGCTTCAATACGGATTAATTAGATTTTAAGTGGTGATAAAAAACCAGCTCTGTCTGCAACAGGACTTCATTGTAATGGCTAAATCTGAGATTTCAGGGTTGCAAATCAAGGCCTTGTAAAGAAAGGTATACTGTTTTCCTATAATCTGTATTATTAGACTTCCTCAATATATGTATATATACACCCAAAGGCTTTCCTTCATTCTTCTTTTCTTTCGCCACCACAGAGAAGATTGCAAAAGATCTTTTTCATGTGCTTTATATAAAATTAAATTTAAATAGGCTTTGTTATACACCTGACCCTTTTAGAGCACAGTCAAGAAGCAGCGATACGTAAAGTAGGCTACAGGATCATTGTAGCTACATTCCTGAAATATCCATTGTGAATGACGGAACATTCCTCGTTTGTTTTAAAAAGTCAATTTTGGTTATCTTATTTTGTTTAGCAGTAGAGCATACCTTGCTTATCCCATATATAAATTTTATTTCTAAAAATATTTATATACTGCTGTATCATAATATATATATATATATATCAAAGACCTTTACAGAAATAAAAAGTAAAGCCATACAATAAACACAAAGAAAAAAGAAGTTAAAAGCAGACATCAATTAACTGTTGTGGAAGAATGTATTCTTAATTGCTAGCAATGGACTGGCAGAATAGTAACAGGTGTTTAAAATTTGTGACTATTTTGTGACCAGTTTCTATAGACAAAGCCCATGATCCATAGCATTGAATGCACAAGACAATCAACTTCTTGTGCTTCTCTGTGCATGGCACTTGTACAAGAACAAGAGTGTACACGAAGACTTAGCTGTGCAAACCGATTTGCACATGTGGAACAAATCACCCAGATACAGTTCTTCAAAAAGCTGCAAGCACACAATGATAATAATAATAATAATAATAATAATAATAATAATAATTATTTATTATTTATACCCCGCCCATCTGGCTGGGCCTCCCCAGCCACTCTGGGCGGCTTCCATAAAAACCAAAAATACAGTAAAATATCACACGTTAAAAACTTCCCTGAACAGGGCTGCCTTAAGATGTCTTCTGAATGTCAGGTAGTTGTTTATCGCTTTGACATCTGCTGGAAGGGCGTTCCACAGGGTGGGCGCCACTACCGAGAAGGCCCTCTGCCTGGTTCCCTGTAGCTTCGCTTCTCGCAATGAGGGAACCGCCAGAAGGCCCTCGGCGCTGGACCTCAGCGTCTGGGCAGAATGATGGGGGTGGAGACGCTCCTTCAGGTATACTGGACCGAGGCCGTTTAGGGCTTTAAAGGTCAGCACCAACACTTTGAATTGTGCTCGGAAACATACTGGGAGCCAATGTAGGTCTTTCAAGACCAGTGTTATATGGTCTCGGCGGCCGCTCCCAGTCACCAGTCTAGCTGCCGCATTCTGGATTAGTTGTAGTTTCCGAGTCACCTTCAAAGGTAGCCCCACGTAGAGTGCGTTGCAGTAGTCCAAGCGGGAGATAACCAGAGCATGCACCACTCTGGCGAGACAGTCCGCAGGCAGATAGGGTCTCAGCCTACGTACCAGATGGAGCTGGTAAACAGCTGTCCTGGACACAGATTTGACCTGTGCCTCCATGGACAGCTGTGAGTCCAAAATGACTCCCAGGCTGCGCACCTGGTCCTTCAGGGGCACAGTTACCCCATTCAGGACCAGGGAATCCTCCACACCTGCCCGCCTCCTGTCCCCCAGAAACAGTACTTCTGTCTTGTCAGGATTCAACCTCAATCTGTTAGCCGCCATCCATCCTCCAACCGCCTCCACTCACTCACACAGGACCTTCACTGCCCTCACTGGTTCTGATTTAAAAGAGAGGTAGAGCTGGGTATCATCCGCATACTGATGAACACCCAGCCCAAACCTCCTGATGATCTCTCCCAGCGGCTGCATGTAAATATTGAAAAGCATGGGGGAGAGGACAGAACCCTGAGGCACCCCACAAGTGAGAGCCCAGGGGTCTGAACACTCATCCCCCCCCACCACTTTCTGAACACGGCCCAGGAGGAAGGAGCGGAACCACTGTAGGACAGTGCCCCCAGCTCCCAGCCCCTCAAGACGGTCCAGAAGGATGTTATGGTCGATGGTATCAAACGCCGCTGAGAGATCCAGCAGAACTAGGAAACAGCTCTCACCTTTGTCCCTAGCCCGCCGGAGATCATCAACCAGTGCGACCAAGGCAGTTTCAGTCCCATGATGAGGCCTGAATCCCGACTGGAAGGGATCCAAATGGTCCGCTTCTTCCAGGCGTGCCTGGAGTTGTTCGGCAACGCTCGCTCTATCACCTTGCCCAAGAATGGAAGATTTGAGACTGGGCAATAGTTGGCCATTGTGGCCGCATCTAAAGATGGTTTTTTAAGAAGCGGTTTAATAACCACCTCTTTCAGTGGGTCTGGGAAGGCTCCCTCACGGAGGGAAGCATTCACCACCCCACGAAGCCCATCGCCCAGTCCTTCCCGGCTAGCTTTTATAAGCCAGGATGGGCAAGGATCCAGGAGACAGGTGGTTGGTTTCACTCGTCCAAGCAGCCTGTCCACATCCTCGGAGGTAACAGATTGGAATTGATCCCACTCAATGAAAGCAGTTCCTCTGAATTTAGGGGATCTGTTTCCAATCCAGAGAATATTATTTGTATTATGTTGCTCAGTCTATCTGCTTCCAAATAGGGTCTAGAAAACATTTTGACCTAAGGCTATTGAATCCATACAAAAAGCTTTACAAATATTATTCAAGGTGCAAGGCTCTGATGGGGGGGGGGGTTTGCAGATACCACCAAGAAAAAAGCGTTGAGTTCATCCATTTTAGTCCCAAAGGCAGGCATCTAAGAATTAAAACACATCAGAAGTTTCAAGTTCAGGGGAATGTTTGTCTAAACTGGTGTGTCTTCAAGAGCCGGTGGAATGCCAATACTGATGGGGTTGGCATTTCACAACACTGGTGCCATGTTATCACAAGCCAGTAATCAGGACATAGCAAATCAACTGGGTTCAATTTTTTGGTCTTCATGCCCTTACTGAGCAGTAGAGGGGGGAACAGTTTTCTAGGTTATTTAGGAGTGTGTGTGTGTGTGTGAGTAGCAGAACATTAAAACTGACAGAACCTTTAGCACTGCTGGGATATGTACCCAATAAAGAGCACCACCCAGGCTGTGATATTCTATGCCAGCTGTAGCCTCCAGACCAGCTGCAAGGGAAGCTCCACATGGGATGCTTTACACCAGTAATGTCTTGTTTGGACTATTGTTCGTCCAAATAATTCCTGTGCAAGAAAGGATGCAGTTGGCAAAAGCTGCTGAAGCTGATGCTCTTTGAAGCTGATGTCAGGTGCTCTTTGCCACAGAGGCTACATGGGCCTCAATGGACAACGATGAATCCAAGAAAAGTCCCAAGCTGCATACCTGCTCCATCAGATACAGTTCAACCCCACCTAGAATAGGCAAACTCCCCAATTATCAGGCCTGGGAACCCAATTCTCTTACCCACCATGTCTTTGATTGGCAGGGCTTCAACCTATTGGCCCTCATCCACTCCAGCACTGCAGCCAGCCGCTGGCTCAGCTTTCACCTGGCCTCTTCTGACTCAGATTTAATGTGGAAATAGACCTGGGTGTCATCAGAATACGGTGTGCCCCAAACATCTTGAGGATTGCTCCCAATGGCTTCATGCAAGATAACATTGGGGGCGAAATAGTGCCTTGCAGCACCCTGCCAATACAGCTCCCAATATGTAGTTATAGAATGCCCTAAGTACTGTAGGAGCAGAACCACCGGAAAACATTGCCTCCAACTTCCAACCCACAAGAAGGTAGTCCAGGAGGATACCCCACAACTTTGGGCATCAAAGGCATCAATGGCTACTGAGAGATCCTACAGCAAACTTGAGGAATGAGGTTATCACCCCTCTTTTATTGTCCATTCCAGGTCACCCAACCACTGCCACGGCGTCTTTTCTCTTGGCAGATCAAGATGAGCAGGTGACGACAGAGGTTGCAAGGTTTTTAGCTGGGTCAATTAGAATAAGATCCACTATTTGACTATTGATTCAAAACCCTAAAATATAATTGACTTTTTATTTCTATTATTGTATTTCTATTATTTCTATTATTGTATATCGTATTGTTGTTTTATTGCTATGGCCGATGGCTGACGCAAACAAAGATTCATTCAGATCCTACAGCAGCAAAAGCATCACACACACTTTCTCCAGGGAGATCATCCATCAGGGCAAAGTGAAATGAATACATAATATGTTTCTATAGGCTGAATTAGTTCATTTTTTTTAAAAAAGTTGGTGGTTAGAACACTATTCTGAAAGCGGGGATTTGAACTCCCCTTCTGGGAAGCCTATGGGTTCTTCAGAGATATCTCTTACTCCCCAGGCCACATGGCTGATTGGGTGCTCCAGTTGGAATAACATTTCTTCCTTTCCCGCCTGGCTCTATCTTTGCGGGAGATGATTTTCAGGCTGCCTATGTTTCATCTTGAAGTGTGTCAAAGCCCTGGAATGTGTGGCCGTTGCAGTCCAGTTGCTGCCCTCTTGTCCTCTGCTCCATGGTAGTCTGCACTAAGGAAGTGGTCTCTTTGTAGCTTTGTGGTTGTTCATTGTATTGGTTGCATATGTACAGGATTGCATATGATACAGCATATGTTGATGTCATAAGGGAAGCTGACTCACCCAACTGGTCTCACACATCAGTTGGTGTGTCCCATGCCTGGTACAGTAATAAGGGAGACTTGCTGACATGCAACAACATGACTGGTGGGTAGGAGGAGATATGCTAGGGGTGTCTGTGGGTATTGCTACATTGGCAGAAATTGTGTTGCTTTAGGTCATTGGTAGGCAAACTAAGGCCCGGGGGCCGGATCCAGCCCAATCGCCTTCTAAATCTGACCCGCGGATGGCCCAGGAATCAGGTTGTTTTTACATGGGTAGAATGTGTCCTTTTATTTAAAATGCCTCTCTGGGTTATTTGTGGGGCATAGGAATTTGTTCATCCCCCCAAAAAAAAATACATTCCAGCCCCCCACAAGGTCTGAGAGACAGTGGGTCAGCCCCTGCTGAAAAGGTTTGCTGACCACTGGGTGCTGTTTCAGCATAGGATTGCAACTATATTCGCACTAGTGTGAACCCTAGGATAGTGGCTAGCATCTTAGTTGGACCACTGCTTCGCCTGCCTTTTCAAAAAGAAAATATTTAACAGCAAGGTAAAAGAAAGCATGGTGGTGCTTTACAGTATATTATGCACCCTCGAAATCCTGTAACAAAACCCAGCAGAATCTTATAAGGAACAAAAGACACAGGAAAGTAAAGATTAAGGCATATGTGAAGTGATGAAAGGTTAGAGTTAAAGCTCTAATCATTTTAGGAATGTTGGTTGTACTTTGCATTAACTTTTTAGTACAGTGGTACCTCAGGTTAAGTACTTAATTCGTTCCGGAGGTCTGTACTTAACCTGAAACTGTTCTTAACCTGAAGCACCACTTTAGCTAATGAGGCCTCCTGCTGCCGCTGCGCCACCGCTGCACAATTTCTGTTCTCATCCTGAAGCAAAGTTCTTAAGCTGAAGCACTATTTCTGGGTTAGCAGAGTCTGTAACCTGAAGCGTATGTAACCTGAAGCGTATGTAACCTGAGGTACCACTGTATAGATTCATCAGGTTTCCCCTTCAAAAGTAGGCCACAACATGCTGCAAGTTGCTTCCTCACAAATATCCCATTAAACAAATATAAAATGCTATGTTGTTTAAGAGGGCTACCAATCTAGGAATAAACAGCTCAGCGATCACTCTGAAATCCTGCGTGAATAGTACACTCCTGTCATGGAAGTTAATTTAAGCACTTGGACTCGTATCAGTATTTATGGCGTGTATAAAATGTTGCCCAAGAGTACGTTCAAGCTAATGCCTTCAACAATACAACCTGTATTTTGGAGGGAGGTTTGTAACAAAACAGTGGCCCTGTTTCTGCGCAGTGTATACTTGCCCAGTGCACTCTGTCTGCAAGACACAATTTACCTGGTGAATAAGGAAGGGTTCTTAAGGCAAAATTCATTCTCGTTACAGAGGGAGACATATGAAGCCATGGGTCTGTGGGATCTCTGCATGGCTTTGGGTGTTTTTTTGGGGGGAGGGGGTCTCACTCTGAGGTCCTGGTTAGCCTGTCCCCTGCAGCAGTGCAGCTGCGATTCCTGGTGGTAGGTATTTGTGTCTGGAGACCTGAGGCAGGCACTTTCTGCAGGGTCCTTGGAAGAAAAGTTTCAGCAATATGCATATCCCACTTGGGCATGATCCTTAGCTGTTTGAGCGCATTGCCCTTTCACTCATATTTAGGATTTTACCTGTCTGGTATTGTACAAGGATTTGGTGCAGAACCCTAAGCCCTTTGCAGCTAAGGGGGCAGAAGGGCAGTATTGGGTAGCAGCAGGTGTGGCCCATCCCTTTTCGCCAGCTAAGGCAAAACAAGAACGTTTCACCCAGCACACGCACAATGCCCACCACCTCACTGAATGGGGTTGCTCAGCTGCAGCTTCCAGGTTCTGGTGAAATCTCACAAGAGCCGAAGAGATTTCACAGGACTCTCGCTGGAACCCAGAAGCCACTGCAGCTGTTTCTCTGGTGGGGACACCAGTGGAGGTGACCCTTGGATTCTGCCACCTGATGTGGCTTCCTCATTCTACCTTATGGATGGCCTTGGCTTTGTGTGGCATTCATGAGTGTCTGCAGGGAAGAAGGGGCCGAGTGCTTGCCAGCTCATCCACAAGAGGTTTGGAGTGATCTCTGAAACCACTCCTTTTGTGGCTGCCAGTCTCAGACTCGCCGCACTTTTCTGAAGGAGAGCTTTTCTGGACCAACAGGTAGGTCATGTGAATGCTGCTCATTCTGATCCAATGACGCTACTTTTCCAGAAATTACAAGATTTGGAAAGCTTAGAAAGACAATGATAATGTACATAAAGGAGTGGTGATGCCTTTTTGAGATAGCAGGTATACCCTGATTTTTGAGGAGCAGATGGGAGCAGTGGCCAAGACTAGAAACCAAAAGTAAACCAGCAGAATAGAAATCACAGACCCTCCAAGTGTCCTTATTCTCCAGGGACAGTCCTGGATTTACAAAAGCTGTCTGTGTTTCTGATTTGATCCCAGAATGTCCTGCTTTTCCTTAGGACATCCCTATTTTCATTGGAGAACTGTTGGAGGGTATGGAGTTCTGAGAACTCCCGAGCTAAGAAGATAAGTAACTATACAAGCTTTAGAAGGTAGCCCTGTATAGGGGAGTGTTTAAAACGTTTAATATATTATTATTTATATATATATGTTGGAAGTTGCTCAGAGGGGCTAGGGCAACCCAGTCAGATGACAAGGTATAAATTATAAATGGTTGTTGTTGAATAGGATGTCCCTATTTTGATCAGAGGGTATGCTGACATAGGTAGTGCAAGTCCTTTTCTGATAAAGTTATACACCCACTGTCAGTATGCTTCTCAATACCAGATGCTGGGATTCACAGGTGAGGAGAGTGCCGCTTGCCAGCTTCCCATCGGCATCTGGTTGGCCACTGTGAGAACAAAATGCTGGACTAGATAGGCTTTTGCCCCACTCCAGCAGGCTCTGCTTAAGTCCTTATGATTGCTTCATTTACTTTTGAAATTAATTAAATGTGCAAATGCCAAAACCCATAATACTGTATATCAGCAAAACTACTCAGTCTGGTTTAAATATAATAGATGAGTTGGGGGGAGGGAGATATTTAATACGGTTTTCTTTATAACCATGAAAAATGTATCTTGAAAAATTAACCAGTTTTTCCATCATCCAGCAATGTTTTGATCACTTTTTGGTGGAGAGGTGGGTAAGAGGAATAAAAAAATCACATACCATTATGAACCAACAGCACTGGGAGGGAGAGGAGTACAGAAGGAGGAGAAAGAAGTGTTGCTTCAATGGAGTGGCAAAAAAGGAAGAGGAAATAAATATCAGTGCAAGCCAATACACAATAGGCAAAATGGAGGCTTGTGATCGATGTACTGCGATTATGGTCTCCACAGATCTTTCAAATACAGTGGCACCTCTGGTTATGAACTTACCGGTAATTCATTCCAGAGGTCTGTTCTTAACCTGAAACCGTTCTTAACCTGAGGTACCACTTTAGCTAATGGGGCCTCCCACTGCCACTGGCATGCAATTTCTGTCCTCATCCTGAGGTAAATTTCTTAACCCAAGGTACTACTTCCAGGTTAGTGGAGTCTATAACCCAAAGTGTTTGTAACTTGAGGTGTTTGTAACCCAAGGTACCACTGTACAGTTCAGACTGCAGCCAGTGGGTGGAAATAGGCATGCTTGCAACACTCAGGCTGCCAGAAACAAAATGGTTGTGTTCAGGGGAGGAGCAAACAAGTATACAAAGTGTGACAATCAATACCACCTGCAAAACCTCTCTTGAGCTTCTAACCACCCACCTCAAAATATAGGGGTTTGGTGGTAATAATCTCCCACACCAACACTGCGTAAAATTTGCATTAGACAAGCTGCTGAGCTTGTATAATAACACACACACAGACAAAAATAATCTGGAAGCTCAAAGTCTTTTGTAGTCAGTGCAACAGCAAACAGAACTTCAGTATCAGCAGGCTGACAGGGCCCTTGAAGAGGCTTAGCCTTCAACTCCCCCGTGTGTTTTGCTGCCTAAAGAAGATGAGTTTGGAGACTCTCTGTGGCATAGGACTCTGTAGACGCTGCAGAGGGAGTAGCTGGGAGTTTGAGGTGATGTCAAGTAATATTAAATTTCTGTCAGTTTCATTTGATCTTTGACAGATAGTTCATAAGTAGAAGGCATCACCCGAAGGCACCATCATGCCTGTGCAAAATCCCCCCTTGAAAGAGAACAAATATGTTCTGTTGCGTTAGTAAAATGCAAGGGCAAGGGTGGTCAAAAATGAATTTCTCCTTTTATTGTTTACAAGGAACACACAATCTGTTGTGTTAGTTTGGCTATACCCCACAGAAGCATGAATGGAAAAGCAAAGTTCACTGGGGGAGAAGTCCTCAAGGGTAGAAGTTCTCAAGGGTAGAAAAAGGGAAAACTTGGTAGCATTTGAAGGCTGATGAAAGGAAAACATGAAAGGCTCAGTGGCAGGATTGACGCTGTTAAGAACTTTGTTGTAACTAGGATTATTTGAAGAACTCAAAAGACTGAAGCCAATTGAAATATTCACTAACGGGGTGGGGAGGCAGCCATGTTGGGATGGAGCAAGATGCTACCTTTCAGATTTCTGCCACAGGACAGTGAAAGAATGTTAGGGCTTAAAAGATAAAGCCAAACGAGATATTCTCAAAGTCCAGAAGCGGCAATAAATAAAGCAAGCTCACATGATGATCTGCTGGGCAAACGAAAGAAGGAATAGGGTGATTTCTTTGAGGAAGCACCTTGCAGAAATGTTGCAAATTGAAACACAAAAAAGATCCTTTGAAATACCAGATACAGTATGTATTAGATAATTAATATTGTATCCTTGAGATACTGTATGGCCGTGGGCATCGGGTAATAGAAAATGTCTAATTTATAAGGACAGTGAGAAAATCTTTAAGGAAAAAAGGAAAAAAGAGAATTTCTGATCACAAAGGAAAGATGAACTCTATTGTTTTAAGACTTTACATAAGCGGCACCACAGGAGCATTATGGGAATAAAAGTTTGACTTCCCAGTATTTCTGAGCACACCTTGATCTTCTGAGTGTGGGCTTCTTACAGGGGCTTTTTCTTGTCCTTATCTCCTTTGGCAGTACAAGACTGCAGTGATGCTACTGAAATGTATGTTGAACAAGCCTCTTAGGTAACTTTCTTTACATCGTTCAATAGACAAGCGTGTTTTATGTGAACTGTTTAGAAAAACATTGGCTCTTGCATTACTCTTCAGCCTTAAAAGGAAACTCTTGTTTCAGGCCAAATTGCTGATCCTTGTGACATGACAGCCTGATTCATTCCAACATGTACACTGAAATTAAAAGGTAATAACATAAAATTAACAAGGCCATCTCATAAATATACATTTCCATGCGCCCAGGAATACTGTAGACTGGAAGCATAGAAAATGATAGCTCCCACCACAAAACTATCTACAGTATATTGTGACTCAAGAAAGGACAGGATTGAGAAAGCTTTTTAAGAAAACCACCCTCATAATGAGAATGTTCCACAACGATAAGCTCCACTGTTACTTAAGATATCTTAGGATTTTAAATTGTGTATACTAGGAACTGCTGCTTTGTTTGGATCACTCAATTTTGGAGATGTTTAGAATAGGGGTGTTTAGACATGCATGATGGGGGAACAGGATTTTGCCTGCTTTGCCTCTGCTCCTAACAATGCACATTTTGTCATAATGGTTGGGGGGGGGCTATATGCCCTCTTCTGTACAACTCCTCTAAGTACCGGTAAGTGGGAAGCCCTGGCCAAGCTCACCTAGATGAGTCCTACCTGCAAACATCTTCAGGAGCCCATATGTTTGCTCATTTGCACTAAGCTATGGTTTAGCTTTGAATATTGTGTGTGGCTAGTAGGAACAAAATTCTACTCCTTCCCTTATGCATTTACTGAACATAGAGAGGGGTGTTGTTTAAACACTATTATATGCTATGTGTAGCAAAAGGTGTTAATATGATCTACGGTAATAGCACAGAATAGAAATCCTTAGTTAGTGCTCCCTTAGCCTATAGGTGGCCAACCTAGTCTGGTATTGGCAGTGACAGTTTGTGGCATTCTTGAACAAGGACAGACGGACACACATGGCAGAGAGTGTGGCCGGCCAGCTGGCCTCTCCATGGTGTGCCGCTACCTCCTCCTGACCTCAGTAGACTAAAGACAAAGCCATCACAATGCATATTTATTGTGGCACTCTCTAATGCTTTGAACTTGATGTGCAGCACAGCTGCCAGAGGTCTACTATCACCGAGCCAATGAACAGTGACTCCCAGTATCTTTGCTTTGTCCCGGTTACAACAGGTTTTCATAAAATGGCCGAACTGTATCAATAAACGTGATTTGCATGATATTTATGTTTTAATGCAGAGCTGTAGCGGGGGGGGGGGGGGACCTAGCCAGGTTTTTTTGCCGGGGTGAAGCCTCCAGAGGGGTGCCCTTGAGGCTCCCAGCTTGTGTGTGTGTGTGTGTGTGTGTATGCAAATGGCCGTGAGTGGGTGGATCTTTGGATCTTTGACCTGGGTGAAATAAAGCCTAGTTTTGCCCCTGATCAATGGTAACTTTTGCCAGAGCTGTGGGCAATTATCACACATGGGACTGAGGCAAGGAAAGAAGGGCTACCCTTATGCTATTCATATAATCAGTTATCAGTAATCAATATATTCATATATGCTCACACATAATCAGGGCTTACAGTATTTTTATAATCCATTTTGAATCAAAGGAAAGCTCTTGCCTTAGCTAACTGCAAACTGCTTGGAAGAGCAACTTAGAACCGACCTTTCCCCTAGAAACATCCGCGTACCCTGAACAAAGGGGAAGACATGAATCAGACACACTGGTACAAAATCCCCTCGAATACAGGCTAAATAAATCCACAGAACAGGAAGAGCTAAACCACAAAAACTCCAAAACTCCCTGTCCTGTCAGAACTAGGGGAGAGGTTAGACATCATTGCAGGCAACGGAAAGCAGAAGTAGAACTCTGCGCTTGACCAGGAGCTGCAAGCCTGGCAAGAAGCTCGCTAATTGGTTAATTTTCGCTGGTGATTCGTGACTGTCTCATGATTGTCTCATGATCTGTGATTTGCTGTGATTTGCTCAGGTATAAAGACCTCAGGATTTCTGTCATTCGGGGTCCCAGTTCTTTGGAAGAGATTCCACTGGGTCCTTATTGCTCAGCAATAAAACCTCACCTTCTTTTCTCCAAAGCTGTGTCTGCCTGATCCTTATTCACTCTAAGTGGGTACCGTCTATACTTTCACGTGCTACAGGACAACTGCACAGGCTACAGCAGTGACCAGAGGTGAAAATACTGCTGAGAGGAGTTCAGCAAGAAGAAACGCCATGGTGCACCTGCAACACACAACTGGGCTCCTACATCTGCTCCACCTGCAATAAAACATGTCTCTCCCGTGTCGGTTTCTACAGTGACAGCAGGCGCCGTAACTCGCTAATGGTTTGACTTTACCCCCAAAGGCGTACTCTTGCATCCCCCCCCCCCAAGACAGATAGATGCTAACAATAAGAATTGTGACTCGCACTGAATCCTAGGGATGAGATGAAAAATGACAGTGCTGACCCCAGGAAGAACACAGTTGATACGTTGATAATTAATTTCAAGGCATCACCAGTTAGTATCTGAATCCAGTCTAGGGGTGTTAAGGGTTC
The DNA here is from genome assembly GCF_964106915.1 of Podarcis gaigeae. Classification (NCBI taxonomy): domain Eukaryota; kingdom Metazoa; phylum Chordata; class Lepidosauria; order Squamata; family Lacertidae; genus Podarcis; species Podarcis gaigeae. Next base: position 30,064,635 of record NC_139685.1, on the reverse strand, counting down.
GTGTGTCCCCCAAACGAGTCCTCTGTGTAGAAATTCTGACCCAAATGTATCTAAACATGCTGGAATAGAAAAGCTGTTTACATGGACAGCCACAGCACTCTTCCTAATCCCTTTCTTTGAGTACTTCAAATGCTGCATCTCTTTTCCTCCCCCACCCCTTTTAATAAGTGGGCTCAATTTCTTTAAGCATTTCAAGGACATCATAATAACCAGACCTTCTGTGTTCAGTAACAGGTCCACTGGAGTCGCACTTGTTCTGTGAACTGCTTTGCCTCCTGTGGTGCTGCATAATAAATTGCTTTGACAAACTGGGCATTTTTCCATCTGAACATTAATGTTGGTTTTAATGAATCCTTTATTAGTGGAACAAGTTTTGTTTTTTTAATTTCATCTGAAAACAGCCATAAAATTACAGACAAAGGCTGGCGTTTTTGTTTAGAATCAACTTGAGTGGAAGAGATGAATACATGAAGACCTTAACATTGATTTAAAAGTGGGAGATGAGGGACAGAGCTGTTGTCATTTGACAACAGGACATTTTATATTTCTCTCATTTCAAGTGCATAACATTATGTTTGCCTTTTAAAAAACAACAACGGTATATCTCTTGCCTAATGCAGCCAGGGTTCTATGAGAAGAAGTGAAACAATGTCTTGAGTGGCGCACAAAGCAGTCCATCAGGAATTGGAATCCAGTTTTGTTGGCAATTGATTGCCCTTGTAGGATACAATATGTTCCACTTATTCTGTAGCCATTAACGCAAACGAGTTTTGTGCAATATAAGGACATATCAAGGTGGCAGCTGATTGTATTCCCAGTGAACTGAGGCTGCACAAAGCTGAATATGCAGGCAACATCCTTGCACAGGGAGACAAGAAAAGGACCATAGCAAAATAGCATCCCCACTTAAATATTTCTGTGCCTGCTATTTAAAATGCACACACATTTTAAGGTGTGGTTGCTAATGACACATATAGTGTCACATCTAGGTCTTCATCAGGGCCCCTTCTTTGTGTGCCCCACCTGAGGAAAATGCACAAGGTGATCATATGATAAAAGGTGTTCTCAGTTGTGGGCTCCTGTCTGTGGGGTGCTCTCCCCTGTGAGATGCTTCTAGCACTTCATCCGCCCCACTACATGAGAACTGCCTATCCCACAAACAAGAACCGTGTGCCTATCTTCTGGGAAAGTTAGCCAATATATAGGGATGTGTAGTATCCGTGTTAAGATTTTCCTCTGGTCAATTGCCATTTGGATAAATTATCTCATCAGGGCAGGGGTGTTAGAACCAGACATCTGACCCCAGATGGACAACAAACAGCAAAATACATCCTCCCTGTGAAAAAATAGCACACATCTGCCTCAGACTGTGTAGAGGAGCCCCCACCTAGTGGCAGGCGGGGCGAGCTCCCCACGGGGGCTCACACCCTACAGAGGTGGGGCGATCTGCCCAGGGGAGTGATCGACACTGCGGCGATCCGCCTTGGGGGGGATCAGCGCTGTGGCGATCCACCCAGAGGGGATTTTGTCACCCCCCCTTAGATGACACCCAGGGCAGGCCGCCCCCCCCTTCCTATGCCCCTGCCCCCACCCTCCAGCTTTGCCGAACTGCCCTTGGTTACATTAGCTAAAATGGTGGAGCCACTTGCCCAGGTGGGGCCTGTGATTCTGTTCCCAGGGACCCAGGCTCCAGCTCCAGTGAGGGTTGGAGCAACCCGTCACATGCCTTGTCCCCTCGATACCTCTGCAGATGGTCTTTGTGAAAGATTTTAGACCTGTGCCCGGGACCCAACTAGATTTGGTATACCACCTCTCATTTTCCTCTACAGCACTTGTAGAAACCACCTTCTTGACTTTCGGTCTCATCCGCTCAATCTGGACAGTCGAAGCCATTCCCGGGGTGTGGCAACTGCCACATGCTGACAGCCATAAGTGACAGCTGAGTGCAGGGTAGGGACCAAAGTTGGAAGGACTACCCCAGAAGAAGCACAATGTGTCTCTTACCAGAGGTACTACCCTTTTGTTAACACCCCATAAGTGTACACACACAAACACACACACACAAGTACAGTCAGCAACCATTTTGTGTGGGCAGGGGTGCCAACTTGAATAAAATATTGAGGCACGCAGGTGAGCCCTGCCCTGCATAAACCATCACATGATGTGGCACACATACCATTTGAAAGAGAATTCGCCTCAACTTTGTGGGCCCCAGCCCCCTCAAATATTTTATTGGTGGGGCAAAGGGACCAGGAGTTGGCTCCTATGTGCGTGGGGGTTCTGTTCCTGGCCCTGTGAGCATTGGCAGAACATGCATAAGCCCACCCTGTCCCATTATCATTTACCCCTTTCCACCCTCTTCTGGGTCCAAAAGGACCTGCATGTCAGTGGTCATGTGTTAATTATATATATATATCTGTTTAAAGCTGCACTCTACATTGTATGCAATAAAATATACAATGAAATCACATCAGTTAAAATTAACCTTAACAAAAAAAAAAAATCACTTTAAATTGTCTTCACTTAGGCACTCATTCCTGAGATGGCTCTCAGTTAAATAAAATGGACATATCCTTCACCACAGCGCTGCAATGGAAAAGCTCAATTATTCTTTCCTCTGTCATGTGTCTGGGAGCTGAGGCTGGTAGGTCCAGCGTAGTGGGAGGATGGAAGGTCCAACTTGATTTTTTGGATGTAGGTTTCCAAACATTAGTCATCTTCAGAGAAGACCCACTGAAATGGATAGAAGTGATTAACTGAGAGCCACTAAGCTAAGCAGGTCTACTCTGTGGAGGACTAGCATTGGCTACAATTCCATATTTGCAGACTTAACTTGTGCATGTTATAAAAGGGTGCAATTAATACGTTGCTTCCAGAATGTAAGAGAAATGTAAATTAGATGTTGGGGAAAGACCTTACACACAATTCCCCAACCCCCACCCCTGAAAAACAATTTAGTTTTTTAATATTTATAAGAACACTTGTTTTACTTTGAAAGGAAAAAAAGAACTGGGTACTTTTTCTGTAAAGTGTGTTTAGAAATAATGAATCTGGCAAAGTTAGTATTCTGGCAGGGAATAGAGTCCTGAGGGTTGATATATCCCATGACTCTGGGAGAACTGATAGCAGAAAAATATCCTTTGATGTTTTATTTAAAAATGTTGTTCAATAATTCAATAAAGAGATCCATTATAATCATGAAACAGTAAAAATGTGCCATGAATACAATGTAAGAGTGAAATGAACTGGTATACACTTAACCAATGTTTACAGTTCACGAACCATTTTCTGTACTCTTATACAATGAGCAGGACCCAGCTTACATCGGCTGTTTTGTGGGAGGTGTAAGTATTTGGTCGTTTCTTATATCTAGAGCAAAATAAGGATGAAAAGCAGGGCTTTTCCCCCAGCTATAACTTGCCAGAACTCGAAGCATTCATGGTGAATTCCAGCACCCCTTTTTCTAGAAAAACAGCATGGGTGAAAAGGAAACATGACAGTGTGTTTATATTAATAGAAATGAGATCTTGCAATGGCAAAGCAAATATTTTACAAATATGCATTCCAATCTACCTAAGGAGGTAGGTGTATGATGAAGGTGGCATAGCCCATCTGGAAAGGTGGAAATATACAAGCAGAGGGGTTGACTCTCCCCATCTAGTTGTTGGGTGCATATAGGCAAAAGTTGACAATTTCATCACACAGGGGGAATGGCAGGGGGTTGTATGCAGTTCCCCCACTTTGCTGCCCACTGATCCACACACTGGCTATTTTTGACTGGACTACATACTGCCCTAGCAGATGTTCTACTACACAAAGACTTCTGGATTGGGGCCAGGGAGTTTTGCATACCACATTTTTCCTTCCAATTAAGCCCAACCAGTCCAGGCTCCCCTGGGAAGAATCAGGTTACTATTCTGAGTCCCAGGCAAATGAAAATGTTTTTAAGCTGTTTAAATTAAATGGCTTTCCATTGACATTGGTGAAGAAGAAAACAGTCAGCTCTGATTCATCCGTGCAAAAGTGCCACCCAAAACATGAAGGGTAGGACTGTCACTCAGTGAAACAAATCAATTTATCAGCATAGAATTCGCATAGAATAAAAGCCCATTTCAAATTTGCATAGAATAAAACAACAATGTTTTTGGAGAAAAAACATTGCTTACTAGGGGGTTTCTTGTGGGGAGGACCCTAGATTAGAAGTAGATGGCAGGCTTTTTCATACAGAAAGTCCCATCTCTGCTAATCTCCAGTCAAAAACCTTAGTTAGTAAGTGATGGGGGAAACTGCTGCTGCTGTTTCTCAGGAGTAGTCTATAGGTCCCACCTGCTTATTGAAAGTGGGGGTGAAGCCAGCGATAGATGGAACCAGGGCAAAAGTGGTCCATGCTGACCCCCCACCCCACCCAGCCTGGCTTCTTCCCTCTGTCCAGAACGCAGCTGAGGAAGGGTCAGATTGCTTTCTCAAGAGGCCTGAGCTGATCGCTTGCAGAGGGCTTTTGAAATTAAGCTGAGGGCCGTGTGAAATTAGGCCACAGGCTATATGTGTCCCTCAGGTCACAGGTTGCCCACTCTTGCCATAGAAAGCCATTGTCATGCTGGGTATACAGTTGTGGGCTCAATGGTTGAATGGCCTGACTCAATATAGTGACACGCTGTGTGGTAGCATCATTATTTCTTAGATGATATATATATGTATGTGCCATCATCTACATATCCAAATGTACCTTATATTAGAAGCATTAACATTCTTAAAATTATGTTGCCTGGTTAATTGGCTGCGCCATTTTTATGGATCAAAAGGGTTTTAGTTATTTAACTGATTGAGAGAAATCCTATGGTCCCATGGGGCGTGTCCCAGCTGCCATAGCAGATAATCTCCCTCCCCAACCACAGAGAGAAATATCTTGTGAGCCCCCCTGTTGAGGAAGCAGAAACCTCACTCCTCTAACAGGGCTCAGCTGGTGGTAACAGCCAAAAAAGGGGGCATGGCAGGGGTATGTATAGATCAGGAAAAGCTTTGATCATCTGGATTCAAAGCCCTCTCATTCTTCCAATAAGCTCCCACAATGGTGGGGAGTGACCAATGGGAGGGAAATATTGAAGCATTAAACCACTGATCCAGAAAGTAAGTGGGAAGTCCGAAAAAATACCACCACTCAGCCTTCTGCCTTGCTGGTGTTTAGGGACAGAAGACTGTCGATTGCAATTCTCTCAGTTTCTCTTTTTTTTAATTTTAAATTCCCTTCTCCACATTTCTTCAACAAATGGTGAATTTCCTTTTTAAAAATCCCCCTGAAAGTCCTTCAGTGTTCTAGCGTGACTAACTCTGAATAAACACATTTTTACTATTGTACACGTTTCTGCAAGTAATTTGTCATAAACATACAGTTTCCCAAGCTCTGTGACTGCTTCCTGTTCAGTGAAAAAAAAGGCTGTTTGGGGGCATTTTCAGGTACTGTTTTTTGAAGTGAGCTTTTACTGCTGTTGTTCTTTATTCTGTTTTTAACTGTACTGTCATTTTTTTATTGTGATGTTGATTGTGTTGCTTTTAATTTTTTATAATTGATAGATTCACTGAGTATTTATTGACAAAAAATGGGATCTGGAAAATGCAAGTAAAATCAAAGAGAAAAGCATCTCAGTGCTTGAAGTTGCATGTAAATTAATTCCCACCCATTCTCTGTTTTTACTTAATAATGTTGAAGGAGGAAATACCTGATGGAAATGTGTTTTGTAGCCAAAAATAAGTCATTTTGCCTAGAGCGCTGGCTGCATCCCCAACATCTGGTGTTTTAAATATTCAGAGTAATAAAATACTGTAATGATAATGGAAATATTCTAAAAGAAATGGTGCACATAACCCATCACCTATGTAGAGAAAAGAAATGGTCTTGTCGCAGTCTTACAGCTGTGGGAACCACAGGTATAAGGTGGGGGCATAATAAAAATTCCAAGATCAGTATTTGGGATTTATTACCTTTAATAGGCCAACTAAAGTATCACCCAGTGTGCAAACTTTCACGTTCTCCCTAACTTTTCATCAGCCCAGATAGTAAACAGAGTAGGTGAGTTGGGGTGTCATGGAGTTTGCATGTGATCTACCAAGACGGAATGTGGAATGAGATAGCAGACATCCAAGATGTTGGGTGCTATGGAGGTTTCAGGCTGCACCAAAGGCTGAGAAGAAGGAATATAGTGTTGCATGCACCCACATTTCCAAGTAGTGAGAGACTTCATGGATGCCGGGGCTTATATCTGCATATCTGCATCATGAGCTTGAAGTGGAAAGGCTTACAGCATTGCCACTCCAACAGAACTTGCTTTGGTGTCTTCCCAGCTCCAGATGAGACTAGCCCTTGGCCTATTGTTCTCCTACCGCTAGGATGATGTGACCTCCAGCGAGGTGAGAGGGAGGGAAGGCGCCTGCCCCCCAGTTCTGAAAGTATTGCTAGCTAGGTGTTTATATGGCAACACACCAGTACTTGACCAACCCTTTAGACATGTAAATAGCATGCTTTGTTAGGGCCGTTAACAAGGAGACTGGTTTGAGCACTTCAGCAGTCCTTTCTACTGTAGACTCCCATCTTACAGATATAAAACGACAGACTTGAAGGGGTTCCAAAGACAGCAGGATGTTTTGGGTTTCCCTGTCTGCTCAACATTCCCCACCCCCTGGAGTTCCTACTCATGAAATTGTCGTCTGAGCATGTGTGCTTATTTGCACATGCATGATGGCCGCTGTCTTAAATGATCACATTGCCAATTATCCTGCATCCAGTTTTCTAGTTGGATTGATGCTCGTTTGAGGGCAGGGGAATGCATCAAACAGTATTTGTCAAGAAGCTACAGTTCTATAAGGGATGTGGGTGGCGCTGTGGGTTAAACCACAGAGCCTTGGACTTGCCGATCAGAAGGTTGGTGGTTCGAATCCCCACGACGGGGTGAGCTCCCGTTGCTCAGTCCCTGCTCCTGCCAACCTAGCAGTTTGAAAGCACGTCAAAGTGCAAGTAGATAAATAGGTACTGCTCCGGCGGGAAGGTAAACGGCGTTTCCGTGTGCTGCTCTGGTTCGCCAGAAGCAGCTTAGTCATGCTGGCCACATGACCTGGAAGTTATACGCTGGCTCCCTTGGCCAATAAAGCGAGATGAGCGCAGCAACCCCAGAGTCGGTCACGACTGGACCTAAGGGTCAGGGGTCCCTTTACCTTTATGTTACAGTACTGTATGGGTTGTGCCTAACATTGTGCGAATGTGGCTTCAAAAACTAGCAGTGGGAGCGCACCAGATGTGGAGTAAGAAGTGTGAACACACCCTAATTCTGATGAGCTTCATGCGAGAAACACATCTGTCTTCCAGAATGATGCTGCTTTCACAATGTATCACTATATTTCTCACAGTGGTCCTTTCCTGAGGCAGGTTTTTCTCTCTCCACTCCACCCCCAGCTACCATCGTATGACTTGCACAGCTGCTTCTAAGAAAGTAGCAGTATTGAGTCATTAGAAAGCACAGCTGGGCATTACACCAAGGCCATTTACATGAAAAGAGGATCTTACTTTAATTAATCTCCTGCTGCTCTACCCGCCTGATCTGAAGTCAAGTGCCAGTGGGCGGATGGGTCACGGGTGCAAATTTATGCTTTCAGTTGCAGAATAAGAAGCCCTTATTTCATTATTATCCTAACAGAGCTGTGAGAAATCAATCATGTTCTATTTTTAAAAAATCATTTTTACAGAAAGAAAATGTTAACTATGAACAGGATCTGAGAATTACACACAACTGCCTTTTATAGTCTGAATTCGGGCAGAACAATTAAGAAATGACAAGAACCTGGGCAGTGAGGCAGCCCACCTCTGTTCCAAATGTTAATTTTTTTTCAGGGGGAGAAATATAGGAATGGAAAACTTGTCAAAAGAAATGCAGGAGGTTCCAGCAAGTTCTCTGAAAACAAGACCTCTTTCCCTAGGGCTTCCCTTTGTTTCGTTGCTCACATTTCAAAAAGGGTGGTAGAGCACCGTCCCTTTACTGATTCTTGCAAAAGGTCATCAATATTCAAATGTTTCAAAAGCTGGTCTATTTTTAAAAAGAAAAAGAAAAAAACAGAACTGGAATATCCTGCTGTTTATAGACGCATTGACAGCAGACAAGAAAGGAATTTGCTCACTGTTGACATTACTGATCTGGTGACTGAAATGATAGATCTGGAAATAACAAGTACAGTAATGCTAGACGACATTCAGCCATGGAAATATTTTATACAATTGCCTATGTGTATGTGTTTATCATGTGTTCACGCAAAAGAATCCCCACACACAAAGAGAAACACACACACTGATAGCAGAAATACTGTAGATGTTGATGCTTCTTGAAAATTAAAATGCAGCAATTTACTGATAAGTTCATGCTCAAATTATTGTTATTGTTTATGCTCCCCTTAATTATATTTTAGAGTTCTGCTGCCCATCAGGTCTCTGGATCCAGATCCGGAATGGGCCTATTATTTATTTACTTATTAGCTACAATTTTATCCCACCCTCCCTCTGAAGACCACACAGTGGCTACTTCATTCCTCCACATCAGTTTCATCCTCACAATAATCCTGGGAGGCAGGCTAGGACTGTGGGATACTGCAGTCAAACCTGACTATGCATGAGTGCTAGTTATGGCATGGTGGGATTAAGACCACAGAGTTCTGTTCCTAGCCTCAGCTAGGTCACACCCCCCTCTCCTTTGTGAAGAAGGAAGTGAAGCTTCTATTTCCTTTCCTCGCTCTCTGTTTTCACCATGTAATCCCCTAGGATGGATGTGTCTGAACTTAATCCAAGTTCAGACCACATGTTTGAAACTATATGCTGTATTTTGCACCCAATAATAATCTACCTGTGTTCTCTTTGCTACAGCATGGAATAACACATGAACCAGACCTTGGATTATAAGTACAGTGGTACCTCGGGTTACATACACTTCAGGTTACAGACTCCGCCAAACCTGAAATAGTACCTCGGGTTAAGAACTTTGCTTCAGGATGAGAACAGAAATCGTGCTCTGGCGGCACGGCGGCAGCAGGAGGCCCCATTAGCTAAAGTGGTGCTTCAGGTTAAGAACAGTTTCAGGTTAAGAACGGATCTCCGGAACGAATTAAGTTCTTAGCCCGAGGTACCACTGTAAAGCTTTTAAACTTATTCAACAGTGTGTAGTCTGTTCATTGCAAGAGGGACAGAGAGGGGAGGCAAGAGCTGTAAACAAACTAAACAGGATATGCAAAAAGGTTTAACAGCCTGTATTCCATGCTATGCTGCTGGTTAACTCTGAGAGTGTTTTTAACTCTGTTGGGGGCTCTCTCCTGCTGAAGAATGTACAAAGCCCTGCATTTTGAATCTGGGTGCCCATCCAAATCTTTTTTTAATTACCCAAATGTGGGTCAGATCTAGTTTCCACCTCCATAAGGATGAGAATTGGGGGGGGGCACAAAGGATTGCTCATTGAGCATCCTGGCTGAGTGGGGGTTTGAACATAGGTATCCCAACTCTTCCTAGTCCAACCAGGAACCACTTAACCACACCATTCCATGTTAACTCCATGAGCTTAAGGTGGTATCTGTATGGCTTCCTAGCGGCTTTTATCAACATACTGAACCTGCTTCAGCAAGGTTACTGCATCATGTGACTTCAGAGCATGCTCTGGTGTGAAAGAGTTGAACAGAATTGATAATATCATCAGGTGTGGCTTTTCCCATCATAGGGCGCTTCCAGACTTGCTGGTTTGGGGGACTCAGCCACATGCTGGCAACTTCAGGTTGCACAATTTTAGCTAACTGGGAAGTCTTGCAAAACAAACCAGCTTCCCCAAATATTGGGCTTCTTGCAATAAGGGAAATGAGGGGGAAATGTCTTGGAAAGTGTGGGATAACACTTGCTTTTTAAACATTTACCAACAGTTTTATTACTGCTGATCATTAAACTGCAAAAAGAAAGGCATTATACATTGATAAATGGGAGAGAGAGAAATCAAGTACAGAATCTGAATAAGATTAACAAATAAGATGGTGTCCATTTATTTTTAATTGAAAACACTTATATTGCTTTTATATATTTTTCATTACAGAAATCATCAGTGTGGTTTGCAATAAAACAGCAACAGATAGTCATACAAATACAAAAACCTGGCTGAGTTGGTGTGCTTTCTTTTTCCATGTCTAAATGAGAATTTCTTTTCCTTCCTTCCCCTGTCCCATTTCTGTCAGCAGTGCCAAAGGGTGGGGGAGGATGGCGAGTTAAGATGAAGTGGCTGGTTGCATGTGAGAGGCAATGAGTTAGGATGCCATTCTTGGATATCATGTTAAATCAGTGGGTGTGCAATTTAAGATGCATTAGAACCTGGCTGTGTCAAGAGAATAAAGTCTCCTTGCTGATTACAGAAATGGAAGTGTCTCACCACATGGGGTTACCACAGTTGATATTAGATCAAGCAGTGTTCAAAGTGAATAAAACAGTTAAGTCTAAGTATATATTGAGGAATACAGTCACGCAGGGCTTTGAAGTGTGCTATCATCAAAAAGTACAGTTCTCTGTTACTTCTTTTGCTAGTTCTCTTGCTTCTACATGCAGACAACAACTCATTTGTAAACTGTGCCCAGATTCACCAAACATAAGTACCCCATGTTGAATTCCGTCTCGAACCTGGCTGAACAGAATACCGTGTTGGCCTGAAGCATCCCAGGTGGCTCATCAATCCAAGATCTGGCCAGCCAAGCAAGCAAGCAAGGACTGCTTCTGTTTCTAATACAGGGAAGAAAAGCAACCTGCTTCTCAGAACAGATTTCTGTGTATCTCGCTATGAAACAGCCTGATTTTTTTTATTTGTTATAAATTATGTCAGATATTTTGTTGTGTAAATTATGTTGGAAATCAATAAAAGTATTATTTTAAAAAATGAAACTTTGTAGTCAAATATTATATTGCCTACTTCATACTCTTCAACATTTCTCCAATGAAAATAGATAAATCCTACCATACCCTTCAGCATTTCTCAAAATTAAAAGATGCCTGCTCCTTGGGAGAAAAGCAATGACAAACCTAGACAGCATCTTAAAAAGCAGAGACATCACCTTGCCAACAAAGGTCCGTATAGTTAAAGCTATGGTTTTCCCAGTAGTGATGTATGGAAGTGAGAGCTGGACCATAAAGAAGGCTGATCGCCGAAGAAATGGTGCCTTAGAATTATGGTGCTGGAGGAGACTCTTGAGAGTCCCATGGACTGCAAGAAGATCAAACCTATCCATTCTTAAGGAAATCAGCCCTGAGTGCTCACTGGAAGGACAGATCCTGAAGCTGAGGCTCCAATACTTTGGCCACCTCATGAGAAGAGAAGACTCCCTGGAAAAGACCCTGATGTTAGGAAAGATCGAGGGCACAAGGAGAAGGGGATGACAGAGGACGAGATGGTTGGACAGTGTCATAGACGCTACCAACATGAGTTTGACCAAACTGCGGGAGGCAGTGGAAGACAGGCGTGCCTGACGTGCTCTAGTCCATGGGGTCACGAAGAGTCAGACACGACTAAATGACTAAACAACAACAAAGAAAAGCTACTTTTTATGCCTTTTAAGAACAGATGTGTTGAGATGTATGTCTGTGTGAAGGAGGGTCTTGCTACTAGCCCAACCACCAATGCCATGTGCCTCCTGGATGTTCATGCATTGAGTATGGATGCCTGATTAAGGGGAGCCTTTGCACATAGAGCTCTACCCATGTAGGCTTCCAGTTTATCTGAACGCCTGATTGTGCAATGTTCCAGATTCCCTTCTTCAGACATCAGGTGGCCAGCAAAGAGGCATGAAACATCAAGATCAAGGACAGCTGGGCAGCCCCACTCTCCCATTCTACTTTTGGAGCACTCTTTCAGTGCTATTTCTCTAGAGAAAGAGGTTCTGAAACTCACCATGGATACCTCCCTTGTTCTCTTATAATGGCAAGAAGACAAGAAGTTGCTAAGAACTGGAGTTCAAATTCTCACTCTAAACTCAACTGAGGAGTCAATGCTCCATGCAAAAATCATATGATTTGCTGGTATAAAGTCACAGGTTTAATCTCAGCCATATCTATCTAAATATTCTCTGGTAATCAGGTTAGGGAACCAAATGGGTTAAGACCTGTATGTGTGCTACTATCCCAATCTCCTTGGAGGACGGATGAGATTCAAGTGTGGTATGTATACCGGTATATACAGGCATATATCTGTTTATATATAATACCCAAGATATATAATACAAGTAATCTCTGGTCAGCTTTTCTGTGGGAGTAACAAAGTAGTATTAATCAGATGTTTCATATCACGCTAAGGGGGGCGGGGGGGAGCTAAGCTAGATACTATCACTGGCTCACAGCCTTGAAATCATTCATGGTTATTTAGTTCAGTATGTTTTTTATTTCAAGTCAAAGGTGCCATACATTGTACCATTTACCCTGGGTTCTGTAATGTTGTTTTGTGCTACTTTTATGAGAACGGCATTACCTATTCATTCCTATCCATGCTTTTTTAGAACAGTCTTTTTGTGGGGGGAGGGGAAACGGGTGGGGGGGGTGACTGATAACAAATAGTGTGGGAAATGTTTTAATTGCTTTGTGTCTGAAAAAGCCTTACTTATAGGAAGGGGGGGGCAAAATACTTCCTTGAAATATAATAAACTGGAAAGCATGATAACACACATGCTTAGAGATAACCCTCAGAAAAACCCTCTTATAAACACAGCTCTCTTATTGTTAGAGAAAATTATTTTTTTTTTTGAAGGGGAAGAAATGGAGCACTAGGCATCAACTTGTATGAATTCCAAAATCCATGACCAAGAAGGAAAGCTGATATATACTGCCTATCTATAGGAAAGGTAATCCCTTCCTCTAAACAAAAAAAAAACAAAAACCCACCCAGCCCTTGTTAATTGCTCTCAGAAGAGAGAACAGCCTTTTCTCTTTAATGCTCTCCTTGGCGGGGTGGGCATGTGTACATAGTAGTTCTGTCTGAATCATTAGAGATTAGATCAGCAAGATGAAACTCAGTCACGTGACCCTCTCTAACTCACATCCACACCACACGCTGAAGCATGTTTAAAGCACATGGCTTCCTCCAAAGAGTCGTGGGAATTATAGTTTACCCATCAAAGCGCTAAAATTCCCAGCACTGTTAACAAAATACAATTCCTTCACTTGCTGAGTCCACTTCCACACTGACACACACACTGTAAAACAGTGAACATTAATTCCTGCTCTTAGGTGTTGAAAAATAAATACCGTTTTAGGAACAAAAATATGACCATCAAATACCGTATTTTTCGCCCTATAGGACGCACTTTTTCCCCTCCAAAAATGAAGGGGAAATGTGTGTGCGTCCTATGGGGCGAATGCAAGCTTTCGCTGAAGCCTGGACAGCGAGAGGGCTCGGTGCGCACCGACCCCTCTTGTTGAATAGTGGGTAGACATGACAGACGTCACAGCGATTTCGCCAAGCAGCTCTTTATTTTGTAAGCTGGAATAGAAACTGAACAGCAAACAGCTCAGCCGGCCTGCTTTTATAGGCAGCTGGCTGTCAACATTGTAGCAAGAACAACCCAGGGTTTCCCGCCTAAAATAACTGACGTGGACCTGAGTGAAAACTACATACACAATACTCCTGGTGGCCTGGGTGAGAACTTCAATACATAACACCCCTCCCCACCGAGATAAGGCGTTAGTTACAATCGTAATGGTTTCCTTATATACAGCACTACACGTAATGGGTCAATTAGGCACAAAGCATATCGGTTACATTTCACATTACTTCCATTAGACCAACAGTGTTACATGTCCAACAACATAGTCCTTTAAATACGGTCTACTGGCCTTGTGGATTTCCTGGGCGGAGAGTTCAACAGCTTCTGAGGCCACGGCCTCCTCAGTGGCTTTCTGCAGCGTGAGGTCTGGCTTGGCGAGAAGATGCCGTTGCAGACGGATGTCCCGGACCCCACAGATGATTTGATCCATCAGGGCATCATCTAAGTCTCGGAACTCGCAGTGCATTGCAGCCTGTCGGAGGGTGGTGGTGTAGTTGTTGATTGACTCCCCCTCTGCCTGGTTCCAGTGGTAGAACGCATGGCGGGCAGCAATCTCGGACGGCTTTGGGGCTTAGTGGTTGCGGAGCTTCTCTTGAATCGTGTCCCAAGGTGCTGCCTGGACTGCTAGAGGCGCAACCAATGCTCGGGCCGTCGCGAACACTTCGGGTCCACAAAGGCTGAGGAGAGGCCCCGCTTCTGCTCTACAGACCCTCTTGTCAGCTCATTTGCTTGGAGGTAGCAGTCAAACCGAGCGAGGTAGGAGTCCCAGGATTCAGAGGCTGGGGCAAACGGCGGTAGAGGCACGAGTGAAGCCATAGTTCCGATGCCGACGTGGAGGCGATGGATGGTACACTGTGCTCTAGCCAGAACGGTCAGCTCTGTATTGGTTCTGCTCCGTGATTTCGCTCAGTGTTTCAGCTCCGTGATTCAGCTCATCTCAGAGGGTGGCCGTGTCTGGCTGTGCTCTGATGTCCATCGATCCCATCCTTGTCGCCAGTGTTGAATTGTGGGTAGACATGACAGACGACACAGCGATTTCTCCAAGCAGCTCTTTATTTTGTAAGCTGGAATAGAAACTGAACAGCAAACAGCTCAGCCGGCCTGCTTTTATAGGCAGCTGGCTGTCAACATTGTAGCAAGAACAACCCAGGGTTTCCCGCCTAAAATAACTGACGTGGACCTGAGTGAAAACTACATACACAATACTCCTGGTGGCCTGGGTGAGAACTTCAATACATAACACCTCTCACTCTCCAGGCTTCAGGAAGCTCTCCGCAAGCCTTGGGAGCCCGCGGGAGTTCCCGTTGGTCTCTCTAGGCTTGTGGATAGCAGCCTGCATGTCGAAGCCTGGGGCGCGCTGCACAGTGTGCCCCGGGCTTTGGTTCCTCGATCTGGTTTGGAGGCAGGCGGTGGGGAGAAGCGCGCTTCTCCCTTCCGCCAGCCCCACAAGCTCGGGGGACAGCGGGGAGGCGGAATGCCACCATCCCGCTGTCCCCCGACCTGGTTTGGGCTTCAGGCAGATATCCGCAAGGCGTGGGAGCCCGGCGGGAGCCCCCTGTTCTGGGGGCTGGGGTCAGGGGAAGTTTGGGCTTCCCCCGCCCCAGCCCTGCGCCTGGGGGGAAAATATTTTTTTTTCCTTTATTCCCCCCCCCCCAAAAAAACCCTAGGTGCGTCCTATGGGCCGGTGCACCCTATGGGGCGAAAAATACTGTACATGTCCTGATTTTTCTTTATAATTAATAAATGACTTAATGTGATTCGCCACCCCATATCAGTAACAATAGCCCGTTCCTGCCGGAAGTGACATCACATGAAACCTATATTTACTTGATTTCAGAGCTCTGGACTGTGACTTCCGTGCTTCATGTGTCATCATTACCATTGGCCACGCTGGCTTGGGTTGATGGAGGTTGTAGTCCCAAACTTCCAGAGAGCATCATCAAGTTGGAAAAGGCTATTCTAGACCACTAACCGGCAAAATCTCAGGAGAGAGAGGTGATTCTCCCGAACTGTCATTGATTATAGTCTAGGAGAAGAAATGAGTTGCCATTAGTACAGTGTTGTTGCATTGTATTGAGGGTTTTCCTGTATGGTTGCTTGAGGATTTATTTGGGCATGTTGTTGCGAATAAATGAAGACATTGCACAGTGAATTTGGAAATTTCACTGCGTCTGTCAAAGTTAAGCTTCTTTTAATGTTACAATTCAATATTTTAGCATTTTTGGTGTCTTGCTGCTTGCCTAGCAGATACGACCCAAGACATTTTGGACCCTGAGGGAGAAGGTCAAAATGATGTCCCCAATACTGTAGTGTAAAAATGATAGCAAAATAAAAGTAAGTCATAAATTTTCTCCCCAATTAATAGCACCCCAAAAACTTGCCAGCTGACACTATCTACCTCACTGTGCCTAACTATAGAGCTGGCCCTGTAGATGATTACAGGATAATGACCAGCTTGGAATCATATGAGGAAGGCCATAGTGTCAGCCATTTTAACTGGACAAGAGGAACAGACTGTGAGGAGCCAACTTTGAAAAAACATTGTTGTGTATCTAGTATTAGAATGCAGCAAACACTGAAGGAGACAAGGGAATTAATTTGTGTGTCTGTATGTGTGTGTGTGTGAACAGACACACAGTTTACCCAAACTTTATTATTATTATCCTCTGAAAACCCAGGCAGTAGTTAAGGTAAAGCTAGGGTTTTTGTTCAAGAACACTGCTCTACCATAAATATTTTGTTTCACGCTACATCATATAAAAAGAGCTCTTGTCCAAGCTGTCTAGATAGCTAGGCATACACAATTAATAATCCAAACACAGAAAAGCCTTATCTGACTGTAAAACAGACAACTTTATTTGTCTTTCATTGAAGACTCACAGGGACTACAATTTATAAGGCCACAAATTTACTACAAGACAGCCCTAATTGCTTGGTACATGTGGGAGAAGATCATACACTATGAAAAGGACTTTGCATAAAATCTGTTTTATTGTCATCAATCAGAACTTTTCATTTTCTTGAAAGCCTCTTTTTGGCTTTCCCAGTCAGTGAACAGAGCTGGGATAGAATCCCTCTTTCTTCTGACTTTATTAAACTTGGGGCCCACAGTTGACAACCATAAATTACCCAGCCATGGTTTGTTCTATACAACAAAATTGAATGAATTCAACTTAGGCCATTTTCTTGCTTATAATCAACTGACCATTCCTTAATTAACGAAGGAAAATCGTTCCCATTGTGCATTAATATTGTTGTTGCTGTTAATGAAAAGTTTGCAATCTATGTTTTTTAGACATGTTGTTCGATTAGTGTTATCAGTAATATCATAGATTTAAAACAGAAGATGCCACTGTGAGAGCGTTTGAAGGATAGAATACTGGCTTTATAGACTTCATAGAGTAATTGTATATCCTTTGATATCCTTCCTGTCTGCAGTGGCTCTAGCACATCACCAACAGATGTTCTTTCTTCTCAGTTATCCTTATCTGACTTTGTGGAGCTGACTGCTGTGGAGCAGGACATACTGTTAAAGACGGATTGGCTGCATTCTGCCCATGCTAAAGATGCTTGCCTTCTAGAAGCAAGCTATAGCACCCAAGTGTCATGTGAAGGTGCCCTAACTGTAAAGCTTTGAAGAGAGTCATCTGCTTGCATTGTGGCATCTGAATATAGACTGCATTTTTAATCAAGACTTATATTGGCTTATATCTTGATCAGGTTCCTAAATTAAATGGGCTTAGATTTTCAAATGTTTCATGCCAGGCAGAAAGAACCTTGGCAAGAGGTTTTTCTCCTAAGACAAGGGGGCCCCATTGATTTATAGTAGAAAAACAATTCTCAAAGTCATAAAAAGGGAGAATTACATATGCTGCCCTTGCAGACTGAGAAAACACAATTAAAGGCAAGGGTAAATAGTAAAATAATACCAATGTGCCTCTCAGTAAAATGAGCCAGATCTTCTTTCCAAGGTTGAAAGGC
This sequence comes from Podarcis gaigeae, assembly GCF_964106915.1. Classification (NCBI taxonomy): domain Eukaryota; kingdom Metazoa; phylum Chordata; class Lepidosauria; order Squamata; family Lacertidae; genus Podarcis; species Podarcis gaigeae. Next base: position 30,047,070 of record NC_139685.1, on the reverse strand, counting down.
CAAGAGCAGTGAAAAAGGCAACTGGCTTGGCTAGAAGAAAAGAGAGCATTTTTGGGAAATTTTCTAAAGCTGTTGGGAAGAGCTAATGGGAGAAGCATCTAGCTGGCTGGGAAAGGAGGGGGAAAGGGGGGAGGTGTAAACTGAAGAGGCTTCTTTTTAAAAGCTGTTTTTTACTGAGTTCCTTTTTACTTTACAAAGGCTTTATTCTTTTAAAAGGCTACCTATGATAAGTGAATGAAATATATTAGCTTAAATATATTGGCTTAAATGTAATTATGCAAAGGATTTAAGGAATGCTAGATTCTTATTTCATATGGTTGTAAGAGTTGTATTTATCCTGAAATTAAGTCAGCCACCAGCCTAGCCCCCCTGCTAGACAGAAGACGCCATCCAAGCACTCTTGATATATATGGTTGTCAGGCATTTGTTTAGAAACTTTCAAATGAAGGAAATCTTTCAATATTGATGTGAAACTCAAGATCCTTGACATCTGTTGAACATAAAAATGTAAGATTAAACATTTGTTTTAGAAGGCAATAGGGCAAGGAGGGCAAGAGGTGAGCTGGTAATTAAGATTCCATGTAAGATATATTATTACTTATTTGTCACATATATAGCTCTTTGTCTCCCTTATAAGGGCAAGGAAGTGGGTGTATCTTTTGTGGGTGTATCTTTTGTGATTGGTTCTACCAAACAGCCAATAGGAATTTCAACCAGGCTGATTGGACAGAGGCAGCCACAGGAGGAGCAAAGGGGGCTGGATTAAGGGAATATAAGTGCTGGCCAGGATGGCAAGAGGCCAGGCCAGAGCTTGGTAACCATATACCACTGAGCCTCTCATTTATTTGTCTGACAAATAAATTATTATTTTAATTTCTCTATTGCTGCGTTGAATATTTCATTCCAGCTAAGCGTTAACCACAAGCAGGGTGCTACATTTTATGGTGCCACTGTGACTCGGATAAGTGGTCTGCTGGAACGCAGCCCCTTCGCCCTACTGGGCAGGGTACAAGAGAGAGGACCACTGCTTACCCAGCGCGCACTGGTAAATTTTTCCAGGGGGAACGCAGAAGACTCGTCTGTCTGATACCCTGCTCACTGGCGGCGACGGACCGGGGGAAACAGGGAACCAACCAAGGGTAAGTGCACAAAGGGATTTTTGGCCCTCCAATTAATTGGGAGGAAGAGAAGTCTTGATCAAACTTCTGCGTCTCAGTAAGGGGAAACTGAGTACGCTAGGTGGTTGGGTACATCAGATGTTGGTCTGGTGGAGGAAAAGGGAAAATTGGGAGGTAGAGTGTGGTGAAGTATCTAGCGCATTGTATGTGTGAGAAAGTACAGAGCAATCTGTAGCTGACCTGAGTGTGGAGTGGGCAGTACTTCGGTTCCTAGTAAGGCGACTTCACTAGGCAAGGAAACCCACAAAGCGCGTCTGTGAGTGACTGAGTGGATACTTCACAGGGCCATACAATGGGAGTTGGGGGTTCAAAGGGGGAAAATACACCTCTTGAGTGTATGTTAAATAATTTTAAGAAAGCCTTCTCAGGGGCATATGGAGTCAAAATGACGCCAGAGCGCTTGAGAACGTTATGTGAACTAGAATGGCCGAAACAAAATACTGAATGGCCATCTCAGGGAACTTTTGATATAAATTTAGTAAGCAAACTTTGGTCTAATATCGCCAAAGAAACTGGAGGGTGCCCAGAACAATTTCCATATATAGATTCCTGGCTGAGCACATTAAATAAAAATCCTCCATGGATAAGGGAATGCAAAGTCAAACGATGCAAATTATTGGCTATAAAAGCCGATGCTAGGAAAGGAATCTTGCCAAATAAACTCAAACCCATTTTTGAGGGACCAGAGGAAGAGGTGCTTCCACCTCCACCCTATGCTCCACATCGAAGGGAGCTTAATTCAAACACTCCGCCAGTTGTAACCCCAAGGCAAGAAAGTGGAATGAATAATGGGAGTGGAGTCACAGAGCTTGATTCCTTGATAGATTATGATAAATATCTTCAGGAGGCATTGGAGTCCTATAATAAAGCCCAAGCAGAAGTGGTTATTCCACCTGTGACTCCTAATAGACCTGCATCTACAGTCTCCTTTAGTGGAACAACTGATTGCCCACCCCAAACCCCTGTACATCCAAGTCCTAGAGAATTATTACAGAAGTTACAGGGAGACCTTAATCGGTCAGCAAGCAATACAGCCAGGCGTATAAAGCTGCTAAAAGAACGCCTTGGGACAAATACCATCCCCTATGATTTGAGGCCCCTAGAGCAAAGTGAAGAGAAAGATCACGTAGTAGCCCCTCTTAGAAGAGTATTTGATGCACTTGAGGAGCCTGCGCTGGTTAATGGGCAACCCGGACCACGGCCACCTCGAACTTCGACCCTGCAATATATTCCATTCACAACTACAGATTTGATGAATTGGAAAACACACACCCCATCTTTCGCAGAAAAACCTCAGGCTATGATGGACTTGGTGACTTCAATAGTAAATACTCATAGCCCTACTTGGACAGATTGTCGCCAGCTCCTAAATACTCTTTTCACCACTGAGGAAAGGAGAGACATAATTGAAAAGGCACAGATATATTTGCGTGAGCAGGCCAGAGTGGGAAATATTTTTAATATTGACCGTCATCTCCAAGATAACTTTCCCTTGGAAGATCCTAATTGGGATCCAAACAATGGAATTCACCTGGCCAGACTTACCACCTACCGCCAGACACTTGTGCAAGGTATCCGCAGGGCATGCCAGAAGCCCACTAATATGTCTAAAGTCTCAGAAGTAGAACAGAAACCAAATGAGAGTCCAGGAGACTTTTTAGAGAGGCTGCAAGAAGCCTATCGTATATGGACTCCTTTTGACCCTGAAGCCCCTGAAAACAGCAGAATGATTACTGCTACATTTGTGGCCCAGTGCGCTTCTGATATTCGTAAGAAAATTCAGAAATCAGAAGGATGGGAAGGGATGCTGATGAGCCAAATTATGGCCATTGCACGCCGAGTTTATCGGAATAGGGATGAGGCTGAGAAGCAAGAGAAGAAGAAGTGGCAGAAGGAAAAGATGGTAATGCTAGCCACAGCAGTGAAGCAAGACCACCGCCCCTTAAATGGAGGGAGAGGGCGAGGAAGGAATCCACCACTGGGAAGGAATCAATGTGCAAATTGCAAGAAGGAGGGTCATTGGAAGCGGGAGTGTCCTGAACCCCTGAGGTTGGAAGAAGTACGCCCAGGCCCAGGCCCAGGCCCAGGCCCAGGCTCCGGCCCAAGAAACCAGGGACGGGGACGGGGAATGATCCGAAATGGAAGATATCAGAGACCAGGACAAGGACAGAATAGAGACAATTTCATTGGACTGGCAGAAGAGGATTTTACTCAAGACTAGGAACGACCGGACTCCATAAAGTTAGGCTTCCAGGAGCCCACGGTCACGATTCAATTAGGGAGCCATTTAATAGACTTTATGATTGATACTGGGGCTGAATACTCAGTACTCCCAGAACTATTGCAGAAAAAGGCATCCAAAAGTGTAGTCATTAAAAGTGCCACTGGACAGTCAGCTAAGAGGTCTTTCCTCCAACCTTTGGAATGCCAGATTGGGGGACATCGTTTAACCCATCAGTTTTTGTATATACCTGAGTGTCCAATACCTCTCTTAGGCAGAGATATGCTGTCCAAATTGCAGGCCCAAATCACCTTCACTCCTCGAGGTCCAGAAATGAAACTGCCATCAAAAGCAGCAGGAATAATTACCCTCTCAGTACCTAAGGAACAATCATGGCGCCTAATGTCAGCCCTGCAAGTCCAACCCACATTGGATACAGAATTAAACAAGCTCCTCCGAACTCTACAGGTGCCACCAGGAGTATGGGCCGAAAATAGCCCACCAGGAATGGCTAAGAATATAGCTCCAATTGTAGTAACCCTAAAACCTATGGCTACCCCCGTATCTGTAAAGCAATATCCCTTACCCCGGCGAGCAGCAGAGGGCATCCAGAAACATTTGGACCGCCTATTAAAATATGGTCTGCTTAAGCCTTGCCAATCAGAATGGAACACACCCCTTTTGCCTGTTCGAAAACCTGGGACAGATGAATACAGGCCAGTGCAGGACTTGAGGCTCGTAAACCAGGCTATCGAGACCTTGCACCCAAATGTACCAAACCCATATACCTTGTTGAGTTTGATCCCACCAGAAGCAACATTTTTTACTGTATTGGACTTGAAAGATGCATTCTTCTGTTGCCGGCTGGCACCACAGAGCCAACCTATATTTGCCTTCCAGTGGGAAGACCCTTTGACAGGAACAAAAGGCCAGCTAACCTGGACAAGATTGCCCCAGGGATTTAAAAATTCCCCAACTTTATTTGGCACTGCCTTGGCGAGGGATCTAACAAGTTACCCCTCAATACCGGGAGAAAAGGTGGTTCTGCAATATGTAGATGACCTTATATTAGCGGCAAAGGATTTTAATACCTGTAAAGAAGGGACAGAGGAACTGCTCCACTTGCTCTGGGAAGCTGGCTACCGAGTTTCCCAGAAAAAGGCACAGTTATGTTTAGAAAAGGTCAAATATTTGGGCTTTGACATCTCACACCAACAACGAGCATTGAGACCAGAGAGGAAAGAAGCTATTTGCCTTATCAAGGAACCTACCACAAGAAAACAACTTAGAGGATTCCTGGGAACAGCAGGGTTTTGTAGACTATGGATACCTGATTTCAGCAGTCTGGCCAAGCCCTTACATGAAAGCACTCGAGGTGCAGAAAAGGACCCATTCGTATGGGGACCTGAGCAGAAACAAGCCTTTTTAGTTATCAAACAACGACTTATGGAGGCCCCAGCCCTTGGATTGCCTAATTCGGAAAAACCCTTTCAGCTGTATGTACATGAACAGAATGGGATTGCAGCTGCAGTCCTGACCCAGAGATTAGGAAGTTGGAACCGCCCAGTAGCTTATTTGTCTAAACAATTGGACTCAGTAGCAAAAGGATGGCCTCCATGCCTAAGGGCAGTAGCGGCCACTGCAAGCCTTGTCAAAGAAGCTGATAAATTTACCTTCGGCCAGACGATGTATGTGAATGTACCTCATGCTGTTCTGACACTCATGGAATATAAGGGTAGTTATTGGCTAACGAACCCAAGGATGGCTAGATACCAAGGCCTATTGTGTGAAAATCCCAGGATTCATCTACGAGTAGTGAATATGCTCAATCCAGCGACTCTGCTGCCTCTGCCAGAGGTAGATGATGAAGAATCACATGATTGTCTCCAAATAATGGATGAAGTTTATTCCAGTAGACCTGATCTGAAAGATGAACCATTGAAAAATCCAGATGTTGTATATTATACGGATGGTAGCAGTTACCTGCATGAAGGTGCCAGACGAGCAGGATATGCTGTGGTCACCAATGAGGAAGTTGTGGAAGCTGAAGCTTTGCCTGCTGGCACATCAGCACAAAAGGCTGAACTTATAGGCTTAACTAGAGCTCTGCAATTGGCAGCTGGATGTAAGGCAAACATCTATACTGATTCTAAATATGCCTTCTTAACCCTGCATGCACATGGAGCTCTATGGAAAGAAAGAGGTCTAATAGGAGCCCACGGGAAGGCCTTGAAATATGGACCTGAAGTAGAAATCCTGTTAGAAGCAGTATGGGCTCCAGAACAGATTGCTGTAATGCACTGCAAAGGTCATGGACGAGGAAGGGATCCAATAACCAGAGGAAATCATGCTGCTGACAAAGCAGCCCGAGAGGCAGCCCAAAAGCCTGTGGGAGGATTTATAGCAGCCCTCATACCAGAGGTAGTTCCAGAAGAAGTTAAACCTCACTATACCCCAGAAGAGAGGAAGTGGGCTGAACAGGAAGGAGCGGTTGTGAAGGACGGTTGGATGATCCTGCCGGACAATAGGATTTATGTACCTCATCATCTAGCAGGCACAATTGTAAGAAATTATCATGAATCTACTCACCTTGGCGGTACTGCAACCAGAGAGAGTCTCAGTCGGAAGTTGTATATTATTAATCTATCACAATTAGCAACTTGCATTTCACAGAAATGTGTTCTTTGTGCTAAAAACAATCCCAGGCAGGGACCAGTACAACCTCCTGGAATTCAACATGTGGGATATGTCCCCATGGAAAGTCTAATTGTGGACTTCACAGAGCTGGTCCCTTCTAAGGGATTCAAGTATCTCCTTGTGTTTGTAGATACTCTTACCGGATGGGTTGAAGCTTTTCCCACCCGAACTGAAAAGGCACGAGAGGTAACTAAGAGACTCCTCACTGAATTGATCCCAAGGTTTGGATTACCTAGATGCATTGGAAGTGATAATGGGCCAGCGTTCATTGATCAAGTAGTACAAGATGTATGTCGAGTCCTACAAGTAAAATGGAGACTGCATGCAGCATATAGGCCTCAGAGTTCAGGGAAAACTGAAAGAATGAATCGGACTCTGAAAACCCAATTGGCAAAATTAACCCAGGAAACGGGATTGGGATGGGTAGATGTGTTACCCATAACACTGTTTCGTGTTCGGTGTGCACCCACGAAAAGACTTAAGTTGTCACCTTTTGAGCTCCTGTATGGGAGACCGCCCTCCTTTGTTCAGGATATTCCAGCTGACCTTAAACAAATAGGAGATCATGTGACACAGGGACAAGTGCAATCTCTCTCCCGTGTTTTTGTTTCTCTTAACAGGTGGGCCCTCGAACGCACGCCGTGCAGCATTGCCGAGCCGATTCATCAGTTCCAGGCTGGCGATAGCGTATGGGTGAAAGAGTGGAAACGTGATCCACTTGCACCAAAGTGGCGTGGACCTTACACCGTCTTGCTCTCTACTCCAACAGCGGTGAAGGTAGCTGAGGTGACCCCCTGGATTCATCACTCTCGTTTGAAGAAGTCAGAAGGCAGTTGGACGTGCAAAGGTGACCCCTCTAATCCTTTAAAACTAACTCTCTCCAAAAACCCCTGTATCTAGCCCTACCGGGAACGGGCTAGGTCACGGGCAACATTTGACGACCGGCCTGCTGCAGCCACAACCTGGAAGCTGGCTGACCTGCGCACGCCTGAAGCTTGAGGAGCGTCTGAACCAGCGACTGTGAACGGAAAGATTCTCTAATACAATTGATTGACTGCCCCCTTGTGGAACAATTATCAGAGATATTACTCATTGGGGATCCTCGGGATATATGTTTTGGTCTTGGTGGTTCCCCATTTCTGTCACTGGGGGAATTATATTGGGGCTAATAATTATTTGCTATCACAATAAGGTAATCTTTTGTGGAAGGAATGCATATACTAGACATCAACATGATTTTATTATTAATCCTGATCCCTTGGGAAGGGGAAGGGTCCTTGAATCTGACCAAATTGGCTAAATATGGATTCAGCCATGACCACAATATGTGGGTAGGTTTAGCTGAAATGGTAGCCAATGTTGCAAATAGGACCAATTGCCTTGTTTGCTCTCTTGGGCCAGATGATTCAGAGGGAGGTATGCCCTTATTACCGATACCATTAGATGCCATTGGTATGGTAAGCGAAATGCCACACCAAACAGAAATACAGAATTTCCCCGGATGGAACTCAACTAAACCATTACGAGTTATACCTGTACAAGGGGAATTCTGTGTACATAAATCATCAGATGCAGCTGATTCTCCCATGATAGGCTCTTCTCATTGTCACTATACTTGGGATTATATTAAGAATAGTCATACCTGGGCACACGGTACTACCTATCGAACTCGGAATACCTTGCCCTGTGCACCTCCTTTTATTCACGCATGGAAAGTGGTGTGGAACATAACTGTGACAGAAAAAGGCAATCTAACATACTGCACTGTGAACTCTCTACCTCTTTTGGTATTTCGCCTTCTGTACTCCACGTACCAAAAACCTCAGACCCGATGGTTGTGGTGGATATGTGGAGAATGGGCATACAAAAAGCTCCCTTCCAAATGGAGTGGGACTTGTTTCTTGGGTTGGGTTTTACCACCAATGTGGATTATGCCCACTAGTTTGGCCAGGCGAACACGAAGGAATGCTGATATTTCTCATATAGCAGGAGGAAGTACCCAAAGTTGGAGTGGTACTGATGATTGGCCGCCAGAGCGCATTATAGCCTATTATGATCCTGCCTCCTGGAATCCTGGTGAGCTCATACAAGGGGCACGGGATCCTATTTATAATCTAAACAGAATAATTCGATTGCAAGCAGTAGTGGAACTTGTAACCAATGCAACGGCCCAGAGTTTGAGACTTATTGCACAACAGTTGGATGAAAGTAGAGCCGCCATTTTGCAGCTGAAAATGGGAATGGATTATGTACTTGCCAGGCAGGGAGGCCTATGTGGAGTCTTGAACTTGACAGGGAATGCCTGTTGCTTTAACATTTCAGATAATGGTGAGGCAATCCGTGTGTTGGCCACAAAGATGGAGAATATAGCACATGTCCCAGTACAAACATGGGAAGGATGGGATATGGGATGGCTCACCAATTGGTTACCTAATGTCACAGGACTCAAAGGGATACTATTGTCTTGCTTGTTTTTCTTGACAGTAGTGGTAATGGTTTTGTGTATGATGCCATGTATCATTTCATGTTTTAGAAGTACAATTAGCAAGATGGTTTCAAATGAAACTCTACCTCATATCATGGCCCTATACAGAGCTTTACCTCAGGAATATGATGAAGGTCAAGCTATCAAGGACATTTGGGATGAAGGTCCTTGAGCTTGAAAGGGGGGAATGTGGCATCTGAATATAGACTGCATTTTTAATCAAGACTTATATTGGCTTATATCTTGATCAGGTTCCTAAATTAAATGGGCTTAGATTTTCAAATGTTTCATGCCAGGCAGAAAGAACCTTGGCAAGAGGTTTTTCTCCTAAGACAAGGGGGCCCCATTGATTTATAGTAGAAAAACAATTCTCAAAGTCATAAAAAGGGAGAATTACATATGCTGCCCTTGCAGACTGAGAAAACACAATTAAAGGCAAGGGTAAATAGTAAAATAATACCAATGTGCCTCTCAGTAAAATGAGCCAGATCTTCTTTCCAAGGTTGAAAGGCCAAGAGCAGTGAAAAAGGCAACTGGCTTGGCTAGAAGAAAAGAGAGCATTTTTGGGAAATTTTCTAAAGCTGTTGGGAAGAGCTAATGGGAGAAGCATCTAGCTGGCTGGGAAAGGAGGGGGAAAGGGGGGAGGTGTAAACTGAAGAGGCTTCTTTTTAAAAGCTGTTTTTTACTGAGTTCCTTTTTACTTTACAAAGGCTTTATTCTTTTAAAAGGCTACCTATGATAAGTGAATGAAATATATTAGCTTAAATATATTGGCTTAAATGTAATTATGCAAAGGATTTAAGGAATGCTAGATTCTTATTTCATATGGTTGTAAGAGTTGTATTTATCCTGAAATTAAGTCAGCCACCAGCCTAGCCCCCCTGCTAGACAGAAGACGCCATCCAAGCACTCTTGATATATATGGTTGTCAGGCATTTGTTTAGAAACTTTCAAATGAAGGAAATCTTTCAATATTGATGTGAAACTCAAGATCCTTGACATCTGTTGAACATAAAAATGTAAGATTAAACATTTGTTTTAGAAGGCAATAGGGCAAGGAGGGCAAGAGGTGAGCTGGTAATTAAGATTCCATGTAAGATATATTATTACTTATTTGTCACATATATAGCTCTTTGTCTCCCTTATAAGGGCAAGGAAGTGGGTGTATCTTTTGTGGGTGTATCTTTTGTGATTGGTTCTACCAAACAGCCAATAGGAATTTCAACCAGGCTGATTGGACAGAGGCAGCCACAGGAGGAGCAAAGGGGGCTGGATTAAGGGAATATAAGTGCTGGCCAGGATGGCAAGAGGCCAGGCCAGAGCTTGGTAACCATATACCACTGAGCCTCTCATTTATTTGTCTGACAAATAAATTATTATTTTAATTTCTCTATTGCTGCGTTGAATATTTCATTCCAGCTAAGCGTTAACCACAAGCAGGGTGCTACAGCATAAGTATACTGTACTAAGACCACCCGATTTGAGGATCTTCCACCCAGACAGATTCTGGCCCCTCCAGAATGTTCTTGTTGTTTAGTCGTGTCCGACTCTTCGTGACCCCATGGACCAGAGCACGCCAGGCACTCCTGTCTTCCACTGCCTCCCGCAGGAAACGTGATCCACCTGGAGCAGGAACCGGCAAGTATCCCTGCCAAGAAAACTCCATGGACAAAGACAAAAACAGAATGTTCTGGCGCACACCAAAACATATATGGGTGTGCTTGCTATGTATTCATTGATACATGCTTGTTTGAAGATGAAGTCACAGAGCTATTATTTATGGCTGTGTACGCACTATACATTTAAAGAACATTTAAAAGCACTCCCCCCTAAAAATAACCTGGGAACTAAAGTTTGTTAAGAGTGCTGGGAACTTTAGCTCTGTGGAGGATAAACTACAGTTCCCAGTGTTCTTAAGGGTAGGGTGTGTGCTTTAAATGTATTCTATGCACACAGCCCATGATTTCACTCAGAGGTATTAAGAGACAAACTGAAACTACCTTGTGAAAAGTTATGAAATCTAAGATGGGGGGTGGTACAAGAGTTTGGTGCAAATATTGTTTTTGACACAGAAACCCAAATTTCATTTTAAGGTAAAGGTACCCCTGACCGTTAGGCCCAGTCACGGACGACTCTGGGGTTGCGCTCTCATCTCGCTCTATAGGCTGAGGGAGCTGCCGTTTGTCCGCAGACAGCTTCTGGATCATGTGGCCAGCATGACTACGTCGCTTCTGGCAAACCAGAGCAGCACACGGAGATGCCGTTTACCTTCCTGCCAGAGTGGTACCTATTTATCTATTTGCGCTTGATGTGCTTTCGAACTGCTAGGTTGGCAGGAACAGGGACCGAGCAACGGGAGCTCACCCCGTGGCGGGGATTTGAACTGCCAACCTTCTGATCGGCAAGTCCTAGGCTCAGTAGTTTAACCCACAGCGCCACCCGCATCCCAATTCCATTTTACAAAGACATAAATATATTCCATCAGGAGTGGGGTAGGGAAAGGTGTCGACCTTTGTTGAAAACAGGGTTTGCATGCCTTTGTGCAGTTTGATTTCTAAACCATGCAGGCAAAGAAAAACGGGTAACCTGATGTCATTGTGATAAATGGCTGGCGCATGGTGACGCCCACCTATGAAAGTTGGCCTGTGAAACAGGTGCGCTTTCATGAGGTGAGGATTCAGCCTCTTTGCTGGATCCAACTGGTCACAGCTGTTACTGGAACCCCCCCCCCTTTTGCCATGTGTCGTTCCAGTAAATGATGCTAATGAGCCTAGGCAGAGCTTGCCTACATGTTGCAATTTCCTTTCTTCATATTGCAAAGCTTCTTTTGCTCCTTTGTCTCACCCTTCCCATGTTTGTTATGGTGACTCATGTGGGTCCCCACTTGCCCTGAGAAAAAGAAAAAGGGGCTTCTGAAATGCCATCTTTAATTTCCTGGTAACAGACATTCCACTCGCTAATCACATCATATTTTTTTTCAGAGTCACAGAAGTGCCCTAGGTTGATCTACAAGCAGGTACTCAAATTTCTTTATTGGGATTTGTCTTGAATTGGGTATTGAATATACAGACCAGCTTTATAACAATCTGCAGTTTGGAGCACATGGAGGAAAAAGAATGGCTGCTGGTTCACAAAGCAATAGCAATTTTAAATTAATAAACCACAGTAGGCATGTGGAGAATCTTCTCTGCAGCAAAATAACAGTCTTTATAATTCTTTTCACAGTGCTGTTTATGTGGTGCCAATGACATTAAAGTTTGCCTTTTCTATGTTTTTATTATACAAATGCAGAAAAACCAAACGTACCCTTTAAGCCTTGGGATGCTATTCCATTTTCGCAGCAATGTTGTACTTTGGGTTCATAGCTGAAGTAATTAATTATTTCCTGGCTTCCAGGCCTTTCCTGTATTGCTGTTTTCCAAACAACAACCTCCCATTTTTGTATCCTTGTTGATTATTATTTTTTCCCAGGTGTATTACCTTACATTTATCTATATTAAATCTTATTTCATTTACTTCCATCCATCTCGCTCAAAGTTTGCCCTTAGCACTATTCTTCAGACAGAAGAGATGGTTAGACAGAACTGGTTTGCTTTTGGGATACGTTGCTAGAAGGAGAGTTAACAGCTAAATTAATTGTTTTGCTCTTTAATTTTTTTTCCTTTATAAAGATTAACATGTGGGCTCTACTGCTTATGCATTTCAGCTTGTCATTGCCTTTGCTGAGCATGTAAACAGAGGCATTTCCAGAGCTTTCCCATATTCTGCCCACCGCTGTTGTTCCACAGATTTCACCTGAACCATTGTTTGGATTAAATGTCACATTCTTCTCTCAACACAGGTGGAAGGTGTAGATAAGGGAATAAGCTGTGTCTTGTAACACCCCGAACTTGCAAAAGGGCATAATTCCACATCAGGATTTCCAACTTGTTCCACTTGGATCTATTTCATTTTGAGTCAGACCAAATCTTTTGTTTAAATGCTTTGTTGCATTCATTGGCACATCGCTCACTACTGCAGAACATCAATTTTACATACTGATCTCTCTAATCAAGTAGGATAGGACACTGTTTCTTCCTTGGTTGTTGTCAGCAATAATAAAGAAGCAGGAGTTTATATTTTGGATTTTGGAAAATGTGCAGAAAAGGTTTTGCTGTTCTGGGATTTGCTTGAAATCCTGCTATTGGCAGTCAGCGCATGAGACATTGCAATATGAAAAATCCTTGGTTTCTTTGGAGAAAGATACTTTAACCATAGCATTTTCTCTCCACGGCAATGTTAAATCACAGATTTGCCTGTGTATACCACTAAGGCTTTATGCACAACCACACCAATGGCTGACTCCTTACATCCAAACTGGCACAAATCCCAAGTCAAGACCAAAAGCCTGGCCAAATAGATTATTAAGGGAAATCACTAGCCATGGAGACAGAGGAAAAGCTATGTAATTAATGTGAAAATAGCTAAGCACTGGATTGTAGCAAATGATCAATTTTCAAGAGATCAGCAGAACTGTGTTGACTGGAGATTTGACAAAAGAAAAAGATCAACGGGTGTTGATGAAATCTAAAAATCAGTTTCTACCTGCCTACCCTCGGAGGATCTGGAAGGGGTACAAAGTATCCTAAACCCAATCAACAAAACAATTTTGAAACACACTCATTTAAAAATATTATACTTAGCAAAATGTAACATTAAAATCCCTTCCACATGCATACCCTACATTATCCATTTAGGCTGTTTTCACATCAGTTTGTGCTCAACAGCACAGAAAATCCCTCTCAGTCTTTCTCTGTGCTACTAATGCAGGACATGATGCAGAAATGAAATTGAATGCCCATTTCGGGCAAGGCAGATCTCACATTAAAGACAATTTTAAGCAGAAATCAGTGTCATCTTCATAGGTAAAAATATACTTCAGCCTAGCTGCCAAATGCCAAACCAAATAAAAAGCTATTCTGAGTTCCAGTATAAATTTAATCCTTTGTAGGCTGAAGGAGCACCACAACCGTAGAGCACCAACCCCAAACTTAGCATACTTTTTGGTATGGAGGTTGGTGCACAGATAGGCAATGATTTAGCAGATCAGAATAAAAGCATAAGAGCTACTGTAGTACTTCATGCTGCCTGGGCCCTCTAAACGTTGTTGGACTACAACTCCCATCATCCCTGGCCATGCTGACTGAAGCTGATGGGAGTTGGAGTCCAGCAACACTTGGAGGTCTACAAGTTCCCCTTTCTTGTTTTAAAGAAATGCAGTTTTGAAACCGTCAGTGCAGAATAACTGCAGTAGGTGGGATACCGTTAACTATTTTGTACCACTACAGATACCACAACCTATATATCCTTAAACTAAATGACTAGACACAGCTAGGATACAAACTGAGCTGTGGCAACTCAGAACCCCTAATAAGCAGATAAAGAGATCCCACGCTGCTGTATTTTAAATTCAAATATACATTTTAATTCAAATATAGATTTGAAAACCCAAAGGCAAGCGATAATTGTCAGGATGTTGGAGGTGGTACGGAACAAGCCTTCGCTGCTTCTGATGGAACTGATTCCAGCTCCATTTCAAATGCCAAAACAAGCAGGCACCATGTATAAAAAGGTGTTTTAAAATCAATCCTAACTGTGTCTCCTGAAAGTTTCTAACACATTAATTTTAAGTAGAAGTAAGGCACATACACAACATGCTTATAGATTGTGTTTAAAATTCCTCTTGTAATACCCAGGCATGAATTTTCCTGGCAGATGCAATGGAAAATAACTAGCTGAAGATACCATCAATAAGGACCGAAGGAAAGAGATGCAAAATATCAAACTTCAGTTTCTTTGCTGAGCAGTTGTGGCTTTAAAAAACAAAACAAAACCTTCTGTTGTGTATTGTTTTTGACGTACAGCAAGTAGACAATTTACAGAAAAAGAGGAACAGCCATCGCAATACCAGGAAGCTATTAATTTTCATTATTTTCATAATTTCACAGGTGTCAAGCCTTAATCTGCTATGCCCAGGCATATTACATTGCACAGTTCTTTGCTGACTTGCCACAAGCTAATTATTGATGGTTCACTTCATTCTAATAAAATCTCTATCTCATCTGCCTATCAAATGGAAGTGAAGGGTTGGAGAGGAGCTGCCAGAAGGGCTACTTGAGTTCCTTTCAAAAATAATAAAGAAGAGGAAACCTTGTTGTCGTCCCTCACCCCTCCAACACAGTTCGTGCCGTCAGTACATTTCTTTTCCCTTTGTTCCTCTTTTTACTAATGTGCTGGCTGTTCCCTGAAGGAATTACAAATTCTACATAAATGCCACACTGATTATAAAGGCTACAGCTATGGTGGGGAGGGGATTTCATTTATTTTATTTAAAACATGTATGTACTGCCTTTCATCCGTTATTTCAAGGCAGTTTATCAAAATTAAAGGGGCGATGAATACGTAGGACTGGAGCCAGAAAGTGTCAGTGGAAGAGGGTTGACGGAAGGTGACTTTAGTTCCACCAGTGAAAAAAGATCAGTAGAAGTCTTCTTCATGCTAGAAGCACAAAGTCAGGGTGTGTGTGGTTGCAGGCATGGAAGAAAAGCCCCAATGTGGACCACGGTATAATTTTAGAAATGTAGAAAATGGCATCTTAAAGATAAAACACACTTCTATTTCAGTGCTTGTGAAATTATATGTATGGGATGGGATCACTATGTTGGGCAAGGTGAAGAGGTATATTACAAGTTTGCACTGGACCCAAAAATGGCGCTTGGGCCCTGATTCTATTCTGTGTCTTTGGAAGACTTGGGGCACATCTACACTCGTGGTTTATAACGTTAAAATTGTGTTATTAAAATGTGACACCAGAGGGTGCTACAGAGCAGCGACCCACCAGCAAAGGGAAACTGCCATTATAAATGTTATAGAACGTTGTTTTTTAATACCGTTTAGAAGATCAATGTAGATCCAGCCATAGACAGTCACTGGAATAAGTCCTAACCTAAGGTTACTCCTGTTTCAAGTAATCAAGTTTCACAAAATGTCTGTGTGTGTGATAGTCAGACAGAGACACATGTGTTTATCTCAGTTTTCTCCTTCCTTGGATGCTTTGCTCCTGTGTCCCTGCTTTTGCATTTGGAGTTTGAGAAAGTTGTGGGAGGATCACAGTGCAGCAGAACCTCTCTTCATACCTGTATTAGGCTTCAGTCTGAGCTAAGGCTCCAATGTATCTAAGAGAAGTAGAGCTTGTTTCATTGGGAATTCTGCCTCCTACTATTATGGTTGAGAAAGCTAAATGGGCAACACAGGAAGAATAAGAAGAGACGTGAGGCTGTAAGATACGCGCATGATTGGCCCACAGAGGCCTCTCCTAGGGCAGTGGAACACCACCATCAAAGTGCTGAGTTCTTGGCTGCTTCTATATTTCCAGCCTCATGCTGCTTCTGCTGCAGAGGCAATCTGCAACAGTGAATTTATTGACAATTTAGCCATAGGCCATTTCACAGTGAGAAGAAAAGGAAAGCAATTCATGAGAGGAAGTGAATATGAGAGGGATTTCTTTTCCCCAAGTAGTCCCCGGCAGGATCTCGGCACACAAAGCAATTGAAGATGTGGTGGATACTTTCCTTCATAATAGCATCCCATTATATTAGAAATAAACTTCCAGGGTATCAAACAATTGTTCCTCAAAAATGCAGGTGAAAGCTTGGTTTGTATCAACATTTGCCCCAGAGGCATTTGCCCCAAAGAGGCAAAAAGTTACAAAGCAACAAGCTTTTAAAGTGAAGGATTGTTTGTCATTGCCAAAAGAAGAGTTTTTTAAAAAGTTTACTAACTTTCCAATCAGCTGTGATAGGTTGTATGACTGTGATGATGTCATAACAGTGCTGCATTGCCAATACAATATAATGTATTTCAATGTTGCACTGACTGGGGGTATCTTTTGATGGATCTCATCTTATGCATCCCATCTTATGACTGTTTACTCTGGCTCTAGCACATTCTCACTCCTGATGTTTGAAGCTGTCCACACGTGTTATTAGACACAGTCCATCCCATGGCTTTTTGAGAAATACGCCTGTTTGATGGACTTTCACTCAAACCAGCTGCCATCCAATTAGAAAACAGAAGCTGGGGTTAAGCTGAGATGTGAACACTGGCGACAGCTGTTCCACATGCGCAGATGATAACTTCAGTGGAGTTTCAGCATGAGAAATAAATCAGGTAATGCACATCAAGCAATCACATCCCTTAGATGCTGATACAGTAGGTGGCAGACCTGCAAGCTATGGTTATCTTGGTTGATGACAACTGAAACAGTCGAAATGCACAAATGTATGATGTGGTACAAAAAAAGTGGCCTAAGCTCCGTCCTGTGCTTTGTTGTTTGGCACCGTGAACTTTTAACAACAGCTGCAAAAGTCGCTCTGTCCCAGTAAATCAGGGGTCCCCAAACTAAGGCCCACGGGCCGGATAAGGCCCAAGGGACTCGTTTATCTGGCCCACGGTGACCCCTGCCACCCGCTCTTACGCTGCACTGCACGGCTGCTCACTTCTGGGTCAGACGAGCACTGGAAATAACTTGTGCGTGTGTGCGTTATTTGCGCATGTGCAAGCGTTATTTCCGGTGCACATCCGGGTCGGAGGAGGCCCGTGCACATGTACACAAGCTATTTCCAGTGCTCCTCCGACCTGGAAGTGCGCCGGAAATAGTGTGTGCGCACGCATATGGGCACACACTCCCCCGCTCTCTGCGTGATCAGTGCTGGAGACACCGGCCTGAGGCACAGTAAGTTTGCTGACCCCTGCAGTAAATAAACTGTTGTCACCATTTTTCCTCTCAACCTGGGAAGAAGAGCGGTCTGTCAAACTGCAGATGACTCAATAAAGAACCTAGCTTCCTAATATGATATGTGAGTAATAAAAGTCTCATTGGGTGCTTTTATCTGCCACAGCAGTGAGTGTGGTGGATGAAAAATGTGGTGGATTTTGCCTATATGTCTTATGAGTACACACACACACAGTGAAATGCTAATTGTGCTGCTGACAGAAATTTCTTGCCTTAGCGACAACATCATTCACACTTAACCTTTCCCAATTGCTTTTCAAAAGCCCTTCCCTTTATAGTTCAATGACTTTTCAGCTATTCTTTGGTTCAGAAGCCATTGATGCTCTTTCCTAATAGCTGAGCTCTCTCTGTACAAAGGTGGGACTCAAATCTCTGAAAAACTTCAGTTTCCCCTTTTATCCTAATATCAAGGAGTTGGACTCTCGGATTTTATAAATGCACTCACAGAATGAGCCCTCCCTGTTCCTGCTAACAGAAAAGGGAGGCAACTTGAGTTAATCACCACTTCCCCTGCTGCAGGCCTCCCAAATCTGCTCCAGGTGGTTGGGGGACCCTCCACAGAAGGTGACATTGGGAGATACAGAGGGAAAGCGAATCAGCTAAATCTCTTCCCTCTGCTTCAATTCCCAAGAAGTGTCACATAGGGCACTTCCAAATGACCTGTTTATTGAGCATCATCCTGTTTTGTTTGCAGGAAGATTAGATGATATTGGTTATCTATTAAATGCAGTTACTTTTCTTGTCACAAAAAAGTCTGACCTTTGGGGAAAATGGGGTTTTTTTTGCACCAGATCTCCCAATCAACTATAATTGTACAATGTGAATTTGCTGGTGTGTCGTTGAACCAAGAGTCTGCAAGGTCTCACAAGCTACCAGAAGTTGGCAGAATCTAAGTAACCTGTTAGGGACGCAGGTGGCGCTGTGGGTTAAACCACAGAGCCTAGGACTTGCTGATCAGAAGGTTGGCGGTTTGAATCGTTGCTCGGTCCCTGCTCCTGCCAACCTAGCAGTTTGAAAGCACGTCAAAGTGCAAGTAGATAAATAGGTACTGCTCTGGTGGGAAGGTAAACAGCGTTTCCATGCGCTGCTCTGGTTCGCCAGTAGCGGCTTAGTCATGCTGACCACATGACCCGGAAGCTGTACGCCAGCTCCCTCGGCCAATAAAGCAAGATGAGCGCCGCAACTCCAGAGTCGTTCATGACTGGACCTAATGGTCAGGGGTCCCTTTACCTTTACCTTTAAGTAACCTATGTTACTTCTGAAACCTTTTTCAATGGCTTGAGATAAAGGAATTTCTTGGGATCATGTCAGTTTGGGATACCTAGCATCCCAGCTTTGTCAGGCGATGCAAAAAGATGTTTACCAAGGAATCTTGCTTGTATTTACTTACTTATTACATTTGTATACTGCCTTTCATCCAAAGATCCCAGGGTGGTTCACAGCATAAAAATACAAAATTTTGTGTGTATTGTTCCAACTTTACAAGTATTTCCTGAAAACACACACTCACCAATTTGGCAACGTTGTCCCTAGCTCTCTCACTAGCCTGCTTCTGCTAACTGCTACAATTATGCTATTAAATATGACAACACAATGATTGGGACTTTGGGTGGAGGGTGGAAAAAAATAAGGCATCTCTGACAGTAGTGTCAGTTTTTGAAGTGAAGGCAGAGACACACATCTTTTTGTAAGTGTTGGACCTTTGGTGTGGTAGGGGAGGCAGTCTGGAGCATAGTAAAAAAGCTGGAGATGTTTCTGTGATGCATGGAGAGTATTTCTAGAAGTTCTAAGAGGAAGAGAGAGAATTCATTATAGGGGTGTCGTTTTTCTGCAGCATCCCATGGGCAGGCTAGGCATAATGTATAGGCTGGCGCTGAGGAATGGACTCTAAAGTTTCTGACAGATATTTGAGCTTTCAATGCAGCATGGAATTACTACACAATATTAGGCAATGCTCTACTAATCTTTAAACATGAATCTAGGCATTCTGCCAAAACTAAATCCCAAAACTCGGCACTACACATACTTTGATATACTGGAGGCACACAGTCACATAATGCTCCATAATACTGCTTCAGTTATGTTTATGATTACAAATCTAACAGAATTACAAATCAGGTAGCATTTGCCTGATATTTGAGCAGTGATGCAAATCAAGTATAACCCCTGAATTCACTTTCAAAATTATGTTAGGCTTGTAGAGCTATTTACATGTGATCTAGCCTCCTTCGGTGCCATCCAGTGGAATTAATGTGAATATCACAGCTATACAAGGGGAAGTTATAAATTATGTAGAATACAAAGCATCTTTTTATTTTCAGGATGCCAAAGTAAATAAAGGTTGTCAGGGTGACAGCTAAAACAACACTCAAAACCAGTAATTTTTTTTATAGCAATGCATTCAAATTAATGCTTGCCTGGGGTACCAACCAAAACACACACACACACACACACACATGCATACACAGAAAGAGAGAGATATGTAGCTCTCACTTCTGCAGGGTGATGACAAAAATTCAATGCCATTAATTTGTGTAAAGCAGCTATTACCAATCAATGGCAATGTATTTCCTTCAAAAATCTGGCTAAAATAATCCCTAAGATGATCCAGGACAATACGGGAATGTTTTCACATTACCTTAGCAGACCAATGGTTGTTCCTCATAGTAACCTATGCTATGGGGAGATCATGTGAAAGCAGTGCATGACTTAGTCACCCCCATCAGATAATTCTGCCCTTTTCTGGGGGCTGATAGCACTCATGTAGGGAGGGAGTTACTTCAGAGGTGTCACTAGACCATTGTATTGTGGGACTAACATTGCACCCGTACTTTCTCCAACACAGTGTGAGTATGCTAGTACTTAGGTATAAGACAGCTGCGCCTATAAGAAATGGAGGGATGAGCTATCCAGTGGTACCTCGGGTTACATACGCTTTAGGTTACAGACTCCGCTAACCCAGAAAATATTACCTCAGGTTAAGAACTTTGCTTCAGAATGAGAACGGAAATCGTGCTCCGGCGGCACGGCAGCAGCAGGAGGCCCCATTAGCTGTTAAGAACAGTTTCAGGTTAAGAACGGACCTCCGGAACAAATTAAGTACTTAACCTGAGGTACCACTGTATTATAATACAGTCAGTGAGACTTAGTTGTAAGTGACTAAAGTTCAGTTCATTTAAATGGGTATGGGAACCAAGCAAGTAATTGGCAGCCAATGCAGTTAGGCCAGGATTGGTGTAATATGCTCAAACTGTATTGCACCAGTGACCAAACTGGCCACTGAATTCTGCACCAGCTGAAATTTCCAAATTGTTTTCAGTGGAAGACCCACTGCAGTAATCTGACACAGAGGTTACCAGAGCATAGGTGACAGGAGTTAGGCTATCCCCGTCCAGATAGGGGCACAGCTGGGTCACCACCGGAAGCTGATGGAAGGCACTCTGCACCACTGAGACCACCTCAAGTGACAGATAAGGTAAAGGATCCCTGGACGGTTAAATCCACTCCAACACAACTGGGGGATGGCGCTCATCTTGCTTTTCAGGCCGAGGGAGCCAGTGTTTGACCACAGACAGCTTTCTGGGTCACGTGGCCAGCATGATTAAACCGCTACTAGTGCAACGGGACACCATGCCAAGTGCTAGAGCACATGGAAATGCTGTTTACTTTCCTGCCGCAGTGGTACCTATTTATCTACTTGCACTGGTATGCTTTTGAACTGCGAGGTTGGCAGAAGCTGGGACAGAGCAACAGGAGTTCACTCCGCCGTGCAGATTCGAACCACCAAACTTCCGATCAGCAAGCCCAAGAGGCTCAGTGGTTTAGATCACAGCGCCACAAGTGATAGCAAAGGATTCAGGAGCACCCCCCAAGCAATGCAGCAGCTCCTTCAGAGGGAATGTAACCCCATCAAGAGCAGGCAACCTCCCATCTATCTGGTCTAGGTTACCAAGGCCAGACAACAGTACAGCGCATCCACCACCACATCTGCAGATGTAAAGAAGTAGAGCTATGTGCCATCACTGTGTTCTAAAACTATGAATGACACCACTCAGTGGAAACAAAAAAATTCTTCCAGTAGCACCTTAAAGACCAACTAAGTCAGTTCTTGGTATGAGCTTTCGTGTGCATGCACACTTCTTCAGATACACAGATACACTCAGTGGTTTCATGTAGATGTTAAACAGCATGGGGATAAAATTATATGTATTTTATGTTGCCAGCAGTCCTGAGATCGACTGATGAAGGGTAGTATTCAAATTTAAAAAGTAAAATAATAATTATCTCATTATTTCTTACAACCGTGCTCAAAGGTAGACCTTTACATAATTATCCTAATGTTACAAATGGGAGGAACGTTGCTAGCCCCAACTCCAGCCTATCGAAGAACCCGTGTTCCCAGGAGACTCTCAAGTAACGTTAGGATTGGCCACATTTTCCTAGCGCAGAACCAGGATGGCTGCTACAATTGAGGCTGGCTATGCTGCTGCAGCAGCACTTTGGCGCTAAACGAAGAGCTCAGCACCGGCCAAGCGGCTGCACTTGGGATTTCACTCTGAAGGCGACGCGCCCGCTGGCTCCGTTGCTGCTGGGCTCCCGCGTTCCATTCGCTCGAGACAGCGACGAGAGCGAAGGGCCTCCTCATTGGTGAGAAAATGGTCCAATGATATCTCGCGCCGGAATTCCGGAGGGCGAGAAGGGCAACGACGAACCAATCGCCGAGTCAAGGGGCGGGGCAGTCAGCCATGAAAGTATAGAGGCACGGCTCTCAGTTGAATACGACACCTACGTGACACTCAACACCTTTCTCTATCTCTGCGTGTGTGAGGAGCGCGTTGATGAAAAAAGAAAAGAAAAGGCACCGTAGAGACTTGGTAACGTGAGGCAGCCGTGTTTGTCACTTTAAGTCAGCGATGGCCAAACATGGCCCTTCAGCTGTTTTTTGGGAATACAACTCCCATCATCCCTAGCTAACAGGACTAGTGATCAGGGATGATGGGAATTGTAAGTTTGGCCATTACTGCTTTAAGGGGATAAAGGAGCCCTTCCCAGTTTGTATTACGCTCCTGCCTTGCACGCAAGAGGTAGCCGTATGAAAGCCGGAAGTGGCGATAACACCCTTGCCTTCCCCGCCCTCTTGGATTAGCAAAGGGCTATGGGAAAGAAGCGCAGCTTTTTATCATCATCCTCAGGGGCCGGCGTGGGAAGTGAAGTCATAATGGCTCGCCGGAACTGGGTCTTGTGGGCATGGCCTCTTCTGATACGATCATCTCCGGTGAGGGGATTTTGAGTGTCGGCCACAGGCGCCGCAAGCCAGTTCTTGCGGAAGCTGGGGCCTCGCCCAGCGCTACTTCCCGGGCCTGCTGCGAACAGTTCCCTGTCGCGGAGAGCGAGCGGCGGCAGGAGGCGACTTCCCGCCGAGCACCATGGCCGGCGGGGAGGCCGCCCCAGCGGCGGGGCCCGACTCCGAGCCCTGCCGAGGGGGTGAGGAAGTCGGGGAAGCCGGCGACGCCGGGACGGGCTGGGTGGAGAAGCTGCGCGCGGAGTGCGAGCCCGAGGGGCACTGGCAGCACCGCCGGGAGTTCTTGATTCGCAACGCGGAAGGCCTGCCCTTGTCGCCGGGCGGGGAAGACGGCGGTGCGGGGGACGGAGACAGCTTGGAATTACGGCGACTGACCTCCCTGTCTATGGTGTGGGCCAACCATGTCTTCCTAGGATGCAGGTGAGTCGCTGGCGGGAGAAGTGAAACTTAAAAGCGTTTTGTTTGCGTGAGATTTGTACGTTACTTTAAGGGTAATTAATTTCACAATGAGGAGGAGTTCCTTAAGATGTCATAAACCTAAGAAGGAAAATAAGGCATTCTCCGAATGTTGTTATAAATCTTTGTTTTTTCTCTACAAGCCAATGCACATATTTTTGCAGCTAGCTTATGTGCTAAAATGACATTAATCCCCCATTTTTGAGCAAAAACTACAAGATCATTTTCTGCCTAATCATATTAACTGTATTATCATATTCATATCCCATGTTTCTTCTGTCATGAAGCTCAGGCTGACATACATGGGATTCCTGGGTGATTTCCATTGAGGCACAGACCCAGGACCAGACTTGTATACCTTTAGCAAGGTAGTTGCCTGGTGTACCTGTAAGTTGCTGCAGTCCCACAACACACTCATTGTGTTGATCATGTCCTGATTTGACCATATAGGCCAATTGTGCTAACGCCTGTAATTACTTTAATTTTGCTACCTGTTGTTCTTCAGAACTGCGGGGCTTATAAGGCTTTGTAACAGCCAGCTAAACCAAACAAACGTATCTTCTTTTTTTACTGTTCCCCCCTTTTTTTGTTCATCTAGATTCTGAGATGAGAGGCAGGCTTGTTACTCTGAATACACATTCGGTGACTAAACAGTGCTAAGACTCTAATAACCTTAGAGCATTGAATTCCTCTTGTCTAGGTCTCATTGTTCTGTCTTTCCACAAGTCATCCTGAATGGCAGATAAATTGCTCTTTGCTTCTTGAAACATTTTTTGAGCAGAACATAAGAGGTCTCCACTGAAGACCTTAAATCAATAAGATTTAAGTTGAATCATTATCTTTTCACATTGGGCTTAATGAGGCCTAATTAGAAGTAATTTTGTATTGATCTGATCCATTCTTATATCAGTGCATTGAAAAATGGAATTACTATTCCACAATGCAGATATCTGGGGTTTGGAGAGTGCCTCAAACTCTGAGGCATCAAAAGTTTATTTAAAGTATTTTAATTGCTTTTTAGAGCCAAGCACCCATGCAGCCAGATGTCTGAATACATTCTGACCCTGAAAATAGCTGCCCCCCCCTTTTCTTCTTCTCTTGAGTTCTTATTGCACTACTGCTTGGGGTGTGTGGAAGTGGAATTGGCAATATCTACAATCAAAATAACACGTATGTGTTGGTAGCTGTCTTGAGGATCAGTGAATGTGAACTAAATTTTTCCTCAAAATGCTAATTGCAGTTGCCTTTTCCCTTCAGGTATCCTCTGCAAGTGATGGAAAAGGTGATGGACATGGCTGCAGGCATCACAGTGACCAATGCTCCAACCCACACTCTGAGAGATGAACTGGTTGCCAAGGTGAAACGAGGCATATCCAGTAGCAATGGTTAGCAGATAATAGCTGTGCAAATACACATAGGAGCATAATAAATGTTATCCTCTCAAAAAAGTCAGCCAACATTCTTTAAATTGTCAGTTATGTTGATAATATTATTAATATTTGATCTAACTCATTTTGCTTTGGTAAATCTTACAATCAAATAAGTGTAAGGTGAATTTGATTTAATTCATGCAGAAATGTTAACTGTCAATTTGCCTTCCTAGTAGTTTTATGGCAGTAGTGAGCAAGGAACTTTGATCTAAACTACATACAATAGGGTATGCTGCTTTAAATGTACCTCTTCAAACCAGACAGTTATTTATTAAATGCCTATAAAATTCCTGCAGAGGCCATTAATTGTAAGACTTTAAGGTAACTCAGTTTCCTTGACTCTGTTTCTAAAGTGTGTGTTTGATTGTGATACGGACAGTTACACTTACTGTGAATTACAGACATAATTTGTTTTTAACTTTTTTTTAGAAGGGCCAGAAGAGCCCAGCAAGAAGCGTGCTGTTGGCACAGAAAAAGCTTCTGAAATTACTGGCAGTGATGCAGAGTCTGCAAAGCCAGAAGAGCCCATGGAAACAGATACTAATCCTGTGAAGAACCCAGGAATAGAGGCAACAAAAAATGCAGAGAAGCCACTGTCTTCGACTGCAGCCCAAAAGGTAGCACCTGCAGCATCTTCGACTGTGGCTGAAAAGGAAGCACCTGCAGCAGCATCAGAAGTGGTTCAGAAGGTGACGCCTACAGCTCCAGTCTCTACAGCTCAGAAGGTAGCACCTGTAGCCTCTTCGACTGCACCTCAGATAGTAGCACCCACAGCATCCTCAACTGCAGTCCAGAAGGTAGCATCTGCAGCGCCAGTCTCCGCAGCCCAGAAGGCAGCACCTGCTGCATCTTCACCTGTAGCAAGAGTAGAAGCCAGAGTTGCTAATTATGAATCTACCGCAACCACCAGGCACAAATCAGCTGTGGCTTCTTCTTTGCCTGGCCCTGAATCAAAGCTGAATTACTGTTTAAATAAACCTTCAGAATCCAAATCTGAAAACACATTAGCATCTGAAAAGAAAGGCTCATTGGAAGATACGGCAGCGTTAGCTTCAAAAAGCAGCTCACACACGAGTGTGGTTCCTGCCAAAGTGCCATGCAGATTATTAACAAGCGAAGATGCAAAAGAGAGGCAACCATTTTTCAATAGACTATACAAAGCTGTTGCTTGGAAGTTGGTTGCTGTTGGAGGGTTTAGTCCCAATGTCAATCATGTAGAACTCTTAAACTCATCCATTCAGTCTGTAAAGGCAACATTAGATGTTGAATTTGTCCCATTGAAAGAGCTGGCAGATTTACCTCAGAATAAAAGCTCTCAGGAAAATGTGGTGTGTGAACTGAGATGTAAATCGGTGTATTTGGGAACTGGCTGTGGAAAAAGTAAGGAAAATGCCAAAGCAGTTGCTTCAAGAGAGGCGCTGAAACTGTTTCTCAAGAAAAAGGTAATTGTGAAATTATGTAAAAGGAAGTACAAAGGAAGGGAGATTGAAGATTTGGTGCTTCTTGATGAAGAATCAAAACCATTAAATTTACCTCCAGCTTTAAGAAATCCTCAAGAAATATTATAAAACAGTGAAACAGTCACTGTTTATACTAGCAAATAATGTTCTATCACAAATAACTCAATTACTTTTTATACACTGTATTAGACTCCCATATATTTTGTATTTTTCAGTTTTGAGGAATTCTTGTTCTTTTCACTCAGTAGCAAATGTAAATAATTTGTTATAGATGTAAAGCGTGCTGAGGTATGCCTTAACATATATAGCACATTAGTGTGCTGTTTTATTTGCTAAATAGTATACCAGGTCTTCTATTTTTTAAGGAACAATTAAGGTACAGTTTGCTGTTCAGTCTAATTTTCTAAATCCTACAATTTAGTATCAGTAATGCTCACTTCAGAACTCATCCTTTTTAGCTGCGAACAGATTTGTAGACAAGAACCATTGTATCTGGATTGTAGAAGGTTGTCTAAAAGTTTCTATCAAACCTTTAATCACCTGCTTCATGTGTTGCTCAGAATGTTCATATGCCTGTTTTAAGAAAAGAAGATAGTTGATTTGACTCAAGATAGTTGATTTAAGTTTTTTAATGAAGTAGTAATATTTTAAATTTTAACTAAAATGATATGCTGGTCCTATTTAATATCATACTTGCAAATTGTCAGTCAATAATCACCAAATTACTTCTATCACTAAACACTTCTCTAAGCAGCTTTGACTTATATTTTGTGAGAAATACCATCTTTGCTTTTTTTCTAATAAATGCAGCTTTCTATATTCAGCAATTATTTATGTCTGTGTAATTTGGGATTATTTTTAAAGATTTTATGAAATATTCTGCTTCCATTTCATTTAACTAATGATATGTGCTTATAACTTAGATATTTGCTCAGTCTTAAACACACTAGTATTAATTTGCAAGTTCAACCACTCAAATTAAGTGCTAATTTTATTAAAACCTGCACTGCATTATGACTTGGGGTTGTCAACAAGTATTAACTAAAAGGTGTTGCATTCACACACTGAATCTCATCTAAAGTTCTGCACTGCTGTGATGTTTGCACATAGGTCTACATGTACAGGCATCGTTCTGTTACCTCTATGTTAGTAAATGTTCTCTGAACAGTGAAATGTTCTCACAGCACTGATGGAGCATTTCCCATCGTCTGTTAATTTTCTTCACACCGCACTGCTTTGAGTGTTGCTGTGCCATTTAATAAATATCCCAAGGCAACAACTAGCTATGCTAATTCCAGGATCTGGACCAAAGCTGTAAGATGGGAAGCAAGACACCATTTCTTGCAGCTGAATGAAATACAAGTTGTAAATTACAACAGAGCCCTTCCTGAAGTTGCTTAAATAATTCCGCTCACCTCAGCAACAGAACACGCAATGGCTTAGTCTTAAGGAAACTTAAAGGAAATTTATGGAAGGAACATTTCTGTTCCTGCGGCCACCTGCCTCACCCTTTGCTAAGTCTTTGGAGAGCCCATCCTGAACTGGGAGATGGGATACCAAGGAGTGATAGGGGGAGGAAGAAAGGAAACACTCCTTTCACTAACTTCCTTACGTTGACTTAGGATCCAACTCATTATTCAAATTTTTGCAAATCGATTTCAAATGCATTTTAATAAAATATTGTGTAGTAGGGGTTGCTGACATCTTGGGGCCCATAAGCACATTTGCAAACCTGAGAAATGAATGTGGGTTCTGTTGAAGGGAAGGCCTTGTTGAGCACATCTGCACCTGCAGGTGCCATGTTGGTGACCCCTGTTCCTGAGCAAAAGTGGGTCAAAATGAATATGTGGCAGCTGATTGTTTGTTAAAGAAAGGTAGGCTCCTTTGTAAGAAAAAAAATACTCATTCAAATAAAGATATTTTCAGTTGTTTGGCTCCTGTTCAAACTTAATGGGTTAAACTTCTTGCAAAAAACTATTGGGAAAACAATTTTGATTTCAGTTTTTATTTGTACAGCATGGTAGATTGTACAACACTTATGAGAAGAGAAGAGTGGCAGAAAAAGTAGCATCAAATGGGTATTTCTTTGTGCTTCTTTAATTTGGCCTTGTATAGCAATATGTGCTTTTCAAACAAAAAGCACATCTGAAGCCAGCATTTTGCTATGGAGGTGAATAACCTTTTTCAGGTCACATCCCCTTGTGGCTACCATTCCTATCCAAGGTCATACGTGGCTCCTGGATTAGGCCACGGACCCCTCTAATCCAGCAGCCTGCCCTTACAGCAGCCAACCAGATGCCTGTAGGAACCCTGCAAGCAGGACATGAGCGTAACAACACGCGGCTCATCTGCAATTCCCAGCAGCTAGTATTCAGAGGCATACTGCCTCTTGTGAGTGGAAGTAAACCAGTGATTGTGGCTAGTAGCTATTGACAGCCTTCTATTGCCAGCAGCAGGCAGAGTCACCCCACACACTTCCTTAAACACCCTTCTATTCCCTTACCAGGCATTCTCTCTCACTTGCATATGATCTAGCAGTTTCCACTTTTTTAAAAAAGAAAAAGGTCCTTGGTGAGAACTGCAGTATCAACTTCAGGTAAAGCTTTGGCTACTTGCATCATTCTGCCCATAGAGATAGCAGTTTTAGACTAACACATCCCTTGACTTCCAGTTTAATTTGGGGTGTCTGTTTTACACTGGTACAGAAAAGTGTAACGCATCTGTATGGAAGTGAGTGGAGTACAACCATGTCCTCTGGCGGACTGAAGTAGCCAAGGTGGTTGGCAGTTGTATTTATTTATTGCTACAACCTGAGGTACCTTTTGTTCTGAATTGATTTTGCTGGAAATGCATAACCACCTTCAGCCAAGCAGAAGTAGTGAGGAAGCATATTAATACAGTGGTACCTCAGGTTAAGTACTTAATTTGTTCCGGAGGTCCGTACTTAACCTGAAACTGTTCTTAACCTGAAGCAGTGGCGTAGCGTGGGGGGTGAAGGGGGGCCGGCCGCACCGGGCCCAACATCTGGGGGTTAGGGGGCGCAAATCCACGGGTTAGGGGGCACAAATTACTTGCCTTGCCCCGGGTGCTGACAACCCACGCTATGCCACTGACCTGAAGCACCACTTTAGCTAATGGGGCCTCCCGCCGCCACACAATTTCTGTTCTCATCCTGAAGCAAAGTTCTTAACCCGAGGTACTATTTCAGGTTTGGCGGAGTCTGTAACCTGAAGTGTATGTAACCCGAGGTACCACTGTATACATTTTTTAAAGTACTAGTTAACAATTCTGGTGGTTGTCCAACAAGGGTGGCTGTACTGTGTTAAGAGCTACAGAATTATTGCAGCTCTTACTAGACTCATGAGGTCTGCCCCCACATTCAGGGAGGATTATATCCTTTTTACCTTTTTGGACATTTCCATTTTCATATGTGCTGGACTAAACAAGCAGTGCAAGGGCATCGCTAGCGGATGGTGAATGATGTACAGGCAAACTACCTTTTGGCCTTAAAGCTGGTGTTTGGTTCTGTGAGAAGTCAAACAATACAAGACGCAGCTGGCTCCAGTGTTTGCTACGTGGGACATCTGGGTTCCAGTGTCTGCTTCTGCTACCACATTTCAAGTAGAAGGTTAGGAAATAACTTACAATCACTCTTCACACTCAAGCAATTTATGTTTAAGGGCAAGCATCTGGTCAACAGGTTAAGGAGGCATTCACCTGCCAGGACAACATACACACACATCCTAGCTGTGCTGCCTCCGGGCCTTCCCTGAGCGCTACCACTGGGGGAGTGCTAGCAAGAGAAGGCAGCGGCTCCTCTTTGGTGCACTCTTGCCTGCACTCTCCCTTTGCTCACCCCAAACCCACCCCTCCCACCCAATGCTGCTCAGTGGGTGGGCAACAAAAGTGACTGCTCCTTGCTGCTGCTCCACCAAAAGTTGCAAGGTAAGACTGCTGTTCTACTGCTGTTGTTTCAGATGGTTATCTAATACATTAAAGGTAAAGTTATCTAATACATTAGGTCCAGTCGTGGCCGACTCTGGGGTTGCGGCGCTCATCTTGCTTTATTGGCCGAGGGAGCTGGCGTACAGCTTCCAGGTCATGTGGCCAGCATGACTAAGCCGCTTCTGGAGAACCAGAGCAGAACACGGAAACGCAGTTTACCTTCCTGCTGGAGT
This sequence comes from Podarcis gaigeae, assembly GCF_964106915.1. NCBI lineage: Eukaryota > Metazoa > Chordata > Lepidosauria > Squamata > Lacertidae > Podarcis > Podarcis gaigeae. The sequence goes on along the minus strand of NC_139685.1, from coordinate 30,016,830 downwards.
GGTACCTATTTATCTACTTGCACTTTGACGTGCTCTCAAACTGCTAGGTTAGCAGAAGCAGGGACTGAGCAATGGGCTCTCACCCCGTTGCGGGGATTCGAACTGCCGACCTTCTGATCTGCAAGTCCTAGGCTCAGTGTTTTAACCCACAGCACCACCCTCGTTCCTTATCTAATACATTGGAACAGTGGTAAATGGAATCTTCCATTTACAAACAAACGAGGGGTCCTCAAACTTTTCTAGCACTTATGTTTTCTGAGTTCCCCTCCCTTTCCAGTAGTTTTTTGGGGGTGACAATTATTTAATGAAGCATGAATGGCACTTTGCACATGCTCAGAGATTCTCTTTCTAATTTCTACAGCGATAATAGGTGCACTTTTTTATATGCAAAATAAGCAAAACCACCAGGATATCGAACAATATAACCTTGTGAGCATGGATTCAAATAAGCCCCGCGTTGGGAAAACAGCAGGACCAGCCCAATACATTTTGGCACCGGATTGGCGCCCTCCAACCCGGCCCCTGCCAGGGGAAATGGGGTGAGGGAAGATGTGCAACAAGAACATCAGGAGCAGAAGGGCGGTATCTGGCGCCCCGTGGATCCTGCCGCCTGAGGCAGTCGCCGCACCTGCAGCGAGCTCATCTCAGGCTATACAGCCACAACCTAGAAGTTTTCAGCTGCCGGAATACCTCCTCCGCTTCTTAAATTCGTTAGTAATGGGCGGGGCGATGCGTTATATTTGCATACTATCTGCATGTAGGTTTAGCATACGCACCCAGACCTTCTGTAGTAAAGAACTGCCCCCCCTACAATCCCCCACATAAAAGAGAGAGAGAGAAAGAGAACCTCCGCACTACGATTTTATATAAAATAGAAAAGGTTTTGCATTTCATACTGCTCGCCATGACCTGGAAAAAAGGCGCTTCCTCAAGGCTTTATATAGCCGCTGTCCGCGTCGTTTTTTTGTAGGGTGTTCTAAAGACCTGCTCTCTAGGCTACGCGCGGAGAACGCTTGTTTCTCTTGGGCCCCTGAGCCCGCCTAGGGGAAAGTCCCCGGACCCTGGGCAGAGAGTGCCGCGCGCTTTGAAGCGCGCAACAACCCGTCTCGCGAGCTCACGTTGATTCCGCCAAGAAGCCCTCAGGGCCGAGCGGGTGGGCGCGGGAGGGGCCTCTCGTCACCTCCATAGTCACGCAGGTAGTGCGCATGTGCATCTTTCACAGAGATCGCCGCACCAACAGAACGGGGCTCATTCTCAGAACGCCTTTTTTAACAATTACTATTACAAATGCACCAGTAGACTTGGATCTAGTCCAACCTATGGGAAATCGAAGCACCACCAATAACAGAATCAGTATGTTACTCAGGAAAAAAAGCCTTGCTGAGTTCCGTAGGACTTACCGTCTGAGCCTCCCAACCAGCAGCAGTAATTTGACTCAATTCCTGCTCGAGCTGCAGCACGGCTGATTTGATTTTGATTTTGTTTACTGTGTTGTACTTTACTTGTTTGGTTTGATGTGTTGTTTCGTGCAGTTTACTCGATAGTCGGTTCACTCGTGTTTACTATGTGCGCCTGGACTATATGTAGCTGGAAACTTCCAAGTCCCACTCATTTCAGGTGCGGGGTAATTTCTAAAGTCACCGTAGCTCACGTAGCAAGGCGAGCAGCACACTATGACCAAGTTACTTTTCTCTCTGCATAAATCTGTCTCGAGAGCATAAAAGTGGACAAGTGGAGAAGCAGGAGGAGTCCAGAGACCCTCGAATCAAGGGCGATCCACAAGTAGAAGGAGAAGAAATGGAGGCAGTGAGAGATTTTACTTTCTTGGGCTCCATGATGACTGCAGATGGAGACAGCAGTCACTAAATTAAAAGACGCCTGCTGCTTGGGAGAAAAGCAATGACAAACCTAGACAGCATCTTAAAAAGCAGAGACATCACCTTGCCAACAAAGGTCGGTATAAAGGCATGGTTTTCCCAGTAGTGATGTATGGAAGTGAGAGCTGGACCATAAAGAAGGCTGATCCCTGAAGAATTGATGCTTTTGAATTATGGTGCTGGAGGAGACTCTTGAGAGTCCCCTGGACTGCAAGAAGATCAAACCTATCCATTCTTAAGGAAATCAGCCCTGAGTGCTCACTGGAAGGACAGATCGTGAAGCTGAGGCTCCAATACTTTGGTCACCTCACGAGAAGAGAAGACTCCCTGGAAAAGACACCGATGTTGGGAAAGATGGAGGGCACAAGGAGAAGGGGACGACAGAGGACGAGATGGTTGGACAGTGTTCTCGAAGCTACAAACATGGGTTTGGCCAAACTGCGGGAGGCAGTGGAAGACAGGAGTGCCTGGCGTGCTCTGGTTCATGGGGTCACGAAGAGTCGGACACGACTGAACGACTAAACAACAACAACAACGTTTGGGAGCACACTGCTATTGGCAAAGTGGTCCTAAAGCAGAGCATTCCATTCCCCCCCCAAGCCCCACGTGGGCGCTCCAGCGTCACTTTCCCTCCTCCCTCCCCCGCGCCAACTCCCTTTTGTTCCCCCAGCCCTTCTCTCCTCCCTTCCACGCGCCGCTGTCAACAGATTCAGACACAAGTGAAAGGGGGAGGCGGGGGGGAGAGAGAGCGTTCGGTTTCTCCGGCTTCATTTCCGTCCCTCTCGGCAGCGGATTGGCTGGAGGAAAAAAGTAGGCGGGTTCTGATAAAGAGTGTGTGTGTGAGAGAAAGAGGGCGAGACTGATCGTTCCGTTGAGACCAGGCACCGGCAGGAAGTGAAGGAGGGGAAACCGTAATTGCATGGAGCGGTGTCTCTTTAAAGTTGAGACCCCGCCCTTCGTTTTCCGCGTTGGCCTCCTGACGTTCCATCCGTCCGGACCAATCGCGTTGGGTGTGAGGGGAAGGCGGGAGAATGCGAACCGGCCGCTCCTTATAAGGACAAGGCCTCGCGCATGCGTGCTCCGCGGTACAAAAAAAAGCGAGGAGGAGAAGGAGTGGGGGCGCGGAAGGGAAAAAGAGGCGGGGAGTTCCAAGTGAGGGAGGAGGTTTTCTTTCGCCTCGGCTGCCCGCGCCGATTAACAGAAGCGGCCGGAGGGGCTTCCTTCCCCTCCCCCCTCCCCATCGCTCGAGGGCCCCGGGTCCGCCGAGGGGGAAGCGGGGTCGCTGTCACGTCGCGTAATGATGTTGGGGTCGCCGGGGCAACAGCCTGGGGGGGCGGGGTCTGGGGCGGCGGCGGCTGCCGGTTCTGCCGCTACTGCAGCTGGCGGGGCCGGCGGAGTGTCCGGCTTCCCGTGCGGCGGCGGCGGCGGCGTGTCGGAGAGGATTCTGGCGCGCTACGTGCAGGACTACCTGGAGTGCGTCGAGTCGCTGCCGCTGGACATGCAGAGGCTGGCCTCGCTCCTGCGCGAGATGGACACGCGCTGCCGGGGTGAGTGGCGGGGGGGGGGAGAGCGGGGAGGAGGGGGCGATGGCGGCGGAGGCAGCGGCGCTGCTCCCACCCCCACCCCTCCAGTCCAACCGCCCTTGCTTTGAAAGCAGGAGGGGCGTCCACGGAGGGGGAGGAAAATGGCCACGCTCCGCCAGCCCCCCACCCGCCTTGGCCCTCGGGGCGAATTTGAGGGGGTGGGCGCTGAGGAATGGCCCCGGCACTGGGGCCCCGGCGGGGCTTGGACCACCCACCCCCGCCCTCATGACCCTGTGACGCGAGCTGGGAGGGGGCGGCGGACGACGGGGCATGCCCTCTGCCACCTTTTTATTTTTTAAAGTCCAAGTTCACGGGGGAAGGAGGTTCAGTAGCAGAACCCGTGTGACGCCCGAGACGCCTCCGTGGTGGGGTCTCCGGTGAGATGCATCGCCCGAAAAGTTCCGAGATGCGAACTTCGAAATTGTTTTCCTTTTTCCCTTGGTTGCACAGGGAGACGTCTCTGCAAAGTTGAGTTGTTGTTGTTGTTGTTGTTGTTGTTGTTTCAAATGCAGTGCAGTGATCACCCACGCATGCACGCACCTGCACAGTTGCACACCGCCCGGTTCCCAGGTAGGGCTGACAGGGCTAGATTAGCTAGGTTTGGGGGCTATCATTTGTATCAACAGACTATATATGTGGTAGGTAAAGTGCTTTTTTCTTTTTAGTGTTTGTGGCAGATGGGTGAAGAGCCATTCAAGGCCATTTACTACTATTCCTTCCACTTGCAACCAAGGGATTCCCCCCCCCCCATCTTTTTACACGGTTTTAGTCTGTTTTTATGACCAAAATACAAATTGAGCAGGTAGTAACACCTCCGGGCACCTCTTTAAGGTGCTACTGGAAGGAATTTTTTTGTTTTGACTATGGCAGACCAACACGGCTACCTATCTGTAACCTCCAGGCAAGTGAAGCAAACAAGAAGATTTCTGCACTGCAGGGGATTGGACTAGATGATACTCTTGGTCCCTTCCAACTCTACAATTCTATGATGTTGTGGTCTCTTGTGTATGATGTTAGAATGCGGATGGAGGTGTTTGGGGAATGGTGTCTTTTCCTCAATATAATTTTTTATCCAACTTCCCTGCAAAATGGAGCTAGGAAACCTGTTTTGTTGTTGTTTTTTTAGCCTGAGGGCCACATTCTTTTGTAGGTAACCTTCCAGGGGGCACACAGTGGGTAGGGCCAGAGGCACAAGTAGGTAAAGCAGTGGGCATGACTCTTGCCTTTGCACAGCAGGCTACATTCTAGCCATACAGAATCTGTATGTTTTACACAAGCATTTCTCTGTTCGCCATCCATGCAAGCAAAGAGGCATTGCCATAGTTCTAGAATGGATTCCCACTAGGCAAAAGCAGAGCAAGGCTGATGAAGAGTGTGGCCTGGGGAAAGGTTTGAAGGGCCACATTTGGGCTCTAGACCTGAGATTCCCTACCTCTTGTAAATTGACAGAAATAGTAATTTTCAGTACTTAACATGTGAAAAAATGCAGCTTGCCATTTCAAGGTAGGATGTCAGGAGAGGAAAGAACTAGAAAAACAAACATGCTTTCCCCCCCTATGAAACCCCAGATTTAATTATATCACTTTATAATGTTGACATGCTAAATGACACATTAGCCTCTAGATGCTTTTAAAAAACTTCCTTGCATTTTGGAAGAGGCCTTGGACAGATTTGTTTTTGCATTTTAATGTGTTACTATCCTTTGAAAGTATATGCTTTATTACATAGCCTCAGATATGTACTATTCACATTTTTAGTACAAGATTAGCATTTGTCAACTTGAAAGGAGTGACTTGAAGGATTCTAGTTCATAATACACTTATTCTGACTTCTTTTTAACAGAAGCGTTAAAAGAAATCGACGAGGTCTATGAAAAATACAAGAGTGAAGATGATCCTGCTCAGAAAAAGCGTTTGCAGCAGCATCTTCAGCGAGCACTGATCAACAGTCAAGAGCTTGGTGATGAGAAAATCCAAATAGTCACTCAGATGCTTGAGTTGGTAGAGAACAGAGCCCGGCAAATAGAGTCCCAGTCTCAGTGTTTCCAAGATCTGTCAGATACAGAGAAGCCCACCGAAAAGTCAAAAGTGGACCCTTGTCTACCAGAAAGATCTTCACGAAGACCACGTCGACAGCGCACCAGCGAAAGCCGTGATATATGCCATATAGCAAATGGAATTGATGAATATGATGACCAGCCCCCTAAAGAAAAGAGGTCCAAATCTGCTAAGAAAAAGAAACGCTCTAAAGCTAAACAAGAAAGGGAAGCTTCACCAGTAGATTTTGCAGTAGACCCTAATGAACCAACTTACTGTCTCTGTGACCAAGTGTCTTACGGGGAAATGATAGGGTGTGACAATGAACTATGTCCCATTGAATGGTTTCATTTTTCATGTGTTGGACTCACTTACAAACCGAAGGGGAAATGGTATTGTCCTAAGTGCAGAGGAGACAATGAGAAGACTATGGATAAATGTACAGACAAATCCAAAAAAGATAGAAGATCGAGGTAGTCGATGCTCTGAATACATTGAGAGCTGCGTAGTTTTTATTAAAAACTGTTTAATAGGCAGACCCATATTTTAGAATAATGCATAAAACTATGCAATATTTTTTACAGTCTGTAGTACTAATGGAGTATTAATAGATGTTAGTACTTTTGTGCTTTTGAATATTCTGCACTAAAAAAACCAAATTCTTCGAACAGGGTCACATGGGAGTAGCACAAAGGGGATTCAAGAGTTCTTGGTCCCTCACTCTTTTTAATTGCAGAATTATGGTGATGCCTGATGAGGACGGACTGGAGGGATAATCATGTTAAGACTGGTATTTTAACATCTGTTGCAGTTGTAACTTTAGTCCATTATAGCTCATTCTGCTGAGAACACTTTCGTTCTATGACGCTTTTAGACTTCAGAGTCTTAAAAGATCATATTTAATTGGGGTTAATCTAGTGTTACATTTTAAGTCTTTCGGGGTGAAAAGCCAACATTCTTCTTTATTGCTTTCCTTGTGATTTCTGTATATGTCACTATGTTAATCTTGTGATGTTGAGGTTAGAAGCCTTTTTAGGGACGGTATATTAAACAATAAAATACGATGGCTAGAAGAGTTCTACTCAGCATTGCAAAGACAGTCCTGAACTGAGGCTACTTGATTTTCCCATTCTGTTCCTTTCCATCTTTTAACTCATGTTGTGCCATCTTGCCACTGACTTCTTGGATGATGGCAGGAACATACAATCATGTTGAAAAGTTTACAGGTACAATGGATGCGTAAGTACTATAATATCTATAAGTCTTTGGACAAGTTATAAGAGTTTGCCTGGACTAGTATGTTAACTGGCTTTTGTGCTTTCTAGGCTCTTGGAGCTGAGGAAAGTTGAGTAGTAGTAAAAAGCAACTGCCCTCTTATAGAAGAGGGATACAATAGATGTAGATGTAGACAAAAGGAACTGTGTTCCTCAAAAGTGTATTGCTTTTTATAAAACCTTATACATAAGGAACCAGGCCTTATTTTTGGAGCAGACAGCAACTGAAGGTGTTCCAAAACTAGATATTATTTCTTTAATCGAGTTCTACATGCCAAATTTGATGACAAACAGCTGTAACCTCTGTCTAGCCGTCTAACATACCGCTATCCGGTTTTTCTAAACAAGGCTTTTTTTTCTCTAGCATTTGAGAGGGATCTATTTGCATTTCACAGAGGTTATAACGTGCATGTGAGGCAATAGCAATGTGAATGAAACGGAATAAACAGCCCAATAATAAATTCACATATCTTCAAACTCTTGTTTCTGCAACAACAAACTGAAACATTTCTGTGGCAGTTAAAGTTTTTGTGGTTTAACTGATCTTTGAAAAAGTACTGGATATTTTCACACACACAAAAAAAGTTATCACGAGCTCTGACCAGATACTTCACTTAAGGTGGACATTTTTCATTTTGTAGGGGTGAGTAGCAGCATCTCTGGGACCTTATATATTACCTAGTTTAACTGGGAACTGCTGTTATTGTTAGGTGTCGGGTTTTATCAGCTGAATCATTACTTCTGTATTCCATAGAGAAATGGGACACTTGTTTCAACTGATTCTGAAACACTGTCTCACAATTTCATGGGGCAACACTGATTGGGAACTATCTTCCAGTGAAAAAGGAAGTCTTCTTCCATTAATAATATGTCTTCTGTTCAGGGTTTTTGGGAAAAACAAAATGCAAGTTCAGATATATGTATTTATTTTGGATGTCTAGTTGCTTCTCCCCAGTGTCCTGAACAAAATAATGCAACAAGTAGGAAAATTTAAGTCCCAAGGTACTAGCATGTTGTTGAAATTCTAAGAAAGAGGATATATTTTGAACAGTGACTTGATCCCAGCTGACTGAAGGAGACTGGGAACTGGTTTTGGATTTATTCGCTCCTGTGTGCTTAACACCATATTCAACACCTTCCACTGATGGTAAAACTTACTTGTGCATTTCAGATCTGTTTCTAGGCATAATAATTCTGCAACCAGGTAATGGTGTGCATTAAATATCTGCACTATTCCTAAACAGGGAGTGCCCAGACTAGCGTCTGCAATTCCTGTATCTCCTCTGCTTCCAATTGACAACCTGACTCTTAGCCCTATCTTAGCAAAATGATAATGTTTCCCATTTTTAAGAAACTGTCATTGCTATGAACTTCTAATGATTTTAAAATAAGTTTGCTTGCTGTGGTTTGACAATCTCCCTCTTGGTTCTAAATTTTGTAAGCCTGGGCACATGCAAATAAGAACTGTGCCACTGAAGTGTATCAATTACTTGGATCTAATATTTTGCATGCTATGTTTTATGAATAAAAACCACTTTGGTTGTAAAAATGGAAAAGAACATTTTTATATTGCCCCCTTTTTCAGTAATGCACACACAGGCTGGGATCCAAAGAAACATATACATGTATAATAAATGTTTTTGTGCATGTGGAAAGAAGTCAGTTTTCCCTTTCACACTGCATTCTCCATTTGCCTCACAAAATGTCACTCCAGGGGTACCTTGACATAGGGTGGAGTGAGAATGAAAGTCCCCAGTACATGTCTGGAACACCCCACACAGCTCTTTAGCTGTGTTTTGTAATATTCTTTTATTTGTATCTGACAAATGGTATTGAAATAAAGCTATAAAAGTACTGGAGTTCTGATGAAAACCATAATAAGTATGAATGCTGAGATTCCTTCTGACCTGCTTGGCTTATATGCTTGAGTAAGACAAGTAGTATTCTTCCCTTTGAGTGTCCCTAAATTTAGCAGCATATAACGACAGGAAAGAGGGAAGTAGGAACAGTAAGCAATAAACGTAATTTCATAATTGAAGGCATTCTATGCTTATCATGTTGCACCTCTTAAAACTGCATCTCAGAATAAATAGGGCATTGATGAAACAGGACATCTGAATGAATTCCTAAACAGGATGATTTTTTATCTCTGTCTGCTTGATGTTAAACTTCAAGTCAAGCCAATCTAGCATGTTCAGAAAGGTGGGATCCCCACTCCTCTCTGCTACATCACAACAAAATGAAGTTGATAGGCTGATTCAAAATGAGCTGGTAGCATATGCCATCAGAAATTGTTGTACCAATGCTTACTTATAAACTGGTGTTCTTCCACACAAAGCTGACTTAAGTACAGTATGTGCCAAAGAGAGATGGTTGAGGCTAGTGTTTGTCAATGCCTATATGTAAGGAATAAGCTGTGCCAACCCAATCACACAAAAGCCAAGCAAGGATGAGAACAAACACAGTCCTGTTTAAAACCATACTTTGAGATATTCAGATGGAGCAAAATCAGCTGGACCCAACTAAATTAGTTAACAGAATTCCTCATTGTTAGTAGCACTAAGACAAATGTATTGCTCTAGCTTATTTTAGCTTTAGATTAGTATATCAAATGCATATTCATAATGCAATAGCCATTACCCAGTATCATCCAAATGTTTGCTATCATTTTAATTTATCAGTAAATTTCACAACAGAATATCAATATTTCAATTGAAACATTCTGATTATATCTTTTACAAAATCGCTGAAATCCATTATCACTGTCATAACAATTGTTAAAGTTGATAGATAACCCCTTTCCTACCTTTATGAAACCTAATCAAGCACATGAGCTTCACCATGTGTGTAGTATATATGTATCCCAATTACTTCTTGCTGCTCCTAAAGAAAGGGGGACCCCCTTCTTTCTACATATTCTGTTAAAATTTTCTGACATTTAGGGCACAAAATATCTTCTAAATCAGCCTTGAGACCACAAATATTGTTGGGCTGCAACTCTCACCAAACCTCAGCCAGCTTAGCCAATGGTCAGGGATGATTTGAGTTTTGGTCCAGCAACATTGGGAGCTCAAGGCTAAATAAAGCTGCTCTATATAACCCAACACAAATGGAACTAGTGACTTGGGTGTTTTATCCCTGATAATCTCTGTTTGGATCCTTAGACAATGCAACCAATATAAGTTCTCACTGATGCAGAAGGCCAGGAAACATCTTCCAATATCAAACTAAAAGTACCGGTAGGTATTTTTGTTTGGGCAAGATTATAAACCAACTAAGTTACAGAGTAAGGTAAAAGGTAAAGGACCCTGGACTATTAAGTCCAGTCAAAGGCTGGGGTGTGGCACTCATCTCGCTTAGAGTAGACCCATTAAAATCAACACAAGCTCATTGATTTCCTTGGGTCTACTCTGGGTGATGATCCAACATCACAGAAACTCAAAAGTATTTTGTACCAGTTCTCCCAAATCAATGGATATCTTGTAACATATTCTCTTAAAAAAAACACCATTCAATTGTGAATGCTAGCTTCTTACTTGATTAAAATTTTGGCTTTTAAATAACTTCAGGTTCTTCTTCACTGCTTGAGGATTCCTCTCCAAACAAATCTTTTCCTGTTGAACTTGCAGCGGTGTTGGTGCCCAGCATTTTCAAAGTAATGAGAGTAGGGTTGTCACTCAAACCCAAAAGAACGGTGTTTCTATCAAACGCAACTGTCATGCAGGAGATTTTGCTGTCTGGTGTAAAGACTGATATAACTGTACCGCTTTCCAAATCCCAGATACTGACTTCACCTAATGGGAAAAAATACGCATAACATCACATTATGTCCTGCTAAGGCACAGCATTGTGAATTCTCCCTCCTTTTCCATCAATCATAATAGCAACCCATTCATGTTGGTTAAATCTGTGGATGCAGAATACAAATCAATATTTCTTTCTGCTTTCCCCCTTGTTCAAAGGGTTAGGGTAGCTGAAAAGTTAAATATCATGCCAACATTGAAAGGTTTTTCATTTATAAAGTACCCGTTTCAGAGACGTCTTTTACCTTTGCTTTGCCATTAAATGTTTAAACTAACCATTGTAAGCAAATAAAGCAAACCGTGGGAGAAAATTGCATTGAGTTGATTCCCAGCTTAATGTAACAAAAATATTCTAGCCCTACTGCCTCCAACAACCTCCACAAAATAAATCTGTCACAAACCTGCAAGCAGAACAGCCTTTGCTCCATCTAATATGTGTAGTTTGCTGCACACAGTTAGATGAAGACCTTCGTAACCTTGAATTAGCTTGTGCTTATGCTTAAACGGATCCCAGATCTTTATCCTAGAAATCACAAAAAAGAGATATCAGTTCTGTAGTACTGAGAGTGACAGACAGGGCAATAACTATTTGTATGTAAATGGTGAGCAAATGTTTTTGTTTTTTTTAAAGGTATTGAGCTTGCCCTGCAGTATATTGGATGTTTGTAAATTGGGACATCTGGAATACAGTGGTACCTCGGGTTAAGAACTTAATTCGTTCTGGAGGTCCGTTCTTAACCTGAAACTGTTCTTAACCTGAGACACCACTTTTGCTAATGGGGCCTCCCTTTGCTGCTGCTCCACCGCTGCACGATTTCTGTTCTCATCCTGAAGCAAAGATCTTAACCCAAGGTACTATTTCTGTAACCTGAAGCGTCTGTATCCCGAGTTACCACTGTACTGGACAACATATTCTAATATGTAGGACATAATGTTCAACAGTCCAGATGCAGATTAGATATTCTTTCACTAAAGACTACTGTACTTAAAAGGTACCTGCCCAAAGTAGTTCCAACCCTTACAGAAGGGATGAGGGACCTTGGGCTGAATAAAGGTTTCTAATCCATGACATACAGCTGTGGATCACTTCTTCATGCCCTCTTTGCTTCTTTCATTGCACCATTTTAAATTTTTGTACAAAAGTATTTCGAACCTAAGCATCTCTGCTCCAGTAAATGCACATACAGTGGAAGCTTGGTTCCAGAACACCTCTGATGTTGTACGTTTTGGCTCCTGAACATTGAAAACACGGAAGCAAATGTTTCTGTTTTCGAACATTTTTCAGAACCCAAACATATGACGTGGTTTTTGCTGAGTGCAAGAAGCTCTTGCAGGCAATGGGAAGCCGCACCTCGGTTTTCGAACATTTTGGAAGCCGAACGGGCTTTGGGAACGGATTTCATTTGAGAACCGAGGTACCACTGTATAGGTGTTACAATGTCATCTCACTATTTAGTTACCCAAGCTTACACAAAGTCATGCCAAGTAATGAAACCTGGCAAATGATTGTCCAGAAGTTTAGCTAGTTAACAGCTATGCAGCTGAATGCTGGACAGTCAAGCCTTTTTTGAGCATGTAAATTAAATATATCTAGTCTCTAATACAATTTCTGATGTCATGTAGATACAAAGGATATACTAAAATGTTAGAAAACAAATAGGATTGGAACCAGAGTTAGTCATGCTTGGAACAGTAGAACCATTGGACTTATTTCTTCTCAAAATGAATAGTGGTCTATAAATTATTTTAATAATATTTTCCCCGTGGTACACACTTAAACTTTGGTGATAAGGGCTGTATGTGACAGGCCCTTCATGTTCATAGGGAAGTTCCACCTTGTGTTCAGACAACAAGTGGAAAGCAGGAGAATTTCAACAGTCTGTGAAGCACAACGGGCCTATCGAGGAGGAAGACAGCTTGAATTGGAAAGTTGTAATCCCTTGTACCTGCCCAAAGTACAGTAGTTTCCAATCTTAATGAAAAAATTCCTGTGTTACTTAATCAAGCATAGTGTCTCAGCAGATACAGTGGTACCTCAGGTTACATACGCTTCAGGTTACATACGCTTCAGGTTACAGACTCTGCTAACCCAGAAATAGTGCTTCAGCTTAAGAACTTTGCTTCAGGATGAGAACAGAAATTGTGCTTCCTGCGGCGCGGCGGCAGCAGGAGGCTCCATTAGCTAAAGTGGTGCTTCAGGTTAAGAACAGTTTCAGGTTAAGAACGGACCTCTGGAACGAATTAAGTACTTAACCCGAGGTACCACTGTACTAGTAATTATATGGAATAATAGAATTGTAGAGTTGGAATGGACCCCAAAGGTCATCTAGCCAATATACTATTGATATCTGAAGAAGGGCTATCTCTTCCACCAGGAGGGAGAGAGGTGAATCCAATGAAAAATAGGCCTCTGTGTGCTTAAATTTCGCTTCATTTAAAAAGGCTTGTCTGTGTGGGCCATGAGGTTTTGCTTCCAAAAGCCTGAAATCAGAACCTGTTACAGTTGTGTCCAGCTGTGACACTCTTGCCAAACTGTTCCAGAAAACAATTAAGAAAAACTGAGTGATTTGGGGAGGGGGCGGGACCTACTGTAGGAAAAAAACTACTAAACTTTGGCATTTTGCTTACCTGTTTTCCACCATCACTCCAAAAATTATCCTACTAGCATCAGCAGCAATGGCTGTACAGCCGACATTTGGCTCATTTTTCAGTCTTTTCCTTACCTGCATTTTTATGGGAGAGATAATCCATTTTAAATACGTTGGTTATGTACTTACACTTACTTAGCACTTCCTAACGTGTAGCACTGCCCTTTCTCCCTTTAGGTGGCAGGCTGGAGTAGTGTTCCAGTACATTGATGGTCTACTCTACAGCTTTGGAAGAATGAGGTGTGAAGATATAATGAAGAGCCAGCTACATCAGGAAACAGAGAGCAGGAGTTGCAGGTCTAGCTTTGGGACAGGAGGGAGGGCAGACCAAGAGGACATCAAGCTCAGAAATTCTAGAACTGGGAATGTTTTCTGTCATTAATTTTAAACTGCTATAAGGAGAGCAAAAATCCCTTTAGTTTGCACACCATTTGTGAGGAAGCTGTGGCTGTTCATTGGCCTCTTTTTGGGGGGAGGGGGGACATAGTCCACAACTGCAAAGCTGGTTCTCTGCCACCTCAAAAGAATTTCAGAAAACATACCTTCCCCGTGGCTAAATTCCATAGTGTTACATAGCTGACTTTCTCCTTCTCGCTGTAATTGGAGAGCACCAGATAATGGCCGTTATAGGTCAAGGCGGCATTGTGTAAGAAAAGCATGGATTCTCTACTCTCAAGGGTGTGGAGATGGGACATGCTTTCCAAGCTGAACACTGACAGGTGATGTGCATAGTAGGAACACACAGCAACCTAAGAGAAGATAATGGGATGTGTGGATTAATTTTTAGATATTGGGCCATAAATACTTGCATGAAATAAAATGTTGGTGCATCTGTCCTCTCTTGCAACTAGCAGTCGTATGAAAGGCCTTTGGTATAAGACAGCTGCGCCTATGAGGAATGGAGGGATGAGCTATACAGTGGTACCTCGGGTTACGAACACTTCGAGTTACAGACTCCACCAACCCGGAACTAGTACTTTGGGTTAAGAACTTTACCTCAGGATGAAAACAGAAATCACGTGCCAGCGGCGCAGCGGCAGTGGGAGGCCCCATTAGCTAAAGGGGTACCTCAGGTTAAGAACCGTTTCAAGTTAAGAATGGACCTCCAGAATGAATTAAGTTCGTAACCAGAGGTACCACTTTAAATGTTTACTGCAGGGACTGGCAGAACTACCAACTCATGTACTATTTGCTGCCAATAAGGTACCTCTTCTGCAACGTGTGGAGAATCCCATTTCTTACAACTGGAGGAGTGCTCTTGAAGTAATTCTCTCCTTAAATATCTGGTGCTCCATTTCACTACAGGAAGACTATGATGACCCAGGGCATATCAAAGCTACTTCAAGACTGAGTTATGGGCTGTGTACATGCCATGCATTTAAAGCACATCCCCCCTCCCCCCACCTCCGAATCTTATGAAGTATAGTTTGTGCCCCCCCCCAAGCTACAATTCCCTGGACTCTTAAACTACAACCCCCAGGATTCTTAGTGCTTTATTTTTTTATATAAATTTTTTATTAAGTTTTCCATCTTTAAAAGACAAAACAACAACAACAAACAAACAAACACATAAAATCATATTTTCGTAACCTCATTTTCATAAGCCTCTTTTCTCAGACTTCCCCGTACCTTCCCCTTTTTGCATCCTTATTTTACAATTATTCAGCAACCCTTTTAATCCATTGAATTTTAAATTTGTTCTCCTTTTCAATTTCACCCTAAATCATAAAAAAATTGCCGCTGCAATTATACCTCTTCCTTTCCCTTAACATTTTAGCACTCTTCAATTTTATAGCAGTTCTTAAGATATATTTTAAACTTCTTCCAATCTTCCTCCACAGTCTCTTTCTCTTGGTCGCAGATTCTGCCGGTCATTTCTGCCAGTCGGATTCTTAGTGCTTTAAATGTATGGCATACAGGCAGCCAAAGCCCACCCACAGTGGACTCTTGCTGCAGTGCAAGCTTCTTAAAGGTATTCTTTTGCAGGATGGTGAACAAGCCTACAGTGCTTGCTTGCTTTTTGTTCTTCCATTTAATCCACTGCCATTTCCTGTACATGCATAATCGGAGATGCAAGAGAGGTCCACGCATCCACACAAAAGTATGTACATGTTACACACACGCATTGTTCAAGCTATAATATCAATGTGAAAGCAATCATTTAAGCACCTAAAAGGTGGTATACATCATAAAACAATTAACAACAAAAATCCTGGGTTGTATCCAATTAAGTCCTACTCAGAGCAGTTCCGCTGAAATTAATGGGCCTACGTTAGTTGAATCCATTCCTTTCAAGGGTCTTCTCTGAGTAGGATTAATAGTATATTCAGTTATGTACAAAAAAGTACAGAATTAGCTGGGCTAGGCACAAGCAGAAATCCCTCCAGGAAATGTTTAATAAATAAAGTTCATAAGTTATGATGGAATTAAACAATCTCTAGGTTAAAGGACACAGCGTCTTAATCCTAACTCATATATTTTTGAGAAACCATAAAATGGCACAAGTTCATTTCTCAAGAGAGTTTACAATCTGGTATGGGTTAGAAAAAACAGGATTGTAAGGCGCTAAAATAAATGCAAACTATTAGCACATTGGCACGAGATAAATATAGGCGCTTAGGACACATTGCCTCTCACCTTCTCGTCTCCACTCAGGAGGAACTGGTCAATGGCATTGCTCTTTTCATCAGCAAGTTGCTGCAGCATTTCCCTCTCCATTTTTGCTGCCTTTTCCTTCTTCCGTCTCTTTCCTGTCATTGTTTCATTTCGCCTTTCCCATGGAAGCTGTAACACTGCTATAGAATGCAATGGTGTTGCAGATAACTTTTAAAATTGCGATTTTTAACATATGCGTGAGTGGATTTCAACTGCTGTAAGCCACTTTGTGTGTTTTGGTGATACAAGATCAAGCCACGATCCAAAACACTGCTTCAAGGTCCCCCTAATGGCTGACCTATGCTCTGCTGAATTTTTCATTTTGAGCCAAAGGTCCTTAATGGCAGGCAGGCAGGCAGGCAAGCAAGCAAAGAAACAAATAAATATAAAAAGCAATTTGCTCTGTAGCCATATGTATGTATGCATGAGGAGCAGCAAATGTAAACACCTCTTGGCTATGCTGAACTTGATAATTTGGAACCTGGCCTTTTTTTTGGTCCTGCCTCACTGCAATAATTATCTAACACAACTAAGAACAAAACCTCTGATAAAAGGTTTTTGAGGCAACTGGGGTGTGGTGGTGGTTGAACAATATATGCACTGTAAGTTTTAATATCTTGTGTAAACTGCAAAGGGAATGAAGTAGAATGAAAAGTTTGAAACCTGTTGTTCTGTTAGGCAAGATTCCTTTGCATCGTTTCATGTTTTCCCTGGACAAGGAACCGTTTGGCTTCGCAGCTTGCGATGAAAATTTGTCCTTGTATTCTGGCCTTAATCGATCCTTAATAAATCCAGTTTCCAAGTTCCAGGTAATAAAATGGTCTCTGGAAACAGGAACCAGAAAAGCAAACAGATAATAACTTTCTAGAACTTCAAGGTGACCAGTTGATGTAAGATGGGCACAAAATTGAGTAAAATCTCTGATTCAGTAACAGAGCAATTCAGGAGATAAAGGGGGGGGGGGGAGAATCAAAGACAGACAAACCACCTTTTACTATGTGCTGCTAAGCTCACTCACTGCCCATCCATTTCATGTCGGAAGCTTGTAAAGAGCAATAGGCTTCAGAAATGAAGCAATTCAGACTGCACTTTATACATGAGCAGGACATTCTACCCCTTCCTGGTTCCATAGTGTCATAGATCTAGGGTAGAGTCTGCTAGTGAATGGTAGAAATTTTTAGATAATATTTGGGATATGAAGGGAGAATACAAGCTGCAGAATTGTGCCAGACAAAAAAATCCCGGGTGAGTTTATGCAAATCTTCCTGGCCCTAAGTGCAGAGCCATTGATAAACAATGGGGAGCCAGGTATTGGGCCATTAAGGGCCATTGGCAAAGCAAAAAGCTACCATATGTTTCCCCCTTTATCTGAGCAGCAGCCATGACTGACAGCTGCTTTGGACCCAAGCTTGCTGAAGCTATGAGCCGGCCAGTGAGTATACTCTTGGAGTATACTGTTCTGCATCCTCTTCACTGAAGATTTAGGTATAAATATGTGTAAAATAAACCATATTTCTTAAAGATATTAGCCTCCACTGTGCCTTGATTTTCCCAACAGAAAAATAACCCTGGAACTTCCTGGAATCTTTCACTTTTTAATCTCAGTGTGTTGCTATAAGCATGACTTGGTTGAGTTTGGAAACTTACGAGACAGCCTTGTCCAGTGGTTCCCAATTAAGGGCAGCTGAATTCAAGATACTGCTGATATTGCACAATGATCTCAGCTGATAATGCTGCTGATCTGAGCTGCCTTTCCTCGCTTTGAAGGAGACCAGGGCAGCCGATTACAAGGCATTGCCTTTTCCTCATGCTCATGGGGAATAGGGCAGCTTGTCACCCTCAGTTCAAGGGACCGTGGCACTACCTTCCCCTGGCACTGAGGCAAAGCAGCTTTTCTCAGTCAGCAGGAAAGCAGCAGCCATAGTGGACTGCATCTTCGCTGGCTGCCACCGCTGGCTGTCTCAATGACAGCAGCTTGATGTAACTCCCATCCCCATCCCATCCCATTCAAACCATGCAGTGGAGGTGACTCCGCTTCCTCTCCTCCCCCCAACCATCCGATCTCCACAGCTGCTCCTTCCTTCATCCCCATGCCTGATCTGCATGCACCCCACCCGCCTGATTTCCAATTTCAGACATCCTGATATATCAGAATATCCCCATGTTTAGCTGCTGATATAACATGATTTTGAAGACTAGATATCGCTCCGCCCTAGTCTGTTTTTTTTCGTATACCTAAAATCATTTGCTTATTAGGGGCTTATTTTGTTTTAAAAAATTGCTTTTCAGAGGTAATTATAATTTTTTTTTAAAGTAGGGAGTCCGTGGCTTGGCTTTTGAAAAAGAGGGGGTCCTCAGTAATTAGCTAATTGGGAACCACTGATCTAGTCAATTCATGTCATACCGATATTAATAGCTGATGGTGACTATTCTGTTTGATTTGGCAAACAGAAAACAGCCATATTATCTTTAATAGCTGTAAATATATTACCTGTTCTCTGAAAGGCCAAGTAGAAGGCCTCCTTCAAGGATCTTATACTCGTTATTTGGGCAGGGAATGATGTAAAGGCCAGTCTGCTTCCTTATATACTTCTTTTTCAGGAGGTCATAAACTAAAAGAGTCTGGAATGGCATAAAAACATTTTTTGGTAAGGAAATATACGTGCAAATCATTTTCTTAACAGTCTCAGCTTTTTCTTACAAGGTTCTTTCTGAACAGCCTCAGCTTTAAATGCCAATCACTAAAAAACAAACAACCAGTATTTACAGGAAAGAGGTGCCTTCAATACCTGGAAAATGGGTCTCGGAGGATCTGCAAAAGAGGCCATTCCTTTGTCTGTAAGGACATAAAGTTTCATGTCTCTGACCAGAACTATATCCGTATTCTCTAGCAATCCCCTCTCCACTCTCACAGCATTGTGTTTACACTTTGATTTCATGATGTTCCACACTGTTATGACCCCTGGACTTGTGTTTCTGCACATGGCATACCTTGGGAAATATTGAAATGAATAGCCTTGTTATTGATATATAGCAAAGGTTATGCAAATGTTGTTATTTCTGCGCTGGTAAACAGTGTGGATAGAAATGATGGGATCCTCCATGGTACTTTTCTCTGCTCTTGGTCAGCAGTGCAAAAGAAACCAATATATACAGATTCTCTTTGTTTTGCTTTTCTTGATGGAGAACTGGAATTAATTTCACACAGAATTTCCCCATGTCGTCATGTTGTCATCCCCCCCACACCCCGCAGCCACTTTTTAGCATACAACAACCCTGCCTATAGTAATGCACATATTTGGGAAGCTGTTCAGGGATCAAGTACCTTAGATGTCTGCTATCACTGAAACACAACAACTCTGTCTTTTGCATTTAAATCTCTGCATTTTCCTGACTACTTTTGAAAAACTGGCTACTTTCAAAACCTACTTTTGAAAAGTGCATAGCCAGAATTTTAAAAAATGATGTTTGTCAAGAACAATATTTAAAACAGTAACTAAAACATTTTTAGGAGAGTCGTGGGTCTTTCTTACCTAGGATAGTTCTCCATTATTAGAATATCACGAATACCATTTGTTTTCTTGGCTTTACTTGCAGTGACTGTCAATGACTGGTCATTGATCTTGGAAGCTAAATTCCAAGATTGAAGATAATTGTCTCCATCACAGAATGTTAAACAGTACCGAAGGTCAGAGCATACACCTACATATTTATCATAATTTAAAAGAACCATAAGTCATAAAATCTCAACATTGCATAATAAAACTCTAATCATGTTACTAGAAAAACATGGGTTGTCTACACCTATGAAACTCACAACTTTTTCACTGAGCCACATGCTGTAGGTTCCCCACTCGTGGCATATATACTGGCTTAAATATACAGATACACTCTGTATTTAGATTTCCTGATAACCTTATTTGGACATGTGCTGGTGAATGTCATCACTGATAATTCTTATATATTTATATTTTCCCCTTGTTTTCAATGTACAAAAGTACATGTTCCTCTTGAGGCTTTTTCTATAGAGGTTTTGAACTTCCTATAAAAGCTACTCACCACCAGCTGGGACTGAAGGAAACTTCACCAAGTGCTTGTGGTCTTCAGATTCCAGGTTCCACGACACTATTTCAGTGGTGTTGGTGTTTGGGATGGGGCTGAACGCCAGCAGGTGAGAGCCCAAACGATTCACAGCAAAAATGTGAATATAATCATTGCAGCATCCCTTCAGATTGTGAGCATAGGCAAAAGTGTGGACGTTGTAGAGCTCTATATGCACAATCTCACGCTGTTTCATGAAGGGACACCTGGAATGAAAAAGCTAATATGGGTGGGTTGTATGGTGTACGTATTGTGATTTCTGGCTGTCTAAAAAGCAGTAATGAATGAAGAATGAAGGAAAACTTATGCTCAAGGACAGTAGTGTTGTGAAAAGTATGTTAATGTATGTATGATAAACAGAGAATCCAGGATGGCGTTAAGCAAATTACTTACTTCTCTCATTTTGTGTAAAATAGAACCAATAGTTAACAACTCCAGAGGGCCAATAAACTATATCTTCAATGTTATAAATTAGAAGTGAGAATTAGTAGTGGTAGTACTAATAAAAAAGTGAATTTTGCAAAGAGGTTGCAATGTGGCAGGTTTCAAACAGAGGTTTTCAAGCTTTGTCCTAACAAACCTCCTGAAGTTATAAATATATATATATTCAAGGCTTTGCAAGATTAAGTTAAGGAGGAACTCTGTGATATTCACATTCATCTCAGGTATAATCAAAGGTAAATATTTTAAAAGGAGAGGCATCATAGGTTTGCAAAGGAAGTATATGTGAAAATTAGACAGGGATGAGGCCACCCTTTTGGTCCATTGCCTCTGCTTTCTTCATCCTGAGGCTGAAATCCTATACTCATTTGGGAGCAAATCCCATTTAATTCAACAGGGCTTACTTCTGTGTAGACATGTAAAGTTTTGATGTGCAGGTGTGAGTGATTTTATGCCATATTACCGGAATGGTCAACTGATAGTCAGTTGGAAGAGGGTAGAAAAAGTTGTTCTTTCATTTCCAAGTACTACCTGAAGATCACTAGGAAGTATTCCTTAGTTACAGCAACATCCTCAGCAGCTGCCACTGGTTCTTGGCTTCTCAGCTTAGCAACTACTTTCCCCTTTTTGCCACTAAAGACCATGGCTTCACTTCCACTCCTGCAAAAGAGAGGAGAGAGATTTATGGAAGCCACAATGTTACAGAATCAAGACCACACAGGCAATGATCATCCTCAAAGTCACAATTTGTTTACAATAATGACCATGGGAATCTCTAAAAGAGGCAATGTTGATTTTACATCCAAATCCACCAAGAAGAAAAGATACAAATAAGACCAAAACAAATAGTTTTTGAGGCCTGTTGCTGTTCTCCTTTTCAGAAATTATTAAAGCCAGGAAACATTAATTTTCTAAAGACATACATGTTTATCTTTCTCAAGTCTGACTGGGCCTAAAACCAGTGGGTTGTATCCAATGGGTGTTCCATTCATGCAAGATCTCCCCCTTGTGGAAGGCAACTTCCCCTCCCCTGCACTATTTGCCCCCCCCCAAAAAAAACCCTGTTCTGCAACACTCTGGAATTGGGAGGCACATCAAATGGGGAGAGGGGGGCAGTTCCACCACAAAAGGGATGACTTTGCACAAAAGGGATGACTTTGTTAGCTACAACCCAGTTTCTCTACTAATGTATTCACAGGAAAATATTTCCCTACAACAGAGATCTTCCTTGCAAATATCTATGGCAAAGCATAAGAACATTAAAAGAGCTTGCTGGATCAGGCCAATGGCCTACCTAGACCAACATCCTGATTTCACAGTGGCCAACCAAATGCGTGTGAGAAATTGTATAGCTTAATTGCACAGGAAGTTGCACCAGCTTGTTCTTGCCCTAACATCTGGGGACTAGTGTTAATTTCTCTTTAGCCCCTGTTTCAGACCATTTCCCAAACTACATTCCCCTGTTAAGTAATTAGGAATGTGGAGGGAGACATGTAGTTTGAGACTGAAATATTAAGGCAGCTGTTTAGGCCACAAACTCATTCAGCATGTCCAATGGTCAGGAATGATAGGAGCTGTAGTCCAAAACGAGATGTGAGGGGTACCAGGTGGGAAGATTGCATGAAGGCATTGTGGTACTGATGGGGATAAATAGCGAGAAAACTATTGTGTTGGAGAACATAGGGCTGGATTTCACCAAGCTGGTACACTAGCAGAAGCCAGTGCAGGGACTTTGGATAGCGCAATGCTTTCTTCCCCTAAATTCCCCCCATGCCTTTCCCAAATCCACTCTGGAGAGTTTGGAGAATCCACTGAACAGTGTGTGAAGAAGGAGAGGGGAGGTTGTTCCATTTAGCAAACAGAAATGCCTTTGTTGCCTGAATTACCGTATTTGTGCGATGTCTAGTTCCACCCATATAGAATACATCAAAGTAGTGTTTAGTCACTACTTTGATGTATTCTATATGGGTGGAACTAGACATCGCACAAATACGGTAATTCCTACAACAGAGATCTTCCTTGCAAATATCTATGGCAAAGCAT
The DNA here is from genome assembly GCF_964106915.1 of Podarcis gaigeae. Lineage (NCBI taxonomy): Eukaryota > Metazoa > Chordata > Lepidosauria > Squamata > Lacertidae > Podarcis > Podarcis gaigeae. Next base: position 29,994,369 of record NC_139685.1, on the reverse strand, counting down.
AAGAACATTAAAAGAGCTTGCTGGATTAGGCCTTGTAGTTGATCTACAAGGCTTTTCTTTATGAAAGATTTCTCAAATGCATAGGGTTTTTCTATAGAGAGGAGTTTACTATTTATTTTAATACAATAAATTACATTCTACTAACCTAAAGGCACAGAGAACATAATCTTTTACTGAATTTTTGGATACCAAAATGGAATTAGTCTTGCAGGTAGGCTCTTCCTCTGTAGAAAGGTATACCTCATGGAGCAGCTGACAGGAATGAGCAAGATCAAAAACCTGAAATATAATATAGTATGGAAATGAATTGGTTTGAGATGGCTGCTGACCACTTTGTATCTATGTAAAGCCATGCTGCATGTCTTTCCTGCTCTCAGTACTGAGCCCAAATTGTAAAATAGCCAAGAAAAGTAACTGTAAAAAGAGGTTATGTAAGGCCACTTGGAATACAATTAAAGGCTTGAATCCTGTATCTCTTTCTTCTGATCCCAGCATCAGTATCAAAATATCTGTTAATGTCTGCTGATCTACATAAGACCTGATTCAAAGGTTAGCAATCCTTAAGTCTTGTTTGCTTTATTATCGATTACATTTATAGTTTCCCCATATCCAAGATTCACAGGGTGACTAACAGTTCCAAACAACTTAAAGACTTAAATTCAATACAATACCAATGAAATAACAGCACAAAAATCTAGCAAAACACAACCAACCATGTCAGTGCACAGAACATAATTCTACCCACTGTCACAGATGTGGTTTTTTAAAAACAGCACCTCACCTTAACCATGTGGCTGCCATTAAAAAACACCAGTAAGAGGTGCCCATTCATTGCAGATGTTAGTATTGGAGTACCAACAAACTCGCCAGTTGCATATACCACTTTTTCCAGGGAAAGATCCCAGATTTTAATGGTGCTTTTGTCAGACACAGCCACCAGTCTGTTCTCCAGACACACTGCAATTGCACTGATATTATTCCCAACTCCATGCAGAGTGAAGACAGCTTTGCCGACCCTCAAATCCCACAATTTCAGACTGCCATCACTGGAGACTGTTGCAACAGTGAGTTCTTCCTGGGTTTCTCCAATTGCTACAATTCTGTCCAAGTGACCTATGTATCCATGGGAGTAAAATGTTAGAATTCACTCTGGGGGAAAGCAGCTTCAGTAAAATCAATTAGAATTGTTTACCTTCCTCCGAAACTCAGATAAATCGGTAGCTGTTCATCATCATTTATTAATTTATACCACTTACTTGTCAAAATGGTTTCTTAGCGGTTTAGAAAACTGATTACAAGAAGTTTTTTAAGGCAAAGGCTGGATGGTTAGCTGTCATGGATGCTTTAGTTGAGATTCCTGCATTTCAGGGGGTTGGGCTAGATGACCCTTGAGGTCCCTTCCAACTCTATAATTCTATGATAATTAAAATACACACTAAAAAAATTCCATCAAACCATTAAAATAAACATCCAGTTAATACAATAAAGAAACCCATTAAAACAACGTAATAATTAAAAAGGGAACATAAACTATATTTAGGGAAAATTACCATAATAATTTAAATGTAAGTACATATCACCATGATGGTGGGGGCTGGGGAAGACTGGGCTAGGCTGATCATCATGCTTGCTTGCTCAGCCTACAGTCCAGGTCCTAACTGTGGATGAGCAATTTCAAGGGCTCTGTTTTCCCTTCTTTTAGCTCTTTATTTTTAAATCTGACTTGATCTGGACAGACCTTCAAATAGGAGACATCCTTCAAACAGAGGACTGCCCTCTGTAGAATAGGGCACATGACCACCCTACGCATTATCAAGCCCATAATCACTTAGCCCAGAATATGTCTCATGCCACCTGAGTACAATATAATGAAACTTTCTAAATCTTTCTAAATGGGGGTCACTTTCTAAATGGGGATGGGCACTGTTATGTACTGAAGTTCTCACCCTGGGCCAGCAGGGGGATACTGTAGGTAGTTTTCACTCAGGTCAGCGTCAGTTATTTTAGGCGGGAAACCCTGGATTGTTGTTGCTACAATGTTGACAGCTGGCTGCCTATAAAAGCAGGCCGGCTGAGCTGTTTGCTGTTCAGTTTTCTATTCCAGCTTACAAAATAAAGAGCTGCTTTGGAGAAATCGCTGTGTCGTCTGCCATGTCTACCCACTATTTAACAGGCACCATCTTGTATTTTGCCTCAGGCAGCAAAATGTCAGCAAACAGGCAGAGCGGCCAAAACACAAGTTATAAGAAACAATGTGATTATTTTCTCTCTCTATCCAAACCATAAAGAAAGGTCTGATTGCTTTTCTAGTGATGCGGAAGGGACTGAATGGTAAGAATTATAGACGCAACGCTAAAATGATATACATAGGGAATAGACATCAAGCTAAAGTTGCTAGAAACTTCGTAACTTCCGGTCTTCAGCAAATCTTGCAAAGGGCTTAGAACTTCAGCACAGATTCACCATTAAATGGTTTCTAAAAGGTTAATATTATTCTTCCTTACCTCTCAGAAGGTTGCGGAGAAGTCTACCAGGTTCTATAAGGCAGGTTGTTGAAGGTAGAAGAACAGGAATAGAAGATTTCTGACACTGGGACAAAAGAGCTGGCAGATAGGGATATTTTTTGGGATCACCTGAACCAACACAAAATAATGTATGTTAGTCATTCAATGAGCTGGTTTTAAAACTGTAATAAATATGAAATAGGGCTTTTTTTACCCTGTTGCCTTGAATTCTGCATTATTTCAAATGTTTTAAAATGCATGTTTCCATCCCTAAGGGGCTGAATAGGGGGCCATCCAGGTCTCTTTCTCTCTGACCCTCAGAAGTCTCCTCAGGCCACAATCCTCACTGTGTGTGTTTCACACCTCTAATGTTTTTTTTGCCTGACTGGAATGTGTCCTTGATCTCAGTCTTCCCTGGATGGAGTACAGAGAGGAGTGTGTGTGTGTGTGTGTGTGTGTGTGTGTGTGTGTGTGGAAACTAGACTACAAAGGTAAAATTTACATTTGTTGTTCTGCCCACTTTTGCCTCTGGCCCCATCACTGGCCCCATTCCTCAGAAGGGAATGCAGTCCTTAGACTGAAAAAGGTCCCCAGCCCTCAATTACATCCTTACATTTGCCTCCAGTATTCCTTTCTGCCTCTGGTCATGACTAATCCTCCGGGAAACATGTAAGTATAGTTTGGTTCTGCCAGGGCCATTGCGTCCCATTTCGCCGCTTGAGGCAAAACAGGAAGTGCCACCCTGTCCTGTGGAGAAGTGGCGCATGGAATCAGCGATGATTTTGGATGAGATCTCATGTGCCCCCAAAGATTCTAGTGCAAATTTGGCTCCAGTGGCAGAGAAGGTGGGACGTTTGCAGAGGCACCACTTTTTAGGGGTTTCCACTGCCTGAGGCAGTGGCCTCACTCTGCCAAATGGCTGGCCCGGCCCTGGGTTCTGTCTGGGATGCTTAAGTCCCCGTAGTGACAAATAATGGTTGGAGCTCAAAACAAAATATCAAAAATATAGAAAATGCAAAATTCTTGCTTAAAAATCTAAATCTCATAATTTTCAGTACCTGGGGCCACAGGTTTATCTGCTGCAACAATACGATGAAGGCGGCCTATAAGCTGTGAAGCCATTTGACAAGGGTCTTGTAGTAAAACCTTCTTGGATAACTTGAGCGCTTCACTTAATAAAGTTAAGTCACGTATAGTCCTGTGGAGGACGCAAGGGGGCAGGAATCACATCACATTTGAGTTTCCTTGCTCTAATATCAATAAAACACTAGAGGGGTTTTTACAGAGAAGTGGTTTTTACAGTGAAACACTGTGGGACTCAACTATTTATTGTTAAGAAATGAAAGGCCAGCTGAGGGGCAGGATGGAAACTAAACTCATAACTTGATTAGCATGTAACTAGAATCTTTATTTGAATGTAGCTTTGATTGTTAAACAAAATGGATTGCTGAACAGTGCTATAAACAATGGAAGTGGTTTGGAAGATAGAGCAATATGTGCCCACCTTTCAGCTAGCCTGCTGCCCTTAGGTGGGATGAAGATCAATTTACCTGTGTTAAAGAAAGGCCCCATGTGTACAACACATTGAAAGCAGGATCATATCACTTTTAAGCAGTCCTGACTTCACTCAAAGAATACTTAGAACTAGTTTTTAAAGTGCTGACAGTTGTTAGGAGACCCCTATTTTCCTGTCAGTGACAGTTCCCAGAGTTCAATGGGAAGAGGGATTGGCTGTAAACTATCCTGAAAATTATAGTTTTGTGAGGGGAAGAAGGGTCTCTTAACAACTCTCAGCACTCTTAACAAACTGTAGTTCTCAGAATTCTTTGTAGTTACCAGAATTCTTTGGGATAAGCTGTGGCTGGTGGAATCTACACACATATTAAAAAACGTGGTGAAAATCCCTTTTTAAAAAAGATTTTAAAAATACGTTGAATTTGGCATAGCTCACTGTTGCCATCTAGTGTCACATTTGTATATTGCACTTTACAACACATTTAAAGTGTTTTATTTGCAGCTGTATAGCTGAGTCCACTGTTAAAAATGGTATCAAACTGCTCTAAATGTATAGTGCAGATGAGGCCTAAGAGTCAATGGCCACCACATTGAAAAATGGAGTGCACCACCATTTTGTCTTTCACCTGAGGCAGCCAAATCTCTTGGGCAGGCCCTACTATCATACCAGATTAGTTGATTACAGGCTGTAAGTATGAGGGTTTGTGATTAAGTAAAATAAGCTCTAGACATTCACAGTTGTGTTCTACTGCTGTAAGCCTACCTGTCTGCATCGATAGCTGCTCTTAGATCCGCTTCAATGCTGATAACTGATGAAGCCCAGGCTTTATATAAGAGAAACTCATAATTAAAGAGACATTCTTTGATTAAGGCAGTAATATTCTTAGATTTGATGAGGTGATACGGAGCCCCAAGGAGCTTACGAACGTTAAAGGTGTAGCTGATCTTGGACTCTTTTTCTAAAGTCCAGGCCAAAGGTTGAAATGCAGACATTTCAATGAGTTTATATGGAATTTTACTCAGGTAATAATCTGCAAAGGTGGCATGCAGCGATGCTTGGGAATCCTGTGTTCTGAGATATCTGTCCATGCAGACACGTCTCAGAGCTGTATGAGCCCAATTAAAAACATAAGTGTGGTCAGTTCTTTGCTCTTTCAGGTGGTCTCCAAAATCATCCAAAAGTTTCAACCACAGCACTAGCGGGAATGCTGAAATTGAGACTTTTTGGAATTTAGCTACTTCCTTAATAACCATATCATCTGTTGACATAAGGTGGAGCAGCTCTTCCTGAGTAATGCCATTTCTTGAAAGTGTGGTATAAGCTGCCATCTTTTTTACAATTTGCTCTCCGTGGGATTTTTCCATTCTGCTCAGTGTCCATGAATACAGATCAGGTATATTTTGAGGAAGACACACCTCTGCCTCTGGGGTGAAAGATGTCCATAAACAGGACTCCTTATAGGCACAGTATACAAAGAGTGGCAATGGGCAGGCTGTGCATGCTTCCATTAGGCGATCATGCTGTTGCTGGGAAAGTCTTCGGCAATCCTTTTCTAACCAGGAGCTGATCATCTCACTGATTTCTCCAAATGTCAAAGGAGGTATTTGTAAAACATTCTCTTTCGCTGTTATTTTCTGGAGAAAAGAAACATATCTCAGTTATCAGATCAGAGGCAGATTTAGGGCACTTGCAGCATTGAAACTATGATGTAGTGCATGCACAAAACGGTAGGCAAAAGATGGGGGAGGACCAAATTCTGGCCTCGCACAGGGTGCTGCTGAAATTTGAAAGACCAAAGTCTGCCCCTGATCACATTGTCTCCAGGCCTGATTGAGTTGGTGTCATTTTGCCAGCCTAATACAAGACAGCCTATTTACCGTAAAATATAAGAACCAAAAAAGGGTTTAATATCACTGGATTTCTGCACTTCTTCATCCAATAACCAGATTTGTGGGGCAGATAATTATACCTATAAATCTCTGCTAGGATTCCACAGGTTGGATCTTCGAGTTTTGAATCAAGACTCAGGGTTAATACTAAACACCTGTGTGGCCGTTTGACTATAAAAGATAGGTGGCATGTTCTCTTTACTTTTTAGACTAGACAGATCAAAGAGAGACTGGAGCAAAACTTGACACTCCCCTATGTCTTACCTTTCTTGACTCACATCAGATATTGGGAAAGGGCTGGGGTACAAAGCACAGACGTAACTGACCTTGGAATTCTGGCATAGACGTAGAATGAAATGGCTGCCTTAAATGAAGGGACTTTTGATTCTGGTCTTTTTCGGACTTTCCAAGGATAGGGGAAAAAACACAGCATTTAAAGGTGAAAACGTACAGGATGACACTGGGATAGGGGAAGTGTCATGTAGATGCCCCTCTGTTAATGTAGAGACAGGCTAGTGCAAATCCACATTTTGCTCCAGTGTGGAAAAATCCATAGAGGAAAAAGTGCATACACACCAAGAGAGTTAAACAGAACAGTTTGTATATGGCCAAAGAAAGAAAGCTTTTACAAGCTAAAGCCCTCCCTCTTCAGGGTGCTGCTGTTGCTTTGGGGTGAGTGTTGTTATAAATCTAACACTCTCTTACCTATACCTTCCTATTTGCCCTGGGCTCCTTTGAGAGGAAAGCTAGAATATAAATTCAGTAAATAAATTACTCAAGCTTTAAACAAACAGATGCCACAAAAGCACCATGGGCTTGATCCAGTGAGTCAATGTGGGTACAGCAATACCCACATTTAGAAAGGTCTGCATAGTGCATAACAGAGTCATGAGGCCTATGCCCATGAGCACTCAACATGCTAGTCTATTATTACATGGAATGGGAGGTCTGGGTACAAGTTTCATACCCCCATCCAACTTACCTCTTCCACTTCCTCAAGGAAAGCAAGATTAGGGCACGACTCTCACTTTCCCCTAAGGATATGAGGTGGGGCACAATGTTCTAAGCCCTATGTGGGAATCCATGAGGATTTGTGCTCATGGTGGACTGGATCAAGGCCCTTAAGGTTGCAATCCTGTACACACTAATGTGGGACTTAGACCCATTGATTTCAACAGGACTTTCTTTCAAGGATAGGATTGTGCTGAAAGTGTCCAGTACTGACCCTACCAAAGTGCCCTGGAATTTCCCACTGTTTGAGAAAGTGTGGAATGCAAAAAACAACTGAATAAGGTATTGCTTTACCTCCAGTTTTTTGAAGCATGAAAAACTTGATTCAGTGCACGTGGAAACAATAAAATACACATTCTTTGGTAATTCAGGAGGTATCCAAGGAAATTCTGCAACATGTTCCTCTGATAATTCATCTATGCCATCCAGACATATTAGAAGTGGTTTGTCTTGTGTGGCAGACTCCAGTAAAGAGAGAAACTCTTCCACCAATCCTTCAAAATCCTTTTTGAGAAAGATAGCAAACATTTTAGCCAGTCCCAAGTAGCTATAGATACTGTGTTGGGTCACAGGAACAGAGATGCCTGAAAATTTCGTTCAACGTTTTTCAGCTAATCAACTTGATTTGCATTCATTGTTATCCTTTAGCTGACATATCCCAGAAGGTTGTTACCTTTTCCAGATAAACCGTTTTCTTCAATAAATGTTGCAGAAGTACTTCGTAGAGGAAAAGATGCTTCAAAATTACATGTTCCAAAGAGCCAAGTGATATGTTTCCACAAAAGTTCATAGTCCTTATTCATTTTTGCTGCTATATCCAAATCAAGCACATCTTCAAATTTTTGCAACACTGTTTTCAGCTAAAAGCTATGTATAAAAATGTGTATATTTGTGAAAATATATGTGTGAAAACAATTTGAATTTTCATGCATTTAATAAAATTCACAGGTTGATGTGGAAATGTGAAAAAACAGACTTACGAATGAACACATAAGAAACTGATATGGCGTGGAAATAAACCAATCTATTCATTCCTAGGTAAGAATGATTATTATTGTTAAAGACTATGATTGAGTAAAGAGCGGAAACGAAATGTCAGCTCAGCAAAAATAATGGATACCAAGGGATTCCTAATAGCTTGCAGAATATTAAAAAGGTGTTGGCAATAGAAATTGTGGGAAATCTGTCTTAACTTTGGAGATGTTCTCTGACATGAGTTGGCTGTAGACATGCAACACATTACAGTGTTTGATGATGCAGTGATGGAGATGTGCCTCAGGATCCCCTTTGCTTCCCCATGTTGAACTGATTATGAGCACTGCCAGCTGTAACAGCACTGGTCATTTGCTGAAAAGTGTTTCTTGGTTTCTGACCTTTCATTATCTGAGCAGCACTGTCAGCATTATGCTTGAGCTGTTTTGTCATCTTCCACTCCTAACTTTTATTTCTTGCTGAATCATGTGGAGGGAAAAGTGTGTGCATGTAGGTGCTGCTGCTGTAAAAATGCAACAGTATAATTTTTTCTTTGAGCCTTAAAAAGAAGGAATATTTAATTTGTTACCTTGGATAAATTAACCGAGACCTTGTAGATAGAAGCTATCTGGTAGCAAAGGCTGAAGAGAGTCAGTCGGATATTTCTGCTTTCACCAGTAACACCAATAAATCGAATTACAACTCTGAGGTTCCTGAATGAAAAGGGGGGAGGGGAAAGCAAATAAAATAAAATAGCTTTTTACCTTGCTTATGAAAATGTTTTCTTTTTAATACATGTGTTTAGCTGTTAAATCAATGTATGTGTGCTGTTACTGTATCAACTAGTTGAAGGTGGACTTAACGTTGTGAACAGTGAATGTTGGGCTCATTGTAAAATATGCAAATATAAAGGTATTAATTTAGTTTATATATTGTTATCAATATGGAATAATTTTACATTTCACAGAATTCACAGCACTCTGTGATACCAGCTAAGACAAATCAAAGGGGGGAAATATGGTAGCTAGTAAGCAGCAGTTGGGAGCTGGGTATGGGTGACACTGGGTTTATCTCTGTTATCTTTATTCAAGAACTTTTATCTATGTTCCAAATATGTGTGAGGCTGTGAGAGGCCCTTACCCAGATATCCAGCTAGGAGCCAAAGAAGCGGCTTTTGCTATGACGGCAGTTTTCCCGCATCCAGCCTCTCCACAAATTACAACTAGCTTTCTGTTCGAGGATGCAAGACGATTCTTCAGTTTGCACAAAAACATTTCTCTTCCTAGTAGACATTTAACCCTGTTTTGAGAGGGAAAATCAAAACACTATTTGTGTTTAGTCACTACTGTGTACTTGCTGATGCTGTGCACACACCATACCTTTAAAACACATTTAAAGCCCACAAAGAATCCTGGGAACTGCACTTTCTTGAGGAAGCTGAGAATTGTAGCTCTGGGAGGGGTAAACTTCATTTAATATGATTCTCAGGTGCGAATGGGCAGGGGAATGTGCTTTGGATGTGCTTTAAAGGTGTGGTGTGTATGCAGCCTAAAATCCTATATCAACGTATCTGAGAGCTACAAGTAAGTGGCCCAGCACTCCTAGGAGATGCTTATAGGATGACTTATTTTTATTCCTCCAGCAAGGGGCAGAAAGTGAATTAGGGTTACCCATTTGTAGCAAATAAATAAAGTAGTTTTTCTCAGTCTAGAATCATTCATGATCTTCCACAACATGCTACTTTCAATATAGATTTAGTCATCCAGATAGATTCATCCTGCCGTCCACAAAGGAGGGTATGGTTACTTGATAACATGTTTGACAACTCTCTCCTTCCTTAGGTTATCAGTGCCTTTTCCTTGCCTACATGTCCCAGGTGAATGAATAAGGAAGTGGGTGAACAGGTTTCTCAAGAAAGACAAGAGCTGAGCAGTAAGCTCTTGCAGTACTTTGGGATGCTGGCTGGGATAGTGATGCATGTGGTGGGGCTCAGCATCCCCTACTGACATCAAAGCCACAACAGCTTACCTGGACAGGGATGGGGCAGGATGGGACTGAGTTCAGGGCCACAGGGGTGCACCAGCAAGAGAGCTAAACTGCTGCCAACCCCACAGGTGTAACCATGCAGACCTGATCTCCCTGCTGCCTGTCCCAACCCAGCCTGGTAGTTAAGTAGCGACAACAGCAATGTCAGGAGAGTAACTCTGCCCTAACACACGTGCTGCTGCTGGCTGGCTGCCCCTGTAGATATGTAATGTGGGGCAGTAGATTGTGCTACAGTGTTTTAGCTATTTGGCTCCTCCTATGCTCAGCCTGCATGTTTCCAGACAATATACAAATACTCATAAAGAGAGATCTGCAATAGTGTGGCAAAAAAGGAAAACAAATCTAAGATGAATTCAGTGTGCGCTACCCAAGTGTGTGACCACTCACTGGCTTGCCATAGGTGACAAGAGACTGACACAGGCCAACTGACAACCATGATTTCCAGGGGCTGAAATGAACCTGTGAATAGGCAGCCACCACAGCTAATGTAAAGTTTTATAGACTGCTTCTATAACTCCTTTCGCAAGGAAGGAACAAAGCCCCAGGCAATGAGGATCCAGGGGCCAACATGATGCTATATTTTGGGTATCATGCCAGACTGGTGTTAGGCTAGTTGCCACCACTGAGATTGCTGTGTTGTGGAGTAGTGCCATTCTAGGGATAGGGGACCAAGTGATGGCCGAGACTTTTTGGAGCCACGGCTTTGGTCCTGTATACCTTAAGGAGTGTCTCCACATCCACCGTTCAGCCCAGACACTGGGATACAGCTCTGAGGGCCTTCTGGAGGTTCACTCATTGAGAGAAGTGAGGTTACAAGGAACCAGGCAGAGGGGCTTCTTGGCAGCTGCGCCTGCCCTTTGGAATGCCTTCCCATCAGATGCCAAGAAAATAAACAACTACCTGACTTTTAAAAGACATATGAATGCTTCCGCAGATAGGGAAGTTTTAAATGTTTGATATTTTACTGTGTTTAATGTTTTAATTAGCTGTAAGCCACTCAGAGTGGCTGGGGCAACCTAGTCAGTTGGGCGGCATATAAATAAATTATTTGATGATGACGATGATGATTGAAGAAAATCCAAATGGTGCCTTTTATGATGGTAAAATTTCAATAGTAGAACTGAATATTTGATAATATGCTGCCCATTAATGGTACTTTTAAATCCACCTTCCCCAGAGTGGATTGTCTCACCTTGCCTAATGAGCCAGCCCTTCAAGGGCACTGGAAAACCTTATATTAAGTATCACCTAACGTCCAGAAAGCACTTTGGTGGCATGTTGGTAGCAGAGAAGAAGTGATTTACAAGAGTACAACTTTTATTTCTCAAACATGTCTATGTTCTGGAAAGAGGCAGGGTGTGGATGTGAGTAGGAATTGGTATCATTTAATTTTCCTTCATATATGCTCTTGTTGAATGACTGGAATGCTGCTCAAATGAATGGGTAGGTCAGATTTTCACTTCGACAGAGGCTGCTAATAAGATTGTTCTTAAATCACAACCATCATATCAACTCTTCAACTGTTCTCCATCATGAAGCCTGGCTAAAGTAAATTAAGCAACCAAACATCACCAAACTCACAAGGCCTGACAGTGCCGGATATGTTCCAGAACTTCGTTGTCATTATGAGTTTCAAATACTTGCTTCCTTCGCATAGGTAGCATTTCTTGAATATCCTTCAAATGGATTGTTCTGGTCAAATGAAAACATGGAGGGGGAAAGTTTTAATCCACATTTCAACATTGTGTATAGGTTACAGTGACTTTTAGACAGTGTTATTTATTTTCTTCCATTCATATCCCAGCTAGATGTCACCACACATGTAGTTGTTCACAACCATGTGAGGATGTTGAAAAACCTAGTTCCTTTTATGAATGTCCAAATACGATGATATACACGGGAGATTCACAATTTCCAGCATTCAGAAGTGACAAACAAGGGAAAAGACTATCCTTATAAAGACATGCACAAAATGTGCTTGTGGTGTCAACATTCTTATATGATTGTTGGCAACCACATGGCAAGAGTTAGCCAATGTGATGTCCTCCAGACATACAACTCCCATCAGCTGCAACTAGTTTGGACTGATGGCATTTATAATCCCCAACCTCTGGAGTATGCCTTATTAGCGACCCCACAGCATGGGATCTATAAGTGCTCATATTTGAATCATTTTATTAATGCTATTAATCACAATATTCAAAAATCGTATGGCTTTTTAGCACCATCACAAGTGACTAAAACAGCTTTATTTTCTCAGCAGTGCCAAGAATTACCTCCTCCTGATTTAGACACACACACACACTTCACACAGTATTAAGTGCCACTGAGTACCCATCTTCAAGCCTTTATGCCCACTTGCTAGAAATGGCATTTTGGAAAGACTTCATCTGAAGTCTAAAATGCAACTTTGGACCACGGGATCCTGCTCCCTAACCATTTCCACCGACCCTCCTAGCATTGTGCCTGCATGGGTGGCAATTCTTAGGGAAGGTCTGTCTGCACTGTATTTTTGACAAGGAAGCCAAACCATACTATATTTCTTTAATTTGCTTAAATTATGTGAAAGTACATAATTTACTATGTGAAAGTACAAGAGGGTTGGGTTTTTGTTTTATTTTGTTTTGTTTTTGGCTTTCTTAAATCATGCACATCCTGCCTCTACTAGAGACCAATCAGACAACTTTGGTAAGTTATAAGTACTGTATGATGGAGAGAGTTACCCCCTGTAACTACAGGTCCTCCCAGGTATATTATCTCTGAAAATGAAGTTCTATTCTTAGCTATAATGTCTAATAGCCATACAGGCCTATCCTCATGAATCTGTCAAATCCTCTTTGAAGCCACCTAAGTTACTGTCCATCTCCTCCTCTTGTGGTAATTACTTCTGTAATTAACGTGAGGAAGTGAAACAGAGCAAACAATACATCAGAAATTTTCAACTGTCATATTTTTTAGGCTTTGATTATTTAAGGTGCCATGGGAAAACTATTTCTATATTGAAGTATAATGGAACGTACCTTTACTATTAAGTTATGTATACATTAAACTGTTTCACCAAAGAAGCAGTTATGTGGCTGACCTGTTGAAGTGATTGATGACAATTTTCTGAAAGTCATTGCAAAGGCACTCAAGGTAGTAAGCATGGGATCTGGTGGTGGTGGGGCTGATGCCATCTCTTCCCCAGTTAATGCTTTTTCTGTAGATATTTGTGTGACGAAGCTGTAAAGACAAGCCTATAATGTTGGCATCATCAACCACCCAAGCAAGCAAACAGCTGACTGAACAATACTGAAGAGGATAACTGTCTGTATCAGAGAAGTTTTGAAGGTTAAACTGAGTCTTAGTGCCCGAGTAAGATCAACTTAAGGGTGGCGCTGTGGGTTAAGCCACAGAGCCTAGGACTTGCCGATCAGAAGGTTGGCAGTTTGAATCCCCGCAACAGGGTGAGCTCCTGTTGCTCGGTCCCTGCTCCTGCCAACCTAGCAGTTTGAAAGCACGTCAAAGTGCATGTAGATAAATAGATACCACACCGGCGGGAAGGTAAACAGAGTTTCCGTGCACTGCTCTGGTTTGCCAGAAGCGGCTTAGTCATGCTGGCCACATGACCCGGAAGGTGTACGCTGGCTCCCTCGGCCAATAAAACGAGATGAGCGCCGCAACCCCAGAGTCGGCCATAACTGGACCTAATGGTCAGGGGTCCCTTTACCTTTACTTTTAAGATCAACTTAAACCTGCTTAATCCTTTTGTAGTAAAAGTTCTTCATACTTATAGTTCAGACCCTCCAAGTGTCCCTATTTTCCAGGGAAGTCCCTGATTTAGAGAAGCTGTCTTGGTTTCTGATTTGATCCCAGAATGTCCCACATTTCCTTAGGATGTCCCTATTTTCACTGGAGATATGGTGGAGGGTATGGAATTATCTGACCCCCAAGCCGTCTGAAAGCAATCCTGTACGGAGAAATTTTTTTTAATGTTTCATGTTTTATTATGTTTTTTATATATGTTGGAAGCTGCCTAGAGTGGCTGGGGGCAACCCAGTAAGATGTGTGGGGTGTAAATAGTAAAATTATCATTATGGAATGGGACATCCTTATTTTCATTGGAGAAATGTTGGAGGGTATGGTAGGTTATGTCCCCAGGCGTATTTTATAGGAATTAAGTTTCATGTAAACAGTACCGTTTCATTAGGAACATGGCCATCCAGTGTTTAGAATGGAGTATGAGATTTTGAGTAACACAAATCTAGCTGATGCTATTTCTTTAAGGATAAATTGAATGCAAAATAATAATACACGTTTCATTGACTATAGTTTATTTCAGCCTAGCAAATGAAGATGTTTCTTTCAAGCTTTATTATGTTGTAACAGTGCAATGTTCTGGTCTGACATCGCACAGAGACATGCTGGGAAAGGAATCAATGAAGACCTTTCCTTTGAAAATAGTAAGCCATTTCTGTCAATAGCATAGTTTGAAGCTCATGCTGAGAAATGCAAATAAATGAAAATGGTGCTTCCTATTCGGTTCCCTCTAGTGTGTTTGGAGTGTAGGTTTATACATAAAAGATGAAGCGATGATATTTATTTTGTCAGGTTTTACCTGTTCATTAAAGGCTCTACTTTGCTTCCATCATTTTCAGGTCTAGAGCATGGCTTAAGAAAGTCAGTGACTAATGACAAGCAGAGGTGGCAATAAAGATAGGAAGAGGAACAAAGCTTTAAAAAGTGCATATTGTGGGATAACTGAGAAAGATTACAAATTCAGATAACAGGATTAAAATAAATTAAAATCAAGGCCAAAAGTGTCTGGTGGGGGGCAGGGTGAGGTGGTGAAAATGTGTATAATAGTACTTAGAAATGGTTTCTGAAAAAGGTCTGAATTGGTTTACCGAAAGCAGGCAGAGTATACACTTGCAGATCATTATGTAGAATGCAGTGGTAGACAGAGTGGGAAATGTTTTCTTTATTTCCTCATGGATATTGTGGACAGCTTAGGAAAAACTATTTCTTAAGTGGTGTTCAATACATTTTGCCCGAAGCAACTGCACTGCACAGTTCAAGATAGAGACCCCACGATTCCCTTTGCTATGTTATAGAGCAGGGTGGGTAATCTCAGGCTAGGGGGCCAAATACAGCCGTCCAGGCCTATTGATCTGGCCCTAAGAAATTTTCCCAGGCCACACTCACTGGTTCTACTGCACCCCCCACCCCCAAGTGTTTTGCCTGGCTGGAATGTGCCTTTGCACTCTGGTGATTCCTCTTGTATGTCTGGATGGAGGATAGAGAGAGATGTGTGTAGAAATTTGCCTGCTGTACAAAGGTAAAATTTACATCTGTTGCCCTGGTCCCACCCACCACTGGCCTATGTCCCTAGAAGAGAATATTGCCCTTGCACTGGAAAGGGCTTTCCACCCTTGTTACAGAGGATGATGTGGTACAAATCTCATATCCCATGATATGTCATCAGGGCATCTTGAGATATTTTCAACCAAGAATATCCATTGAGATGCTTCTATAGGTAGCCCAGGCCCTATGTGGCTGACAACTACCAATGATGTTCTGAGCAACCTACCCTAGAGTGAATGCTTTTCACAAAGTTCTGATGTGCTTCGTACGTTGTTTTGTTGATCTCTGGTCTTAGTGGGTGAACGTCAATATATTTTGGTGCATGGGGACTTGACAGACTGGACTGCAGATCTGTGATGTTTCTTTTGAAGCAGTGACAGTGATCTTCACACTTTCCCTGGACCTGGAATCCTTGATCCACTTCTTGTTGCAAAACTTGCAAAACAGAAATAATTCTATTTAAACTACTCAGATAAGCCACCACCCATATAATAAAGCAAAACAACATCCTGGTCATATATTGGATACCTTTCTCACCTGTTCTGAGCAGTGTAGTGGCAGCTTCTTGTCCAAGAGCAACTGCAGCATATTCTTGAAATATTTTATGCACTTTCTGAAAAGACGCCAACCATTTGTTCTTTGCTTGTTGCCTGCGAGTAGGATCATTGCTGAGGATATCTTGGTACACTGTGCTGTGCAGACAACATGAAATGCATGAACCGTGAGAAACAGGCTAAAAACAAAAAAAATGTACAATTGCTCTTGCACTGGGTGTACAAATGTACATCTTGGAAATGTACACTTCGTCAGCTCCGTGAAATGCTGAAGAGTAGCCCCACAGACATGTTCCATTCACAAGTGAGTTTTGGATTTTTGAAAGGAAGATGGGAGCACAAGTCAACAGATCAATGATACACAAATGCCCATGATACACAGAGCATAGTTATTCATAGCACAGGACAGTGTCTCCATTTTAGAGGAAGAAGTTAGGAGAATCCGGAAATAAACTCACAATCCAATGCCTAATTTCTCCTCATTTTAGCCATATATTATGGTCTCCATAAGCTTCCAAAAACAAATGGGGAAAAACAATGTGATTTTTCTAGAAAAAGAGGTGCTGGAACTTACCATGAGCACCTCCTCTGTTCTCTTATAATGGCAATGGCACCCACCTAAGAGGTGATGGAACTGAGTTCCTGCAAGTTCCGGCTGAGAAAAAGCCAGCACAATTAAGAAAAGACGTCTCTGTCCCTCCATGATTCCCTCCTATGATTCAAGCACTGGCTTTTAGCAGATGAAACAGCAGATATTTCTGGCATAGAACAACTGTCTCTGGATGTAATATTCATGGAAGTAAGTGACGAGAATACGTATTTGCACGAGGAACTGTTTTGGTTCATTTCAATCTCAGACCAAACTGCAGTAGACATAGCCAACACATGCTTGTTCATGGACTAGAGCTCAATAAAGGCTCATCCATACTTTCCATTAAATCCAGACCTAGTTCCATTTTCAATTTGGTCTCATGCTGGAGGTTCCGTCAAATTTTTGCCTCGGATTTTACTCCAGGACAGGCCCCTGAAAACCAGTTCTTTCCTATTCATTTTCGTAGTCTGCTGTTCAGATTGTCTGCACCTCCTGCTCTGCCCACTCATGGCAGCTGGGTTGAGCAATGACATTTATCCCCCCCCCACACACACAGGGGGGCATCTTTATACTAAACTCAAACATTCAGACCTGCACACACACAAACAAAGCACCAGCAACTGTGAGGGGGGAATGAGTCTGCACATTGGTTTCCTTTTTCACGTTAAACTCCTTTTGCTGGCCAGCAATAGCCAATTGAAGTAAATGACATGCAAACCTCTGATGCAGTACTAGAAAGGGTATTTGTTTACAAACAGAGCAAAATGGACACCAAATGCCAGGAAAAGTACACAACAGTTGTCCCAACACCTGTGGGTTTTTGCCAAGCTTCTGTAATTTAACAATAACAACAATAATGACCATAACTAACCAAATAGGTTGAAGTCTGTAAACTGCAGGGATGTAATTTTCATCCAACCTGTACCAGCAATCCAGAAGTTGAAGTTCTCTCTCATATTCAGCTACAGTCTTTTGGGTGAGGAGAGAAGCATTAGAAAACTCCTGCCCATTTGAATTAATCATTTCATATTGCTTCTTGCTGTTAGTCTCAGCTTCAGGTTCTTCTGTTGAGACACTAGGGCTCAGGGCATGTTGATTAATATCACCTTGGATTTCATTCTTTTTATCTACTAGAGTTTCTTCCCTCAAACCACTAGCAAAACTATGCTTTGACTTTTTGGTACTCAGCTTCATTTGTTCAACTGTGGCTTTGATTGCCTCTAAATCTTCCTTGGCTATTACTGCTGGGAGAGATGGGTCGTCATGTTTTTGCCCAATAAAAACCTGAAACAGAAAACCAAAGAAGAGAAAATTGGCTTAAAATGGAACCAATAAAGCCTTGGTGCATTTAGTGTTTTGTGAAGCCAGTGGCATTCCACACTGAGGCTGCATACACACATTCAAAGCACATCTGTTATCCCTTATAGAGTTGGAATACCCAAAAAATGACAGTGCCCAGAGTTCTCTGAGGGTAAAAACATGCTTCAAATGTGCTGCAAAGATATACAGTGGTACCTCTGGATGCGAACGGGATCCGTTCCAGAGCCCCATTCGCATCCTGAAGTGAGCGTCTGCGCATACGCGAGCGGCGAAACCCAGAAGTAACGCACTCTGTTACTTCTGGGTCGCCGCGGAGCGCAACCCGAAAATATTCATCCCGAAGCTACTTCAACCCGAGGTATGACTGTAGTGCATAAGAATAACCTAATGAACTGAGGCAGCAGAACAGTAGCCTAATGAACTGACTGCTACTAGGGGTGATCCAGGTACAGGGGTGTTATGTACTGAAGTTCTCACCCTGGACCAGCAGGGGGATACTGTAGATAGTTTTCACTCAGGTCCACGTCAGTTATTTTAGGTGGGAAACCCTAGGTTGTTGTTGCTACAATGTTGACAGCCGGCTGCCTATAAAAGCAGGCTGGCTGAGCTGTTTGCTGTTCAGTTCTGTCCAGCTTACAAATAAAGAGCTGCTCTGGAGAAATTGCTGTGTCGTCTGCTGTGTTCGCCCACAACTTAACAAGGG
Organism: Podarcis gaigeae; assembly: GCF_964106915.1. Taxonomy (NCBI): domain Eukaryota; kingdom Metazoa; phylum Chordata; class Lepidosauria; order Squamata; family Lacertidae; genus Podarcis; species Podarcis gaigeae. Next base: position 29,975,919 of record NC_139685.1, on the reverse strand, counting down.
GTGTAGCTAGCTGCTCTGGCACCCGGAGCGGTGGAGGTGAGCTGTCCACGGAGTCCGCCTGGCAGACGCAAGCCCCATACTGCCATTTCGGGCAACACGGGGCCCCCAGCCATCGCGTCACTCCCAGGAGAGACGTGTGGCTTGGGTGCGCTGCAGGCCAGGCTCTGCGATAAGTGCTGCCCCCCGCGGTGTGCCATTTTGTCACCCCCTCAGGGATAACACCCAGGGTGAACTGCACCCCACACACCCCTTATACATCCCTGTCCAGATATATCCATTTTTGTTTTGATATGGACTCCCCTCTTTCTTCCATCCAATGACTTACGAAATGGAAAAACTAGGCCCTGAAATGGCATTTTAAAAACCCTCTGTGTGCTTAACATATTGCAAATTCCATCTGTTATGTAGTGAAGTTTCACCCTGGACCAGCAGGGGGATACTGTAGATAGTTTTCACTCAGGTCTGTAGATAGTTTTCACTCAGGTCCACGTCAGTTATTTTAGGCGGGAAACTCTGGGTTGTTGTTGCTACAATGTTGACAACCGGCTGCCTATAAAAGCAGGCCGGCTGAGCTGTTTGCTAGTCAGTTCTATTCCAGCTTACAAAATAAAGAGCTGCTTTGGAGAAATTGCTGTGTTGTCTGCTATGTCAACCCACAACTTATGTCAACCCACAACTTAACACCATCTGAACTTACAACAAAGGTTTGGAATCCCAACTGCTGGCATTTCCTTAATGTCTTCATATGTAGGGAAGCCATGTTGTGATTGTTAGTGATGCCATCTTTTATCCCCCACCTCAGGTCCACCATCCGGAAGTCGTAGCCTCTCTCTTTACAGTATTTGTACAGCCAAGGAAAGGACTTTTCCATTAATGCATTTCGTTCTACTTCTGAATCTGATTAAGATAATAAAGCAAGCATATTACCTAAATCAATTTGTTGATTAAAAGCAACATTTTTATAGCCCATGGAGATATAGAAGCAACTGGCAGACTTTCAGTATATGATTTATAGGCTCACTGCAATGTAAAAATAAAGTGCTTATTTGAATGGAAAGGGGACTGGGTTCTGGACTCTAGCACCACAAGTTATCATGACTTTTAGGAGCATAATTTATTTCACAGGCAATTGTAAATTCTCAGCACACACTTTTCAGATTAACTTGCTATGCAATATCTGGTGTATTTTTTTGTTCTTTTGATCACTTACATTTGCAAAAAAGAAGAAGCAAAAAACTGCACAAGCAAATTACATTAATATTTTCTATAATGTGATTTGCATGTGTTGTTTTGTGCAAATCTGAGGGATGAAACAAACAAAAAAAGTATAGCTCAAGAGCACTCCAGAAATAGTTACCGGCATGGCTGGAAGAAGAATGAAAACACTGAGGAGATAGTAGGTGAGGAAAGTGATAATTTACCTATCCACCCCAAAACACCAGCTTATACCACAATAAATCTGTTAGTCTTAAGATTTTTAACACAAAATTCTGGTGCGCTTGGTTGTACCTTGATAGCCTCCACAGATATAGATCATGAAGATTTTCCTTTTGGATAAACACGGAGAATTGATTTGTCCTCTAATGGCAGCTCTGTTTGTATCGCCATCTGAAGACTTGCATGGATAGCATCTGGTTTCATTAGTTATTCCCTGCTCTTGAAGCAAATGAGCACTAAAGGTTTTTACTTTTTCATTCTGGGTTTTCAGGTGAGGTAGACTGGATGATGAGGATCCACAGACAGCAGCTCTGTCTGCTTTATCTTCTGAACTATTTACATCTGATAACATTAGAGAACCCGATAACACACTTCTCGATAAATCCATTATCCTCCTGTTAATTTTCTTTTCATCAGTTGTCTTGGTGTTTTCTGAATGGTGGGTTTCTTCACTTGTTTGCCTTTGGAGGAGCCATTTGTTTGTATACACTGATTTCTGAGTTTCTGTTTCTTTGTGTCTAGAAATTACAACTTTTTCAATCAATTCAGTAGTTTTATCCCCATCCGGTGACTCATTTGAGCAAACACTAAAACTTGAATAGTGGCATTTCATCTGATTTATGTTTGCCTCTGGCTAAAAACAAATAAATGAACAAGCCCACAATTAATTAGATAGCCTTTATAAACTGCCATTTTAATTGCATATATACTGTTGAGCATGCATTTCTCTTTATCTCATATACACACAAAATGCCCGTTGACTTCTGCAGTAGTAGTACATATAAGAGATGCAAGATTGGAAAAGGAGGCTTAAATCATGCTTTGTTGATTTTTAAACTACCTACATTTGAAATGCTTCAAATTATACCAGGGTTAACAGACATGAAGCCCTCCAGGTGTTGTTTGACCCCAATTCCCATCCGCCCCAGCCAGCATGAATAATGACCACGGATGGTGAGAGTTGTAGTCCAACAACATTGTCCTCTGCAAGGATCTTGATCAAACATGGACAGCAATGCATAGGGAGAGGGGAGACCAATACAATATCTGTTATTGGAATCACCTGGCACTGCAGAATAATATAATTATAGAAACATCCTAGCGGAAGGCTGCAACAACCTACGCAGTGTTGGGGATGCTGCACAGGTCAGCACAACCTCACACCAGGCTGTGCTGGTCCCCACAGCGTCTCCTGACATGGCACAGGAACGCCCTCCCATCAGATGTCAAACAACTATTTGGCTTTTAGAAGATGCCTAAACAGCAGCCCTGTTCAGGGAAGTTTTATTGTGTTTTTATTTTGTTGGGAGCAGCCCAGAATGACTGGGGCAACCCAGTCAGATGGGCGGCATATAAATAACAAAATCCTTATCCGTATAATTATCATCATCTGGTGATTTGTGTCTTACCCTTAGAATAAACATCTCTGGGTTTCTCACGTGTGATTGACTTTTATCCTCTGATGTGTGTCTTAGGCTTTTCGCAAAATGGAAAGACGTGCAGTGCTAGTGACGAACAAAGCAAATGTTAGAAACATTTTGTTTTCTACCCCTTTCAAACAATTTAAAGGCAAGTAATTACCTACCTTTAAGTGTTTCCTCACTTGCATGTCTGTTTCTTCAGTTATTTTCATATACGGTACATGCCAATGACATTTTTGTTTCTAGAAGTAATTTAATAATATAATATAAAAATGGTAAATGAGGGAATTTACTGATGGTGAGGTATTACTTTTAATGACCGCGCTTCCCCTTACAGAGCTAATTTATAGTGTAGTTTAACAATCAATGCCTATTCCCAAGGTACTTGGGGAATTGTAACTCTCTAAGGAGTTGGGGTCTCCTAAAACTCTCAGTACTCTTAACAAATTACACTTCCTAGAATCCTTTTGGGAAAGACATGGCTGCTTGAAGAGGTATGATACTGCTTTAAATGTGCAGTACAGATGTGGCCAGAGAGATGTAAATGGGCCAAAATTTGTGAATCTTTCAAGAACGTTTTGACCCTACAAAAGTTTCTTTTTAATGCCCCAAGGGCCCACATGAGAACATTGCTGATGAATACTGTATATACATCATGTGAAATTTTACTTGTAGTATATCATAGACTTGTAGATTTGGAAGGGACCACAAGGGCCAACTAGTCTACACCCTCCAACATTTATCCGATGAAAATAGGGACGTCCCATTCCATAATGATAATTTTACTGTTTATACCCCACACATCTTACTGGGTTGCCCAGCCACTCTAGGCAGCTTCCAACATATATAAAAACATAATAAAACACTAAACATTAAAAAAACCAAAAACCCTTCCCTATATAAGTTTGCATTCAGACAATTTGGGGGTTTATACCATCCAATAATTCTCTAATGAAAACAGGGACATCCTAAAGAAAAGTGGGACATTCCAGGATCAAATCAGAAACCGGGATAGCTTCTCTAAATCAGGGGTGTCCCTGGGAAATTGGGACACTTGGAGGGTCTGCTAGTCCAACTCCCTGCTATGCAGGAATCTTTTTGTCCTACATTGGGCTCAAACCCATTAAGAGTCTCATGCTCTAGCAACTGAACTATAGTGACAGTTCTGTTCACATAAATGGGAAGAAATATATTTTCTAACAGTGATTCATAGCTTCCCTGGGATTAATGATACTCATGCTGAAACCAGAGTTCCTAATAATTAATATTACTTCCATTTAAAAAGAAAGAAAGTTATTGGTTCTCCTTTGATTTTGAAGGAGTGGAGACCAGAGGTCCACTTTGGAGAGCCAGGCTGGAGCCATTTTATAATCCAAAAACGCCATTTTAAAAGGAGCAAGCTAAAAAGGCTAAAAGCTATCTCTCTTCTGCCTGCACACAGCATTTTTGTAAATGCAGCAAATGTGGTCTGAGCGCTTCACACCTGCTCTAGCTATTGACCCAATTCCCGTAAACAGACCGAGAATAGAGCGAACAACAGGAAAGATGTAGCCCACCACAAAATAAGGTGAGAACACAGATGGTCAGGATGTGGTTTTACAAGGAATTGCAAATAGGTCAAGAGGATTATAAGCTCGCAGCGCCACCTAGTGGATAATGCAGCTTGGAACCGAAGGGCCACCATCAATTCTTTAATTGGTTGAGCTTCAATGAATATGCAAAAGGGGAATGTTTGGGGGGTGAGTTTAGAGGCTGAACTTTGCTTTGCCTAAGGGGATAAAAACTGTCTGCCCCTGGTGTTCGGGGGCATTCTCTCATTTTTCCTGAATGCACCCCTTTGCTTTATTTGTCTGACAAATTAAACCAAAGTCAATAAAACTTGTGTTTTAAAAAATATTGCTGCCTGGATTTTTCCATTCTGGTCTAGATTCTGAAGTTTCTAACATTTCTGGTGCCACAGGTGACTCGGATCAAGGACCTTAAGTCCTCAAAAAGACCAGAAGGCAGCTCCCTTGTCCTTTTCTAGGCAGGACACAGGGGAAGAGCCAATAGGCCGCTTTCCTGGCGCCACCGAGGTTTTTCTTCGGAGGAGGGCGAAGCCAATTTGACCCTTCTGCTGGATCCTGTGAGAGGAGACAACGGATTGAAGGACCGAGGTTGACAGGGCAGGAGGAACCAGCCGGCTGGGGTGAGTACATGGCAAAGGGCCCTGAGGACATAGGAAACCTCCTTTTCTAAGGAGAAGGGACATCTTGATCACATGTCCAAGCGTGCTTGGTGGCAGTAAGGGAAGGACTGGCCCCTAATACCCACCCACGCTTAAGGATTTAAAGGAAGGCAGAAAGGAAAAAGGGGGGGACCGGGAGGCTAGTGTGTGGTACAGCGTCCAGTGAAAGAGGCACTTGGTGCGTGTGTGTGTGTTCAACCCCAGGGTATTCCCCTGGGGTAGAACCAATAAGTACTTCGTTTCCCAGCAGCGCGAGCTCGACTGGGCGAGGAAAGTTGGGAACTGCGTGTCTGTGTGTTTGGTGTTTGGGGACGCTGCACAAGGGCCATATTAAATATGGGGGGGGGGTGGCTCAAAAGGTCCGGTAACTCCCCTACAGTGTATGCTGAACAATTTCAAGAAAGGATTCAGCGGAGACTATGGCGTTGTGATGACGCCAGAATGCTTGCGCACTCTGTGTGAACTGGGAAGTAACATAGGGGCCCTAACTGGGACAGGGCAACAAGGGGTATCTTTGAGGCTGAGTACCAAGCCCAGAGGGGGCTGAGGCTGCTTTGGGAAGTTGTTTCTACGGTTCAACGCATCTGTGTTGATGGACTGTGTGTTGGAGAAAGGCTGAAAAGGCAGTTGCAAGCTGTTCCTCAGGCAATAGAGCACCCAAAAGTGGGGGTGCAGGCCAGGCAAGCATTCCAAGAGTTCTGAGGAGGCCAAAGTCTCCAAGAGTTATTTGTCCTTTGAGGTGAAGCCCAACAGCGAAAGGCATTGCCATGCAATTGGCAGCTGGATGCAAGGCTAACATCTATACTGATTCTAAATATGCCTTCTTAACCCTGCATGCGCATGGCGCCCTATGGAAAGAGCGGGGCTTGATTGGAGCCCACGGGAAAGCTCTGAAATACGGTCCAGAAGTTGAGACGTTACTAGAAGCTGTATGGGCCCCCAAAGAAATTGCTGTAATGCACTGCAAAGGCCATGGCAGAGGTCGGGACATGGTCACTAGAGGCAACCGGAAAGTAGATAATGCAGCTTGTGAGGCAGCTCTGAGACCTCCACCAGTGGGCACCACCGCCCTCAACCCAGCTACCCTGTTGCCGGTAGGAGAAGGTGAGGAGCAGACGCACGATTGCATTGAGGGTATGGACACAAGACTGGACCAGGAGAAGTGGCCAGAGGAAATCGATTGGCAGACAGAGTGGCCAAGGAAGCAGGCCGGGAACCGGCCCCTGCCTCAGTTATTGGAGCAGTGGTCCCAGAAGTGATCTTAAGTACTGCTAACAAACCAGATACTATGAGTCCACCCACATGGGGCCAGATGCCACAACCAAGCAGCTGGAGAAGTATGTCTATATAGCCAACCTTTATCAACTGGCAGCCCAGATTTCCAGGAAATGCCTGCTATGCCAAAAGAATAATCCCAGAACTCACTCCAGATGATGTGGAACAGCGTTACACCCTTGATGAACATTAGTGGGCATGTCAAGAAGGAGCAACGCTCCAGGAAGGACCAGACAGCCGTGTTTGTGGTGCCCCAGCATCTGGCCAGCGTGATTGTGAAGAACTGCCACGAATCCACCCATTTGGGAAGCCCAGCTGCTAAAGCACACCTTGGGAGAATACTCTACATCACCAACCTATCTCAATTAACTGCTGCTATAACTAACTGCTGCTACATCCCAAAACTGTGTCCTGTGCGCCAACCAAGAGACTGAGACTATCACCCTTTGAACTTTTGTATGGCAGGCCACCCCCTTTCGTCCAAGACATCCCCGCCAGTTTGGGGCAGATGAAAAATCACATCACTCAAGGACAAGTACAATCCCTTTGTTTGTCGTGTGTGTGTTTGCTTCCTTTCCAGGTATTCCCTCGAGCGTACATCGTGCAGTCCCGCGGCAGTCTCGCTGAGCCGGTTCACCAGTTCCTCTGGGTGACAGCGTCTGGCGACCCCCTCATCCCCTACTGCAGTGAAAGTAGCCGAGGTGATCCCCTGGGTACATCACACGCGTCTGAAATCCTGCTGACCCTCTGAAGCTGATCATCACCTTGTGTCTGACGCTACCAGGAAAAGCGTTGGGCCACGGGCAACGAGATCCTGCGACTACTCATCACAAGGACAGTCACAAAGACTTTCTCTTTTCTCTCTTATTTTCTTTATTGACTTGCTCTATGTCTTATTGCCCTGACCCTACCGAGCCATACCAACCCTATTGGTCTGCTGGCCTCTGCTATGACTGGTTCGTCTTGCCGGTGGTAAGAGACGGCATACTTGTTGGCTCTTGGGAACGAGGGTTCAATAGGGCGGCCGCAGTACAGCATCCCACTCTCCCACTGTGGCTCTTTATTCACTGCATTGCCCAGCGCACTTGGATGTGGCTCCTCCGGAGAGCTGCAGGATCGGTCGAAATCTATCGAGTTCTAGACTGCTCTTGTGGTTGTGGGAGAATAGCCCGCTGGTTGCATGGTAAAGCGATATATCAACCCCATTTGATAAACCAGGCCCAAATCTTACTCCGGGTGTTGCATGGGAGGGTGTCTGAATCAGGTGCACATTAAAATTGCTGAACAGGTGCCTGTAAATTCTGCAGTCCCACCTGTGACTATCGTGGTGGCTCGAGTCTCCCAAAATCCCAGAATACTGCCTGAACTACTGGGCCTGGTAACTCCATACCTAATACCCTTGAATGTGGCAGGGTATTCTTGTGGCTGCATAAGAGTTGCCACCCAGTAGACAGACAGGGCACCTAGTTCCAGAAGAATTGGATGGGAGGGGTGCCCGAGGGCAGCATCCCCAACGTAGAAACTTGCTCTCCAGCAAATTTAGAGGCACCACTAGGACTTTTGGTATTGGGACCAGAACCCCTTGATATAGTCACCCTGTGTGTCAGGCCATTGCAGGGGTGGATATATTCTTGTGGGTGCAACATCATTTACGTGGAAGAAGAAGCCCCTTTTGGATATAGTACTCTCCCAGGAAACCACAGGGGTCCCCACCCACCGGGAATAGTTGGGAAGTTGATCCAAGTGGCAGGAGCTTCCGAAATAAGGTGGAGAATCACCCCTGAGGCCCAGCGAATAATTGAATACGAATATCAGTGGGCCCTTCAGCGGTAAAAGAATATTAGGAATGGCCCCGAGTATTGGTGGGAGGAACTATGGAAATATTGAGGTTGGTGGGTAGGAGTGGTATGTATTGCCCTATTTCTTTGGATGTTCCTGTATTCTTGCTGGCATGAACAATATCGTATCTGGTTGGAGAATTGGAGAACCTACCTGTGTATTGGCCAAAGCGGGAAAGAGTCCCCTGGCCTCCCATGCCAACTTTTTCGTCAAATGACTGAGTGGGGCGTCCATAACCCTTACAATAGGCGGTTACAAATGGCTGAGATGGTAGCCCATTCTGCCAATAAGTCAGAATGTCTGGTATGCACCTTGGCCCCAACAGATGCCACGAGTGACCTATAGATCCATCAAAACGAAAATGGAGACCGTAACGGTCGGCATTTTCGTGATGGAAAGGGGGGAATGAAGGAGTGGAGACCAGAGGTCCACTTTGGAGAGCCAGGCTGGAGCCATTTTATAATCCAAAAACGCCATTTTAAAAGGAGCAAGCTAAAAAGGCTAAAAGCTATCTCTCTTCTGCCTGCACACAGCATTTTTGTAAATGCAGCAAATGTGGTCTGAGCGCTTCACACCTGCTCTAGCTATTGACCCAATTCCCGTAAACAGACCGAGAATAGAGCGAACAACAGGAAAGATGTAGCCCACCACAAAATAAGGTGAGAACACAGATGGTCAGGATGTGGTTTTACAAGGAATTGCAAATAGGTCAAGAGGATTATAAGCTCGCAGCGCCACCTAGTGGATAATGCAGCTTGGAACCGAAGGGCTACCATCAATTCTTTAATTGGTTGAGCTTCAATGAATATGCAAAAGGGGAATGTTTGGGGGGTGAGTTTAGAGGCTGAACTTTGCTTTGCCTAAGGGGATAAAAACTGTCTGCCCCTGGTGTTCGGGGGCATTCTCTCATTTTTCCTGAATGCACCCCTTTGCTTTATTTGTCTGACAAATTTGTCTGACTTTGGTTTAAAGTCAATAAAACTTGTGTTTTAAAAAATATTGCTGCCTGGATTTTTCCATTCTGGTCTAGATTCTGAAGTTTCTAACAATTTCAACTTCCTTTAAACATATGTTTGTATCAGTGGTTTTTTTTTTGCATTTCCTAGGATTAAGCTATTACTGTACTTAGGTTATTAAACCATTCATGATTTGGGAATACACAGCACCTCATTAACCTCACCATCAACCCAGAACAGTAACTCACCCCGGTCCATTTTGAGCAAATATCTTTGCACACATATTTCTGTGAATGTGACATCTGTAGGGAGAAGAACAATTCTTGGAGGCTTTTAGAGTATCGTCGGCTATGCAAATTACCGGAAGGCTAAAAAGAAAAATAAATGCATGTGGCAGGTTTGGTATAATCCTTTTCATTTCATTAATTTATTACATTTCTATACAACACTTCATCCAAAGATCTCAGGGCAGTTCCCAGCATAAAAATACAAAAATACAAAATAAAAACAAAATTACAAATTAAATAATTAAATTAAATTAAAGCACTACCGTATGTACTTTATTTGATTACCCAGCTATTCTTAATATTCCACAAGCTAACCGATGGTGTCTTCAGACTGACACTTTATTGTGGGAAGGGTACAGCCGTATATTGGATGTTAGGTTTGTACAATTAAAGTGGATTTAAATGCTCTGTTGCCCTAGCACAACAAATCCCCTTAAAAATAATCCCAGATATTTTGCAGTACAGAAAGTGATGAGGAAATGTACCGTATTTTTCGCCCCATAGGGCGCACCGCCCCATAGACACACCTAGGTTTTTTTGGGGGGGGGAAATAAAGAAAAACATTTTTATTTCCCCTCCAGGCACGGGGCTGGTGCGGGGGAAGCCCGAGCCTCCCCCGACCCCAGCCCCCAGGACAGCCTGCTTTCCGCAAGCCTAGGGAGCCCGGCGCGAAGTTGCGCCAGTCTCCCCAGGCTTGTGGAGAGGTGCGAGAAGCCCGGGCGCACTCTTCAGCGCGTCCCAGACTTCGGAATGCAGGCAGCTCCGCACAGCCATTGGGAGCCCGGCGCGACTTTGTGCCGGGCTCCGGATGGCTGCGCGGAGCTGGGCGAAGCCCGGGGCTGCAGGCAGCTCCGTGCAGCCATCGGGAGCTCGGCGCGACTTCGCGCCGGGCTCCCAAGGGCTGCGCGGAGCTGCCTGAAGCCTGGAGAGCAAGAGGGGTCGGTGCGCACCGACCCCTCTCGCTCTCCAGGCTTCAGCGAAAGCCTGCATTCGCCCCATAGGACGCACACACATTTCCCCTTCATTTTTGGAGGGGAAAAAGTGCGTCCTATAGGGCAAAAAATACGGTATTTAAAAATGTGGGATGTACGAAGGAAAAATGGAAATATGTGTAAAGATCCTACAAAACAAATCAGGAAGAATGCTCATAACTACCCCCACATAAACAAATCAAGAGGAATGCGTAATTAGATTGGGAAAAGTCTAACCACCACATATGCTTTGTGCAAGCAAATCTGGATGAATGCTGAATAAATAGGTTGTCTGGAGGAGCATCAAGTTACATGCTAATCAACAGTGATAGAAATTTAGGTTGTGATTCCTAAAGAAACTTCATTAGGGAGTAAACCTCACTGACCACAGTGCAATTAATTTCAAGTAAGCAGGGCTAGAACTCCACCACACATAATGAAAAGTGCATTATTGTTAAAATACTTACAGTCACAATATTATCCAATCGTCTCTTATGAATTGAAGGTAAAACAATTGTTTCTTTTTCACCCTGTAGGAAATACAGCATAAAATTTTGCTGTGCCTCAATTTTGGAAACTACGCATTCAGCCAAAGCCAGATAAAAATAATGTCTGTTGTTACAAGGCTAGAAAAGTCTACATAGGCTCTGGAAATGGTGTGTACCAATTTTATAAAAATGAATCTGTATCTGTATACAAAATACATAGCAAAATATTTTTTTATATAATTCTACGTAAAGTGTTTGGAACCCCCCACCCCCCTGAATCCAAAGGAAAGTGTTCAGAAACTTTAGCTGGCCCAGAATACTGCAGCCAGATTACTGAGTGGAGCAGGTTTCAGGGAGAATTTTACTCTTTTGTTAAACCAACTTCACAGGCTACTCGTCCATTTCCAAGTATAATTGAAAGTGCTGGTTATGACCTACAAAGCCCTATGTGGTTTGGACCCAAACCTTCTGAAAGATTGTATCTCCCTATAAAAGCTTACGCAGATGCCAAGATCCTCAGCTGAGCATCTTCTTTTGATCCCATCAACAACCCATGGTTGGTGGTGATGCAAGAGAGAGCTTTTTCCATGGTCGCTTCCATATTGTGGAATTCCCTCCCAAGAGAAGTTAGACTGGCTCCCTCTTTGTTACCCTTCCCCCTGCAGGCTAAGATCTCCTTATTCAGGCAGGCCTTTGAAAATTAAGGTGCAGATGAGATCACTGGGCTGCTGGCAGGGCAAACTGATAAGTGAGAAGTGGCTGTGGTGCACAGAGGCCGCAGCATGATCTCACAGGATCTTCCTGAAATCCAGAAGTTGCAGCCGTGCAACTCTGGTTAGCAAGGCCAGAGGCAAGGTCGTGTGTGTGGTACATGTGTTGGGCAGCCGCTTGCTATGTCACCTCAGGCGGCAAAATAGGCTGAGCCTGCTTCTGTGTCTGCATGGGCCTAGGGCACATGCTCATTTTATGTTGGCTTCTAATGGTTTTATGTTGGCTGTATTGATATGTTCTTAATTGGTCCTGATGATATTTGATGGTGATTCTGTATTTATTGATTCATAACTTTTGTGAACACCAAGATGACTTTGTTGATAAGCAGCATAAAAATGTTGTAAATAAGTAAATATGATATATTACATCTATTCTCCCTTTCTTAATCTCTGAGAATTTAACAGAAAGATTGGGCACTTTTAAACTGAAACAAAGTTACAGAGGAGGGAGTATATATGGCCTCTAATAATATAAAAGCTAGCATAAAAATTCAACAGCAGATTTATTTTGAAGCAATGGTTTAGATAAGGAGATCATAATCTTTGAATATTAATAATGTGTTGAAATCTGCTGACAGTTTTGAGTTGAAAATAATACAAGGGTTAGGTATCTTTCATCTATGCTTTTTAACACTGGGGTTCTTACGCAGCCCAGAAACCACTTCCAAGAATGTGAGGGTGAAATACAAAGTTTTAGAACAGAAACCAACATAGTAAAACTAGTTTTAAATTACAGTTTTAATAAAATATCTAAGGTTTACTCAAAAGGTACTTACTGTATGTAGAGGCTTCTGAGACAAATTTCCTTTTGTGTAAGCTGCCCACATGGTTTTTGCACAGATGTTTCAAGTCAGAAAATGTAGAAAGTCAGCTTAGAGGAAAGTTTTATTTCATCGCCTCTTGGGTACTGGTGGATTGTTTTAGCTCTCTCCTGAGCTAAGAATCAGTTAGTTGTACTCCAAAACATATAACCGAACATCTTCTTATGCTTCCTTACAAAGTTATAATTTTAGTAAGAAGAGAACAGATTTAGTAAGAGGACAGCAGGGCACAAATCTAATTACAGGTACTGCTGCGTAACTGAAAGTATTATCGGCCAATTGCAAACTTATAATTTCACATTTCCTTCATTTGCCTTTGAGAAGTATAACACGTATTTACAAAATACGCATGACGTAGTAGGATTTTCTCTCCCACAGATGCTTCCAAATAGCAAACAAAAAACCCATCTCTCTCCCCAGCGCTATTTTTCTTCTCTGCCTCTTGGCATATGGGAGTGAGTAAGTTTACTGATTCCCAGGCAGCGCTAACCCATAGCAACATGCAGTGGCAAAACCTGTTTGACTTGCCATTCAGATTTTAGCCTCCTTTTAAGAGCTGTTGGCTAGAACAGTCAGCTCCAAAGCCAAATAAAAAAGTGGAGAGAAAAACAAGCCCAATAGCTGAACATTATTAATGGGCTCATAAGAATGTGTTCAGCACTCAATATGAATCTCTACCTTTATTTATTATCTCACTTTATTACAATTACAATTAGCTCAAAACGGATTCCTATACAAATTGTTGAGAAAAATAATTAAGCCAGTGTTGTCTGGAGTTTGTTGGGTGGCTGTTATTTGCCAGTAGGTAACAATGAACAATTTTTTTAATTATACAAAATCAATTGTGCTAGGTTGAGCGGCAACAATTGTTTCCCAATCAGTAGAGTTGAAATGGCTCATCAGGATAGTTGACCCCTAAACCACAGCCTGCCTATCACACATGGTACAGCTTTATAGAAGACAATGATGCAACATGGGACCAACCACACAGAACCACTGTGAAATTATTTCAGTTGGTCTCAAGTTTGAGCAGTTTGGTGAGGACTGTTACAGTTGCCTTACTGGATGAGATAACTAACTCTGTTGAAACCACAACACAGGGTGAATTCAGATAATTGTATTAGAAGTTATAATTGGAAGCAACTTCTGCCTGCACATTTTTTAAGCGAAAGAACACAGCTGGAAGACAGAGGTGGTTTTGCTGCAATATATTCTTAGGCAGCCTCCTGATGTTTTGGACTACAAGTCCGCTTACCTTAAATGATACAGCACCTCTTACCCCCATAGGGTATCAGAGTTTCCCCCAGGCTGGTGCAACCCCAGAATTGGTCCTTGCACCATCCTGGGAAGTGGGAATACAACTCCCATTAGCCCCAGCCCGGATAACCATTGGGGTGGGCTATTTTAAGATATTTTAATTGCAAGGAAAGTGCAGAAGCAGAGTGTGCCCTACAATGCAACATGCAACTAAAGATCAACCAGTGTGTCTGAAGTATTCATATAGCCTACCTTTCAAGGTTTTCCTTCAAGAGCCTACCAATTCTGACTTCATGTCAAGTGGCAGCAGAAAGGAGACAAGCAATTCCGGTTTGTTTGTTTCCCCCCCAACTGGTCTATTCAGATAAATTGTCATGGTAACTAAATTTCTACTATGCATAAACTGAGTTCCCTCTCCCTTGGGGAGCTATTGAACAAAAGCACTCTATTTTCCATACCTGGCAGTCTCAAATGTTAGTCCCGTCCCCCCATCAACAGAAATACAGGTGTTCACGACAAAGATGTTAGATGTTTAATATCTGGATTCCTTTCATAGAAATTACTTTTGTGTGAAAGGCGCAATAATTTATGTAGGTATTCACTGCCCTAAAAATCACATAGCCGAGTGCCTGCATATCCTGTTCATTTTTGTGATGGCTCTAATTAAATTTCAAAGAAGCACAGATATAACATCTATTTGTAGAAAGGCAGGAGTTGTCAAAATATAACTTGGCCTGTGATCCAATCTGTTGATCATGCTATTTAATTTACTTATTTGGGAGGAGATGTAGGTTTGGATCCTATATTGATTCCCCAATGGCAGGGGGTGGGGGAGAACACATGGAGCAGGCTAAACCGTTTCTGGAGCAGTCTTTCTCTGCTAAAATTATCCCGCTCTCGTAGTTTTCCTTGTTTAAAATTGTTATTTACAACAGAACAATTCCACCAGTTTGCTCACAGCCTCGACACTAGGACATCTCATGCATTTCTTTTATTCTGTGTATTACATGCCAACTCACCCGCTGTTGCTCTATCTCCCCTTCCTCCTTCCATGACGGCTATGTTGTACCCACACTGTTCGAGGCAGCATGTTACTGGGAATCTCAGGTTGGTGGAGCTATGTTGCCAGTGTTATTTTTCTAGTAAAGGAGGTGCTCACCATGAACGCCTCCCTTGTTCTCTTATAGTGGAAATGGCACCCACCAGAGAGACGCTAGAACTGAGTTCTGGTGAGTTCCATCTGGAAAAAACCACACACACACCCAATCTTGTGCTCGTGTCCTGCTTGCAGCCTTCCAGTTGGTCACTGTGAGAACAGGATGCTGTGCTAGATAGGCCTTTGGCCTGCTGCAACAGGGCTCTTCATGCGTCTTGTAGCATATTGTTACAGAAACACATAATGCTGCCTAGCCAAATTAAAGCAGGTTGAAGTCACAAAGGTTTTAATAGCAGCCTGAAATATGTGCTGAACTCTACAGTTGAAGTTTCTGCTTAACTTTGGCCCACTGTATGCACAGGGCCTAAATGCAAATAAACACACAACACAGCAGATAAATATATATTTATTTAAACCCCTCCCTTCCCACAATAAAAATTAGATGGCATTAAGGCATCTTATGCTCTATTACTATTTATACAGTAAAGAGAACTTTTAGATACAAGACGGCACATCTATGCAAAATTCCATTTTATCTACCCATTTGGTAGTTATATCCATCTCTTTCTTCATTAACATATACAAGAAAACATGACAACTCCTATTTTTCCAAAGGAAGAAAATAACAGAAATAAATGGCGCCCGGCATTTAGGGCGGGTACTGTGCTACCTTTTGAGAGGAAAAATACAAACTACCATAAATGCATTTCCAAGAGAGAAAATGTACTGGTGGGCTAGTTCTAGTTATTTTTTCATCACAGTTTTTCATACACTGGAATTCTATGCAGGTTTACTCAGAAGATCTGAGTTCAATGAAGTGTATTCCCCAGTGTTTTTTGGACTGCAGTCCTATCAGAATTCTAATTACCCATTTAAAAATAATAATTATCAGAAGTGAAATTATATTTAGCCCATCAACTTTGTGGATGAGTGAGGAACAGTAACTTCATAGATAAAAGGTAAGATTCATTGCTGTCAAATAGCAGTGGCTCTGGATAGAATAGGATAGTTTCATTTGTATTGGGAAACAGCTTGGGATGTGTATCTTTCATTATGCTTATAAAAGAGGTGGGATGATTTGGCTGAAACTGGAGGGAAGGGACTCAACAAGTAAGGCTTGTGGATTTCAATATCCCCCCATAATTAATGACCTGACGAGGTCTGTGGCCACTGGAGCATTAGTTAGAGTAACAAAGTGTATCCCAACAATTCACTAGCTTTCTATGCTGTAGTAGTAGTAGTAGTATTTATTGAATTTATATACCAGCCACTTACCCTGCTTACGTGTTGATGTAATAATAAATCAAATAGTAGAAGGGTGCGTACAATAGCCTCTACAGTGGCTACCGGCAATCAACCAAAGGTTTATGGGAAAAGGTTCATGGCTGGGATGAAAGGAGCTGGGAGAAATGATGGCATTCTGGGGCATAACTTTATTTTATTTATTCAACCAAATTTGAAAAACTGCTTGACTGTAGTAAAACCTCTAAGCAGTTCACAAGAACTATTAAAATTATGAACAAAAACCAGTTAAAGTCATTAAACGCATTTAAAGTTAATTAAAATCAACTGTAAAAAAGATTAAAACACCTCAACTTCTATGCAAGGCAAGCAAATATTTAAATGGGGCTATTGGCTCATGAACCGTTGACTCCCATTGGCTGTAGTGCTGCCCTGCCTCAATATGTCTATACATGCAGCTCTTTTCCAGCCTCTTCTGCTAGGATATTTTATCCAGGGATTGAACTTGCAACCCAATGTCTATGGAGCTTCTGCTATCCCATTCCACCGAGTTGCAGTTCCAAATGGAAGTCACACCTAGTCTATCCAGTTGCATCTAAACATGGTTTGGGGCAGTGATTGCCAAACTTTGCCCTCCGGCTGTTTGGGGACTACAACTTCCATCATCCCTAGCTAACAGGACCAGTGGTCAGGGATGATGGGAATTGTAGTCTCAAAACAGCTGGAGGGCCAAGTTTGGCCATCACTGTTTGGGGGAAAGGGTGTGTGTCATAGCATAGGTTGTTGAGTAGCTACAAAAGCCACATTGTGGGTCTGACTTGTGCTAATTCCTGTGGCAGGCAGTGACTTCATTCTCTTCTGTCTCACTTTACAGTACTCCATCCCAACAAACTAGCAGAAAACTCCTGGTGCTTTCTGCTGTGAGCTCCCTACCATACTGTTCCTCCTTTCTTGCCTCTGACTTCTCCATTAGCAAAATCTCTTTTCCCTCCATGGAAGACACCAACATATAAGCTATGTGGAGTGTTCCGGCAGTTGTCAGTGTATGATCACCGATCCCAGAGCAAATCTCAAAACTCATTAAAGGGCCCACAATTCTCAGAGATGGATCTGCTCACTAGGATATTGGGTTGCCAGTGGAATGGTTCTCCTTTCTTCCCTTCTTGTTTGCCTGGCAAAAGTATTATTGTTGTAGGCTGTGGATTGGCAGATTTAATCCCTGTCTGAAGGGAGGCCTGATGGTTGTAGTTTCTGCCTACTGCTAGCTCCCTACAGCATGGAGAGGTGAAGCCATCTCTCTCTAGTTGTGCATGGGACAGCATGTGTACTGGCTCAATCATATAATGAGTGAATTTGTTCTTTGCCATGGGCTGATAACGGATGCAGGGACTGTACCAATACAAGGGCATCATTAGTGGCTGGTAGGCAACTGCAGATGTGCCATGGGAATAAAAGTTGATACCTTCTCTTTTATACCTCATGATCCTGTTTTGCTTTCTAGGTCTGTGACTATATTACAGCTGGGAAGCTGTGCTAGAGGGAGACCATGGGATTGGGTTGAAAAATGCATTTAAAGAATACCACGGTTCAGGAAGATCCAATATTTTTCCAAAATTTAGCCTGTCATTGTAGATTTCATCTGAAAAGCTGGATCAGTAATGAATAGTATTTGAAATAACACTGAAGAAGCTATGCAGAGAGAAATATAAAATAAGACTAGCAGCTAGAGCATTAGATGACTCACTTTCAGTTTTGCATGATTTAGTACAGGGTCAAACAGTATAAAAGCAAATTACATATTGTTATATTCAGAGTCCTGTTAGTTGACATCCAAATAGGAGACAATCTTCAGCCTAATTTCTTTAAAGGCAAACATGTGATATGAAGAAAGTGATTATGGATAGCAAAAACATTTCCCTCTAGGTAAGCACACCTTTTTAGATTACAACGTGTGAGGAACTGTCATTTTATAAAATGTAAATGAAAAAAGAGAGAATATGGCAGTTGATTCCAAACAGTGTTGTAGTAAAAGCTGATGTTTTCCTATATCAGTGTCCTCCTATTCATCTTCCTTGGAGCCAGTTTTGCTTAGCTGAAAAAAAGATTAAAATATTCAGTAGCTACCATTTTTCTTGGCCCCAATCTGCAGATTTTCTGTTAACTTTTTTCTTTCTTAAAGGCAGGTATCTGAGACTGGTACTGCTAGTATTTAGAATGTCACAAAATTCAGTAACAGGTGTAAAAAACGATTTATTGCCAAAACGAAGAGAGCTGCTTATACAAAAAGTTGCTGAAAGGGTTGGAGAGACATACAGTAAAAAAAGAAACCCTGAGAGTACAGACCTGGGACTATAGCACTGATCATAATCTCAGTGCATGGAAACAAAAAAGTATGTCTTGGCCTGGGGCAGTTCATCAGATGCTTTGTGGCAACCTTAATGAAACTCAGTAGACATGTTTTACCACTTTATTAGACAGCCTGCCTGGACAGCCCTTAAAGTATTGTTTTTTAAATTAACATTAGATTACTAAAAAGTTTTATTTGTTGTGATTCTTCTGTGATCGTTCCTTCACACATGCAAACCATCACTTAGCACTATAGTCAATGGCCTTGTTTGCATATCACTTTATACCATGGTAAGCTTAGCTGGAGTTTAAAAGCGAATATGCAGTGTGATGACGTACAGGGGGGAAATTAGGCATTGGTTTAAAGTGATATGTGAAGCAGGCTAGTGTACAACATAATTACAACAACGGAAGAAGGCAAGCATGCAGGGAGGGCATTGAACTTATTTGTAAACAGTTAACCTGTATTAATCACACATTTACAAACACTGGGAACATCACACAATATTTTGATTTCCACTTTCTTGCATATTCAGTATTATATATCAGATTTGGTTGAAAAGTTCTAACAATTAATATTCTTTTCACGAAAGTGGTAGGCTGGTTAGCCAGTACTTCTGAATTTGTTTAAAAAAATACGTGAACATAATTCAATAGGATTTCTTTTCATATTTAGGATAAGTGCCCTAAAAACTTAACAAAAGGAGAAAGTATCCCAAATAACCTTGGAATTAAAGGTATCTAAAAACTAGTACAACAATTCAGGAAGACTGAAATACTTACATGCTACATAAGGAGAAGAAGAGAATCCCAATGCCATCCGTGTCCAAAATGGTTAACAAAAAGAAGGGAAAGGGAGAGTAACAGATTAGACACTGCTGAAGTCTCTTAAATATATATGTATTGAATAATTTTCAACTGCAATGTATGTTACCTTTATTACATCGACCCAATTCCATCCTCGAGGAAGCTCTCCTTTGTGATCTATTCAAAACACCACAAACAAGCCGTTAATTTTCAAATTTCAGATTTTAATTAACCACTTCCTGGTTTGCAGCAAACCACAGCTTGCTGCAAGATTCAAAATGCAAACTATTATTTGCAGCCACACACTAAATAATGAAATGGGGTTCATAAGGGGAGTGGGAAGGAAGGACGACGTGAACACAGGGTTCATTCTCATAGTGCAGGGGTCAGCAATCTTTTTCAGCCGTGAGCTGGTCCACCGTCCCTCAGACCATGTGATGGGCCGGACTATATTTTTGGGGGAGGAAATGAACGAATTCCTATGCCCCACAAATAACCCAGAGATGCATTTTAAATAAAAGGACACATTCTACTCATGTAAAAACACACTGATTTCCGGACCGTCTGTGATTGAGGAGGCGATTGGGCCGCATCCGGCCACCGGGCCTTCGGTTGCCTACCCCTGTCATAGTACCAAACCATGGCTTGATCTTTTTATGGGAGCCAACTCAATAACTACTGAAAGATTAACTGTAGTCACACACAGAGAGAGAGAGCTTTAATAAACATTATCCTGCACAAAAATATAAACTTAATATACAAACAGGTAAAATCCTGTAGTTTGACAAACTTTTGTTAAATCTCCTAATTCATACAATAACAAAATGCATCTTTTAAAAAAATCTAAAAGAAACATATGAACTACACCATACACACCTGTTTTATCTGCTAACTTTCGTTTTTGTGTTTTGGTCAATTGTTCCTTTTTCTCTTTTTTCTTACTAGTTTGTGCTGCATCTGGATGTCCTGTTGAGATGCAGTTGTTCAAAGCTGTCTAAAAAACGTAATTTGTTAATAAGATATTTCTGTAATTTATTGGCACTTTCTCTCATCCTTGGGTTCCCATTTAGTAAAGATTCAATTGCTTCAGATCTTCATCTATACTTTTCTACACTGGAAATTTTGCATTTACTGGCTATGAAAGCTCATTATGAGATAAGTATATTTGTGTTGCGACTTATCATAACCCTTGTTGACAATACATGGAGTTTTATATATTGTAGCCAGTGAACAATATACAATTCTAGGTATGATAATCAGCCATTTTTACTAACAACATCCAGAATACCGAATTGTACCTGAGGCAAACAGTTACTAGTTTACTATAGGAAAGTGAAGCTTTTCTAGAAATGTGAACTTATTCTTGCAGTGGCAGTTTGGCATTAACCTCTTAATATTTGGGGGAAAACACTAGTATTTTGAGATATATAAACAAGTTATCAGCTTACCGCAATATTAATGGGTTGGTTTTCCATAAACAGCTCTTTATTATCTTTGGCATATTCAAAAATTGTGTATGTCATAGAGGTACCAAGGTTAACTTCAACTTCTTCCATTAATTTGTTCAATATACTTTGCTTTATGGTGGAGGCTCTAGGAGAAATAATAGAACCACCTTTTAGGGATAGATGCAAAAGAAGGCTATTCCAGAAGGAATGCCACTATAAGAATCTGGAATACTTACATAGAGTTATTGAAGAATGCATCCATAGAGATGACTGGAGCAGTTTGAGGGTATGTTTCTGGCCATGATATTTCTATCAGGAAAGCTTTGGGGTCTCCATTTTCACCTATCTGGAAAATATTTATAAAGCATGGCAGTGTAAGAAGTATCCAGAAAATCCCCCCTCCCCTAATTTTTAAACCAATGGAAGAAATACTGAAATATATTTGTTTTATAACAAGGATCCTTCACTGTTGATTTTTATTATTATCATCATCCATAGAATTGAGTCTTCAGATAAGACGACTGCAACACTAATCAATACAAATGTAAAATATTACTTCACAGGAATCCATGCAGCTGCCATTAGAAAACAATAATAAAAAAGGCATTTGCTCCATAGGTAACTTTCCTCATTCTGAATAAACACAGTATTATTACTGTTTAATTATTACTTCAAATTATTCTTAATTCAAATAATTATTGCTTAATTCAAATGAGATTGCTGGATAACAGCATGAATCTGAGCTCGACTTCACAAATTACATGTTGTCAATCCTATGAAAATAAATGTGGCTACTGAAGTTAAAAGTTAAATATTCTTTCATTCACAACTGTATTAGACAGGTGGTGTACTTTTTTCTTTAAAAAATAGTTACCTACTTTTCCTATAAAATAATCCCAAAGCAGAGGACAATAGCTAAATCACAGTAAATGCATGCAATTAATCAAGAAATCAATTTAAAAAAACAGTAAAAACTATGAGCTACCTCAGATACATGCATATGTCTTGGAAGAATTGGGACTCAGTTCAAGTCAACACAGTCAACCTCATGCAAACTCACCCTATATTGAAAGGAAATGGGGCTAAGTTCCCTAAAACACTCATCACCTTCATAAATAGAACGTAATGCTTCTAGCTCCATCTGAAGGAAAGAACAAGAAAACTATTAATATTTTTAAAAGCTAAAGAGAACATTTGCACAAATCTTTAAAACACAAAATAGTCCTAAGGGTAATGCTGCAGGAAAGGGCCAAAGATACTTAGCCAGTAGTGGTCTTGGTCTCCTATTTGCTTCTTAACCATTTAAATTGTGTACAATCTGTTTAAGTATTAATATTTGATATTAATTTCATCACCTTCAACCTTAGTTCAAAATAATTTTTAAAAAGAGAACATAAAATAAAAAAGGGTTTAATACTACTACTACTGATGCGCTGTGATTTATCACAGAGCCTAGGGCTTACTGATCAGAAGGTTGGCGGTTCAAATCCCCACGATGGGGTAAGCTCCCATTGCTTGGTCCCAGCTCCTGCCAACCTAGCAGTTCGAAAGCACATCAAAGTGCAAGTAGATAAAGTGCAAGTAGTTACCTTCTCCAGCGAGAAGGTAAACAGCATTTCTGTGCACTGCTCTGGCTTCACCAGAAGCGGCTTAGTCAAGCTGGCCACATGACCAGGAAGCTGTACGCCAGCTCCCTCGGCCACTAAAGCGAGATGAGCGCCGCAACCCCAGAGTCATCCGCGACTGGACCTAATGGTCAGGGGTCCTTTTACCTTTACCTTACTAATGATAACACCAACCTAGCAGAGGTGTATTATGTTGGGTATGAAATAAAAGAAAGACGATAAACAATATGAATACTTTATAGGAACAAATGTTTTCAACTACAGGGATTAATATCCAAAGCGCACTTCAGTCAATGATACATGTGACTCCTGACTTACATGGGGGTTAGGTTCTGGCCACCTGCAAGCATAAATGAATTGTGTGTTAAGTGGGGAAGCACCCTGCTGCACTTCAAGCTTGCAAGGGACCTGCCCCAAAGAGGATGCCCCCTTTGGGCTCCTCGTGAGCCGGAGGCGCAGCAGGGCTTTATTGAGGCACTTCAGGTCTTTCCCCCTAATTCTGGTTTCCAATGGCATGCATATGCGCAGTCACACATCACCTGAATACACGTAACTGGGGTGGGTGCCTGTACTTTTTCAAATAGTCTGGACAGAACCAAAAGCCCTATTTTATTTTGCATGTGCTTTTTTTTAAAAAAAGCAGTTATGATTAATTTTCACTGTTTTGTACAAGACCTTAAAATGCATATACACATGTAGAAAGATTGTAGGAGTATTCTGTGCATGGTACTCCCTGTACAGTGGTACCTCGGTTTACAAACTTAATCCATTCTGGAAGTCTGTTTTTAAACCGAAACTGTTCTTAAACTGAGGCGCACTTTCCCTAATGAGGGCTCCCACCGCCGGTGCCCTTCAACCGTTCAGATTCCGTTCTTAGACCAAGGTAAAGTTTGCAAACCGGGACACTACTTACAGTTTTGCAGAGTTCGTAACCAGGGCTGTTCTTAAACTGAGGTACCACTGTAACTTTTTGATTCCCCCCACTTATGGACAATAGTGCCTTGTGTCATACTTCAAGCTACAGTACTTTGAAAGTCTCCCCTGTGTCCCTTGCTTCACAACCCATTTACTATGTGGCCTGGGAAACTGCTGTTTTGAGAAACAGAAGCCCAAAGTTCCATTAGGCATATGCTCTCTAATGCAGTTCTTTAAATCCAAGGCAAAGTTAAGAAAAGAAAACATGAAAATACATATTATATACAACAGATAAATTTGGATATTTGTATTTATAGAATTGATAGAATTATTCAATATGAAGAATACAACAAAAATTATGATCCAAATCCAATGTTTACATCTTGTTGGAACCGAGTATGTAATGAGCACATAACTACTGGGTTTTCTACTGTGTAGCAAAAGTAAAGATGGTAGGTTGTTTTTGTGAAAGTAGATGTGGGGTCTGTGTGTCTGGTCTGCAGACTCTACCACCAAGCTATGGTCCCACCAAGCTATGCTCCCTTCCGGCTTTCAATCAGGGCAGAGGTTTTCAACCTTTTTGAGTCCACGGCTCCCTTGAGCAACTACATTCTTTCAGTGGTACCCCTGTGCGGCTCAAAAGCCCAGTTATGTCACCCCTTGCCTGCAAAGCAGGCAGACTCTCACCTTTTTGAACATTCTCCCTTATGGAGTGTTCCCTCAGCCTCCTCTCCCCCTCTTCTTGGGAGTCCTCTGGGCAGCCAATACTGCCGCCCCTGGTCTCTGAGCTGCCCCTCCCTGCCCCTAAGAGGGGTGCCTCCACACACTGCCCCATAGGGGCTTGGGACTTGTCTGTCCATTCCCAACAGCAAGGGCTGGTGGACTGGCTAGCTGGTCTCCCTCGCCCGCTTGCTTGCTTACTCTGAGTCTGCTTCAGCTCCTGGCAACCAGCACCCCCTGACCAGCCCCAGAGGCAGCATTCACCTGCGGAGCTTGCAGCCAGGTCTGCCCCAATTAACAGCTGTGCAAGCCTTTGGGAGGCTGCGACGCGAGAGGGCATCAGAGGATGAGGGAAGGAAAGAGGGATAGATGACAGTGTTGCACCCATGACCATCATTCAAGGCACCCCAGGGTGTCATGCCACACTAGTTGAAAAACCACTGAATCAGGGTATTGCCTACTTGGTGTTGACAACTGTAGTGAGTAAATTACCAAAATTATCCTGAGGTTTTTAAGCATGCTAACTTCTGTAATGTAGGGATGGGCCCAAACAGATGGAGGTGCAAAACAGTGGTTTAGCAAGGCAAGTCTGTTCAGAATTAAGGAACAGGATGTCTCTGCACATAAGCTCTGCTTTAGCACTTGAGATCTGGATTTGAACCAAGCTCGCAAGATGCCCCTTCTGCAAAGATGCCCACTCTTGCAACCCATCTCTCCCCCCCCCCCCCGCAGCCTAATTCTTGCTATTGTCAGGACACTTCAGAGTCAGGAAACCTTCCGGATTTTCTGCAAATTACCTAGATATCCAGTAGTGAGTGCTAGTCTAAATTCTGCCCACCTCTGCTCTGTTCATAGAATTGGAGAGTTGGAAGGGGCCACAAGGATCATCTAGTGCAACCCCCTGCCATGCATCTGTCTCGAAATGGGGATCGAAATTGCAACCTCTGCGTTATCAGCACCGTTGCTCTAAGCAACTGAGCAATGCCCCATGTTGCCTGTACAAGCTTTTGGCTGCGGCAGGCAGAAGCTCAACAGGTGCAGCGCCTGCCCCCCGAGAGGCAGAGCGGGGGGGGGGGGGAGAACTTCGCCTGTTGATTCTCTACTTGTGCAGCGGATGAAACTCTGCCCTTCTCCCCATCATCACCAAAACCTTTCAATCCTCACTCACCTCCTGGTCTTCGTTCGCCGTCATGGCGCGACACCGGAGGAAACAGGAGCGCCCCCCCACCCCTTTCACTGCCCACCGTCCCTCCTCCCAGGTGATCGCGTCGCCCTCCTCTCCGCTAGGGCGAGATCCACGCAGCCCCGACTGATCCCGACAGCCGCCTACCCGTGCGCGTGCGCCGAAAATGACAAGGGGAGGCGGGATTACGGCACCCGCGTCCTCACCGCCCTTCCTATTGGACGCGGGGGTCCACCCTTCCGCGTCTTCTTCCCGGCTGTCTATTGGCCACAGGCTCTTTCAGACACGCCCTCTGGCTCGCTTCAGTTCCCTTATGCCAGTCCGGCCTCTTTCCTGGTCCTCATTGGCTCTTCGTCGAACTCTAACACCGCCCGCGCTCCAATGGTTTCGTTCCTTGATGAGTCTTGGCGCTCATTGGCCAGCTGGAGACGTCGCTCTCAGCTGGTTTCGCATCCCCCACTCCCAACCCCCGGCTTGTTTGCGGGACTCCTCAGTCAGGCCTTGGGCTGCTGCTGCTGCTGCTTGTGGACCCTTTCCCCTTCTTTCCTCCGTGGTTCGGTCGGGCCTTTCCCATGGACTGCGCCGGCCGCCTGTGGCGCTGAGGGGGAGCCGCTTCTTCCTCACCGTGCAGCGGCGCAGGTGCGGGTGGAGCGGGGCCGCGCAGGGCGTGGTGGGCTGCGAGGGGAAGGGGACGCGGGAGGGTCAGGCGCTGTCAGCTGTCGGTAGCGCCATGACTGGCTCCGGGAGGGGCTGCGGAGGAAAAGCGCCGGCCAGCGGCCTCGGGCGAGCAGGGACACCGCCGAGAAGCTCGGGGAAAGTTCGACGAAACCTTCTAGGAAGCCGCTTGGTCATTCATGGCTAAGCCACAAATTTATTTCAGGCTGCGGAGTTTGCAAAGCTAAGCCGGGTCCGGTATGGTTTCAGATTGGTTGGGAACCGCGTGTTGAGATTCCTGGGATGACCCTTGGAGTTTTTTCCAGCTCTACAATTCTTTGATTCCATATACTGCTATTAAGGTGGGGGAAGCTACGCCTCTTTCAATCCTAAGATTTCATTTACTATTGCATGTCGTATCAGCTTGCATTTGGGAAGAATTTAGTCAGAGGTATTTTTATTTTTTTTAGCAGAGGTTTTTCTTTCTCTTTGACTATTGGTGCCCCAGAATAACGATAAATGTATCTGAGTAACAGACCAGTTCATTGAAAATGTATACTTACTGTTTCAGATTTCCCTGCGAACCAACCTTAGCGATGAGCCCTTCGCAATGGGATTTTCCTGTGGAACTATGCTGCCGTCCTATGGCCTTCGTTACACTCACGGGTTTGGATGTAGTGTATAATGCTGTTCATCGGGCAGTTTGGGACGCCTTTTGTGCAAACAGGAGAGCGGACAGAGTACCAATTTCTTTCAAAGTACTCCCTGGGGATCATGAATATCCTAAATGTAGGACAAAGGTATTGCTTTTTGTTTTATGTTTGGAAGTAAAGGATTATGTCTTGATTGTAAAATATATTTAATATGAATTACTTGCTATTTGCAGTGATTCTTGTAATTTTTTGTTTAATCAGTTTTCCACTTGAAGGTTAATTGAATGCTGGAATCAGTTAAAGGGATACTTTCAAAAGGAAGCATATAATTGTAGCTTAAATCTAAAAACTGAGTTATTATATAGGCTAGAAGCCTTATTCTGTATCTGACACAAACCAAAGCATGCTTTGCAACTCTTCTTGAGACTATTTTAGGAATAAATTGACAGTTGTCACAGTGGAGGGATTTAGAAAGCGGAGTCACCCAAGAATCCATATTGAGACTTCTGTTTTTAACTTGTCCATTCATAGTCTGAGTTAGGGGTGAACAGTGAAACAAACAAAAAATTGTGAGGCACCCCAAAACATTCTTTCCAGACAGGGTGAATGGGCAATAAAATGGTGAAAGCAATTCGCTGTAAGTGAGTATAAAGTGATGTACATTGAGGGAGGGGAAGTCCTGATTTCTTATATATGTTAGTTGGGTCTGACCTGACTAACCTGGAGCAAAGTCTTGGGGTTTTAGTGGATAGCTCTAAGAAGATGTTGTTTCACATTAGGAATCATTAGGAAACAGATTGGAAATTAACCCAATATTATAATACCATTGTACAAATCTTTATTGAGGCCACACTTGGAACATTATCTACAGTTCTGGTCCCCTCACCTCAAGAAGAAAATTGTAGAGTTGCAAAACAATATGGAAAAGTGCTACCAAAATGATCAAGGGGTTTGAGCAATTCCCCTGTGAGGAAAAGTTACAACAATTGTGCCTTTCTAAGTTAGGGGGGAAATGGGAATGATAGAGGTGTGTAAGATTATGCATGGTGCAGAGAATGTGGATTGGGAGAATCTCCCTCCTTTATGATACTAGAATCCAGGACCTTGGAAGATTCAGAATGGGCAAACGAAAGTGCTTCGCTCAAATGCATAGAAATATGCTCCCCCAAGATGTGATGGGCACCAACTTTAAAGAGAGATTAGGCAAATTCATGGAGGATAGGACTATCATCAGCTTCTGGCCATAATGGCTATTCTCTGCCACCGAAGTCGGAATCGTTTAATAACAGGTGCTGGGAGGTGCAGGTGAGTAGAACACAGTTGTGTTCATGTCCTGTTTGTAAGGCTTCCGATAGGCATCTGGTTGGCCATTGTGAGAACAAGATGCTAGAGTAGATTGTGATTCTTGCTTTCTTACAGTGAATCATATTTACGTAGAAAGTCCTAAGTATAATGAAACTTTCCCCCAAGTGTATTCTGCTCTAGGCAGTAAGGTTGGTGATTAGCGTAGAGAAGAGAAAGGTTTGATCCTTTATTGTACTTCTGGTAGCTGTGATTGAGAAGGACATGGGATAAAGCACAATGTTTAAGTCCTGCCATAAAAATATCAGTCACCCAAACTTGTGTAAGAACAGAGAGAGCAGCTCACCTTGTTTGTCAATGCTTGCAGAGAACAACGTATGAATGGTACATTCCAAAAGGAATCTTGAAAACTGGCTGGATGAACAAACATCTGAACTTGGTGCCTGCACTTGTTGTGGTGTTTTATGAACTGGACTGGGATGAGCCACAGTGGAAGGAAAAACAGTCAGAGTGTGCTACTAGAGTTGAAATTGTCAGGTATAATTTCAAAAGATTTCTTAGGTATTAGCTTAGTAATGGCTTAATACATCATATTTGGGGAAAAGTCATCATTCACAAGCTCCTTTCTTCCACTTTCAAGACAGATAAGCAGGGTGCAATTCTGAAGTCATTGGGGCTTCCTTCTGAATGTAGAATTGCACTGTAACTTACATATGTAAGGGTGCTTTTCCAACAGAAGTGTAACCATAGGCTGGATTTAACTTAATGAGTTCCACTAGTGCAGTGGTTCCCAAACTGAGCTCCGTGGAGCACTTGGTCTCCCCGAAGCATCTCCAAGTGCTTAGCAAATAAATAAACACACGCCTTTGGCATAAAGGCAACAGTAGTGCTCCATGACGAATTTCTCTCCTGAAAAGTGCTCTGCACCTGAAAAAGTTTGGGAACTAGTGGAAGCCAGTGCAAGGAGCTCTGCAAGGAGCTCTCTTCCCCCTGCCTCCCCTCACCCAGTTGGTGAGATGAAAGGGGGCATCATTCTGACTGGCAAGCTGAAATTCTTGTGCTGACAGAATGATTGCTGTTGTACTATGCTGAATTCATCCCCATGTTTGAAATGCTACTTTTTAAAAAAGCACCATGCCATCTTAGTTTACTTAGTTTACACCTTTGGGAAATCTAACATAAGTGGAAAGAGAGAGAGCCTGCTGCTGAGCTCTATTGCTTGCTTTAAAACAAAAACAGAAAGCCTCCTTTTAGTTAAGATTGTACTAAATGTTTGGTTTGACTTCAGCTCTTGAGACAGGCAACTTTATTACTCAACGTATTTTGCAGTATGTATGGTCTAAAGGCTTGCATGCTTACCATCCTCAGTTTGATGTTATTTATTGCTCTTACAGGCAGAGTTTGCAGGGAAGAAACACAAAAGTTGCTGTGGTTTTGATTCAGAAGAAAACACCGTTACCTCCAGGTGAAGTACAATTGAAAGCTAAAATGATCAGATATGAAATAAATGAACACAGCAATCTGAAGTTGTGAAATACAACTGTTTTTCAATAGAAGGCAGAATAGAAGGCCATAAAGAAAGTGGGGGGGGGGGGATTTTATATTACTGTAGGTTGAATGTTTTTCAGTAGCAGTTATTTTATTTATTTATAAACATTTTCATATACCATTGTATCATAGAAATATATCACAGCAGTTTACAACAATATCAGAACACACAATAAAATAAAAACAAGTTAAAAGCAAAAGAATTAAAAGTATACAGTATATCTGTCTTAACCCTCGGGTGGAGACAGATGACAGAGTTGAGACTGGTTTGAAAGCCTTTTATGGGGTGTATAGTCATATCCCACTTTTCTCTCTGGTAACCAGCTTTTCTAGGTTCCTTTTTATTTGTGTTAAAAGCCTTTCATGCTGTCTTTACGGTGCAGGTTGACGTTCTTTTAGGAATCTAGTGCACCACGGGTTCGGATATATTGTAATCAACTGCAACAGCAGTGTTGTTCCTGTAGGTCTCGCGGTCTTTGTCTTTTCTTCCAGCTCAGAAAAAAATTAACTTCACATTTGGTTCAAAGGGGAACAATTCACCTTATATGTTGTAGTGCACAATGAACTCATTTGCATGTCATGTAAACTATGGTTAATAGTGTACCGTGAATGTGACAATCTGTCGCTCTTTGACAGATTTTCAGAAAGTAGATGGTTCAGCATTTTTAAAATTTTATTTTAGGAGAAGACGTTATTGCTTCTGAAAGGGCAGCGGCTTTATGCAATGCTTGTGACCTCTCTGGAAAGTCACTGTTTGTTTTGCCACATACTGATCACCTTGTAGGTTATATTATAAGGTAAGTAAATTATGTGAGAGGCAGGCTTTTCTTTAGTTATTTTTTTTACCATGGCCAAAATCATCCTCGTGCTTGCCTGAGAGTCACATTACACTCAGTGGAACTGGCTTCTGAGCTGTGGTGACTGGTACCTTTTGAGACTGGTAGGGAAGAAGGCAGGGAACCCAACAGTAGATAGAGCCAGAGGCAATGAAACGCAGAGCAAATGCTTTTTAGTTTTGTCTGCATCTTCCCTGCTGAGTTCTGCAAGGGCAACACTGAGACTAAGGAGGAAGAAACTGTCAAGCTACCCTGTGGACTGGTTGCAGTTGAAAAGACAGGCAAGTGAGGCTGGCTGAGGGCAGACTCAGTTTGGTGAGGTAGTGCCCAGTTTGCCCTAATAGAACAGACTCTGCTGCTTCTGAGCAATTAAAAGGTCAGGCTGTACATATGGCTAGTTTTTAGAAAATAAGCATTTTTAAAACCTCCACAGTTTAACACATTTTCTTTCATGTGTATTAAATCTCCACCAAGTGTGTTTACATCGACATTTGTATGGAACTCTTGAATACACCCATTAACTACATGTTACGTATTTCTGTTGAAACGTAATGAATCCACCACCATTTTATTTCTGGAAAAGCTGTGTGCTCCTTTTCCATGCTGCTGATAGTAAGCTTATGTATAATTTATTATTTATACCCCGCCCATCTGGTTTTATGGGAGAGAAATTAGGGTGAACGTGTTTGGAGCAAGGCAGCTAGCTATTGATACAGTGAAGTATTAAGACTCTTACTTCATTTTTAAGCAGTTGACCTTTTCTTTCATAGGTTAGAGAATGCCTTCTATGAACATGCACAGACATACTACTATACAGAAATCCGCAGGGTGAAATCTCATAAAGAATACCTGAACAAAACAACACATCAGGTATAACTAGCAATTTTATTAAACTAGTTGGGCTACCAGTGCTGAAGAATTTAGAAGCACCATTGCTGCAAATCCTGTTTTTATTGGTAGTTTTAAGAATATTTTATTTATAAACTTACTTATAAATAAGTTTATTTTAGAATAGACTTATACTTGCCAAGTCACTGTTGTATTGCTTTGTGCTATTATCATTCCTGTTAGACATTTGGACAATATTGCCATTACAGCCTGTCACTTTGAGAACCTGTCTTTCACTCTGTAGGCATGGAAAAGCAGAAGGTGGTGTTGTGTGTGTGTGTGTGTGTGTGTGTGTGAGAGAGAGAGAGAGAGAGAGAGAGAGAGATAAATATTGTTATATATTATATTATATTATATTATATTATATTATATTATATTATATGCAGTGGCATGTACCATAATGTTACAACCATATATTCTATAAGAATACAGACCATTTCTAAAATCATACCAGAATGCAAAACAAATCAAAATGCATCTTTAGCAGTAGCAAGAATAAAGCAAGTTATATGTTAAAACCACAATTAATAACACTAGGTGTTAACACATTTAAAAGCAAGCCAAATCAGTAGCCTTAATTTATGATGGAATAAATTGATTTGGTATTCTTAGAGCTTGGTATTAATCTGCATTAGTGTTGCCTAAAGCGTCATGTTGATGGCTTTAAAACTAATACCACCTTTTAAAAATACTGTACGTTGGTTGTGTTGCAGCTTCTGTTTGTTAGACACCAGTTCAAAATAGGATTCTTCAGTGAATTGAAGCAAGACACACAGAATGCTCTAAAGTAAGTACTTGTATGCAGAGACTGGAATCATGGGACCCTCCCACCTCCCCCAGTCTGGAAAGAGAGGCATATCTGCCATTTGTGGGTGGGATGGGAGACAAAGGAGTGGAGAGCACCTTTCTACTGCCATTCTTAAAACGATTTATTGCCATTCTCCATGAGTAAATATGCACTGCAGCATTTTATGAAGAATATTTAATATATTTCCTCTGAAGTAACTTTACAGTAAACTCCTTTAATTCCAAAAGGACTCTGGGCCTCGCTGTTGTAGTCCAAAGAAAAGAAAAGCAATACATTTGGGGCTCACTAATTTATTTATTGTACAACAAGTGAACAACTTCTAACTTTAAAATTTATTACTTAGAAATTACAGAACTGCATATAATCTTGTACATGAACTGAGAGCTCATGAAACAAACATATTGGAAATCAAGACTATGGCAGGATTTATAAACTACAAGGTAATGACTGTTGATTTAACTTGGCCCTTCTTAGGACATTTTGTAGCAGAAGTTCCTGTTCTGGGTGATTTAAGGAGAAGGAACACTTCTTAGTTGAATATCCTGAATGGATGTGAGGAGGCAGTATAGGCAGAATGAGTAAGGTAAAGCTATGTTCCTACAGACCTTAATGACCTTTCTTCATGCTCTTTGTATAAAGTATATAGGCATAGTGTAATTGGTCCTCAACATAGTCATAAAAAGTTATATCTAGTAAATAGACAGAGGGCGGGTATGTTGGGTCATGAAGGATGGCATTGAAATTGCAGAGGGTACAGTTTGTGCAATGATGAATACGTAACAAGACCAGAAATCATAATCCTTTCTTAAATTATTGCCTATAGTTTTGTGTTATCCTGGAGGCTAGAAACGCTAAAAATAGTGAAATCTTGTGTTTATTTATTTGATTTTATTGTATTGAATTCTTCTATACTGAATCATGTGAAGTATATGGATTAAAACATCTTTCTACTTTTAACTTTTAAGTTCCATCCCCCCCATTCAACTTATTCTTCTTTCAGATTCAAGTAAGTGAAAAGTTTTGGTAGAAATTATTCATCCCAAGTTTTCATGTTAACATGGGAAAGCACCCGTGAGAACAGCATTCTCCTATAAATGCAGATGAGTTTCTCCTCATCAAATTCTTTCTGAGGGGGAGTCTGTTGCCCATTGCTGTCCTTGGCATCTTTGCAATGATTTGAGGTTACTTCCTGTGAATAACTGGAATTTGTGCTTCTATTACATTTTGACTTTTCATTTTGACTGTCTGTAGGAAAAAATGAAGTAGTCTGAAAGGGCAGAGAGAAACGTAGTTATTATAAAACTAACGTGTGTTGTACTGTTACTGTTCACCTACAGCAACTGTATTCTGTTGTAGTTGTCAATCTGGTATACCATTGAAAAATATTTTAATCAAAGTGTTCTAATTTCAAATCTTTTCAGA
This sequence comes from Podarcis gaigeae, assembly GCF_964106915.1. Taxonomy (NCBI): domain Eukaryota; kingdom Metazoa; phylum Chordata; class Lepidosauria; order Squamata; family Lacertidae; genus Podarcis; species Podarcis gaigeae. The sequence continues at coordinate 29,942,617 of NC_139685.1, read as the reverse complement.
TTTGTCGCCTTTGTTTTCAACATAATACACCACTGGATGCAATTGCACAGTTCAGAAAACACATAGATTTGTGCAAGAAAAAAATTGGGAGTGCTGAATTGGCTTTTGAGCATGCTGCCTGGATGTCAAAACAGTATGTTTTTACTTAGTAATTTTACTACTGTGATTAGTGAATTGATGAGCTTATTCAAGCTGCACGGTGTTGCTTTTGGTTTGCAAGTTATTACATAAACCTTATGACATTCCACATCAGTTATAGCTGTAGCTCTGGGAGGAAGGCTGCCATTATACCCATTCTACAAATGAAGAACCTGAGACTTAAATGACTTGCCTCAGGCTACTGGGGTGTGAACCAAAGTGACTGTTGCAAGCCTCAAATTATTTTGTGCTCGTTACCTAGATTTCAGTGTTTTTCTGTTCCAGACCTGTTTCAGAGAAAAATGGGGAACATGTTCAGGGATACACTAGAAATAAATATATAGTGAGCTAATATATAGTGAGCCAGAGAATGTCCACAAACGTGCATATTCTGTTAACAAGTAACCATCTGTATGTACCTATTGTACATGAGTAAGCATTGCAGATGTTAATCACTTGCATAATTCTGATTTTATTTTTTGGCCCAGTGGGATCATTAGAAAGTTTGAAACAAATATAGAAATCATGACAGTTGAGACAGGTAGTGATATATTTGGTGGGTTCCTTTATTTTAAAATTATTTTGGTTTAAGGCAAAGGATGCCCTGAGTTTTTAGACTTTCTATTTCTTATGGCTATATAGGAAAGTTTTAGATTCTTTCCTTAAATTAAGATTCTTGGGGTCCTGGAAAGAGGTCAGGATTTTGTGTGGCCCATGAGTTAGTTGCCTGTTGCTACTCTGCTTAATCCTTCTGAAAAATCTGAAGTGTCTGGTTCTGCAGATGTGTGTGTGATTCCCCCCCCCCCCTTTGTTTTAAACAGATTCCAAGCTTTTGGAGATTTGTTCGATGAAGCTATTAAACTAGGATTGACAGCTATTCAAACTCAGAATCCTGGTTTCTATTACCAGCAGGCAGCATACTATGCACAAGAACGGAAGCAATTGGCCAATAGTCTCTGTAATCATGAGGTGAGTCATAGGCTGCCTTACATTTTTTTACGCTCCTTTGTGAGACCATATTCTTACAAGGTTTTCTGCAAGAAGTGACTATAGCTTTTAGGGTTTTTTTTTTAAAAAGATACTTCTAGATAGCTGTGCTGACTCATTTGTGTGAATGGTGTTACCATGCACTGATCAGTGGTGTGCAAAAAGCTGATTCCTTTTCATTCCTGTGTGTGATTCCAGTACAGCAAAGAATCCACATGGGCTGCTATAAAACCATACCTGTGGCACATAGGTTATAAAAATTAACCAAAAGTAAGGCTGAAAACAGAACTTATTTTGATTTCTCAGTGAATTTCAGGTAAAGGTAACATGAATAATAAGATTTTTGGGTTAGCAAGTTGGTATTTTTAAACTAATGAGTCCACACTCAGAGTCATAAACTTGTAGAATTGGATCACTAGGATCATCTAGTCCAACACCCTGTAATTCAGGAATCTTTTGCCCAACGTGGGGCGCAAGAGTCTTATGGTCTACTGACTGAGGTATCTCAGATCCTGTAATCTCTTCTGTAAGCTTACTTTTATAAACCCATAACTTTTGGTCAAGAGATTTATATATTTACTTATATACATATATACACATATACACACAGAGATTTAAAAAAACTTGGTTTGTGTATGGCAAATGCATGTGTTGTAGAATCTAAATAATGCACACCTTTTAGAATCCTAGTGTATGTCGGCACTCTTACTCAGTTATAGGTTTCTAGGCAACTTTATTTGGGCACAGATTCTAATGATAGGTCATGCTACATTAATATTATAAAGGTAAAGGGACCCCTGACTATTAGGTCCAGTCATGGCAGACTCTGGGGTTGCGGTGCTCATCTGGCTTTATTGGCTGAGGGAGCCGGCGTACAGCTTCCGGGTCATGTGGCCAGCATGACTAAGCCACTTCTGGTGAACCAGAGCAGCACATGGAAATGCTGTTTACCTCCCCACCGGAGCAGTACCTATTTATCTACTTGCATTTTGACGTGCTTTCGAACTGCTAGGTTAGCAGGAGCAGGAGCAGTGGGAGCTCACCCTGTTGCGGGGATTCGAACCACCAACCTTCTGATTGGCAAGTCCTAGGCTCTGTGGTTTAACCCACAGCGCCACCCATTTCCCTTATTAATATGATATAATGCCCATAAAAGTGTTCATTTAAAAGTATGTGGAAAAAAATAAGAAAAAAGAATTTTAAATAGAAGTGCTGTAGTCTTCAAATATAATCCAGAACTCTAGGGGTGTTCAGGTCTCCCCTATTATGCAAAACATAAAGATTTTTACTCCTCTAATAGTTAGCTTTACAGAAGCCATAATTAAGTGTGCACACATGCACAGTCCTGCATCCAAATATTTGTGCATGAATTCCATTGAATTCAAGAGTCTTAAGCAGGTATATGTAGGTTCAGTGTAGTTCCTTTATGTACCAACAAGCATTTTTCTGTTTCCCTCCTCTGTGCCAATACAAGTTTGGATGTGGTTTTGCTTCTTCTATAATCACATACATTTTGGAAGTCTTTCCCTCCCCACCCCCAGCATTCGGTTGTGTATTTTATTGTCACACTGTGTCAAAACCTTTAACAATATAGTTAAGGCTCTCTTTGCTTAATTTGCAGTCTTCCGTAATATATCCCAATCCAGATCCACTGGAAACTCAAACTGGAATGCTTGACTTCTACGGACAAAGACCATGGAGGCAGGGAATACTAAGTAAATATCTTTTTCAGTTTCTTGCCTACAGAACATAAACAAAAAGCAATCCTAGTTAACAAACATTTATCCTAATGTGTGTATATTTCAAATTGTGTTCCTGAGAGCCTTATATATCCTGCCAAGCATATTGGGGAAACTTCTATGACAGGAGTAAGGAACCTGTTACTCCCCAGGTGATGTTGGTTCATTCACCATTCTGGCTGCTACTGCTGGAAATCATAGTCCAACCACATCTGGAGGGTTTTCTACCTCTGCACTATGAGAAGACTGGTAATGCTAGCTGAGCTCCTCTGACTGACAGCTTCCCTGCTGCTACTGATCTTATCCTTCAGTGCCCAGGTGTGTACTTGCAGCTCATCCAGGGCAGTGATAAAGCCCAACAGACTTAACCTATGTCTCAAGTGAATCAAGTATGGCCTAAGACATATCGTATATACTGCAATACATGACAGCCTTGCTGAAGTTCATCAAGAGGCATATCAGTTCAGGAATGGTTCCGCAGAGTAGTAATGTGTTCTGTGGAAGCTTGTACCGTAATAAATTGGTTAATCTTTAAAGTGGCACAAGACTAGAGGAAACAGATGGGCTTGTATATTTCTGTTCATGTGGAGATCTACTACCTCTGTTGAAATGAATGAGGCAGCCTATGCTTGGAAAAGCAACTTCTGTTTGTTAGAGCCCATACAGAGATTTGGAACGGGATGACAGTGAACTAAGCCTGTGGTTTTAAACATTCCATTCAAAGGCTTAGAATGAGCTTAACAGATAAATGCAATCCCTCTCATTGTGTGATAATAAGGCTTGTGTCATTATTAGTAGCCTCTATAATAGCAAAAATTAAATAAGTGTTGCTTTTCTGGAATCAGTCCTTTTATGGGCTGTTGCCAAGAAACCACAGATTGTGAGGTTTTGGCTTTGTTGCTAAGAGCAGTAATTTTCCTAGTAGGCTGACTTAGACCATAGCACTTAAAGGTGCTTTAGTTTTTAGTATGTTTATTTATTTCAGCCTATCTTTTAAAACAGTCTACTTAAAAGAACAAAGAATACACCTGAGTTCTAAAACATTCCTTCTCCTAAGATACAGAGCAGTGTTTAGAATCTGAACATTCTTGAACTGGAACTAGGCTTGTAACAAAAGAATGTACGGGAGTTCATTAAGATGGATTTTTCATTGTCATATGCAGGCTTTGATCTCAATGATCCCGAAAAGGAGAAAGTGGGAATTTTGGCGCTGCAACTGAAAGAGAGAAAGGTTCTTCACTCTGTAAGTCACATTTCAATAGTATATATAGTTTGTCATTGTAAGGGCAAATATAACTTTAACAATACTTTTTATTAGGAGCTAATAATCACCTTGCTGAGTAATGCAGTTGCCCAATTCAAGAAGTACAAATGTCCAAGAATGAAAAGTCACTTGAGTAAGTATAATATTCCTAACTAATGTTTAATAAAACACATTTTACAGTTTTTAATACTGTAAATAATATAATGTTCTTTTCAGTGGTTCAGATGGGTGAAGAGTATTACGATACTAAAGATTACACCAAAGCTTTGAAGTAAGTATGATTTTTATAAATGCCACTGCATGATTTTAGGTATTTATTTTTTAATTTTTGTTTAGTAATTTAAGTGAAAATTGGAAAACTTTTTTCAGCAGTGTATAGAAGAGGGTTGTGAATAGGTCGATTTGAAAGTTATTGAATCTGTCATAAATTGTAACAGGACAAGTTATCCTGGCATAGCTTCAGTGAGTTCAGATATTGCAGGTGGTATGCAGCTAGACAGTTCCACTAGCACAAGGACTTTCGGCTGTGCAGCAGAACTTTCTCTTTCCTCTGTGTGCCTCTTAAATATATTTGGGGGGTTTCTCAAACCATCTGCAGATTTAGGGGGCATGTGGGGAGAGGAGAGGGAGGGAAAGTTCCTTTGCACAGTCAAAAGTCCTTCTGCTAATAAACTGTTTAGCTGGATGCCACCCTGTGGCTATAATTCAATATGTACAAATATAATAGCTGATAAATTCTGTATTTTTTATAACTGTTTCTAGAGGAAATATCTTGGAAATATGAAGGTATAGGGGAAATACTCCGTTTCTAAAAATGCATTAACATAATGACAGTACTAACCAAATTTGCTATTTTCATAGTGGTTTTCCCTAGGACACGTGTTTTTATTGCCTTAACTCAGTAGAGTGCTACTGAGTTGCAAATATTTTGTGACTGATATTTCAGTAACAATATTTGTCAAGTAAATTATTGAATTTCTTTTTGAGTATAGCATTTAATTCTTGTTAAAGGTGAAATCCTAGGGTGGGTATGCTGTGGAAGGTTTTAGAATTCAGCAACAGCCCTCTTGTACCAGCATCTCTTGAGATACATCAGCCGGAAGTCAGAAATATATCAGTAGAATGGCCTACTGATGTATCATACCTAATTGCCAGAAAACACTGTTAGAGCAGGAAGAAAAATAGAGCATTGCTAGGGGAGAAATAGACTGATGCCATAGCCTGCACCCTCTCAGATACTGCTTCTAGACATTGCACTGCCATGATGGGTTTATTTCCCCTATGCAGGGCTCACGTGTTTTTGACATACTCCCCTGTAGTTAGTGTGTGCCGGCAGTTTTTCCATGAGCACTGGAGGAGTAACCAGTGGGATTTCTTCATTCTGTGTTCAGCTTAATATTTCAGTTCAGCTATTAGAACAAACCTCCAAGTTACTTTTGCGGCATGTAAAATTAACCTTATGTACTACTTTAGCTTTGTTTGCTAAGCGGAAGTCAAAGATGTGAAATCGGATCCCAGTTGTCATAGGGAACTGAAAATGTTCAGATTAATTTCCCCCCTAGGAAACTCACATCACAAAGCTTATTTGATCAGGTGCATCTTCTATTTGCCTTCTGTGTTATTTTTATATGAACTGTCAGATTCATTTGCTTAGTTAAATTCTCTTTTAACCCTTTTCCAGGCTGCTAGATTATGTTTTATGTGACTATCGTAGTGAAGGATGGTGGACTCTTCTTACTTCTATACTGACCACAGCTCTTAAATGTTCCTATCTCATGGCGCAAATAAAAGATTACCTTACATACTCATTAGAGCTGCTGGGACGGGGTAAGGAAGTGCACTTCACTTCTGTCTTCTTCTTTTTAACTATTTTGATTTGAATGTTTATTAGCACAAACCTGGGCAGATGAAAGGTATTTGTGTTGTATGCCTAAAAGGGTTGTTGTATCTTTAAGAGACCCCTTCTTTGTGGTTTTGCTTCAAATGTGGTTAGACAATCTAGCGCCAAGGAGTTCTATGTTCAAATCCCAACTACATTAAGAAATTCCCTGAGTTACCTTGGACTGTTCAGTAACTCTCAGCCTAACATATGTGTGTGTGGAAGGTGGGCACACATCTTGCTCTGAGATCTTTGTAGGATTGGGATAGAAATGCAACAAATATGCTGAACCTTCTTTGGAGCTGGCTGCAAGAATTAGACCTTGATTTTGAGTATGAAGATAGCTGGGGAATGTTAAAGCATTTGCAGGTATTACAGGCAGTAACTCTTCATTATAAATTGAAGGTGGGGTATAAATATTATTATTATTATTATTATTATTATTATTATTATTATTATTCCTTTTTTCCTAATTTGTTTTTGTATTTTCCATCAGCATCTACTTTGAAAGAAGATCAAAAATCTCGGATAGAAAAGAATCTGATCAAAGTTCTCATGGTCAGTAGGTAGAATCCAACTTCTCTGAGACAATCTCCAAAAATGTAAAATATTTTTCATATAGAACTGATATTCTTGTTTTGGATTCAGAATGAGACTCCAGATCCAGAACCTGAATGTGATACTGCTTCTGTGAAAGCTGCCCAGAAGTTGTGGACTGACCGCATTTCTCTGGCAGGAAGTAATATCTTTACAATAGAAGTGCAAGACTTTATTCCATTTGGTATGTATCAAAGCTATTGAAAATAAAAAAGTCACGTTTTGTGCACCTGTTGGGAAAATGAAAGAGCACACTTCAATTCTGTAAACATCCATATTTCATTTCTGAAAGTTTTATTTTTTATAGTTTACAGATTTTACTAGATTTGGAAGTAGGGACTTGATGCAGTGCATTGATATATTTATGCAGAAATCTTCACTAAAAAGTTTAGCATATACACTTTAGATCTCGGGTAAGAATTTCAACTGCAAAATGTTTGTGTGGTATGTCACGTTCAATCCAGTTGCCACAGGGAACGGCATCAAATCATTTTTTAAAATCGCACAGATGCATAGCACACACAAAAAAACTTGTACCTTGTCAAAACTTTTGCAGGCTTCATCTCATCAGAATGATTACTATTCCTGTAAATTTAATCCAGTGCTGCCAAAAAGAAACTTAAGTTAAATACATTTTCCTATTGTAGTCAAGGGAGAATCTATCCAATGCTTTGGGAAATATGGTGGTGTGAACCTCCACTTTGAATTCATGGTGAAACAGGATGTTGGGCTGAGCTGAAGCATATTCTATTTTTTCTGTGCACACCCTAATATAAAATAGATATATTATGATACATCTTGTGCATATTGAAGATAAGTGAATGCAATAGAAAATCAGAAGCTGCTCTGCCTACTGCATATCTGCCTGGATTGCAGCTAGAGAATCTCACTTCAAGTGTTCCATGTCTTTAGCTAGGGCAAGAAAGAGAAGAAGCCCCCACTTAACTGAACTACCATTGGTCTTCTGTGAAATATGACAGTCATACTTAATACTGTGTTTCTTGTCTTTTTTTGCTCCAAACTCTAGTGCAGTGCAAAGCCAAGTTTCTTGCTCCAAGTTTTCATGTTGATACACCAGTTCAGTTTGACATATGCTTGAAAGCTGATTGTCCACATCCTATCCGGTTTTCTAAGCTGTGTGTTAGCTTCAATAATCAGGTAATTTAAAAAAGCAACAAACCTTGCATTGCTTTTGAGGAAGGTTAATGCCTTCTTGATGGGCAGTGGATAAGATTTGCCTTCTGCTAACCATGTTAATACTACAAAATATCAGTACTTCCTTTTCCACTTTTTTTCTTTTTCTTTTTTAGAATCTGCAAATTTATTTCTGTATAGGTAGTGATCCTTGTAAGTACAGACCTGATTTAATGGTGGTTCCAACAATATCAGGAGGGCACCATGTTGGCTATCCCAAGTAACCAGTTAAACTACTTGCAGTGCAGTCCTGTTTGTCTGTACTTGGAAGCAAGCCCCATTGAGCTCACTGGGATTTACCCTCTAGTACAGTGGTACCTTGGGTCAAGTATTTAATTCATTCCGGAGGTACTTTCTTACCTGAAACTGTTCTTAACCTGAGGTACCACTTCAGCTAATGGGGCCTCCTGCTGCCGCCGTGCCGCCGGAGCACAATTTCTGTTCTCATCCCAAAGCAAAGTTCTTAACCCGAGGTACTATTTCTGGGTTAGCGGAATCTGTAACCTGAAGCGTCTGTAACCTGAAGCGTATGTAACCCGAGGTACCACTGTACCTAGGATTGCTGTATAAATTACAAATCTTTCCTTGAACTTTTCTCATCTTAAATAGCTTCAAAATGCAATTGATAGTTCTTTTTCAACATACAATCATACCTTGGTTTTTGAACAGCTTAGTTCTCGAACATTTTGGCTCCTGAATGCCGCAAACCCGAAAGTGAGTGTTCCAGTTAGCGAACTATTTTTAGAAGCCTAACGTCCGATGCAGCTTCCACGGCTTCCGATTGGCTGCAGGAGCTTCCTGCAGCCAATCAGAAGCTGTGCTTTGGTTTTCAAACATTTTGGAAGTCGAACATACTTCCAGAACAGATTCCGTTCGACTTCCAAGGTACGACTGTATACATCTGCGAGTATTTTCTGTTGCTGCTTTGACATGAAGTGCATAGTATGTATAACTTTTATTTAGCTCTAAAAGGGTTGGGGGGCAAAACAGTAATCCCAGCAAATGAGATTTGGTACATTATTCTACTCTTGTAGTGGTGCTGTTTTTGAAAACCTGCCCACTATTTTTTAATTTTATTTTATTTTTTTGCTATAGGAATACAACCAATATTGTGTGGTGGAAGAAGCCTATCAAAAAAGTGACATGGAACCACCCAGCCAGGGGACATTGTGTCTTATCCCTGATAAGACAAAGAAGTTCACTTTCAAATTTGTGGCAAAAACTGAGGATGTGGGAAAGAAGATTGAGGTAAGCCCTTAACTGATATTCAAAACTATACATTAAAAAGCTCAGTGACAGGTTGATTATAATTCAGTAGTTTGTTAACACCAGCAGACTAATCCAAGGGAGTACTGTTTTAACAAACAGGAGATAGGCGGTTAGGCATTGGAATAATGTGTTGTGGTGTCGAAGGGCTAGGTGTGGCCATCGCCTGCGCTTCAGTTTTTGGGTATTCCGTTAAAGGAATCCAGCGGTCGTGTATTCTGTCCGATGCCTGCTTGGTGGGAGGCCATGGCACGACCCTCGGTGACATCAGGGGAGAGCTTATAGTTGGATTAGCATCAACAGGCTCCACCTACTGGTGAATAAACCCCCTTTGTTTTTTAGACTCACCCCTCTCCGAGTGGGTGGAGTTCAGCTGACATAATCCAATGCCTAAGCCAATACCTTTTCACTTGCTGTAATCAATAAAGTTGTGGCCTTTTCTTGCCCATTAACCTTATATTACGTGTCCTTGTGTTTCATTCCACTGTGCGGGGTTCAGGTCCTCGAACCACAAACAGGAGATAGAATTAGATGCCCAAGGCCTTTGCACTAGTAGGACATTTTGAGCTGTGCTGCAGCACTGCACCAGATGGGACTCTGCAGGGCATTGCATTATTCAGAAGGCCAAAATTGCAGCATTAGTAGAAAGGGGACATGGCAGAGTTGAAGTATTTTCTAGAAAACCTAGGAATCCTAAGATCACAATCCTGTGCACATATAGATTGTAGTGGGACAAGCCCTTTTGAATTGACTTCTGAACAAAGTTTCCAGTAAAGGTGGCATATATTGAAAATAGAGCCACACATAATAGGAAAAATCTGATGCTGGAGATTTTTATGTCCGAAGGGGCAGGCTGATTTACGCACAGTTCAGAATATTGATTTGCCCCAGCATAATTTCATGGAGAAGGAGGTGGCACCGGTAATGTGAATTTTATATTAGTATGGTTCTGGGTGAATGTTGTATGTGTCATGGCATATGTTACATGGACTGGAGTGGAAAAGTCCCAGTGGTATTTGTCTCTCTTCCAGATCACATCAGTGGATTTGATTCTGGGTGGTGAGAACGGCCGGTGTTTGATTTTGAACTGGCATGGAGGAGGGGGAGATGCTGCTTCTTCTCAAGAAGCATTGCTTGCAGCTCGTTCCTTCAAAAGGCGACCTAAACTTCCAGATAATGAGGTTCATTGGGATAGCCTTGCAGTTCAGACGAGCACCATGTAAGTGGGAATCGGCATGTGCAATGGCAAATGTTTAATGGATACATAGAATGGTCTGGTGTATTAGAGGGAGAGTGTGTGTGTGTGTGTGTGTGTGTGTGTGTGTGTGTAAGGTAAAGGGACCCCTGACCATTGGGTCCAGTCGTGGCCCACTCTGGGGTTGCGGTGCTCATCTGCTTTATTGGCCGAGGGAGCCGGCGTACAGCTTCCGGGTCATGTGGCCAGCATGACAAAGCCACTTCTGGTGAACCAGAGCAGTGCACGGAAACGCTGTTTACCTTCCCGCCGGAGTGGTACCTATTTATCTACTTGCACTTTGATGTGCTTTCGAACTGCTATGTGGGCAGGAGCAGGGACCGAGCAACGGAAGCTCACCCTGTTGCGGGACTTCGAACCGTCGACCTTCTGATCAGCAAGTCATAGGTTCTGTGGTTTAACCCACAGCACCACCCGCATCCTCTGTGTGTGTGTGTGTGTGTGTATATATAAACTAGAAAAATGCCGAGTTTCCCTCTCTTCTTCCCATTTGTAAAATGGAAATGGCGGTAATGAAAATAGTATAGAGAAGTGCCTGAGCATGTGTTATGCTGGGCAGCTAATAGTAGTGCATTTAGCATTAGTCCACATTTGTGACATTGCAAAAGTATGTGGCGAGAAGAGAGGATATGAGGGGATTTGAAAGGCATGTGGAACAAAAGTCAACTGTTTGCCTTGCATAGAATGCTGCTGCTGTGGTGCAAGCAGAGGCTTGCGCTGCAGCAGCTAGAGGAGCGGATAAGACCAGGACGTAAGAATGTTGAGAGGTAGCAGGCAGTTGATCTTTCTCTTGTTTTTATTAAAGGGTCATTTCCAGAGTGCCAAACATTTCTGTACAGCTAAGTCACGAACCTCCTGCCCTGACAAACGAAATGTACTGTTTGGTTGTGACAATTCAGTCACACGAGAAGACTGTTGCCAAAGATGTAAAGCTCACAGCAGGCTTAAAACCAGGTATTTGTTACGTGCCATGGTACTTGCTCACATTTCCTATAGAGAGTGATGGACTTATTATGGAAAGGATTAAATCACTCCCTTCTCCTGTACTGTTATGACAAATAAATTGCTATAGACAATTTGGATTGGTGCTGGAAGACAACCAAACACAGGTCTTTTTCAGCAAGCTGACTTCAAAGTGTAACTTAAGAAGCTTTCAGCAAATGATTGTTAATCTTAACCACAGTTTAGGATTCAGATGTAATGTTAAAACAGGATTAATCTAAAATGGAAGCAGAAGTTTCCATCCTCCTTGTAGTCTTGCTGAGAGGTAGGTTTGCAACAGGATGGTCAAGCTCAAGGTTCACAAATCAGCTCCACAACAATATTTTATGTGAACTGGGCCAATGTGGTTCTGAAGAACTTAACTTTGTATGAGATCAGTGCGGCGTAAAGTTCATATTGACTGCAGTTTTGTAATACAAGTAACTTAAATCTTTCCTAGTTGCTATTGTAAACCTAACAAATATGACAATCTACTACCCCCTTATTTTAGGCCAAGATGCAAACCTGACTCAAAAAACTCATGTGACTCTAAATGGAACAGAAATGTGTGATGATTCCTATCCTGCTTTACTTACTGATATCCCTGTAGGAGACTTGCAACCAGGTGAAAAGGTAAATATGTCCCTTACTTTATCAGTGTAACAAGTATTAAAAAGCAGTGGTGGAATTATGTTGCACATGAGTACCTCTGAGATACAGGCCCCAATCCAAAGAAGATTGATTACAGTTCAATTCCCTTTTCACTCCAATAGAAGTTCAGGATTATATTTCTTTGGATCTGTGCCACGATACATGTGGGACAGTAAGGAGGGAAACTGTTTCAGAATTCAGAATTTGCTCAAGAATGATATTTGCACATAGTTCAAACCACAACCACTTGTTTTTCCAAAGTAAAACACGAAGCAACCTAGGAACACAAAATGGTTTCATATGCACACATAGTTGAGATAGTCCTAGAAATGATTTTGGATGTGATGTTTTAAAATAAGACTTCTGCATATTGTACTTAGAGGTCTTTGGTATTTGTTTTGTCTACTCACTTTTTCTCTCTCCCTCCCTCTTTCTCCCCCTGATTGTTGTAAAGCTGGAGAAGACCTTATATATTCACTGTGGAACAGTTGGTGCTAGGATGTTTCTTGTATATGTTTCCTACCTAGTGAGTGCCACCATTGAGGGAAAAGAGATTATCTGCAAATGTCACAGGGTATGTTGGACTGGTTGGCAGTTGGTTTTTTCTTAGATTCTCCAAGTGTATCCTTGTGCGCATGACTAGCTAAAGTCTAGGGTTTCCTAAGCATGCAGACTACATACATAAGTTGTATTGGAATCCATTATGCATGGATGGTTTGACAAATGTAATCTTTTTAATTCTTATTTTTTTGTTTCTGTTGTTTATATTACGGCATCAATAAATTGAAATGAAGTAGGACATTATAAATGTATAAACAGTATCATGAAATGGAATATGTTTACAGTATAGTATATAAATAAAAATAAATTGAGTGGCTTGTTTATAATGTGGTCAACCAGAAATGCATATTAAGAGAGACGTTTCTTCATTATCCACTTTGATAAGCTTGGCTATTAGTGATAAAAGTAGTAATTCCTCTGACAAGATGTTCAGAGGAAGAAGGGGTGTACCGTTCTATAACTGAAAGAAGGCAAACTTAAGAGGTGTCAGGAAATAGCTAGGATGGTGAACACCCAGGTCCTCAACATGCAACAGTCTCCTTCAACTCAAGACAATGTTTATATCCATGTAGCACCAGTCTGCACACCTTGTAACCAACTAAGCTGAATGTAGCTGCATGTGTCCCTCAACTTTTGCATTCTGGCAGGCAATGAAACCAGGAAGTGTATTGAGCCGCTAGTCAGCTGCCGTGCATGAGTTCAGCTTAGTGAGTGATGGCTTGTTCAGACCTGAGCATAATTGGGGGGGGGGGGGCTAAGGTGCCAAATGACTCTGGTGCTGAAATAATAGGAGCAGTGGAATGAAAGACTATACAGTGGTACCTCGGGTTAAGTACTTAATTCATTCCGGAGGTCTGTACTTAACCTGAAACTGTTCTTAACCTGAAGCGTATGTAACCCGAGGTATCACTGTTATTGGTTTTAATAATGTGTGTTTTAAGAATGCAACTAATTTGAGACAGTAGTTACTAGTATTAACCGTGCCTCTTTTTTTTGGTAAAAAAATAAGATGCTGGTACTCCTTATCATGATAAATGTGTCATGGGTGCCAGAACATGATGGCTTCCAGGGTTAACGAAAAAAGAGGTGGTGGTGGTGTGTACTGGTCAGTACCATTTTATACACACACCTACACACACCCTGAGTATGGATAAGATCAAGCTATATTTGGAAATTTTTCCTTCTCTGATACAGGAGGAGGTTTTTTAGAGTACCTATAGATGGAGGAGTTACTGTTTGCATGAGTTGCAGAGGAATGATAAAGCTTTTGCTACTTTTTGGATGTTGGCCCATGAAAATCAAAACTGGTGGATGATTTAGGGTTTCTTTTTTATGCAGGATGAAACAGTTACTGTGGAGACAGTATTTCCATTTGAGGTAGCTGTTAAGTTCGTCTCAGCTAAGGTACGTTACTAAAACCTGATTGAAAACGTTGCCTGGACAGACAGTATGAACAATAAAATGACCCACCTTTTGTTTCTCTTCCTGCCAGTTTGAGCATTTAGATAAAGTGTTTTTGGACATCCCATTTTTGTTGATGACAGACATCCTCAGTGCTTCTCCTTGGGCCCTCACTATTGTAACCAGCCAGCTGCAGCTTTCTCCTTCCATGATGCCTGTGGATCATCTAGAATCTTACGTGGAGAATGGTGAGAACCTTCCTGTGTATTCTTAAGCACCCTTCTGGGATGTTGTTTGGGAAGAAACCCATTGATTGTTACTGCATTACGCCAGGCATACACTATGTGTTTTTATTTTATTTAAATAGGATTATTTTGACTTATATTGCATAGAATTAGTAAGGGATGTGGGTGGCGCTGTGGGTTAAACCACAGAGCCTAGGATTTGCCAATCAGAAGGTCGGCGGTTCGAATCCCCGCGACGGGGTGAGCTCCCGTTGCTCCTGCCAACCTAGCAGTTCGAAAGCATGTCAAAGTGCAAGTAGATAAATAGGTACTGCTCTGGCGGGAAGGTAAACCGCTTTTCCATGCGCTGCTCTGGTTCGCCAGAAGCAGCTTAGTCATGCTGGCCACATGACCCGGAAGCTGTACGCCGGCTCCCTCGGCCAATAAAGCGAGATAAGCACCGCAACCCCAGAGTCGGTCACGACTGGATCTAATGGTCAGGGGTCCCTTTACCTTTAATCCTATCTTTTGTCATTAAATGACTGCTCCTTCTGTCTTTATGTGATTTGGTTCCTCTGCTTTTTGCTGGGGGACAGGAAAAAGTGAAACAGTGTTCTGTACTGTGCATATGCTTGCGTTCTTTATAGTCTTCATATGTTAATGTTTGCTACACTTGCTTGTATGTAAATATAGAGTATGGTCATATAAAACATTCATAATGATTTCTGTATCTGAGAAACTTTAGACTTTAGAGATAAAATCGCTCAGATTCGGGAAGAAGTAGACTCCACCGTGGGAGCAGGGCCGGGGCGGGAGAGTGCTAGAGTCCTGTCTAGTCAAGTTGTGTGGGATCAATTCCAATCTGTTACCTCCGAGGATGTGGACAGGCTGCTTGGACGAGTGAAGCCAACCACCTGTCTCCTGGATCCTTGCCCATCCTGGCTTATAAAAGCTAGCTGGGAAGGACTGGGCGATGGGCTTCGTGGGGTGGTGAATGCTTCCCTCCGTGAGGGAGCCTTCCCAGACCTGCTGAAAGAGGCGGTTATTAAACCGCTTCTTAAAAAAACATCTTTAGATGCGGCCACGATGGCCAATTATCGCCCAGTCTCAAACCTTCCATTCTTGGGCAAGGTGATTGAGCGAGTGGTTGCTGAACAACTCCAGGCACGCCTGGAAGAAGCGGACCATTTGGATCCCTTCCTGTTGGGATTCAGGCCTCATCATGGGACTGAAACTGCCTTGGTCGCACTGGTTGATGATCTCCGGCGGGCTAGGGACAAAGGTGAGAGCTGTTTCCTAGTTCTGCTGGATCTCTCAGCGGCGTTTGATACCATCGACCATAACATCCTTCTGGACCGTCTTGAGGGGCTGGGAGCTGGGGGCACTGTCATACAGTGGTTCCGCTCCTTCCTCCTGGGCCGTGTTCAGAAAGTGGTGGTGGGGGATGAGTGTTCAGACCCCTGGGCTCTCACTTGTGGGGTGCCTCAGGGTTCTGTCCTCTCCCCCATGCTTTTCAACATTTACATGCAGCCACTGGGAGAGATCATCAGGAGGTTTGGGCTGGGTGTTCATCAGTATGCAGATGATACCCAGCTCTACCTCTCTTTTAAATCAGAACCAGTGAGGGCAGTGAAGGTCCTGTGTGAGTGTCTGGAGGCGGTTGGAGGATGGATGGCAGCTAACAGATTGAGGTTGAATCCTGACAAGACAGAAGTACTGTTTTTGGGGGACAGGAGGCGGGCAGGTGTGGAGGATTCCCTGGTCCTGAATGGGGTAACTGTGCCCCTGAAGGACCAGGTGCGCAGCCTGGGAGTCATTTTGGACTCACAGCTGTCCATGGAGGCACAGGTCAAATCTGTGCCCAGGACAGCTGTTTACCAGCTCCATCTGGTACGTAGGCTGAGACCCTATCTGCCTGCAGACTGTCTCGCCAGAGTGGTACATGCTCTGGTTATCTCCCGCTTGGACTACTGCAATGCGCTCTATGTGGGGCTACCTTTGAAGGTGACCCGGAAACTACAACTAATCCAGAATGTGGCAGCTAGACTGGTGACTGGGAGCGGCCGCCGAGACCATATAACACCGGTCTTGAAAGACCTACATTGGCTCCCAGTACGTTTCCGAGCACAATTCAAAGTGTTGGTGCTGACCTTTAAAGCCCTAAACGGTCTCGGTCCAGTATATCTGAAGGAGCGTCTCCTCCCCCATCATTCTGCCCGGACACTGAGGTCCAGCTCCGAGGGCCTTCTGGCGGTTCCCTCACTGCGAGAGGCCAAGTTACAGGGAACCAGGCAGAGGGCCTTCTCGGTAGTGGCGCCCGCCCTGTGGAACGCCCTCCCTTCAGATGTCAAAGCGATAAACATCTACCTGACATTCAGAAGACATCTGAAGGCAGCCCTGTTCAGGGAGGTTTTTAATATGTGACATTTCAGTGTATCTTTTATCTTTGTTGGAAGCCGCCCAGAGTGGCTGGAGAAACCCAACCAGATGGGCGGGGTACAAATAAATTATTATTATTATTATTATTATTATTATTATTATTATTTAGACTGAACCTGACTTTTCTGATAGTTGTTTTACAGACAGGTGAAAGTGCTAGTGAATGTTTTTGCCTTCGTTGTCCATCACTTCCTACTGGTCAAAGTGGAGTGGCTACTGGAAGTTATGTAATTTCCTGGAAAAGGTAAATATTCCCATCAAATATCCCATAGGTTAGTCTTGTACAGTGATACCTTGGGTTAAGTACTTAATTCGTTCTGGAGGTCCATTCTTAACCTGAAACTGTTCTTAACCTGAAGCATCACTTTAGCTAATGGGGCCTCCCACTGCTGCCGCGCCGCTGGAGCATAATTTCTGTTCTCATCCTGAAGCAAAGTTCTTAACCTGAGTTATTATTTCTGGGTTAGCGGAGTCTGTAACCTGAAGTGTATGTAACCTGAGGTACCACTGTATATTTCTTCCTTATTGATGAATATCAATAAGCATTATCACAGTTCACGCCTTCTTGCATACAATATGGGCATAACCGAGAGAAGCCTTGGCTATCTAATAGTGTATCTTTTAGCCAGATCCAACAGTAGTCCTTTAAAATAGCGGGGGTGAAATAGACTGTGGAAAAACATTCACACAGATACCCCAGGCAGAGGACTGCTGAAGAAACCCATTCACACAAATTTTGAACACATGAATCTAGAGAGTTCAGATGAGGCAGATCAGCATTTCTCTGACTATTCAAGGCACACTCCCAGCCAAGGAGCTTGTTTTTTCATTATCAGCTCCTTAGTGAAACAAACAGCATTCAGGGAACCAGTTCTTTAGCAGAATGCAGTAGGAACAGCTTTCATAATATATTGCTGAAAAGAAGAGCTTGGAGTGAAGGTTGCCCAAGGCAGAATTTTGTCTGGAGTCTTAAGTTTACATTGTGGACTCTACTTTGTAATTTACCTGGGATGGGGGCTTGGAAAACTCTTCATCAGGTTTTGCCGGGCTTCTGGGGACCCACCTGGTGCCTTGAGGCCTCTGCAAAGGCTTTGGCCTGCCTGTCATGAATGGGGCTCTTCTCATTGCCCAACCTGTGTAGTCCTGTGTGTGAGTAACTAACAGCATGCAGACCAAAGCCTGCATATACGCCTCATATGCTTATGTGCTGAATCTGTACCCATAACGCCAGGTGGCCATGAATGCTTCTGCTAGTGTGGTGAGGAGCCCACGGTGCAAACCTTCAGACCCAACACTTTAGAGGCTTCATGTAGCAAGAGGTGGGCTTATGGATTCTAGCTAGGCTGTAGTTTTAGGCAGAATCCAAATACTGGTTCTCAAACGGCTTAGTTGTCGAACAAATTGGCTCCTGAACGCCACAAACCTGGAAGTAAGTGTTGTGGTTTGCAAACATTTTTGGGAAGCCAAATGTCCGATGCGGCTACCACTTGAGTGCAGGAAGCTCCTGCAGCCAATCGGAAGCCGTGCCTTGGTTTTTGAATGGTTTCGGGAGTCAGAACAGATTAAGTTCGAGAACCAAGGTACCACTGTAGTATTTTATCAAATTCAGGAACATAGATCTTTCTGCAAAATTTATTTTCTGTATTTTACTCATCCCTAAAATTTATGGCCATTGTATATTCTAAATTCATATCTAGGTATTGCAACAACCTAAAAAAACCTAAAACAAGCAAAAAGAATCTGCACTGAGTAGAAAGAGCTGTTGGCAAAATGAAAAGCTGAAAAACAAGGTCCCTGTGCTTTTCTGTTCCCCTAACCATCTGCCCTTACTGTATTTTGGTTTCACGTTTTATAACCTTTATCATTCTTCACAATACTTATCTCGACTTATTATGCAAAGCACTGAATTGTGCAAATCTGTTTTTGTCACCTAGATCCTATATCCCTTGCCTCTAATAATTTGATTTTCTTGTAACTCTTTCCTCTTATCTTTTAAACTGAAAATTAAGAAGTCGTTTACTGCTGATTTTTTTGTAGTGTTAAAATATTTATCTCTGTTTTCTTTTAAAGGCGCACAGCTGAGAAGAGCATACCTGTTGTTAATACTGTGATCACACTCCCCCACGTTATTGCAGAAAGTATCCCACTCCATGTTAACGCAGGTAATGTAAATTTATGCATAAAGTCATAGTTGACCTCAGATGCTCTCAAACTCTTACCGCAGTGCAAAATTAGATTCTGGTGTGTTGCAAAAGTGTTGCTTACTAACATAGTTTGTGGACAAAGTCATTTCCCCATTAAATGTTAAGGACTGGGTTGGGTCCACTTTGTCATACTTGGATTAGATCCACTAAAATCAATGCAATTTAAGTTAGTCATAAGTCCTATTGATTTCAGTAGGTCTGCTCTAAGTATGACTAAGTTTAGATCCAACCCTTTGTGCTGCCACAGCTCGCTCCAGTTTCTAAAATATAAGAGGCAAAAAAAGATCACAGTTCACACAATTGATAGATGCAAATTCTGTTTGTCCCCTGTTTCCATCTTCATAAAACTTCCATGAGAAGACACACAATTTATTGAACATCACTTCTTTCCCCAGAAACATACAAAAGCAGACCGACTCCCAAACCTGTCCAATGAGTGTGACAGGCTGAACATCCTGGGTTCAAATCTTTGCTAGGCCATGAAGCTGCTGGTGATATGGCGCATCTCACCCTAATTCAAGCAACCTCTCTTTGCCATTTCAAAGGCAGGATATAAAATGTAATAAATAAAAGTTTCTTTGCTAAGTTGTTCCATCATTTTGTATGTTTCTGGGGAAAGAAGTGATGCTCCATTTGTTTGTTACAGATGTGAATTTTCATAAAAGCAAAAGACTGAAATAAGCTATTCTAGTTCCATTTTTTTTAAATCCAGACTGTAATGCACAACCTTCCCTTTTCACTTACTGCTGACAGATGGAATTTGCCTTGCAGCACTTCAGCAACTTAACAGTGTCTAAAAAGAGACTGGTATTTTCATCAGTCCTACGTGAAGCTACAATGTTTTCATGGTTACTCCTGTGTTTAGTACATTTTTAATCATCTTGGTTTCTGAGGATATAACCCTAAATAGTGTTAATATATACTTGCAAATTTCAGAAAGAAACAATAAATGCTATTTTTGCTGAAATACATGTAACTTCTGTTACACTTCCTTTCCAAAGATTTGCCCTCATTTGGTCGAGTCAGAGAATCCTTACCTGTAAAATATCACCTGCAAAATAAGACCAATATTGTTCAAGATGTGGAAGTGTTAGTGGAACCCAGTGAAGCCTTCATGTTTTCTGGCCTTAAGCAGGTATGGCTTAGACTCCAAACTTAAAAGAAATATTTTCTTACAGCCTCTTGCACACCTTCAAGCTATTATCTGAGTCACACATAGGATAAATTGATTGTCCTAAACATGTCCAATAGTGTTCTGAATATTGTGTCCGTTTGCAAAACTTAGAGGTGGAGAAACTGGGGAATAAAAACCACAAGATATCCTTGTTTGAGGGAAGAATAACTTTTTACATAAATCTGAAATATTAAGTTTGTATATACAGATATCTAGGTACCTGGGGGAACTTTGCATTTATCTATAATTGAGAGAGAAACTAGAGTAGAGAGAGGGTAGAGAAAGAAAATATTGATGGTGGTAAGAAATTGTATGGTTTATTACCTTAAACTGTATGCTCCCATTCATTACATGGGCTTGCCAATCGGAAGATCAGCAGTTCGAATCTGTGTGACAGGGTGAGCTCCTGTTGCTCTGTCCAAGTTTCTGTCAACCTAGCAGTTTGAAAGCATCCCAGTGCAAGTAGATAATAGGTACTTTTGTGGCAGGAAGGTACAGTGTTTTGTGTGCTCTGGCAATCATCACGCTGTTCCACTGTGCCAGAAGCGGTTTAGTCATGCTGGCCACATGACCTGGACAGCTGACTGTGGACAAACACTGGTTCCCTTGGCCTAAAGCGAGATGAACGCCACACCCCATAGTCACCTTTGACTGGACTTAACCATCCAGGGGTCCTTTACCTTTTCCATGGGGAACTCTGATACGGTTGTGACTTCAGCAGCTGCCATTTAAGAAACAGACAACTTGTAACATTCACAAGATATACTTGAGCCTTTGCAAGTGCTGGTCAGAAGGGTTGAAATTACAAGGTTAAAGTTGAAAGAGCGAGGAGGTTGAGAAATTGAGTGGGAATAAAAAGAACATACTAATGATTAACTGTTTCAGACAAACGTTTAAATTAAATAAAAAGCCTAGATTGAGATCGTAATCCAAAAAAAGACTGATTACAGACTTCGAACTGTATTTTTAGATAAGATTGCGAATCCTTCCTGGTACCGAACAGGAAATGTTATACAACTTCTATCCTCTCATGGCTGGATATCAACAGCTGCCATCACTTAATATCAACCTGCTACGGTTTCCAAATTTCACCAACCAGCTGCTTAGAAGATTTATACCAACACACATATTTGTAAAGGTAAGATATAATAATGACACCTGTGCTGTTTAGAGCTCTTTCAGTACATGTGTCATACTTAAAGACAGTTGAATATTAGGCTAGACTTTTCAAGTTGGCATAGCATCTACCCAGAAATTGCAAAATGTAAGAAGCAAATCTATAATTAGGAGTAGAGTCAATTAGAAGGCTCTTGTTGACTGCATTTTGCAATAATTTAATTGGGATTCTGAGGAAATATTTCCTGTTAAGACTAGCTTACATCATTTTATGAGAGAACCAGAGTATCTGTTCAGTCTGTAAAATGTACTAAAGCTTCTGCCTGTATTCTGTGATCCAAATTAAAATTAGGCAAACAATAGCTGCTATTTCGTATTATATTTCGTATTATATTAATTTGTAAGATGCTTAGTTGAAATAGTTTCAAGATAGAGTAAATATCTCTTTGGGTTATGAATTACCATGATGCTAAATCAAACTTGGAAATAACTGGAATTGAAAAGAGTCTAATATGAAGACAAAGCACCAATGGCTTCTTTGGCATTTGTTAAAAGTATTCATATGATAGTGGAATTATTAGGTACAGTCATACCTCGGGTTGAATGCGCTTCGGGTTGAGCGTGTTTGAGTTGCGCTCCGCGGCAACCTGGAAGTAACGGGGTGCATTACTTTCGGGTTTCGCCGCTTGCGCATGCTCAGATGCTCAAAATGACATCATGCGCAGAAGCGGCGAAAAGCAACGTGTGCGTGTGCAGACGTGCCATCGCTAGTTACGTTTGCTTCTAGATGCTAACGGGGCTCCGGAACGGATCCTGTTCGTATCTAGCGGTACCACTGTACTATGAAGTTGATTAATGAGTCGTTTCTCCCAAGCCCTTTTTTTCATAGCAAGAATTGGTCTACATTAATTGAAATATTCATACTCATTATGTTACTGTTACGCTGGTGGCTAGAAAGAGACATGTCCAGGCAGTGTTAGTGAAATTGTTGGAAAAAATGTGATGTGCCTTTTGTGAACTACATTGTAAAAAAAAAAAAAAAAACCTAATCCCCTCCCCTGTCATAGCTCTTCATTCTACTTGATTTGCATTACAGCCAAAAAGGATGGGTGTTTCCCATACATTCTGACAATCAATATACTATTGAGATGAACCACCTACACATTTTGCCAGCTAGAGACATAAGCCTGCTGCCTCTGGGAAAGAAGCTCTAAGCATGTGTAGCATCTTGAGCTGTACTTTCTTCTTGCCCATACTCTCATACATGGCAATATTAGTTTCTCTTCCTAAAAGAGGGTGGGGGGCTTCCTTAAGGGATACATTTCATCCCCTTTCTGCTCTAAAGGAAAAAAGTTGAATAAATTGAGTCCCGGATTATGTTAGACTTAATAATCTCTCAGCACTGAAAGAATGTTAAAGATACTTGCTATTATAAGTGTTGTAGTTGCTTAGAAGTGATAAAATTGTCGTCTTAAATGCTAAAGAATTGTCATTTTGCAAGTTATACTTTTGTGCATTGTATCTATAGAGACTGTTGGAGCCAGTGACGTCAGTTTAAAATTCATTCTAAGCTATTGCTACTAATGTTTTTGAAAACTAGGTGGAATTTTACAAATCTGAAAGAATGATAAGAGTTATCTTGCTCATGCTGTAAAGTTTCTAATTAAGTGGCATGTATTTATCTTCTTTAAGAGTAAAAAAAAATGCAGTATTGTTAGTCCCACAGAATGAGAGACATTAGATAAACATTTTTTTATTAGTGGAGCAGCTTGCTGATGGAAATCCGAAAAAAGAGAAGGATGCTCAAAGTGCAGTTGGCATCTAATTATTGCCTTCTTCTGCCTGTGTCTCTGCTGTAACTAACACATATCCAAACTCCTTTTTGTTTGGATTAGAAGTGATCCGACACACAAGAAAATATGAAAAATCACTCTTACATTATTTCCACCAGTGAATGAATGTAATGCTCTTCACCATTATAGCCTGAACTTCATTGCTTCCTTGTAGCCAACGCCTAACAGTGTTTGTTTTAACAATCCTTCAGCGCTCACTAATCTCAATGGGACGTGCCGCCAATTAAATATTTTTAAGAGTGGAACCCTAGGCAACTTTCTCTACAATAAATATACAGAGTTTCTAAGCTGCAGTTGCACGTGAAGAGGGCTGGGGGTATCGGGTTTGTTAGGATGGGGATGGGCAAGGAGGCGGTGAGGTCAGCGAAGCTCTGGTTTGGTGGTGAAGAATGCCACCACTGCAGGTCCAGGGCTCCTGAACCTCGCCACTGGCTTGTTCCAACACCACCCCAATAAATCCCAACGTAGCTGCTAGGAGGAGGATGCCACTCTAGCTGCAGCTGCTTCTAAGTAATATTAGTCTGTGCCATGAATTGCAGTACAATGGATTTACAGTTTGGGGCTGATTGAATTCTAAAAGACAAGAAACCAATATTGGTATGTAGATTTGTACTGTACTGCTGTATACTTGTAGATTAAACTTAAATATTAAATCTGTTCTCTCTTCCTTCTAAAGCCACAGGGCCGTCAACCAGATGATGCTTCTATTGCTGCTGCGTAACTGTGGATTCATGCACTTAAGGGGGAGAGTTTTGCACATACTTTATAGAACTCTGCTTTTTCCAAACTAATTTTGCTCAGTCTACAAATGAAAAACTTAGGAGCCAAAACAACTGCTTAAAGTCTTAATTAAGTCTCTTTATGGACTTGATTCGAACAAATAATATATGGGGGAAAGTCAGTGTTCTAATTTTGCGTGTGCGGGTTTTTCTAAGTGTGCGGGTTTTTTCTTGGACTTCACTGAAATGGAAGTGCTATTTATTATGTATATGGAATATTTTGGCAATATGAATGACGTTAACTTGGCTAAAAAGAAGAAGAAAATTTATTCTGCCTTCAGTAGCCAGTCTTGAGGTGCAACGCCTGTGGTGTTTGCTATAATAACTGATTCCACCACTGGCCCTCGATTTCTATAGCATTTAAGTCTCACTTGCTTTTAGAACCTCCTTTTTGTGCCCTTCTATGTTTCGAGTAAAGAACAGGATTCACTTAATATGCTTATTGTCTTCTTAGGCACTAGCTACTTGATGCATGATTGATAATTTGAAGTATTCCATGAATAAGTGTCATTTTGTGCTTGCATCTGGTGATAATTGAGAGTTGCTGGCTATTAGTAGTGCTGTGCAAACTGTGGGGAAGCTGTTTTGGGGGCCTTTCTCATGAAGAGGCAATGTATTGAGAAGCTGATAGTTCCTAATGGCAACTTGGCCACTGAACAACCCTTGGCTTTTTCAAGCAGCTCTTCAGCATCCTTTGACAGTCATTTACTATGGGAGAAGAGAAACCATGAATACCACAATACTACAAAATGATATGGCTGGATTTTGTTATCAAGTAGCCAAATGCATCTTAAATGCTTGGCCACCCTTGCAAAACTATCCTATTGCTATGGTAGGCCTTTTGGGAGAAGCTGAAACATTTGGCTAATGTGTGGAGCCATATGCTTAATTTTAACAGTTCAGAGCCAGGTCTGCTACCATGGGCTGGCTTAAAAATGCTTTCTACTGTAAACTCTAGTTGCTAACTGGAAGCCATTTTGTAGAAAAAGGCCATTACACTGCAGCAATATCATCCAGTCTTCAGACTTTTATCCAGTCAATCTCTATCAGGGTTAACTCTCCATGCAGAATGTCAATTAGTTAACAGAAATTCATCCTATCAATGTTCATGTGAGCCGGTCACAGTGAATCATGTAAATAAAAGTGTTTCGTGATTTTTTTCATTGTTCAATAAATTAATTTAAGCTTTGGCTTTTGGATCTCATAGTGTGTCTCCTTTTGGATCTAAAGGAAGATCAGAGCCCAGGGTACAATGTGAGCTAACAATGTGAGCTAGGAAATTTCCTCATTCAAATATCTCCTCACCATGAACTTGCTAGGCTGCCGTAAGCACGATGCTTTTTTCTCAGCTTCAGTCCCTTCATCTGCAATATGAGGATAACAACTGGCTTAATTTCCAGCTCTGTTGGCAATTGCTGGCATAACATAGGCAATGCACTTCAGAATGCTTGAAGTGCGATCTAACCACCAAGTAGTGCTATCCTGAATTTTTACAGCAATTTATGAGACGAATAGTGTCTTTACGGTATGATACAGGTTTAGGAGATAATATTTTAAAATGGCATAAATGCCATCCGAAGTAGGTTTACACCTGTAATCTGAAGGAGGTTTGCAAACTAGCATTTGGCATTACTGTAGCTGGTTTTGTACTAATAAAAGGGTCACCCATGTGGTAGTATTGATGACCAACCCAATGTCAAAAAGTATACTTCCTCGCCTTCAAACACCTAGAAGTGGGTATGTCTTGATCTTCCTCCTAAAGGAATCTAACACCATGGCAAGATCTGCCTCAGTGCTACTATTGTGGCCAGCTGACTGGGTAAGCAGCTATCTGGAAATGAACCAAATGTCTTTTAAAAAAATTAAAAAGTAAATAAATAATGACACAACTTTACTGAGGAACAAGGGAGAGAGAGAATATGTGGCTAACTTCCTCTAGCCTCATAAATGCAGTGAACCTCATTTTGATGAAAATATGAATAAATCAGAGTTGCTTTAAACCAGAAAATAAAACAATTATACCAAAGCAGTGTTGATCCTGAAAAGGTATGTTGTGCAACTGAGATGGGATATACAAGCTTTAAAAGTAAACTGACCAGTTATTGCTGCAAGATCAGTCTAGCTTGATCTTAAAGCTGCTCTTGAAATCTTATGCTTACTAACCATTGCATAAGTTGAGCTGCAACATCCCAGCCATAACAATACTGAGTTGAGGCTGAATTTCATTTGTTTGTTGGTTTGTTTTGTTGTTGTTTTTTGCTGCTTTGAAATTTTAAATTTAAGACTTTCACAAGCACATTTATTTTCTTCAAAATTCTCAGGTTTGGTTAAAATGCAAGCTGATTATTTGTGGTCTATTACTGGGTGAGCATCTTTAAGCCATTCCTAAGAGGGGCAGCCTTTCTAGTCCACCAATCCAACATTGCTTTTCTTCACATAGTATTATCAGCATTATAAATGCTACCTCTTGAGCCCTTAAAAAGCTGGCTTGCCTTTCATAAGGTCTAAAGGAAGGAAAAAATCTGCCCACAGATGCTGTATAAAGTGTACCCTGGTGGACTTTACAACCAATGTGAGTAAAGATAGACCATAAGAGTAGAAAATAGATTAAGTCCTCCTGATTTTTCATTTGCATTAACAGTAAGATCCCCGTTTTGCCATCAGTATGAAGCCTGTATGTGACCCTGTCAAAGAGTCATGGAATTTGACAAGAAAAAATGGGTTATCTACTTGTTCAAGAACCCCCAGTCTCTTCTATTGTTTGAAGGCTTTCAATATGTTTGATTGCAACAACAAAGGAAATAAATACCTGAGCATGTTTTCTGGCTTTGTACTTCAACTTCAACCAGGAGACGGGAACAGAGGTGTGTGCTTGGTAGCCCACAAGCTGAGGAGAAATAACATACCGTACCTAACGAATACCAGAGAATGTTGATAATGATCTTTCTGAATGCTTTGAAAACAGTCAATTATCTGTGAAATAAGTTTCCCCAGCTGGGATGCTTGGAAACAGCATTTTCCTGACCACAAATCCTTTTTTTAAAAAAAGCATATTTAAAATCTCTCTAAAATGGCTGCCTTTCAAAGAAAGGAATATAAGTAAATTCATCTTATGTTTAATGCATGCACTCTTAAGTGACGACTGAACAGCACTGACTGAGATTGAAGGGAAACTTAGTCCAAAACAGCTGGAGGATGCCAGGTTGCTCATCCTAGATTACTGCTGTCTCGATTTTCTTTAGCTCCTCTCCAATCCTTACAATCTGAATTCTACCTTTTGTACTCCAATTAACTTGTACTCTTCAAAAGAACTCTCCCCATTTCAGATCTTCTGTCCTCGTCTGTTACTTCTCTCATGCCGCTGAGTATATCTGCTGTTTGCTTATGTGTGTTAGGTTTATCCCTCTCTGTCCTCTGTTGGTTTTCCCCCTACTTGCCTAATCCCTCATTCAAAATTTCCACAGGAAATTTGCTGGTGTCTCTCAGGAATTTGTATTTGGTCATCTGCTACTCCATTTATGTACCTGAGTACATAAATCTTGCAGGTTTCAGTGAGATCATCCACCTCTACTTCTTTATTCCACAACTGCATCCAACCCCACCAACTTTCTGTCTAATATTTCAGCTTAGATGTTTCATTCATTGCCATTACAAACTTGGTTTATACTTGGGCAACTCTCCTTCCGGGCCTTTTTTCCTTCTTTGCCACCTTCTACCCTGTTGACTAGGCGTGTAACCATGGCTTTATCTTGGATCTCCTTTGTTTTCCTTATTTAGAGCATCACCAGGTCATGCTGCTTCTCTCCAGCAAACTCATCTTTACCTTCAAAGCATTCTTATCCCTTCAGCATCCCCCAGCTGTGACCTTTGTTCCTTCAGCTTCACCACCTTCAGCCATCTACAGTTCTCCTGTTTCATTAAACTGTGCCCCTCTTTCTACCCATCTGCAGTAATGGATGGCACGCTGGGGAGGCCTGGCCAATGTGGTGTAGTGGTTAAGAGTGGTAGTCTCATAATCTGGTGAACCGGGTTTGCATCTCCACTCCTCCACATGCAGCTGCTGGGTGACCTTGGGCTAGTCACACTTCTTGAAGTCTCTCAGCCCCACTCACCTCACAGAGTGTTTGTTGTGGGGGAGGAAGGGAAAGGAGAATGTTAGCCGCTTTGAGACTCCTTTGGGTAGTGATAAAGCAGGATATCAAATCCAAACTCCTCCTACCAGCTGTGGTTCTGCTATTTACTGGGAAGGAGGAGGGAAGGGGAGCCTATCTAGTGCTCCTGCCAGTGCATTTACACCACACCAACCTCACTGCTGCCTCACCATCTCCCCCATTGAGTGGCACTGACTCCACTGTCAGGTCAGGGGAGTGTTGCTGCACTACCATGCCACCCTTTACTGCCCCATCTCTGGAGCACCATTTCAGAGCACATTGTGCTGCATTAATTCTGTCTTCCTTCTAAGGCTACCTTCTTAGTTATACCTTTGGCACAACCCCATAATCTTCAACCCTTATTGAAACTAATTTTATGTGGAACCAAACTGAACACACATTCTTGCCCTGTTTTATCCTTCTGTCCATTTTCCTTCCCTGTGTTGGAATTTTTTTGTTGGTCTCTCCTCCAAGGAATTTACAATCTCTTTTGTTACTCCTGTTTCTTTTTTCTTAATGAACAATTCATGCAAAAACACAAAGCAGGTTTGGGAAATAAAGAACTGGGGTGTTCTTCAGTTTTTAAAAGACCAGGATCACAGGCCCATGACATAAATGTGTCTGTGGGCAAATTAAAATGTTGAATGGCCATTATGGTCTCATTGGCACTGCACAGCACGGTGTGCTAGGTCACCCTGTAAGCAAAGGGGGGGAGAGAGTTTTTTTATAGTTATTTTGCAAAAGAAAGAGAAAGATCTGACATGAAGTGCTTGCCCCCTAACAACATTCCTGATGCATAAAAAAAAGCAACAGCGACTGGGAAAAAAAAAAGAAACATCTGGAATCTTTACTAGAAGAATTTCCAAACATCTAGTGGGGGGATTAAAAACTTTTCATGCTGGTAGTCACTAAGGAATTATGGCCTTCAGAAACCTTAAGCATGAACAATCTTGTGGCAAATAGTTTAAAATCCATACATATACCTAAAATAATAGCTATTGAAGAAGAGAATGAAAAAAATACTTTGTGCTGATGGCATATCTTTTTAATATAGGTTAGTGGTTTCCTTTTCATTTTAAGTCAAGGTTATAGCACTTTTCTTTATTGATCTTGTCATTGTGATGGCAGAGTGTTGTAGGGTGTGTCCAGACCCGTAGGCTATTGTACAACGGAGCCGTCTGTCTTTTCTTACTAAAAGGTTATTATATAAACACAAGTGAAGACCCGCCAAAAAAAAAAACAACCAGCACCACCCGCAGGTAGTGTATTTTGGTTTTACTTTTTTCTACATTCCATCCCTTTGTAAACTATGCATTAAACGCAACATTTTTTAAATTTGTAACTTTGCACATTACATCTTAAATGTTTACTCTGTGCAAAAAAAACACACAAAAAAGTATTTATATAAATCCTTTTTATTTCTGTTAGATGTACATATGACCCATCACAAATCACTGGTACATTTTGTCATTGCAATATTAAAAACTGTTTTGCTCTTCCTATTTTCATTTGTTTCTAATGATTCAATATAACATAAGTAGCAAGCCATTCAAAGGATCAAAATCTGCAGCAGTGGTTCCTTATTAGCTAAGCACTGCAGATGCCCTGTTTTTCAAAAGCCAAGCCATGGACCCCCTACTTTTGAAATTTATTGTATCTCTATAGTCGTTTTTGTTATGTGAATGGTGTCATGGGTGGGTTATGCAGATACCCTGAGTTCCATGGACCAACAATTGGGAACCACTGATCTACAGTGTTAAGTTTTTCTCAGTGTTGTGTCTCTATGGCTTGCTCAGCAATTGGACATAATTGCTGAGTTACAGGGGAGAGAGAAATCACTAGGACCAGTTACACTTCAACCAATGGGCCAAAAGGGCCCCCATCCCTTCTTTGCCACCAGCAAAGGTATGTCCCCACTTGTGCAAGCCCAAAATTATCAGGGTCAGCTGATATTTACAGCAAAGTAACAGCTTGCAGTTATTTCCCACTTCAGAATTAATCGAAACCAAGTGGAAGCTTCACACACTTCCTACCCATGTCTTGGAAAAATGACTAGGCCCTCAAAATCAAAAACATTCTTTGATATATTTTTTAAAGAGGGGAGTAGCTGCAGTACTGAACTCTTAAGTTTGTTTGGATGTGACCCAATAAGGATGAGGTGGGGAACTGCATCTGGGTGGTGGGCTGCATCTCACTCACAGGGCATCTTTGACAGGTTAGCCAGGCCATCCACCTATTATTCACCTGTCATAATTACACCAGGTGACCCATTTTTCATACCTCTGAGCATGGGAGCCCTGGCAATCAGCTTTTCACTGGGGCTTTTCAAAACCATGTACTGTGCTTTGCAAGCCCCAATGATCAGCTGGTTATTAGCACTTGCAAGCCACTGAACAGACATTCCCCACTGCTGCAATAGGGATTTACTACAGCACCAGGTGATTCCGGTCAGGTTACGGATCTGGCAAGCAAACTCTATAAATAGATGGCTAGCAGTTGCTTATTATTCAGCTGGCAAAAGATTTGGATCCTGATGTTTATTTTCATAAGGTAAAGGTACCCCTGCCCGTACGGGCCAGTCGTCTCCGACTCTAGGGTTGTGCGCCCATCTCACTTAAGAGGCCAGGGGCCAGCGCTGTCCGGAGACACTACCGGGTCACGTGGCCAGCATGACGAAGCTGCTCTGTATTTTCATACCAGTACCCAAATTCTGAAAGTGCTAGCAACCCTTATAGACTACAGAGGTGCAAAACACTTTATTTAAGCTTACACCTACCTCAGTAAGTGTTTACATTTACATTTTTTAAATGAAGAAAACAATGAGAAGGAAATAGACTTCTGCTGCAGTTGCCTTTTTGTTTGAGTGTAAAAAAGGAGTAATTATATATTTGTGGGGGGGGGAGGGAGGTATTTTGGCTGCCGTTATAATCCTAATTCTTGGGAGCCACCCAATCTATAGGAAAATTACACTGGAATAGCTTCAGTCAATGCTGAGTTGTGATGTCAGCTAATTATCCTTATAACAGTACAAATGAGGACTCTAATCCTCAGTAATAATAGAATTGTGTGTGTGTGTGTGTGTGTGTAATCATTTTGTTAATTTTAGCTGTCTTATTGATATACCATTTTGAGACTTGCAATTAAGTGGTTTGTAAATCTAAAGAAATACATAAAAATTAATATTGTGGTGGCGTGACTTCAGGGATATGTTTCATTTAGCAGGAAAATTTATTTTTCCTTTATGTCTCCCACTGACCTTAAGCTCTTTGCATGGTGGTAGCAGTTAAAAGAATAAATTAAAGACAGTTGGGTATTGTTCGGGCTTGGCCTACTATCTGTTTAGAAGCTGCAGGAAAAACAAAACAACCTAGAAGTGCTACTTGTTCCGGCTAATTCATGGGCAGTTTGTTATTTTCAGTATATGGCACAATATAATGTCAACTAAAAAAGATTTATACGTACTGGCTTGATCAGGTTCTGTTCTAAGAGTATGCCTCGCTGCCCACGTGTGCGTGAAATACTATCCCCAGCCAGAAAACCTTTAGACAAATTACCTACAATTATCTCTTCATTTGCCTTGTTCTCAACATTTTCCTTCCCACATACATGCTTAAATTAATTTAGACTAGTTTCAACAAGTAAGAGTAGTCATCAAGGTTATTTTGTTTATCTGTTGCTAGATCCAGTCGAATACAGGGAATGGCACAAAGAAGAAGGAAGAAGTTATATGATTGCAGCTTTCATGGTAGTGTTATTAATGTGGAACATGGCCACAATCCAGAGAATTCTGTGATACCCTGAAATTATAGCTGCAGTTAATACCTGCAGCTGGAAGAGATTACAAGAGAACATGGACTCCCTAACAAGTCCATTCTAGGGAAGCACTGAAGAAAGGACACTAGAGTATAATTTACAATATACTTTTTAAAGCTTTTGTTAAAACAGTTATCGTGGTGCCTCAGGCCTCTATCAACCATAGCCTGGTGCTATCAGGGGCATTAATGTTAACTGTAACTTTACTTTTGGTAGTACAGTTAATACATTCCTTTTGAGTTTTGTCTCCTACATTCCTATTTAACCACAAATGAGTCAGTCAGTATTTAGAGTTTTGTTTTACAGATAGTAGCTTTCCCTGAAGTCCACTGGGAAGAATGGACTCTTATGCACATCAGATCTGTAACAGATAATAGAAAGTAAAACACAACCTTATAACAGAAACAAAATGCTTTCACCATGCCATTACTTTGCATTTTTAAAATAAATCTAGGATGAAGTGTTGTGCACTGGGCATGGTATTGGGATACTGTTCCTTTTAAACCCCTTTTCTCTGCTTTGGTTTGGTGGATTTTGGTAAAACTATTTGGGTGTTTAGATTTACTGGGCTTTTTGTATTTTAAACATTTTAAGCTGCTGTGTGTTTTAAAAACCCACCAAACCCTTAAAGTTTGTACCTTTCAGAACCTAAAGTTGTGAGATAGGTAATATGTTTCTAAAGTGATAAAAATGTAAATTTCATGAATCAGCAAAATTAAAACACTTCTTCTTATTTAGATAGCAACAATTAAATTCAATATATACTGGCTTTCCAATGTAATCAATGATGCTTGAAGATAATACTGCATTGGTTAAATTATGCCCATGGTGAGATATATAATAATTAAAATAATCCCTCAGTATTTAAATAGCTGTCAATTCAGAATTTTTTTTAATACTATCTCTGGTTACAAGATGACCAGTAATAATAGATGAGGAGCTGTCGACAAGTTTGCTATTCAGGTAGTAAGAAAAGAAAGTTTTTAAAAAAATGTGTGTGATATATATGTGTGTGTGTACAGTATGCATATTACATATCTTAGTGCACCGATTATACAGTTGTCATCGTTTATCTTACACTCTTTGTAAGAGAATGTTATCTAAGAATTAAAAGAAGAAAAGGTACACAACCATCATCTTGTACGGTATCCTGCTTATTTCAAGCGACATGTAAATTGTGAGTAGGTTCTATAGGTTTCATTTCATCCTTTGAAGTTTTAAAGGAATTTACAATGGCCCAGGTGATTTGTTGAACTGGGGTGCCACCGGGAGGAGGGAGAGAACGCTTCCACTCCCTTGCTCTCTAGCAGTGGATCAGGGCTGTCAATTCCTCACAGCGCGCGCGCGCTTTTCAAGAGCTGCATGACAGGACTAAACAGTCCCCAAGTTCGAGGCGGTGAATTAAGTTTCCTTTCCCAATCTTCCAGTAGCTAAAATACACAGCGGGGCCCTGTGGGTGGCAACCCTGAACTGGCGGCGGGCGAAAGTAGTTTAATAATTTCCTCGAGTATTGTATGATGCCGTGTGCCGCGCTTAAAACTTTTCTTTTGCTTTGAAAAGAGCGGCTTTATAACCTGAGGCAAACGCGCCAAAGGAGCCAGGAGCCCGCGCAGCTGGTCTGCGAGGGAGCCCGCGGCGCAGGGAGAGGGCGGCGCCGCTGAGGGTCGCCCGGGAGGCGGGCCAGGCGTCCACGTGCAGCGAGCGGGGAGAAGGCGGGGAGACGCGGAACCTGCCGCTGGGCCGGCGGGGGGCGGTCCGTCCTGGCGGAGCTGGGAACCGCGCCAGGCTGCCGGCGCTGCGCGCAGTGCCGTGCCCGGCGCTCCTGGCCAAGCGGCGCCTGCTTCGACTGCTGCTGCTTCGGCGCTCCGACGCCGCGATGCCTCGCCGGATGGAGAAGTTCTTGCAAATCGCCCCGCACTCCTTGGCCATCGTCCTGAGCCCCTGCGGCGGGGAAGAGGCTGCCTCGCGGCCGGCCAGGCACCGAGAGGAGCTGCAGGAGGACGGTGGCGGGGAGGCGGAGGACGACGACGACGGGGAAGGTGAGGGCAAGCGGCGGCGGCGGCTGCAGCCGCAGCAGCAAGGGGAAGGAGCGCCGCCGCCTCCGCCGCCGGGCAGCGACTCTCTGGGTCGCCACCACATCGGCTACGAGATCTTCGCCGACTTCAAGCAGGAGAACATGCAGCATTTCTGGAACAAGAAGGTGACGGCGGCGGTGGCCGAGACTTTCTTCCTGGGCTGGATCGACGAGCAGGTGCTGCTGATCCAGGGCAAGGAGGAGCACCTGGAGGCGCTGCGCGAGGGCTGGATGCGCAGGTCCCTCAAGCCCCCCGCGGGCTTCCGAATCAAGTGCCTGGGTAAGCGCGCGCCCGGGGCGCAGGGCCGAGCGCGCGGGGCAAGCCGGGGCAGGACGAGGGAAGCAGCGGCGTCCCCCAGTGGACGGGAGCGGGGAGGCGCGGGGTGCGCCTGCGCAGGGCCGAAAGATGTCAACACCCCCCCCCCAGCTCCGCCTGGCAACTTGGAAAGGCTCTGAGAGAGCCCAGGTTACGTTTTTTGTTCCCTCTGCCCCAAGGGGAGGAAGGCGACCTGGGCATCTTCCTGGGGAAGCGCGCACGCCACTTTCTTGCTTCCCACTCAGTCCGTTACCCCTTCAGCAACCTCCTAATGATTTCTGCCTAACTCAACTCTTGTCAAATGCGTTTTCCTCTTGATTGAGGAGGGGAGGGGTGTGTAAGTATAATATACTGTATTTATTGCTCTATAAGACTCACTTTTTTCCTCCTAAAAAGTAAGGGGAAATGTGTGTGCGTCTTATGGAGCGAATGCAGGCTGCGCAGCTATCCCAGAAGCCAGAACAGCAAGAGGGATTGCTGCTTTCACTGCGCAGCGATCCCTCTTGCTCTTCTGGCTTCTGAGATTCAGAATATTATTTTTCTTGTTTTCCTCCTCCAAAAACTAAGTGCGTCTTGTGGTCTGGTGCGTCTTATAGAGCAAAAAAATACAGTCATACACGACGTAACCATCGTGTGATTTGAAGAAGAAAAGCGGTGCTAGATTCCTGAAAAGTGGTGGGACTTTTGATTGCGCCCATCCAGAAGCGGCCTATTATCTTTAGGGGGGAGAATATTGCCTCTTTTTCACCCCCTCTGGTATGTCAGCAATTGAATACAGGTTTGACAGGTAAACTGCTAAGAAAAGTTCCATTTCCTTAGCATTTTACCTGTCAGTACTGTCTCTTGTTTTTTTCTGTCTTTTTGATAGGCAGTTCATGTAGATTAACTAGTGAGTGTTGTATAAAAAGTGAGAAAAATATCTCCAACACCTTCCTACCCCAGATCAATTGGTCACTGTCTCTCCTTTCTCCAATTTTTTAACCTCCCCATCACATATGGTGCTCGAAATAAGCTAAGCGCACATGCCTAACATAATCACAGACTCTTCCATTGGTGGTTTAACTTAGCTCAGGAACCATTGCCAACTAACTATTTTGGAGGAAATTCCCTTAAAAAATAGCTCCAAAACTTTATTGGCCAAAAGCTCAACAACTTTGCCAAGAAAAGCTCAACAACTTGTGTCTGAATCTGGGGCCTTGTGCATGAAAATCAGATGCTTTACCACTCAGCTGTGGCTTAGTAGCTGATCCGCTGAAGTCTCCAGGTTTGATTTTTACACTGCTTTATACAGTATTCGTTTATCCTTTGGTACATCAGACATAGGTAGATACTAGGAACTTGAAGATGAAATGTAATGGCTTCTTATAGTAGGCTGGCCTTGGAAAAGTTTTTGCTTTTGTTGGATTTCCACCAGGATTTTGTAGTGTCTGTCCAAAAGTCTCCTGTACCTGGGATGTTTCTCAAGACTTATTTGTTGTTGTTTTAGTGTGAACTTGCCTCAGAGTCTGTGTCCTGTATCTTAGACATTTGGGAATTTTCTTTATGGGACAGTAATGGTCACTCCCTGCAGTAATTCATGTTTACAATGGCAGGTGCATTTGTGTGAGCTGTTTTCATAGAGCATGCCAGAAAATGGTACCTCTTCACAGCACTGGCAGAAAGAAGCAATACTATTTAATTTGTGTTATGGTGTCTTGCCCACCATATGGTCTTGGTTGTAGCCTTCCAACCCATTTCACCGATACTGCAATTCAAGATTAGATGCAGTGTTGTATTTATATCAAATGCCCCACCTCCCTGGCAGTTTTAAAAAAGAACAAACATTGCTACCCCTGCATATGCTTTCCCTGCTCTTTACAAATATAAGTTTTCTGGTTGCCCCTGCTATGCTGGCATCTGTGCCTGTGGATTCCCAAGCATTTGTACAAAATGGAGCTTGTTCACACCATGGCTTTCTACACACACCCCTCTGCCTTATACTGTGTCATCTAGCCCAGAATTTTCTCTTGTTGGCAGTGGCTCTTGGAGGTCTCAGAGAGGTTCTTCCCTTCACCTGCTGTGTGATCCTTTTAACTGGGGTAGCCCAGGATTGAACCTGTAGCCTTCTGTGTATTTATCATGTGCTCTGCCACTGAGGTATTGCCATTATTAGATGCAAAGTGCCACATTTATAATAGGGTGTACTTGATACCTTGAATTTGTATGTACTGCAAATAAGGATATGAAGGCTAAAGTGTTGGAACTCTAAACACTGTGAGGAATGGTTTACACAGTAATTGTTGAGTCAATCATGTTTCTGTGAGTGAAAGATATGAGTAATTGTGCAGTGCCCGAAGGCGAAATCTTTCTGCAGCTGTGAACTATCTTTGCTTTTAATCTTAGAATTAGTGTATCTTTTAATATTTGTAAACCATGTGTAAAAGAGAGAGAGAGAGCTTTGCTAACTTGGATATATAGCAGAAACATAGTATATTTGTTTCATTGTGACCTACTACACTGGGGCTCTTATTGTAAATCTAGTTAGAGAATATTAAGGTGTCCATGAACTGAAACTGATCAATTACGGTAGTTGCTGCTGACAGCCCATCAGTGACCGAAAGTTTAGTGCAGGGCAAATCAGGCTGACAGGGCTTTTGAAACTCATGGAATGTGACATTATTGCTCTTCTCAGACCTGTGTAACCTCTCTTAATATGAATGGTAATGGGATTCTGTGATGTACTTTTTCTAGTTGCTTCTTATGCTATACAGTACTCAAAATAGTCTCTTAAGAGTTTATTTAGTACCAAAGTTGCTCAAGTGTTAGAAAATTGGAGGGTGTGTCTATAATGCTGGCTGGAGATGAAGCTTTGCATGGAATTTTGCACAGAAGTCAGCATTCAAAGGACAAGACTTAATGAGAATGGCATTTTAAAAAAAAGGTTCTCCATCAGAGGAAACTAGTAAAGAGTTATAGATGATCACTACTCTAATCTGTGGTTGATACTTCGCCTCTCAACCATCACATGTGATATACTTATCTGGAGCTCTTAGGCAGGAGAATTTCAAGTTAATTCTACAGCAAGCAACAAGAAGGCACTTCTTTCCCCAACTTTTATTCTTTATTGACAAACTTTGTCAGCTATGGATTTTCTCTGTGTCCGTCTGCAGCCAGTTGTTGCTGTTTGCTTTATTGTACGATGCTAATACTGCTTTAGTAGGTGGGTTTCAAATTTGCCCTATCCAACAGTTGCAGCTCTTGTTACAATCTTCACTTGCTGAATTAATGCTAAGCAAAGAGATTTGTTTGAAAAATGTCAGCATTATACAGCCAGGAAGGGCTTGACATTTGGCTGGAACAGGTCCACAGATTTTATAAGTGATTGGTATAGTTCAGAAGGCAGCTTCCTTAATTGGAAGGTGACTTCACCAGTTTGTACAATAATTAAACAAAATATACCAGCAACAGCCTAGCAAGGGGAATTCAACAGAAATATTGTTCCTTTGTTTAGACGCTGCCATGCATAACAGTAGAGGGGCTATATGCTGTTCTCTTGAGTTGAAGCTGAGTGTGCACATTCTTCCTTTCCCCGCACCTCCCTCTCTCTTTTTCTTTTTCTTGAAATGAAATTAAGTCCCTGCTAATTTTTGCTCCCAGGAGTAGTGCTTTGTTGTAATTTTCTGGTCATTAGTAGATAACTGTAGAAACGTACAGCAGACATAGCACATGAAATGCTGTTAATTTGTTGATGGGCAACAAAGTAGGTATTGTCATGTTCAAAATATCCCTTTTTTACCATGAAAACTTCCTTTCACTGAAAAGTTGTTTTGGTTTCACAGTAATAGTTACTCATCTGTAGTAATACCTCCCCTAGAGGAGTAAGGTTTATTCATATGTAACAATTCTGTGTCTTTTAGAACAGTTCTGGAAGTTACCTTCATATCGTCCATATCTACAGCAGAGTTGATGCTCATTTGTTAAAGTGTTTTCAGACATAATTTATTGAGGTATAGCTTCTACTGAGATGTGGTGCTTCCCAGCATTAGCACAGAAATATTTGGCTGCAGGGGAAGTGGTGATTTTCTCCCCAGCTTATCATTGAGATAATAAGTATAGTGTGAAGTGTGCATGTCTCATCGTAGACACGGGCTAGATCGTTTTGTCAAGATACCAGTGGCAAGCAACACTATTTCCTCCTGTGTCTATACCAATTTGGTGAGTGCTTTAAAAATATTGTGTGTGGTTTACACCATTCAAAAAAAAAATTTATAATGTGTTTCAGCCCAATTTTCTGGAGGCTGGATTCCAGTACTGGGCAGGGGACAAAGTGGGCAGGGCAAAACAAAACAATAGTCCCAAGAAAAAGAAAAACTGCACATTCTTCAGTCCCCCACAATGTTGTCACAGACATAAGTTCACCTGGCACATAGCACTCATCGTCTACCTTCCAGGACTAGACAGCTGGTGCATCCTGTCAAAGCCAGGCTCCAGGCCTGATGACATGCAGCCTAATCCCAGAAATATTTACTCAGAAGTAAGTCCCATTTAGTTAGACATTCCCAGTTAAGCATGCATAGAATTGAAACTTAATAATGGTTTATAAAGAAAAAAGTGTTTTTATAATGACTCTGGTGTGGCTGGAATGAAGTACCCAAGGGCATCTGCCCAATTGCAAGAAAGTTTTATGTCTTTTTAGTGAGATACTAACTTTAGCTCTCTTCTCCCCAACTCCCAAGTTAAATTGGGGCAGTCAATGGCTGGGCAGGCAAAAACTTGTGATGTCCATATTGCCTGTTTGTGCTATTATTTGAGGAAGTGTAAAAATAAGCTGTCTGCCCCAAAACTTTTGCAGGCACAAACAGTATTAAAAATGGGATTGTGTATAACTGCCCTGACACCATTGTGAACACAAACAATCATGAATGCAAAATAAAAGGGACCTCTGGAGGGCCCCCAAAGTTTTATTGTGAATACCTTCAGTCACACATCGGTTTCCTACATTAAAGCTTAGTTTTTAATTG
Source organism: Podarcis gaigeae (assembly GCF_964106915.1). NCBI lineage: Eukaryota > Metazoa > Chordata > Lepidosauria > Squamata > Lacertidae > Podarcis > Podarcis gaigeae. The sequence continues at coordinate 29,903,561 of NC_139685.1, read as the reverse complement.
CTTTTTAAGAGTATCATTAGGCTACCAAAACAAACAAAACTACTTCTTTGTCATATAGGTTTGCATGTATTATCCTGCTATTGGGCAACACAGGTAATAACTGTGTAGTAACTATGTAGCTTGGAGTGGATATTTTATGCATCACAAGTTTTTGGATGCAATTTACCCCTTTTCAGCAGAAAAACAACCACACCGTTTAATTGGTGCCTCTTTTTACAAAGAGTTCATATTAGGTGACTCATCCTTAATGTCATACTAACCAGCCAGAAGTATCAGTATCAGATGATGAGATCTCTAAAGCAATGCAGTAGCTGCTTACAGTAAATTTATCTTGAACACTGAATAAAGCAATTTGGACAGCCTTAGGTCTTGTTGTTACTGAACATTGTTTATGTTTTCCAAAACCTTGGTTTCAATGTCTCCACTGAAATAACTTTAAGTGAGGAGAAGAAAAGAGAAATATATTTGAGAACCGAATATGCACCACTGTTGTACAGTGGTACCTCAGGTTACATACGCTTCATGTTACATACGCTTCAGGTTACAGACTTTGCTAACCCAGAAATAGTGCTTCAGGTTAAGAACTTTGCTTCAGGATGAGAACAGAAATCGTGCTCTGGCGGTGCAGCAGCAGCAGGAGGCCCCATTAGCTAAAGTGGTGCTTCAGGTTAAGAACAGTTTCAGGTTAAGAACAGACCTCCGGAACGAATTAAGTACTTAACCCGAGGTACCACGGTATCTATTTGTTGTTATACAACTTTGTCATTTCTGCAGAACTTGGTGTTTGCCACTGTTCTGTTCTTTGAATTAGTGTGTTTCATAACTTTAAGTTAACGTACTGAATCCTGGATGCTTTGGGGGGAATAAAGAAAGTCTCTACATTTTAAAATAAACAAACATGAAAAAGGTATTGATGTTCTGCTGCGGTTAGGGTAACCTGCATGAACTTTTATCTCAAAGCATTAAATATTAGTTTATTATGTGGATTGGAACCAGGCTTATCACCATCAGGCTTTTAAGCAATAAGTACTGTATACTTTCAATAAATAGGTAAACAAGGCGATATGGGTATTTGACATGTTTTATTTATTTGAGGTATTTTATTAGGACCAAGCAGTCCCAAGGTAGCTTCCATTAAATAAAAATAAAAAATATGTGTTGTTTAGTTGTTTAGTCGTGTCCGACTCTTCGTGACCCTATGGACAGAGCACGCCAGGCACTCCTGTCTTCCACTGCCTCCCGCAGTTTGGTCAGACTCATGTTTGTAGCTTCAAGAACACTGTCCAACCATCTCGTCCTCTGTTGTCCCCTTCTCATACAAAATATATTAGCCAAACAAACAAACAAACAAACAAACTATAGTAAAACTCCGCATTGAAAATAGCAGTAGGGCTCCACAACCATAAAACAGCCATAAGAACAGCATTCAACCCAGCATAATAAAACCAAATTTTCTCATTCAGTAACTTTAAAAAAATTGCATAGCACAGTTAATCAGCAAACCAATTCATTTGCTCCTCACAAAACAAATATTAAATGCACAAATCTTGCATTGTGTGTAACCTTGCACTTGGCAAATGATTAACAAGAAAGAAAATTTGTTATGAAAAGTTTACTCTCTTCCTGTATATAGCCCCACACTTGCTGTGCTTGATGTGTGAGTTTACAGCACCTACAAAGTACTATGTACTGTTTTCTGTGGTAAGGCAAATCTTTGCGAAGTTAGCTAGCAGGCATTCTAAAAATGTGCTGCTTATCCATTTACTTCAAGGAAAAGTGGTGACTCTGTGTTACTTCTCAAAAATGGCTGCTGCTAACTAATTTTTCATTGTGTGTGTGTGTTTTTTTGGGGGGGGAGGCTTTGCTCTTTGTAGTATTTCCTGTTCCACAGCTTGTTTGGTTCTGGGCAGCTGAGGCATTTCAGTCAACCTCCAGAAACCCAGCAGCCATAGTGCTTGTACTTGTCTTCTCAGTCTTGGGAGTTGGGTTGGGGTGAGGTGAGGATCACCACAAAACCTCCAGGACAATTCCCACCCACCTCTGCAAGCTTTAAAGCAGGCATCCCCAAACCTGGCCCTCCAGATGTTTTGGGACATTAAATTTCCCATCATCCCTGACCACTGGTCCTGTTAGCTAGGGGTGACGGGAGTTGTAGTCCCAAAACATCTGGAGGGCCGAGTTTGGGGATGCCTGCTTTAAAGCTTGGAAGGAGGACTGTTCATCTTGCTGCAGAAACTCACTTACCATGGTGAATGACAAGCCGGAAGGAAGCCTGCTCTCAGCTCTAACCCCCTGCCCTAACTCCTGGTCTGAGCTCTCTTTTCTGGCAACTGTCTACAGCTTACCCCTAACAACTGCACAGATAAATGCACATGTTAAACTTGCTCATTTCAGTGATGGTTAGTTTTTTTGGGGAAGCGTGCCACAAGTTAAGTCCAGAATATATGGTAGTGCCACAATAAATTACTAGTACCTGGGAGTAGGGACGTGGGTGGCGCTGTGGGTTAAACCACAGAACCTAGGACTTGCCGATCAGAAGGTCGGAGGTTCGAATCGCCCCAATGAGATGAGCTCCCGCTGCTCGGCCCCTGCTCCTGCCCACCTAGCAGTTCGAAAGCACGTCAAAGTGCAAGTAGATAAATAGGTACCTTCCCTCTGGTGGGAAATACCTTCCCTCTGGTGGGAAGGTAAACGACGTTTCCGTGTGCTGCTCTGGTTTGCCAGAAGCGGCTTAGTCATGCTGGCCACATGACCCGGAAACTGTACGCCGGCTCTCTCAGCCAATAAAGCGAGATGAGCGCTGCAACCCCAGAGTTGGTCACAACTGGACCTAATGGTCAGGGGTCCCTTTACCTTTACCTTGGAGTAGGTTTGCCACTAATCTGCTGCATTCGAGAGGAGGCAAAAGCACATTGTTCAGGAGGAGGCAGGAAAGAGCCCCTATGCCATAGTCATTGCTGTCGTGCTCTATCCAGGCCTATGGGTCCATGTGCTTCTATGAAAGTATGTCTCAAACCTCCATGATCCATGCTATATTTGTGCTGCAGGTTGGCCACCCATGTTTTCTCTGCATTTATAGTGCTGTTCCTTCACCACCTGTGGTGGAGGAGTGACTGTAGATCCTGGTTAGAGCACATGTGTTGGTTACGTATCTCCAATACAGTGCTGGTCTTGAATGGCCAATGGTTCAGTTGTTTAAAGCAGCAAGGTATGTCCCAGTGTGCATACCCCATCACTGTGCATCTTTGTTACTTTCTGGAGATGTTTATATTGAAATAATTATAGCAAATGATGCATTACTTTTAATGCTGCCCTTTTAGGATAAATGGTCATTTTGGTTGCTGTTAAGCTTGTTTTGCCTTTTGTCAAATTCTAGTTAATGGTGTAAGACATGTGTTGGCAAAAGCCTTGGGGGGAAAACCTTACTTCCTATTTCATCTTAAACGTTTTTTTCTATGAGCTTAATTATAGGGTTTTACCTTTCTTCTGTAATTAACCTTTCAGTTAATTCTGTTTCGTTTTTTTGCTTTTAAAAGCCTGTGATTTCTTGTAACAACTCATCTTCTCATTGACACATAACTGTAGACTGAGGACATGTTAGACAGCGCTTGCCCCCTCTAGAATATGAGCAACCTTCAGTCTCTGCTTTCTGCATTCTTTTTTTTTTATATATGCACTAATATAGTAGTAGACAGCTTCTTGAGAAGTATGCTGAATAAAAGGTATGTTATCTGTTTGCTTTTGGTAATTATGTCTAACAACTCTACCCTAATTAGAGATACTGGGACGCGGGTGGCGCTGTGGGTAAAACCTCAGTGCCTAGGGCTTGCCGATCGCATGGTCGGCAGTTCGAATCCCGCGGCGGGGTGAGCTCCCGTCTTTCGGTCCCAGCTCCTGCCCACCTAGCAGTTCGAAAGCACCCCTAAGTGCAAGTAGATAAATACCGGTAGGTACCGCTTTATAGCGGGAAGGTAAACGGTGTTTCCGTGTGCTGCGCTGGTGCCAGCTCGCCAGAGCAGCTTCGTCACGCTGGCCACGTGACCCGGAAATGTCTCCGGACAGCGCTGGCCCCTGGCCTCTTAAGTGAGATGGGTGCACAACCCTAGAGTCGGACAAGACTGGCCCGTACGGGCAGGGGTACCTTTACCTTTACCTTAATTAGAGATAACACTAAGGGCCCTCGAGGCAAACTAGACAACCACGTGGGTTGCCCAAATTTCAGGTATCTCAGCCCTGCATATGCCAGGAGTTGGTGAGAGCTGAGCAGTGTAGAGGTTGTCAATGCAAACCCCACCCCCTGCTGCATAGCTCAGTTGTGGATTGTGTCCCTAATCTTGAACTACATCACTAGCTTGCACTTTGTCACTGTTCTCTAATTCTAACTAATTCTATACTTATAGCATTGTTCCTTCATTCCATTATAACTGTGTATTAGTTACAACACTTAGCATTCTTTTGAAGGCACTTATAAATCCTTACTCTCTGTATTATTATTATTAGCATATTGGTATCATTTGTGGCCCTAACAATTAACAGGACTTTTGTAGCTCTTTGGGTGTCACATGTGTTAGTTTCACTTTCTCTCCATCTCCCACAAAACACAACAATAAGAGGGAAACATCGGTGGCTGCTTGTGCATTCCTTTCTTCTTGCTTTGCTATAAATACTTGCAAATACACTTGCTACCTATGAATAGTTCACTGTAAAATGCACATAATGGTGTCTGCAATATTCTTGGGTGATGTTGTCAAATCCAGGCATTGGAACAGTAGAAGATGGCTTGCAGATGTCCATTGCTTCTTCCAATACTTGGACTTCCTTCCTGAAATTTCAATTGTTTCTTGCATCTTTCTTCTTTGAGTGGTGCTAGCTTTTCAGAACTGTCTATATTGAAACTGTCACAATGCAGTAAATATTGCAATGAACACCTTGCTGCAGCTCTCCTCCTTGCTGTTACTGCACAGTTCACTTGGCACTATTCAAAGTAGCCTTGCACCTAATGGCTGCAAACAGAAAATAAAACTTGGCAGTTGTTTGTTTACTTTTGAAGTTTATACCTTGTCCTTCAATGGTCAAGTGGCATTCCAAGAACAGCCTTTAAAGGAGTTAAAAAATGCAAATATGATAAAAGATGAAACCAGACAAAGGGCCTTTTCGGCAGTGGCACCCACCCTGTGGAATGCCCTCCCATCAGATGTCAAGGAGCTGAGTAGTTATATAACCTTTAGAAGACATCTGAAGGCAGCCCTATATAGGGAAGCTGTTTAATGTGTAATGTTTTAGGATTTTTTTTGTATGTTGGAAGCCCCGCAGAGTGTCTGGGGCAGGGGTTTGCAACCCGCGGCTCCGGAGCCGCATGTGGCTCTTTTACACCTTTGCCGCGGCTCCGGGGCGGATACTAGCGAGGGGAGGAGGCGCATTGTGCGCCCCGACACTCCCCACTGTGGCGGGCGCTGTACTGGCTGTGACGTTGCATGGGGGCGGTGTGTGCATTAGTCACGCACCGTCCCGACGTCACCTTCCCGCCCGCTGTCAGATCGGAGGGCAGCGGCGTGCATGCAGGTCTATATTTGTTTTAAATGTCGCAATGGTTTTGCGGCTCCCAGTTTTTTTTTCTTCGGAAACGGGTCCAAGTGGCTCTTTTTGTCTTAAAGGTTGCAGACCCCTGGTCTGGGGTAACCCAGTCAGGTGGATGGGATACAATTTACTTATTTATTTACAAAATGTTTCCATTTAAATTGTGGGATGATCAAAACGCAACATTGTGGTTCATATCAACTGTTTCACAGGAAATTCATTATGCCACAGTGTTTTTTCCCAGTTGAGGAAACATTGCTGATGCTGATGTACTCCATGTATTTTGTATCTCTTCTTGCAAACTAAGGCAGAAATTCTGTGTTAGCCATTGGTCTCTCTCTCTCTCTCTCTCTCTCTCTCTCTCTCTCTCTCTCTCTCTGGCTTAAAGCAGTCAGAGGTTGTACTGTCCAATGGCAGCTGCCATCAAGAGAAAGAGGATATTACATGTCTATAGAACAGAGGAGGCTGTGGTTGCTATCCCTTGTAAATGTACTGTCAAGGTTACTTTGAACTACCTCTGCTCAAGTGTGAGCCTTGTAGCATTAGGCCAGTGATACAGCAACAGGCCAGTGATAAGCACAACTGCACTTTAAGGTCCAGTTGAGAAGTATACCTCTACAACATGGCTGCTGCTGACAGTCACTTCTGCACATGGTTGAGCTGGAATGCACAGCAAGTACCCATGCCAGCACTGCCAGCCTGTCAGATGTGTGAGGCTCGCTCACTTACTCACAGTGCGATTTGGCTGATCCACATGGAAAAGCAGACTCAAACTTTGCAGCTGGTGTATGGAGGAGCCCCAGCCACACGAAAGCGATTTTCAAGAGCAACCACAAACCCATAATTTTGTGAATATAAAGCAAATGTTTTTAGTGTGGAGCTCAGCATAATATTTAATAAAGGCATAGTTTGTCAAATGCTGTAGCATTTTCTGAGACCACTACTATCTGTTGGTCCTTCTTGTCATTTGTGGGAGTAGATGCACTTACATTTCTGTCAGTTTCTTTGTATTCTATTTCTGAGCAGTAAAAAAAATCACAGAGATAGGCTGAGGATTCCCCCCCCCCCAGCTTTTGACAAAACCTGCCTCAATGCCAGATGAACAAGGAGCTAAAGGTGAAAATGTTCACAAATCCTAATGTTTCTTTGGCCACAGATGCTGTGGGAAGTATCCATGTAGACACTTGACAATATCTGCAAGCCCAGACAGTGAGTCTAAGACTCTCTAAACCCAGGATCAACAGCTGCCTCTCTAATACTCTGGTAGGGGCAAATCTAATTTCATTAAGCAAGGCATATTCCCTTTGATCCCGTCACTTGAAGCTATCTTTTTCTTATTAGCCAACAATGTCTGGACAAGTTAATGCATTGTTAGCTGTGAGCTACTTACAGAAGGGACATTTTTGTGCCTTGCTGTGGAATCATTGTGACATACCTCTGTTCTGAAATATTTGTCAGGATCTTCACAGTCACTAATGGGTGTTGGAGGTGGGGGAGAAAAGAGGAGGAACAAAGTAGCTTAAAGGAACATTACTTAGCCAGACCATTAAATATGTTTTCACATATTGCTTTCTCTTGGGCAAAGGTAAAATCGACTTTCCTCTTCTCTCCCATGTTTGTTTGTTTGCATTCTAAGAAGGGTCCATTTTATTGCAGTTTAGTACTCCTGAAGAATTGTTTACTATTGCTACTAATAATACGAATTAATGAAACATTCATTAAATGTGTTTTATGAATGCATAATAATATTAAAAGGCACCATTATTCATGACTAAGTAATGTTTCTGCAACAACCCTGCAAACTAGGTCAGAATTATTATTATCCCCATTCTGCATGCTAAGTGAATAGTGACTTCTAATGCATACATGGCTGAGGTGAGGTTTTGAACATGGCTCTCTCACGACCATGATTTGGCAGCCTATAAATCGTTAACACTTGAAGAGCACCAGCAAAATTCAGTAACAGTCATTGCTTGAATGAATGCTGAACTTACCTAGGGCGTTAGCTGGTGATAAATGCCTGACATTTCTTTACTGCACCTACATACTCTTATTTATTTCTTACTCTCTCTACAAAATGGCTAAAGGTAAGAATAGGTAATAACATCCCTGCAGGCTGCATCCTGCTTTCCAAGGCTCCTCCCTAGACCACACGCCCCGTGTGTGATGACTCATTTGCTGGCTGGTCCTTTTCGGAAGAATAAAGGGAGAAAAACTTGGATGGTGGAACAGCCTCAGCAATCTTAAGATGTGTCTTGCAAACTTCAGTGATTTCCCCTGGCAGAACAGTCTTAACACTACTCACCTGTGCTGTCTTTATTGCTGGGAAGTCCGCAACAACATGCATCAACGTCTTTTTCATAACTATCACACTGAACAGATTTCCTGTTGCTGTGGATAGTTTCTGTGGGATCTAGAAGATTGTTTTGCGTGGTGGTGGTTGTGTGTGGAAATCGCTTGCACTTTAACCAGCAGCCCTAAATTGCAGGCTTGATAATTATGTTTTTGTTGACCCATATACATATTAATGAAGGTGAATTGCTCTTTTGTGTTGGGAGCTTCACTGACAGACTTTAAAATTTGTTTGATAAGGGTGGACCCATTTTCTTCGAGGCTGGCCTGGCTGACTGCCTGGCTGACTGAAAGTGCCCCTAATTGTACCGAGTTACTGTATCCAAGTCCTATGTCATTGATCACCATTGGCAGAAGCAAGAAAACTTGTTTTGATTTTTTGTCATAGCAGCGGTTTATTAATTATCCATCACAATACATAATAAATAGGCAGGAAAGAGAACAATAAGTAAAGTTTTTTTGGGGGGGAATAAGAAGTTTGAAAAACAGATACTGGTATTTCTTCTTTTTTGAGTGGATAAACTTCTAAATGAAATAATGCCCTTGTTACAATATTGGACTTATGGAAAATATAGTGAATTGATGTAGCAAACTACGTTCAACCATGATGGCTGGGGGTGGGAAACTGCTGAGAGATGAGATAATTTTATACATTTGTGAACTTATGGGATCAAATAAAATTCTAATTGAAGTAAATGGTTTCCTATGTTAAGCCCTAGGGAAGGGCAAGTCTGTATACTAACAATAATTATGTTTTATTATGTCCGGTTGCCTACAAGTAAGAGAAACTTGAGTATATACGTTGTGTGGTAGATCTGTTAGGAGAAGCTGAGGAAAACTTTGTGTGAGGCATTGTATATTGATATGACACAGGTAAGCAGATTACCCTGGAGCTAGTCAGCTATTAAAACTGCTCTCGACTGTTTGACTTCTGTGGGGAGGATAGGAGTGGGGTTGGTGTAAATATTTGCACACACTAATCTTCCTAAAAGATCTGGAGAATGTTGATGTGCTAGTTCAGATGTGCTGCAGCTTAATTTTTGTATAGTCCGGTTTCATGGGGTCAGTGCACTGGTATGCCAGAGCATTGTTTTGTATCGCCTTCTGTGTCTTTTTTACAGGCACAGCTACTCCCAGTTATGCTGTTATTTCAAAAAGAAGTGAGTGAACTTGTTGAGTTGTGTGACTAAAAAAACTAAATTCACCTATGAGGAGTTATCTCATTACAAAGCTCTTGGTAAAGCTACAACTTACTAATCAAGAAGCTGCTTGATGAAATAATGTAATTTTAGAAATGCATTCCTTTTTACCTGAGCACATGAGCAAGGGATCTTGATCCACAGGGTGTAAAAGTGCCAGGTTTATTTACCAGAAAGTTTATTTACCAGAAAGTTTCAGAAAGTTATACATACAAAAACTTCAAGATGTGAAAAATGTTTGGTTCAAGTCCCACAGCTGCTGCAAACTCACTAGAAGGATGGCTTTATGCAAACCACTATATCTTGGCTAATAATATTGGCCTATCTAACCGGGTTCATATAATGATTACAGAGATACTGTGTATGGAACTCTGTGTTACTGATGAAACTATCAAATTTGGTGTCACCTTTAAAAAAACACCTTTTGGGTGTGGAAAGTTCTGCTTCTCAATGTTGTTATGGAAACTGGAATAGGACCATCTTAAAATCCAGATCACTATTGTGGACAGTGTTGGTTGCTTATTCAAAGGCCACATTCAGACTATCATTTGGCTCTATAAATAATATTTTATGAAGTTATGTATGAGTGCTGTGGCCATTATTATTATTTTATTATTTATTAAATTTCTATACAGCCATTCATCCAAGGATCACAGGGCAATTGACAATATAAAAACACTAAAATACACAACATGGTAACAAACAAAACAACAGCCCTCACCCTGCCATAGATTTTTAAAATTAAGCCATGTGTTTCTCCTTTGCCTCCTTCCATCTTGTGGGCTTCATTGCAGAGATCTTGAATTATGCCAGAGTTCCTTGTTAGGTCCAAATTTGGGAACCTTTGGCTTAATGTCTGCTAATAAACCAGAGGCAGGGTTAGATTGAAATGGGAAGAGAGGAGTAGTCTCTTGGGCCATCATCACCCTGAACTTCTGAGTTCAGTGAAACTACCAAGAGAACTCCTTCTGCTGATCCTGAGAGGTTTTGTAGGAGGAAAGGTAGTCTCTCAATCATATTTGGGGCTTGTCAATTAGGCCTTTTAAGCAATAGGCTGAGCATTTTTAATTGGGCCAAGAAACAAACTGGCAACCACACCTCTATGTTTTATTAGCAATGGTGGGGGGAAAACCCAGCTGGTTTGAGTCCAAGCCATACATTTGAGTATATCTAAAAATAAATCACCCCTTGACACACGATTGTACATGACAATTATGAGATGATAATTTTTGTGAAGAATGAAGTGTCATAAATATGCCACTTAAATAGGGTTGAATATTTGGTCATGGCTGACAGGAAAATGAGTTAGAAAATAACAGAGACGTTTTAAAGAAATCTCCAGGCTTTTTGTGTTGTACTTTTTGCATAGATTCTGGAGGTTATCTCTGAAAATGATCTTTGTTCAGTATGTGAGAAAGCTCCGAGGTATGCAGCTACAATGAATGTTAGACTTAGAGAGCAGCACAGTGAGGAGTTTCAGCTGCTACTGCTTCCCTTCAGTTGAGCTGGTTGCAGGTGTTTGCATTACTGCACTGTATAGTCTTTCCCTGAAATGCCCACTGCTTGTAATAGTTACTAAACCCACATATTATTACATCACAAGTGGTCAATTTATGCAGCCCATCTTGGCCTTTTTAGTCCACGGTCAACTTCCATTTTGCCATCATTTACTGCACTTATTTCTACTACCAAGTGCAAAAAAACCCCATTTGTTTAATTTTAAAAAGGTGTTGCATTCTTTGCCTGTAGAATAGTACAGTGGTACCTTGGGTTACAGACGCTTCAGGTTACAGACTCCGCTAACCCAGAAATAGTACCTCGGGTTAACAACGTTGCTTCAAGATGGGAACAGAAATCGTGCAGCAGCAGCGCGGCAGCAACAGGAGGCCCCATTAGCTAAAGTGGTGCTTCAGGTTAAGAACAGTTTCAGGTTAAGAAAGGACCTCCAGAACAAATTAAGTCATTAACCCAAGGTACCACTGTATCTGAAGTGCTTTACAATTGTTACAAAAGCCATAATATTAGCAGCAATAAAAACAATTATTACGAGTATGAAAATCATGATAAAACTAAGCTCAAACCATGGTTTTTGTGCTGTGGCTAAAGTTACTTCACACATCACATGACAAATCTGGTAGAAGCCGGTTGGGTACATAGGTGACCACCCCCCCTTTTTTCCTTTTAGAAATAATCTCATTAGCCTAGCCTAGCAGTGCCATTTTGAAATGAGCATGTTTTTCCCTGAAAAATTGGGTTCATGGACCAGGATAGTTTGGAAAAGATTTATGGAGAATTAGAAAGCTTCTCAGAACTGTGTGATATTTTAGTTGGTTCTAATAAAGCTATTGCTTTTTATTTGGAAATATTTGGTAACAGAAATCTGGTCATCTTACTGGATTTTTTTTTTTGGGGGGGGAGGTTGTCTCCTAAAGTTACATGGGCAGAATGGCAAATTTTAAATACCGCTCCTGTGTTTGCTAATTGAGTTGTTTGAGGTTGTAGTGCTCAATATGTCTTGCCTCTTTCACTTATATTCTAATTTAATTCACCATGGTTTCATTCTTTCATTCCTAGAGACTGTTGCTTACAAACCTCACAGGCAGATTTATTTGGTTAAAAAAATCAGTGGTTTCCTGTGATTCATTGTTTGCAAGTCACAGTGAGATCTTTAGGTGCAAAGCAGTATAGATATGCAAAGTGGGATTTAGACAAGAGTTGCTAAGACCAGCCTTGTCCTGATTAGCAGCTTAAAAGTAATGGAAAACATGGATGAGAGTATTCATTCAAAAGATTATTAGCAGGGCCAGTGGGGGTGGGGTAGGAGAGCCATTTTGTCCCAGGGTCTCAAGATAAAAGGGGTCTTCAAATTTATTTTTTCAGCACTTGATAAGTTTTGCAACTTCTTTTTTATGTACATACGACCCAAATGTTTGCTACAAAAGCATTTGTTAAATAAGAAAATGTATATTCAGATTATTTCTCAATCTATTTTTGGTGCCTTATGTTGTTTTTAGGTCTTGTCGTTTCAATTTTTATTATGGCTAGGGAGTTTCAAAAGCTAGATTTGACCCAGGCCTTCCTGGACCTCTTAGGGGGCCTGATTATTAGGCAAAAGTTTTAGTATCCTTAAGTTATCAAGAAGTCATGTGTGTTTACTGAGAGAAAATGAAAAATAGATTGCCTGTGCCCAAGGATCACAACACTGGCTTTCTGCCAATTTTGAGTAAGGCTGTAATCATGAAGAAGTCCAAAGATTGATTTGGAATGAGGTCATATTTATGTAAATATGCAAATCAGGGCCACATTCTAGGAGACTAAAGCTTTTGTAATTATTTGAACAGAGGCCTGGGGCTCTTTTCATCTACTCAGCCAGAGTTAGACAATATATTACTTGGCTTGATGTGTGTCAGATTCTCTCTATGCATAAGGCATAATATAGTATCTTTCACAGGTTATTTCATATAGTTAGTGCCACTTTGAATGTGGTAACAGTTCTATGGTCTTGCTAAATGTTAGTTTTTTCACCGAGAGCAGGGAATAATTAAAAAGCCTTTGCCTGTGAGACAGATTTCATGGAAAACTTGGGGTTTTCAGTGCAAGTAAAAACTAGAAACTAACCCTGTCTGGTTTGTGTGTGTATATCACAGGAAGGAAACTAGTCTTGGCTGCAGAAAAAAAATATGTTCCCAAGGAAAGGAAAGGGTGTAACTTGTCCTAATTGAGAGGAAAGGGTGTGGATTTGATAATAATTTGAGGAAACAATAGATAATTCAATTCTTGTCCAACCACCCATCCAACAGCAAACACTGCTATTTGTTTGCTATTTGGTTTTTCAACTTCTTTAGGCTTGTGATACAAAGTAAATGAAGATCACCCATCTTCTTTTTTTGGGACATGCAAAGCGAGTTCATGTAAATGTAAAGGATTCTGACATGGAAATCGTGTTTTCGTGCAAAGCTCCTCTGACACAAATTGCTATGTGTAGGTGCCCCCTCAATATATTAGTTGTTTGAGTAAGGGGAAAGTTATCCATTAAATAGAACACAATATGCTAGCAACACAATGCAGTTGTACCTTGGATCCCGAATGCCTTGGAACTCGGATGTTTTGTCTCCTGAACACCGCAAACCTGGAAGTGATTGTTCTGGTTGGCGAACGTTATTTGGAACCCGAATGTCCGGTGGGGCTTCCGCAGCTTCCAATTGACTGCAGGAGTTTCCTGCAGCCAATCAGAAGCCGTGCTTTGGTTTGCGAACGTTTTGGAAGTCAAACAGACTCGGTTCAACTTCCAAGGTATGACTATATAGCAGGCTGTTAAGAATGTGTGCTTTCCTTTTCTGGTCCATAAGAACTGTATGAGCCTGTCTAATGAAGAACCATCCTTTGTGTGGAAGATCCTACCCTATATTAGGGTATTACTTAGCCAAGATCAGTTTCAAGAAGACCTGAACCGTTCAGTGAAGGGGGTGGGGGCAGTGTACCATGATCTGAAAATACAAACACTTATCCCTGGGCTAGCCCTAGGGGGATGTGGAGCCAGGACAAATCACACTGTGTGTATTCCCCACACCTTTCCTTCATCCACCGTCGTCTACTGCTCCTGGTGATGGCATCACCTCCTTCCACCTCAATTGCTGTTCAGGTGTTACTTTAGTGCCCCTCCTTATTTTCCTGTTGCTTTAGCAATGGCAGTGCCAGCGAGGTCTTCTGCCACCTGCCTCCCTGCTCTAGGCATTGAGGAGGTGAAAAACCTCACTGGGTGGGTGGAAGACAGCTGGGCACCAAGCACCCCTCCTCCCAAAAGTAGTTGGGCTGGGGCCATCACCCATTCATTCCCCACACACCCAGGAATAGCCCTAGTCCTCCCAGCCAGGTGCCATTGTAATTGGGGCAAAACCTCTGTTCCTATGTTACTCACATGTAGGGCATATTTATTTTGGTGCAGGGCCACACTTTTAACATTGCCCCTGATGTTGCATCCTCTTCCTCCAATGTGGCACTTGGTTGACTGTAAAGAAAGCCCAGTGCATGAGTGGTGCAGAGCCTCCACATGATCAGGAAAGGGAATAGTGGGGACTGGCATTTTCTGTACCCTCCGGGTCCATGGAGGGCCTGTTCAGAAAAGGCCACGCCACTGTGTCTTTCAAGATGGTAGGTATAAGTCCCTCGCATAGTGAAGCAAAAAAAATTCCTTCCAGTAGCACCTTAAAGACCAACTAAGTCAGTTCTTGGTATGAGCTTTCGTGTGCATGCACACTTCTTCAGATACAGATTCTTCTTTGTATCTGAAGATTCTTCAGATTCTTCTTTGTATCTGAAGATTCTTCAGATTCTTCTTCGTATCTGAAGAAGTGTGCATGCACACGAAAGCTCATACCAAGAACTGACTTAGTTGGTCTTTAAGGTGCTACTGGAAGGAATTTTTTTTGTTTTGACTATGGCAGACCAACACGGCTACCTATCTGTAACTGGCATAGTGAAGCATTAGCCATCCAATCAATATCTTCCTGCTAGATTTTGCCAACTGTAATGGGTAAGGGACCAAGAGGGTGTGTAGTTGGCCTCACAAGTCCATGTCTTCAGGCCACGACAACTTAAACATATCCCATAGATTGTAAGAAGACAGTGTTCCATGGAAGTGTGGCTTCGGGTCCCCACAGTTTTAATTTCTGGGAGCCCACGGTAGCTCAAATGCTGAAGCTAGCAGTGGTCTCGCCATTGGTGACACATCTTCCCAAGGTGTTGCGATATTAGCAACTCTTTATGGTAGCTAAATAAACTGTGGGGCTGTAGTGGCAAGCGTATTGTTCTCTCAGCTTAATATGAGAGAATCTGCCCTAGGGGATAGTACTGGTCTGTTTTCCGTGGCTGCCTTAAGGATTGCTGAGCTAAGGTATACAAGGTGCTTTTTACGCTTTTAAGCATGACGTATAAACACTAATTATTACTTTGCAGTATGCCAGACTAGTTAATAGCTACTTGCCTGGTTGCCTGTATTTAAAGGTTCTGGAATTGCTTACAGTATCAAACAAACTTTGCTTTCTAAACCCAACCTAAAAGTTTTATTTAAGTAACGGTTTCACAGCTCTCTGTAGCTTCTCTCCTCGGGCCAGAGGAAAGTGAATGTTGCCCCTAACTCTTCCTAGTTCCTCTCAGGAAGCACAACACATGCAAGCTGTATCAAGTGTATCTGTCATACCATTGCACCCAGTGGGGGGGGGGGGTGTCCAAAAAACTGTGCAGAGAAACTTTTTAGAAGCTGGCTCCTTTTTCATTCTGTTTTTAGGGCAAAAATGACTGATACAGGATTTGTGTATGCCATAAAATGTTTTGCGCAGTAAAAAGCTATTGAATTTAAATGGGTTTTGCTTCAGCTGAATGTATTTAGTATGAGGATGTTCACTCCCTTTTATTTCTTACAATGTGTATGTTTTAATCCACCTTTTCCCTCCTGGAAAGAGGAAATAACTGTCATTCTTTTAGAAGGGAAATGAACTGCTAAAGTTGTTTCCCACCGTTGCCCATCTTTTGACCCTTCCGCTTCCTCTTGTGAAACATTCCTGTGCCCTGACCCCTGTGACCAAAGCTGTGGTAAATTTTGGAATGGAAGAATGGACTATGTTTCAGTGTGCTGTACTTGAAAGCAGTTAAAGTGCAAGGACTTCATTTTTATTTTGGTACCCTCTGTGCATACATTAAATTAGTCAATGGCACTCTGCTCATCTGTAAGCTGAACCCCACGTGGAAACTTTACTAGTGATTTTACTCCTGTTGTTCCATTGTTGTCATTCCACCAATACTGAATTACACCCTGTTGCCTCGTTCACATTTTTAATAGGATATGTATCAGATGGAGGACGAGGAGAGAGGATTGAGGTTGAAGAAAGAGTTGTGAGTGGAGGGGTGCCCCTTTCCCATCCTTTGGACCCCCTGGGAAGCTCAACAAACCTTCTGCACCTGGAACTGCGTGTGGAGAGTACAGCTGAATGAGAGACAGCTGTGGGCAGGCTGAGGAAGTACCACTCGCCTTGGGCCTGCTTATGAAAAGCCAGTCTAGAGCGAGAGACTAGACTAGAGTTCCAGGAACTCTTCTTCTTGTGATACTTTTGTGGGTGAGGTGAGAGTTTGTTTGGACCCTGGGTGAGAACCCAGAGAGAGTGTGCATCAGAAGAAGAATGAATTTATATTGATTTATATATATTAGTATCTTTGTATTAATGAAACATTTTTATATGTAATTGTGTATTTTTGTAATATTTTAAGTTGTCTGTTGTTGCTTCAGTTTTCTGTGCACAGTTTAGAGATATTTTTTAGTTGACCTAACCTGGGGAGAGAACAGCAAAGATCTGGTGAAGAGAGCACAGCAGAGGTTATATTTTCTGAGAATCCTCCGGAAAAGCATTCTCTCGAAGGACCTGTTGATGGCATTTTACCATTGCACTGTGGAGAGCGTACTAACTTATGGTCTGTGTGTGTGGTTTGGGAGCTGCACGGCCAGGGGAAAACAATGCTATCCAGGGTTGTAAAGAGTGCAGAGAGAATAATTGGGTGCACTCTTCCCACCTTAGATCAAATCTATGCTGTCAGGTGCCATAGGAAAGCGGCAGAGATAGCACAGGATAGTACGCACCCCGGAAATGATCTCTTTCAGCTTCTGCCTTCTTGAAGAAGGTATAGGGTTATAAAGGCCAGGACTAGCCGCCTGAGAAACAGTTTCTATGCAAATGCAATTCTGGTTCTAAACGCAGCATAAGGGGTCTCTATAGTATAGTGTATTTTAAAATGGGGTTTTAGAGTTTTTAGGGGGTTTTGAATGTTTTATGTAGTTTTTATGTAGTTTTATGTAGTTTTGTGGTAGTTTTATGTAGCTTTTATGTAGTTTTTCAATTTCATTGTTCTGCATGGGACAATGACAATAAAGATATCGTAATCGTATATAAATTTTTAAAAAATCAAATCAAATAGGAAGGGCACCCATCAGATTTAATATGTAGGAGCCGGAGTTTCAGCCAAATATTTATGCAAACATTTCCACATTATCTAATAACTCCTGGACATTTTTAATTACATGTTTATAATTGCACATTTTAATTACAAGCTTAACGTGTGAAAACAGAATTTACTTGTCTGTTAATGAACAGTAAGGTATTAATTCATAACCCAGTGGGGGATTCTGAGTATTATCTGTGTCAATGTGCTTTGTCCTTCATAGGGTGTGACCTCCTTGGCCAACGTGAACAGTTGACGGACTCATTGGTTTGGTTATGGCAATTTCTTCAATATTGCATTTCAACTCTGGGACATATAAAATTATTGTATACTACTTTATACCACTGTTGTTGTTGTTTAGTCGTGTCCGACTCTTCGTGACCCCACGGACCAGAGCACACCAGGCACTTCTGTCTTCCACTGTCTCCCGCAGTTTGGTCAGACTCATGTTTGTAGCTTCGAGAACACTGTCCAACCATCTCGTCCTCTGTCGTCCCCTTCTCCTTGTGCCCTCAATCTTTCCCAACATCAGGGTCTTTTCCAGGGAGTCTTCTCTTCTCATGAGGTGGCCAAAGTATTGGAGCCTCAGCTTCACGATCTGTCCTTCCAGTGAGCACTCAGGGCTGATTTCCTTAAGAATGGATAGGTTTGATCTTCTTGCAGTCCATGGGACTCTCAAGAGTCTCCTCCAGCACCATAATTCAAAAGCATCAATTTTTCGGCGATCAGCCTTCTTTGTGGTCCAGCTCTCACTTCCATACATCACTGCTGGGAAAACCATGGCTTTAACTATTCGGACCTTTGTTGGCAAGATGATGTCTCTGCTTTTTAAGATGCTGTCTAGGTTTGCTATCGCCTTTCTCCCAAGCAGCAGGCGGCTTTTAATTTCGTGACTGCTGTCTCCATCTGCAGTGATCATGGAGCCCACTATACCACTAGAGGTCAGTATAAACAAAGAAATAACGGTTGTAAGAAACATTTTGTAAAGGAAACCCTGATTTCTGCAAAATAAAATAACATACAGTATTAAAAAGCTAAATAATATATATCTCAAAGCCAGCCTGTATTTCTTCTTCTGTGATAAATACTGGTTTAGGCAAACCTGTGATTAACCAAAGTTATCCAACTTATCCACTCTTTTAGATAAGGCTGACCAGTAGGTGATTATTTTGCTAATTATTGTGAAAATATATCTATCATACTGTTACTAAGTAAATGACTCTTGTGGTGTTCTTGAGTGGGTTTCTGGTTATAACGTTAAAAGAGAATTTTAACATTTCTTTCTAAAATTATGTTCAGAGCAATCCTAACTGTGTAATACTGTAACCTGCCCTGGCAGTTGGGACTTTACGGTGAAGGGCAGGCAAGCAAGTCATACATATACATACACTTGCTTGCAGGATCATCGCCTTGTTGTGGTGAGTGGGCTTGCACGTTCCTATGACCCTTGTGAGCGAAGCCGTCTGGAGTCTCGTACTCCCAGCAGGGTCACCCAAGGGGGTACGGTCATAGAATCATAGAATCATAGAGTTGGAAGAGACCACAAGGGCCATCGAGTCCAACCCCCTGCCAAGCAGGAAACAAAGGGTCAAAGGGGAGGACCAAGAATGATCCAAGAAGTCCTCAACGACAGAACAGGCGGAAGATAACAAGGGGTATGTTACAATGGCTGTAACGGCGGATGAAGGCTGCAGCACATAAAAATCTACTGGTCGTCGTGATACTCATGTCATCGGAATAGACTCTAACTGTGAAGACTGTGCATTGGTCAGCGTGTACTGATCTACACACACAAAACAAATTCACGTACAGGCGTCTTCCAAAAATCCACCCCAAACCCAAAAAAGTCCCATGGTGATCGGCAAATGGTAACAGGGGCAAGACCATGAAATCTGGAAGCCCCTAGTCGTGAACCAGCCTGTGGGCAGTGGATTCACTCGTTCTGACTCAAGGAATGAGGCAGTTGTGTAGCTCGGCAGCTGAGCAGTCCTATTTAGGATACACTCTGCTCACCGTGAAATGGGGGGTGGGCGTAGAAAAGGTGCCCTAAACATAGTCTGCCTCCCTTTTTCCCTGACTGGATTACTGCGCAACCCAGCAGTTGTAAAAGACAATTGAACTTTGGAACAAGGAATATACGGACTTTGTTGGAAAACACAGATAATGAGCATTCCGAGCTCAGGATTGCCATCATTGCAAGAGAGTTGCAACGAATAAAAAGGAGGCTACACATTCTTCTGGAAAGGTCTACCTGAACAAGAACATCAAATACATGGAGTAGGTTTTGCTATCAAAAATGATCTTGTGAAGCTCTTGTCAGGAGTCCCTACTGGCATTAATGAGCGGCTTTCAACCCTTCGAATAAAACTCACCAAAAACCAACAGGCTGCTATTCTAAGCGCTCATGCACAAACACTGGATGCCGATGAAGACATTAAAGAAAAAATTTAGTCTCAGCTGGATGCCATCCTATCAGATTAAATTATCCTCCTAGGTGATTTTAATGCAAGAGTTGGGCGAGATTTTGATCTATGGCCTGGGACTATTGGGAAAGAAGGAATTGGTAACAGCAACCAGAATGGAATCTTACTTTTGACGATACATGCAGCGCATAACCTCATTATTACCAACACACTCTTTCAACAAAAATAAATTTAAAACATCATAGAGGCACCCTTGGTCACACCACTGGTACCTCTTAGACTATGTAATTGTCCAAGCTGAAGATCTCTGTGATGTGCTCCTTGCCAGAGCTATGACCAATGCTGATGACACTGAAGGGCCACTGCCAGTCAAGAGTAGATAATTATGGGATGGAAGGTACTGTAACTTACTGGCCAAAATATGCTTTGCAACTAGAGCAGATGGAAAAATGGTCTGACTTGTGTTTGGCTGTTTTCATTTCCCTATTCATGAGCTAAGAATGGAACTCAATATCTAGTACAGCTGTAATCTTAAAGGGCAGCATGAGGATCTAATCAAAATCTAAATATTCAAATCTAAAATTCAATCATTCAAACACTGTTTCCTTTAAAGTAAAATTTATTTAGCAAATTTTCAGGCTGCCCTTAAATTGAGTTAGGACCGGAGTCCTGGGACATCTGGCTCATTCATTAAAGGATGCTCAGCTTTTTCTTACAGTGCTTGTCTACAGGACTCATCATTTTCTTGTCTTTTCCTTTTTCTATTTAGCTTAGAGTTCAGATATTTCTGGACAAAGTATATATTTTAATTCAGAATAGATTCTCGGAAGATGCGGTGAAGTCTTAAAAGCCAAAAATTGGCAAGAAGTCTGGAAAAATGAGGGTTGCGGCAGTAAACTTGAGATGTATAATTTTACCAATCTAATGATATTTGACAGTTTCCCCTTTTCAAGAACTTTCCTATGTAAACATTGCCGAACTGGAGTATTGTAAAAGCCACTTAAAAAAACATTCTTTACTGGCTGGATTTAAAGCTTTTGTTTGGCCATGTTTTCTTTTTGGCATATATTACATCCTCTTTCCCTCTTCTGTCTGTTTTAGTTTCAGGTTTGTATAGTGGTTTCCTTTTGCCATTCGTCTTCTTAGATTCTCTGAGGTCAAGTGGTTACTAGTGAAAGCTGAAATATGAGCAGAGTAGTGTTTTATATACTCCCCACCCCTCACTAATGAGTTCTGTTAGAATTTTCCAAGGCGTTTACAGTCATGGACCAAAACTATATTGCGGGTTGACAAGAGACAGAGCTGCAGTAATATGTAATTATATATGTATCTTTATGTTTTATCTCAAGCAGGGATCAGAGCTGAATACAGGATTAGGAATTGGTCAGGATAGGACAATATCTAAAGGCAAAAGCAGTGGGTTGTATTGTGAGGAGTGCTTTGTTGCAAGGTCCAAATGGCATCAAATTTGGGGCAGAGTTCATGCACGTTGAGAGAATGCAGGGCTGCTGTTAGGCTAGAGCTGGGCTCAATAACAATCTGTCTGACATGTTTCGTACCGGCTGAAATTTTCAAGTACCATGGCCTTCAAAGGCAGCCCCATATACAGTGTATTAGGGCTGGGCGGTATATCAATATATAGTCCAAAACTGGTTTGAAGTCCTTATCGGATTATCGGTTTCATAGTTTTTGACCTGGCAATATATTGTGAATCATGATGTGTGTTAGGGCTGGGCGATATATCGTCCAAAACTAGTTTCAAGTCCATATCATTGTATTGGTTTCATCATTTTTGACCTGGAAATATATTGCAAATCATGATGTGTGTGTGCTATGTCAAAATCCCAATGTGGGGGGAAATGTGAAGCTAGCCAAAGCCTCTACATATCTCCATCCTTATTTAAGACATCTTGATATATCAATATATCATGAAGTTCAGCTGGTGATGTATCATGATGTTGAAAACCAGATAGTGCCCAGCTCTACAGTGCATTGAGAACAGCCATGTGCATCAGACTGTAGGCCTTTAAGATCCAGTAACCTTTTTCCTACACTGCCCAACTATAAGCAATAGGAATGTTCTAACAAGCAGGACCATGACTACAGTCGCCCTCTTCAACTTTTCGCCAGTAACTTGAGACCGTATGTAGCTAACAAGGAGTGCTTGAATGCCTTGTCTTCTATGCTAGCAGAACATCTTGGCATAGAGAAGAACCAGAAGAGTATATTTATGCTGGTTAACCTAACTACCTTCCCTCTGCAATTCTCTGAGCTCGCCACCTTTTCCAGAGGAAAGGGCAGCCTTTGGAAGAGTGTGACTGCTGAGGAAAGGGAGAATTTTTAGAACTCCTCTACCCCCCCCCCCTTTCAGTCACAGAAGCCTCAACTGCAGTAAAGAAGCACACAATTAGATATGTTCTATTGTTTTTCTTCAAATATTCACATTTCCAGGAAGTGGTGTTTTTTTTAAAAAAAATTAAATAAATTATGAGATAACTTCAACAAACCCCTTCTATTAAACTTTAACTTTTTAGTACCTCTTCAAACATTTCATTAAAAAAAATCAAACAAAATCTGATTTTGCTCGTGACATTAGAATTTGGGTTAAAAAGAAGAAGAGAGGCCTTTTTGCAAGTTTGGGGGCAATTTTAGTGAGTGATACAGAGCCCAAAATGGCTCAGGATTTTTCATACATTTAACAAATGTGCGAGAATTCAAGATGTGGTCTAAAGAAAGCAGTTTCCAAATGTATTAAAACTTGAAAAAAGGACCAGGATTGTTACTTGTAATTCGATAGCAGCAGGCTGTGAAAAACCAGAAAGTTGCCAAAAGATGACAAAGATGTTTCTCAACAAATTTGTGGAGTGAGGTTTTTTTTTTAAATAAGTTTAATACAGTGAGATCTATAAAAATTGTGCTGGGTGTTTGTTACTTCCAGTACATTGCAACAACTAATGGATGTCAGGCCCCTGTTGCTAATTAACCCATAATGCACCTTAAAGACCTCTTTAGTTCAACTTTCTTATAAATTAGCATCTAGCCCAGTTTTGACATGGAATTTTGACTATAAGTAACACAGGCAGCAGTTTGTATGCAGTTTGATTCCAGTTGCCATTTAAAGTCTTCATATCAAACACAACAGTTCTTGGACTGCTCACTTTGGTGGCCCTCAGGAAGGCGGCTTAGCTGCCTCTAGTTTCAACAGTGTGTGCCAGCACTGCAGTTGGATCTGGGCCCTACTGCAAGGAACCGCTTGTATCTTTGTCACAAGTTCCCTATGAACTGTATGTTTGCAGTGGCTCTTAGAATTGGGCCACTACTTTATTTCAATGTTACTGTGACTAACTTGGCTTTAAATGTTGATGTGCTTTTTTAGGGGGATGGCAACAGCCAGAGTTTAAAAAGGGTCTAATGTACAGAATAATGTATACATACTTACACTGATTGAGTTAGATGCTAGGATAAGCTAATGCAGCCCTTAAATCCTAGTCTAGACAAAGCCCTTGTGGCAATGTGAAGGATGCTGTGGAGAGCCAGGGGCACGCCTAATGTTTTTGTAAATTAATGGATTTTCTGGCCCAAACCTCTGTATGGAGGATGTGGAGTGGGATGTAGCTGATAGTCTATGGCAGTCTGGCTGTGTGCCTGTCTCTGTTCTCACACTGGTTTGGAAAGGCCTCTTTGAGGCAACAGGTTTCATTTATTCAAGCATTTAGTTGTTTAGCATATTGAGTGCTTCTGTCTTTATTTTCTGTCAATTCAGTTTAGGATTGCTTCATCATTGAGCTAAGAGTTCTTTTTATTTGCTAATTTAAAGTCTCAGAATGTAAATTTATCTCTTTCTTTAATATATATACACACACAAAAATATAATTCCTAATCTATAGTTCAACCCGATTTAAATATTCTGCATACACATTGTATCCCAGACTGGATTCACAGTAAGTACAGCCTAAATGCATATGAAGTTAGAATACATGAATACTGCTCTGTTGTAAGCTATTGAGATACATCTTTCCTCAACATGCTTGCCTCTTTGTCTGTATTAGCACAATTGCTTTTGAGTAAAATTGTATTTTACAGAATTGCAGGTACTATAGCTTCAAAAAAAAAAAAAGTGCTTCCACTTTGTTAGGCAGTCAGAATTCATAGTCTGCAGCAAGAGAATATATGTTAATCTTCTTAAAGGCAGCAGATAAGATTTCAGAATCAGATTAAATATTTGTGTTCCAATGTTAGCAGACCTCCCTGGATCTGTCTGACAATCAATAAATCCTCTTCAGATTCTTTGTTCCTTCTGTCTGCCTTTCACTCTTTTTCAAGTTGTGAGCATTTAAATCAACAACAAAATTTATGCCGTTTTAAAATGTTAAATTTTAAAATAAGACAGGTTAATGTTTTATTTGGTGCTAACTTGGATTTGCATCTCAAGTCTTTGACTGCAATAACTTTAGGGTGCCTCATCTATGTTTAGAGGAGGATTGTTTAGGACAATGTGGGCAGATTAATTCATGCACTTCCTTTTGAGCAATAAAGGGTGTCTTGTGACTAGATCTTTATCATTACTCTCATTGGTATTTAACATAAGAAAAGACTCACTAGTGTATGAATGGTTCAGCTAGGCTTTTTCTGCTGTATAATATACTTTTTATTTCAGAGTTCCAAACTCTCTGTCAATAATACTACAATGCTACTCGTTAGGTGTGGTTTTCTTTCTTTTTGTATTTTTGTGATCAACAAAAATGTAGTTGCTACCAGAAAGAATAAACTGTACTAGTTCAGAGGAGAAAATGTTTAGTTAGCCTACTTTCTTATCCAATGTTGTACAGTTCGTACATTCAATTAGCCTAATCACTGAAAAGTATAAACTAGGCACAGTGACTGTTACCACTGATTGAAAAGGTACGGTATTTAATGTTATTGTCCTTGTTGGGCACTGCTACTCATTAGTTTTGCAGTAGAGGGCACTGTTTTTATGTCAAAACATGAGCCAAACATTTGGTTTGGTACATTAGATGAATTGCTTTCTAAACTATTGTTTCTGTCTTACTTTTTCTAGCAAAATTCTGGTTTCCAAGAAGATTGACTATGGGAAATGACTGTGAAATAACATCCCCCACTGCCAGTGATACACATGCACATTGCTTTTTATGGGGTTCTTAAAATATTAGTTATGCTCACTTTTTTCACCAACAACTTACATGCTTTGTTGAAGTGATATACAGTATTCTTAATGCTTGCATATATGGGGTAGATTTAATTGAACAGTGCAAACAGAACTGTCATCTGATAAAGAATTCCAAAGACTTGCATAGGTGAAAATCTCTGCCATTAGATGTCATGTTACAGTGTTGTTTCTCGCTGTTCAGTCATGTTATGATATTATGCTGCAAACTCAACATGAGCTGCCGTTTCTTATTATAATCTTGCATAGCCTCCCCTTTGGTTTGAGAAGTGTCCCACCTCCCCCCCACCTTTTATTTTGTAAGGAGGCACAGCTGGGCCAACCTATTCCTCAGAGCAGGTATGGAGTGGTGATCAGGCAGAATAGTATGGCAAGGGCCTATTTGTTTACGTGGTTAGTGAGTTGTTGTTATATCCTGCTTGCTTTTCTTTAAAACAGGGATGAGGAGCCTGAGGCCCTTGAAATGATGTTGGACTATAACTTCCATCACCCCTAATCACTGGTCATTCTAGCTGGGACTGATGCAAGTTGGGTCCAGAAACATCTGAAGGGCTACAGCTTCTCCCCTCCTGCTTTAAAACAATCAATTGAAGTCAGCAAAATATTACAGCAAATCAAAATACAATGCAAGCTGTATCAGCCAAAACAAATCACCCAAAAATAAAAGTGGGCAAGAGGCACATTTAACCTGCTACCAGGCCCTTGCCCAATGTTATATGAAAATGCCTGTTCTCAGAACATGGCGGACCAACTAGTCACCAACTAGGGGGCCAGGTAGTCCTTCTTCAAGAAGGGATGTGGTGCTGCAGTTGAAAAGTTTCTCCCCGCCCCTAGTGTACCTACCTGCCATATGGTGAGGAAATTCTGAGAAAGCTTCTGGTGTCAATTGAAGTATGAACAGGTTGTACTATAGGCTAAGCACAATGTTATGGGTGTATTGAACTTTTCTCTAAGCTTTTAAAATTTATGTTGTGGGTGATTTATATGAAAACCAAAATATTTGCAGAACAGTAACACTTGTACAGTTCTCTTGATACAGCAACATAGTCTTTAAGTGTCTGTAGCATGCAGTATCAATCCATTTTATGAACTCTGCTAGGATTGCCTACTCTCCTGTCCCTCTGTACAAAGAATGAATTTGCAAGAGTATAAGTTATGACAGTGTTTCAATGTGTGTGGGAGGGGGGATATTCATTCATTAGAAATACTTTTTGGTGATCTTGTCATGCACTTTCCATATTTTGCATTCAGTTTCAGTAGAACCTCTTGAATTGCTTTGGTTTCATTGTTTTTATTCTTGAACAGCAAAGAACCTGGTAACTTGCTTTAGCTGAGTTATTGGAGTCTTAATTATGCAAAACCAAGTCAATGGCTTGCCTCCTTTTTGCCTCAGCAATGCTTGTGGGCATATATGACATAGTGTATATGTATGCATTTATAAGTAACATATAAATATGTAATGAGTTATTGTAGCAGAAATGCATATAGATTATGGAGTTTCAAGAAGACATTCCAGTTCCTAATTTAGAGTCATTGAAAGATACCAGACTTAATGTGGTTGAAACCTAAAAAGGTACCCTATTATTTCCAGGCAAGTTTGGCAGTGGTTCAATGAAAAGAGAAGTTGGTTCTATGTGTAGCCCTCCCAGCACATTGGTAGTGGGTGACAGACAATTTGGCTGGACCTGGAGAGCATAAAACACAGCCCAAACAAGTCAAACTGGCTTTAGCTTCCATTGTTTTCTCTGTATGTTATAATGCTCATTTATTTAATTATTCTGGTAAAAACCTGTATTTGAAAGAAAAGGCAAACAGATGGCGTTCATAAATCTTGCTTAATATGTAACCTTTCTTATATTATACAGTAGTGATTAGTTCTCTTTTTTTCCGATAGACTATCACCAAAAGTCTTTTTTGGAGGGAAGGAATGAGTGTCACATGTCATAGGCGCACCTTTACTCTGAAAATGCATTACAATTATATTTCTGGATTAGGTCACTAAGGATTGTTTTGTACGTGCAAACCTTTTGTTGACAGTGTGTTCAGTCTCAGATTCTTGCTTTCAACAATGTGGATGTAAGACTATGTGAATTAAAAGCACACCTCTATATGGGATTGCAGTGCACCTTCTGATCACTGTGGAATTTTTAGGAACTGTGAAGATATCTGGGAATGCTGAAATCCTATGTAAACATGGACACTTCTTCATATGGGACTATCTCAAAAGAGCTGTGGGCATTTGTGAGCCATCATTATGCAAAGAGAATTTGTTGCCTTGTCACATTTGGTGACCAAGCTCTTAGCCTGCGATCCAAGGAGGGAATATATATGCAAATAGGGCAGCCCACGTCCTCCTGGAAGATTTATTCAATTCATAACAACAGTTCCATGTCCACAGAGGCTATACTCTTTTAAAACACTGGTAACAGACTTCTGTGGCAGAAACACCTAGATTTTCATTTTTGAAAAAGTTTAAATAACCTTTCATATTATTTTCCATATTGTATTTGTTTCAGTGGGTTGCTGTTTAGCCACCATGGGCTTCAGTTTGAGAGAGAAACAGGGTACATAATTAATATGAAATGAAATTTATTTATTTTAGATACAAAGAATATACAGAACAAGAATAGTAAACTTGAAAACATGAAAAGGCTCCCTATTTCACCCATTTGCCATTTACAAGTTGGTAGGTGATTGAAATGGCAATGCTTTTCCCTATTGCCATCCCCATCTGTTAACTTGCTGAATTCTTAATAGCAGGAGAAGGTTAATGGAATAAAAGAAAGGAGCTCGTGAATCCAAAGATTGTCCATGAAGGGGTCTCGACCATGTTCTCTAGTAACCTCCAGGATGGACTACTGTAAATGGATCTGCCCTTGAAATTAATCCAGAAGTTGCAACTAGTGTGGAATGCAGTTGGTGTCAATGGCAGTGGGCCAGATGACCCCAACTCCTGTTACTAAACATCTGCACTAGTTGCCAGTTACCTTCTAGGCCCAGCTCAGGGTACTTATGTTCAATGGCCTGGATCCAAATGTATGAGATAATGCTTTCTTCTGTACTACCCTACCTGTGTTGGTTGATCAGTGGGTGAGGCTTTCATGGTGGTTGCTGTGTTAAAGGAGGTGTATAGTCCAGGGACCTGTGGAAGAGCATTTTTGGTGTTGGATCTTTGACACTGGAATGACACCCCCATTGACGTGCATCTTGCCCCGACTCTGTATTCTTTCAGATATTGGGTTAAAACACACAATTTTTGCCAGCTTTTAGTGGTTGACAGTTAAGTCATTTTTGGGGGTGTTTTTAATTATGCTATTTATATAAATTCTGAGGATTATTTTAATGCTTTCATTTAATATGTTTTATATTTATTTTTTTTGGTAAATTTACTTCTGACCTTTTTTTGTTGAAGGGTGGTATTGAAATCTCTTAATAAATAATGTTAAACTGTTGTTTGCTGTTATGTGTGAACAAGTAACTGGCCACGTTTGCACACAACACTAAGCCATGGTTTGTTTTAATCATGATCTATTGAACAAAAGAGGATCAACCTTGTAGATGAGCAAAGTAACTGCAAGTTGTTTTTGTAATATTGGTTTTGTTTTCTTACATTTTGTGACTCATCCAGGTATAGCCAGTGAGCATTTGGGCTGGGACACTGAAACAAATCAGAGTACCATTTCAGACCTAAAAAGGAACCATGATTAAGACGAGCTCAGATTTGTAAGCCAACTTCAAGCCGTGGTTTATTGGTCACATTCAAAACCATATTTTGTGAGCTTGGTTTGGATGTACAAATAATCACAGTGAAGCTAAACAAACAACGACTTAGCATCCTGTGTGAACAAACCTTCCCCAGAAACTTCTAGTGAAAATAAAAATGTGGCAACTCTTATGCCGACCTGAGCTCCTTTAATACAAATGATAACTACTGTGAGATTTGTCAATAGCAAAATAAATAGAATCTTATTTATGTGGGCTTCATTCTATATATAATTCTTCTGTGGTCCTCCTTTCTAACTTCCCATTCTTGCGAAATATTTTCAGTGCTACTAACCTGGAAAAACAGTTGCTGAATCTTGAAATATGTCTTGATCTCCTTTCAGTGCTTTTCTGTCAGTAAGAAAAGTTACACTAATTACTCTTAATCTTCTAGTTCTTTTTGTGAAGAATATTTGACTGCCAGAAAAATAATACGAAATTAGTTGAGGGATGGGAAGCGCTATTAAATCATCAGCGCTATAGTAATTGTAATAAGAATAATAGCAAATAGCAAAAGAGTCAAGGCTATGCATTTATGTATAATATAGTTCGCCATAAGTGGTGTTAAAAGGAAAATATTTTTCTTTTGAAATTTGATGTATGAACGTGTATGTCTGTTTTATATCAGTTTACTTTCAGAAATGCAAGCTTCAGTTTAACTACTATAGATTTGTTCAGATACAACATTCACAAACTCTTAACCAAGGTTAAGAGATTGGGATCAGGCAATAGGGTTGCATGCATTATTATCTTTTCTTCCCATATCTTCTTTCCCATGACACAATTTTACATCTGCAGCAAGCCTGCCCATGGTTGCAAATCAGCTTTGGACTGTATGCTACAGTATGACGCTTTCGTTGGTACACAACAGAATCTACCACATATGGGAAATATAAGTTGCACGTACAAAATATCTGCTGAAATACAATATCCTCTTACCCAGTGGAATCTCTGCTTGAGAGTTTTCGTTTCCTTTCAGAAGCAACTGCCTGTATCCCTTCCTTTTTTCTTTATCTTCGAGGGCTAGAAACTTGATTAATTTATTTTTTTAAGATGACATTCAAGATCCTGCACTGCATGGTGAGCCTGCAGGTGTGGGTGATCTGTATGTAACTTGGAGGTGAGTGGGAATTCTTAGCATTTCACATTTTTGAAGGATGCAAGTAACCAAGGATTTAAACCACCACCACTGAAGCTTGAAACTGCAGGCAGTTTTTATCTTGGCAGTTTTAATCCCACCCTTTTATGTTCAGATTAGGTACATGTGGGGATGTGCTGAAAGGGTGTTAGCAGGAGGTTCTTTATGGACAGCTCAATAATAGCATCAATCTGCCCCCTTCCACCACCCCATCCTCCTCCTCCTTTTAAAGGGCTGTACATTGAATAGAAATCTAAAAAGTTTAAAAACGCTACTATTTGTTGATATAGATGTGCAGCTTGTTACACAATTTAAATATTTTCTTGGCAAAAAATGTTATCCGAAAACAAGATAACACTGCCTTCAGTGCCTACCCAAGTGTTTTTGGGTTTTTTTCGTTGAAAGGCGTGCATTTCATGTAGGTTATTAAACACACACACCATTTTCAAAGGTTTGCTTTCTGTCATAGCATGGATTGTCCACCAAATGCCTAGTTGGTGAGTAGGTAGGAAATGGAAATAACCATGTGAGTTTGCAGTCATACCCGATGCAGAGACCAAAAGCAACAAATATTTAAAATATGTGTTGGAAATATTGCATGGTTTGCTTTTACCAAATTCCAGTCTGTTCTCGAGTGAAGCTTGGAGTGAAGTTTGGAGGGGAAACAAATGAAAATGTGCACTCTTACACACATAAAAGATGTGCTTTGTCACCCTTTGGGCAGCCCATGTGCTTCATTGTGCAGTCAGCACAAGGTAAGTCACTGGGTGTATGCGTGTGGGTGGGTGAATAATATAATTATTACAGCACTGAATTGAAGCCAAGTATCAAATAGCATTATTGCAGAGCATGCAAAGCTGGGTATGGAACATAACTAAAACTTAATACAGGCCTGGCCCACAGGTTTGTAATCTAAAAAAGGCAAAATAGAAAAAAGTGGGGTACTGGGGGGGAAAGGCTCATTCAAAGGAGAAAGAGAAGCGACGCAATTTCAGTCCAAATGGCCATTCCCCTAGCAAGTTATTTCTGTGTTCAAGCCTCATGGACTCAGGCTACAGTTTTGGCTACAGTTCTTGGGGGCAAGGATTACTCCTGAGCAAGGGTCTAATTAATAATGTCTGCCTCCTTTCTCTTGCCTTCTCTGGGCTTTAGGTGTGAGCCTGTTTTCTCAGCCAAATAATCAGTACTTTCTCTTTGAGGATTGCTTCTGTTTTATGGTGATACACATTACGTGTACAATGAATGTTTCAGGTGGTGGCCAACCCTTCATGTGCCCCTGACTCCTGTGTTATCCTTGCTAGGAGGTTTGAAAAGGGTTTGTTAATACAGCCACTGGGTGAGATTCAGCGTCACACTCTTTTAATCATTCTATCTGCACAAGCATTTCAGTTTTGCCAGATGGAACAATCCCTCCCTCTTCCCCCTGTACACTGTTCTGGAGGTTCTCCCAACCCTTCCAGAGCCCATTTTGGAGGGGAAGGGAGAGGGCGAGCACCCCATTGCACAAGTGGAAGTCCTTGCACAGGGCTTCTGCTGACGGGACTGGTTAGGTAAAATCTGCCCACTGCACAAGACAAACACAGGATGTTTGGTGGCATGATTGCAAGCCCCCACTACACACATGTACGTGTTCTCTCTTTTCTTCCTTACCCCTTTGTCATTAGATATACAATGGCCTGGTTCACCTAAAATGATAAGACAAAGTGTGGCTTAACAGGACAACACAGATGTGTAGCCTCCCAGGAAGAATCCTGCGGCTGCTATGCTCCACCCTGCTCTTTCCCCCCTTTTTTTTTACTACTGCAGTAACACTAATTTGAACTAATGCATGGGAAGGCAACCTAAGGCCCGGGGGCCGGATCCAGCCCAATCGCCTTCTAAATCTGGCCCGTGGATGGTCCGGGAATCAGCGTGTTTTTACATCAGTAGAATGTGTCCTTTTATTTAAAATGCATCTCTGGGTTATTTGTGGGGCATAGGAATTGGTTCATTCTCCCCCCCCTCAAAATATAGTCTGGCCCCCCACAAGGTCTGAGGGTCAGTGGACCGGTCCCCTTCTGAAAAAGTTTGCTGACCCCTGAACTAATGTGTCATCTGAATCAAGCTCATAACTAAATTCTCTTCTCGCCAACTATGAGCTGTAGCCAAGAATAAACCACCTAAACCTAGTTTGGCTTACTATGTTGTACGAACCAACTAAATGTATTTCCAAGCAAAACAAGTTGCTCACCTGGCTTTTCAGTTAAAGTGCATGTGTAATAGCATCTCAAAAGATGACTCTCATGGATTGTTTTACTCCTGCAGTAGTAAGAATATTTATTGTACACATGGCATTTGACCACCAACCATATGACAATCCATTAACTTTCTATGTAAAATAAAACGTGGTAATAAAAATAAGTTACACAAACAAACCTACAGACAGATTAAATAGTATTTTGGGCTGGGATAAATGCTGGCCTCAACTTTTGTTTTCCACAGTTTCAAATATCCATAGCACAAAGGCCACAAGTTGACATATAGAAGCCAGCTGTACTGCATATTATTTTAAATGACAGCATGCTATAAGGGAAGAAGTTAATAAATTTCCTCTAGCAAATGCCATTACACGGTTTATCTGCTGTCCAAATATAACAGTGGGCACCTGTTTGTCTCTTCCCCCATCTTCATCAAAGAGCTCACTGGCAAGCAGGGCAAGTTACCCTGTGGCTTTTTAAAGCTGCTGTCTGTACAATCTTGCCTGTAACAAGAGAGCAGCTGTTGAATGTTTCAGCATTTAACACCATGCCTTAGCACGGTTAATGTTTTAGTTGAGAAACTGAAGGGAAATAATATAAAGCAAAGGGTGCTCAACAGGTGACCCACAGGCCACATAAGACCATAATGCTATTCTCTCTGCTGCTTCAGCTGATTGGACCCTTCTGAGTTGTCGTCTGTCTCAACATACATCACTATAGTGATGGTTACCTCTGCTGTTGCTTTGCTGTCCCTTCCAAGCGACTGATATGTAAACTCCTGTGAAATGTATGGCTCATATGAATCTTGGCAGTACCAGTGCAGAGCAGTTACAATGTGGATGTTTTCAAGTCCCCAAAATGAGAAGCACTTGTATTTTCTACATGCCAGTATGGTACTGTCTGACACACAAGGGTTGGAGGAAAGTACAGTAAAACAGGATCCAGTCTTAAGTACAAGTTTGAGAGGACATCATTCCTGCCCATTGGCCATGCTGGCTGATGGGAGCTGGGGGTTGAACAGCGTCTGGAGGGCCACAGGTTCTGTACCCCTGCTCTAAGGATCATGCCCAAATTAGCGCACTGTATAACCACAGAGCCTAGGACTTGCTGATCAGAAGGTCGGCGGTTCGAATCCCCGCAACAGGGTGAGCTCCCGTTGCTCGGTCCCTCCTCCTGCCCACCTAGCAGTTCGAAAGCACATCCAAGTGCAAGTCGATAAATAGGTACCGCTCCAGCGGGAAGGTAAATGGCGTTTCCATGCGCTGCTCTGGTTCGCCAGAAGCAGCTTAGTCATGTTGGCCACATGACCCGGAAGCTGTACGCCGGCTCCCTCGGCCAATAAAGCAAGATGAGCGCCGCAACCCCAGAGTCGGTCACGATTGGACCTAATGGTCAGGGGTCCCTTTACCCTTTACTTATTGGTAGCACATTTCTGCTAAATATGGCTATTTATTCTTACAAATTTCAAATCAATTTGAAAATCAAACAACAAGACTGAATATTGGGCAGAATCCTCACAGCAGTTTTCATGTTCTCATGCAGCAGTACCTCTCTTTTCTGAACAGCAAGCTCTTCCTCCCTATCACAACTACTTTTTTTTCCAAAGTTGAAAAAGTTTGAAAAGCACCTTGTAGTGCTATGTGGAGATGCGCTGCTACCTGAGAAAAAGAAAATGGTCTTTGCCTTTGAGATCCTCCAGATTTCAGCCCTTGACTTGTGTACAGCCATCGAACATGGTTATGCAAAATGCATGAGAAATGTACTAAACCTTTTCCCCCTCTGCTTAAGCTCTGTATAATGTTGTACATATTATGAGAGCTGTGAAACTTGTAAAATCTTAAATCAACCAGGTGAAACTTGAGGATATTTATAATACCTGGGGTTTTTTCCCCTGAAAACACATGCTCTGTACTTTTTTCAGTAGTGAGGCCCTCAGTCCATCAGAGAGCCATGATGTGTTTTGGAGACGACATTAGTCAGCACAGCACAGCCCCTTGGTTTCAATAAGACTTACTCCCTGGTAAATTGCATTGGGTTTCAGCCTTAATCGCTTCCCTTGCTTTGGCTGTGTTTGCAACATGCCATTCTGCTTTTTGCTCTCACCTTCTCTACATCTACTTTCCATAACTGTGCCATCCCAGTTATCATCCCCCACTCTCCACTACTTACCCTCCTTTGTTATTTGACTCATTCTCCAGAACTGCTGTTTTGTGGTTCACCATATTTTAACCCAACAGTGTCCTTTACTGGTCAGAAAGAAATTTTAATCTAGAACTGGGAAACGCCTGGCAGGCAGGGGCAGCAACACTTGCTTTCCCATTGGCTGATTCTCATTCAAGCCAATATTCAGGGTAAAGGGTGCTGTGATCCCCCAACAGAATTTGGCAAAGCCTTTCTTTTAGGTGCCTTAGCTACTCCTGTTTGCTAGTATGTAGAAACTTGTATGCTGTGAACTGCTCTGAGATCTTTGGATGAAGGGCAGTATACAAATTTTAGGTAGGTAGGTAAGTAAGTAAGTAAGTAAGTAAGTGAATGAATGAATGAATGAATGAATGAATGAATGAATGAATGAAGATGCACAATAAGTGGCATGAGAGGAAGAATTTTGTAATGACTCTGAGCAAAAGGGAATTTTCATCATGAGAGAAAGTGGCTGAGGTGCTTGTGGGGAGAAGGTTTTTTGGGATCAAAGGCTCTGTTGGGAACTGAATGAGAAGCTTTATTCATTTTCTACTGAATATGAATATGGGGTCCTGGGGGCCAAATGCAGACCTCCAGGCTGCTCTCTGTCTTGGAACTCTCCCTAGGCCACACCTTTCGCTGGCTCTGCTATACACTCCAAACAGTTTGGAAAGTGTCCTTGAATTCTGATAATACATCTTGCTTCTCTGAGAGATGACTGTTGGGACGGGTGCATGAGTGTCTATAGAAACTAGTTCAAACTACATTTCCCCATTACGTGCACATGTGGGAGACAGGGAAGAAAGGTTAAATTTACATCCATTGCCTCTGTCCTTGCATGTGGCCCTTAAAAGGTTGCCTGGGAGAGAATGCATCCCTTGAACTGAAGAAGGTCCTCCTTGCTCCGTCTTGGTGTGTTCAGCAGCATCCTAAGAACAGGTTGTGTGACCTTATTCAGGTCACATTTGCTTGGAAAGCTTCTCTGGTTATGTCCGTGTGAATGGCAGTGACTGTGGGCCCCTCTCTAAGGACTCTGTATTCAGTCTTCCTTCTCACTGTCCCCTTGCCTGACATAGAGGACGGAGTATGAGCTGAAGAGGATTAGGATTTATTAAACTGAAGTAACTGTTCATGCATGCATGGCTGCAGGTATTTAGAACTGAGGTGGTTTCCTGCTTCACTTTCAACTCTTTAAAAAATGCAGGGTAAGAAGTATGAGCCTTGAGTCATAGGTTGCCACCTTTGAAATGTGTACCTGTGAGCACAAGCCTTTGGATTAAAAAGCAGAATAGGGTATAAGTCAGCAAAACCTTTCTTCTCTCGATGGGACATTTAGGGAATGGGGAATCTAACCGGACTAAAAGTAATTGTTTGTTAAAATAAACACATTGTAGAACAAAGGAAAAGAAAAGCTGATGGAAGAGAAGCACTGCATTCCTGTTATTGTGCATCCCAGAACCACAAGAAGGGGGAGAAATGTGATCTGAAATAAGCTTAAAAGGTTCTGTAATTAAGCCTGGATTAGTACAATAGCATAATATACCTGTTGCCCTTCTGCAGGTAAGTGGCAGACTAGCCTGAGGATGTCTGAATGGCTCCTGCTTTTATATTTTGAAGATCCTGGGAATTGCTTTGCTGTCTCTCTCTGTATCTCTCAAGTTTTTTAAAGACAAAATTTGTTCAAACATTGCATCTAAGAAGATAGACCCTGAAATGTGTCAAACTGGCAACTGTGGTGCTAATTCAATTCCATCAGTGGAAACAATCTTATATGTACTTAGGATGGAGACAGCCAAAAGATTGTGATTCTTGCCAACTGTTCCTTTTTGTGGCGCCCTTTGTATATCTGATTTGGATGATGATGAGCATTTTCTGAAAGGGAACAAATTAAATCAGTGGCAGACATCCTAAGAGCGATGCTGTACTGTGTCCTTTCTTCATGTTACTTTGCTTAGTGAACCTCAGTATCAGTGTGGGAAAGACAAAACCTGGGACTTCCTGTAACCCAGTATTGGGCCACTCATAAAAGTCATTTCTTTTGAAAGTGACCTGAAAAGGGATAGAGGGGAAGCACTGCAGCATTTGTAATTGCCAACTCATGTGTATAATAAATCCCAATTCCTTTTCTCTGTTTAAGAAATCCCAGCCTCTTTCCCCTGCTCTTAAGATTCAGGACTCTTACCAAGTGGTACTGTACATTAGTTGAAGCTCTGTGCCTGCACTCTCTCTGTGTACAACATCCACACTCGTTGGGGCATTTCTGTTATATCCAGCGTAGAACTTTAACCAATATATATTTTATTCACTAAGTAGCCATTGCCCCTGAACTCCTAAACTAGTTGGTTTTGTCGTTGCTTACTTCACGTGGAAGAGATGGATGGATGCAGAGCTCTGTTTTCATGTTTGAGCTTTCCAAACAAAACTTTTCACCATCTCAGCCTCCCCCCTTTGAACCTTTGAACTCTTTAAGGTTTCAATTAACATTAGCAGTTGAAGGCTGAAATGCGCACATCTTCTGATGCTTTTTGCTTGTTAGTCAAGAGGCAGCCTTGACTCCAGACCAAACTTTCCACATTTAAAGGCTAGAGAAACAGCTGGTGTCCCAGTAGTGCCAATCTAACACCAGCTTTCAGACTAAAAAAACTGATCCAGTGTCCCAGGGATGAGCATTGGCAAAGCAAATTGTCAATATCACCCCCCTGCTTTTTGCTTCTAGTCTGTCATAGACAGAAAGAAGCACTTGAGCATGGGAAATACATCTTCATCTGTCATGGCTAAATTCTACTGAAATGTACCCTCCACTAACTTGTTTAATCTATTTGAAGCCATTTGCCTTTTTTGTTTCAACACACTGGGTTGACATTTTTGGTGGACTTTCTATTATGATCAGTTTATTAGGTAGCTGCAGCCAACCTATGAATGTGCATTGTGTAGTTATGATGTTATGATTGTTTGTCCCTAGCTTGCATTACTTTGCTCTTACTAGTAGTGAATTTTATTTGCTAGCATATTTGTTTATCCAGTCAGTGTGGAGAGATCCCCTTCTGCCTTTTTTTCATGACTGTTTTGAGCTTTGTTATTCTTTTTACTTTGGTGATGCTGGTAAACTAAACTAGAAGCTCATTCAGTCTTATCTCCAGATAAGTAGTACAATCCATATAGAACTTCCAATATTTATTACTTTCTTTTATAAGAAGCATCCATTTACCCATGCCTAATTACTTTTGAAGTTGCACCTGTCAAATCCATGACCTTTTAAAAATGTGAAATATTTTGGCAATAATGGATATAGGGTTTTTATGTATTCATTGCTACGTTACAGATATGCCTATTTATAATTATACGTAGTAAGAACCTTT
The DNA here is from genome assembly GCF_964106915.1 of Podarcis gaigeae. Taxonomy (NCBI): domain Eukaryota; kingdom Metazoa; phylum Chordata; class Lepidosauria; order Squamata; family Lacertidae; genus Podarcis; species Podarcis gaigeae. The sequence continues at coordinate 29,866,159 of NC_139685.1, read as the reverse complement.
CGTTGTTTAATATGGCTTTCAACGGGGAAACTGTTGCAGTCTTTCACAGATGGTTAGCAGTGTGTATATATAGCGTGGAAGTGCTTGTGGAAATGGTAGTTGTGTTCTTCTTTGTGTTGTACTGGAAGAAAAGTGGGGAACATTAAGATGGTGATGTCTTGAGTGGCAGAAGTTTGGCAGCTTGACCTGGAAACCTCACTGACTTGAATTTATTCCTGCTGACTTGTTTGGAGCAATGACACTGTGGTCCATTGAAAATGGTCTCCCATGGCTTTCCCATGTGACTTTTTTGTTTAAATGAACCCCTGCCACGTTTAGCCTTAGCGATATTCTCCAAGAGATGGCTGTGTAATGGATGGTGCAATGACTTTTCTGCAGAAAGATTGCATCCACCACTTTTTCTCCTTTTAAGTCAACCATATGGCGGTTGTCATTGGTAAATTAAACTTGTGCTAATGAGCAAAGCTACTTTTTGGTCTCTGTGATGAATTAATAGTAATCTGTAAAACCAATGAAGGCAAAGCACCTCTTTACACAATCTGTTACCTTGGCCCAGGGTTAATGTTTTGAACTCACTTCAACCTCTGACTTGTTTACAAATCCATGGCCGAATTAGAAGTTGAAAGGAGGTGAAAGGAGGTCCACAACCCCAACCCATATCTATGGTCCTTAATTCACCTTTCTTTCATTACTGTAATGATCAGCTGAACAGCAGCAAAATTACCTATGGAAGGTGATATTTAAAATTCCGTAGAGAAACATGGTGACCTTGAAGTTGGTTTAAGATTCTGACTTGCTCTCAAACCAGTAACCACAGTTTCTCTGTTTGGATGAAATGGGAACTACCATTTATATATTTTAAGCTGTTGAGAATTGCAGCATGGCAAGAAAAGAGGAGGGAAGAATGTTTAGCAGCAAAGTAATTTTCAGGTGGCAACTTGGGTGACTAATTTCATGTATGTAACATTAGATATCTCTGGGCAGCTTTGAAGTATTGATGACATCTCTATGAAAATAAGTGGCAGGAAATGTGTTCTCGGGGACTAGGAGAGGAAGAAGTGCTTCTTAAACATTTCTAGTCCTAGTGTTGCCTTCATTGACTCTGGGGAGCAGGCAAAACCTTTCCTGTTTTAGGCAGGTGTGTGTTTTATTCGAAAAGTTTTTTTTATCTGGAGGGGTTTTTTTTATCTGACGCCTTACTTTATCTGCTGTTCTAGTCTATTTGTGTTATATTGTACCTTATAAATTTTTATTGTACTTTTTGGTTGCTCTTGATTGCTTTCAGCTGCCCAGAGTGGAATGTAGGCACCAGATAGAAATGTTCCTATAGATAAACAAGACCTCTGAATTGTTTGATAGTAAATAATGTTATTCCGAATGAAAATGATTGGCCTTAAGAGCTCTTGCGGTTAAAAACAAGCATAGTTAAAATTCCTTTTGGTGGAGAGGTAAAAGGGGTGGGGGGTGTATCCCTCTAAGTCTCCAGAATCCTACACCCTTCCCACAGTCATGCTCTGGCTGCTTGGGTGCTCTCCAGCTAATAGCACATCCCAAACAGAACTGGACCTCTCTCCTTTTAGTACCCTGCATGCATTGTTGTCTCACAATGATTGGCTATTGGACTAGAAACAGCTGTACCAAGCCTTTGGTTTACAAAAGAGATTACAGGCCTTTCTCATAGAGTCTGATTGGTTGGCAGTGTGTGCTGAGAGAGAGAGAGAAGGGCCAAAGTAGTAGTAGTAGTACTAGCTGCTTCTAAGCAGTTTGATTACTTTTGTCCTAGAGTTCCTCTCCAGCTGTCAAATGAATGGGTTCCCTCCACCAATCTCTCTCTCCATCCCTCCCCACCCCCTTTCCAACCTCAGTGATTGTTTGGGCAGGCTAAGAAATCTAGCAGGCAGGTTTGGTTTCAAAAAACAAAACAAAACAAAAAACAAAGGCGTTTCTGTTTTTTCTTTGTAAGAAAAAGAAAAGAGATGAGGTAGAGGCTGGATTGTTATTTTAAAAATTAAAAAAACAACAACAACTTTGTATGTAAATATGCACAAGCTGATTATAGGCTGGGGCACAAGCGAAGGTTTGGTGAGCCCAGGGCTATTTTACATGAGAATGTGCAGCCCGACTGGCTGAGCGCGTCTAACTTAAGGCAGCTCCTTGATTAGCATAAGACTGGGTGGCTGCCTTGTTTCCTGCCTTCAATAGCTATTCACTGTAGTCGAGGCGGAGAGGAGCAGGGAGGCAAGGCAAGGCAAACGCACCGGATTTGCAGAAAGCAAAGCGCGTTGGGCTTAATCTCGCGGTCCGGCTGCCCCCCAAGGCTGGAGGAGCTGGCACGGCTCGACGGGCGCAGACGTAGGCAAACACAGGCGGTGATGGGAAAAGAGGAATAAGCGTGCATGCGAGAAGGAAGGAAGGACGGCCGGCTGCAGGAGCCTGGAAGAGACGGGACTCGGGAGCCCTCGGCCATGATGACCATCCGCATCGAGCACCATCGCTGCTGCCTGTAGGTTTATGTACACCTTGAATGGGCGCGCGAGCGAGGGATCCTTGCTCTGCCAGTGCGGCAGGAGGAGCTGCGAGAGCCGCTAACGGGGAGAATGCTCGCTGTTGCTGCTGCAGCCATGATTTTTCGGCTGCTCCATTGATGTTTTGCTCGGATTCTGATAGGTTGGAGGAGGGCGGGGGAAACCAGCCTTTGGCCGCTACCAGCACTTCCCCGCGATTCCTATGGCATTGCAGACCCGATGCTGCTTTGCTTTGCTCCCTGCCGTCTTTCGGGTCAAGCCCAAAGGCAGCCTGCTTTGCCTAATTCGCCCGGGCCTTTTGTGTTGCAGATCACAGTTGGCCGAGCCTTTCTGTGCTGAATCGACCTATTGTTTTGGGACCCCGGAGCTTCCACGCTGCAGATCGCTTCTCTTCTCCCCTCCTCCCCCCTTTTTTTCGGTCGCTCTCCTCCTCCTCCTCCACCGCCACTACCCCCCCGCATTAGAAGCTACATAATTTGCCTCTCCTCCACATGACTCTGGAAGCTACAAGCCGGGCTTGAGCGCCAATGAAGTGTAATGCATTGTGGGACGTGTGTAAAAGAATTGGATCTTTCCAAGGGGGGAAAGGACCTGCGGTCTGCTTGATGGACAAGGTAGTGGCAAAATGTTGCTTGCAGAGCCGAACCGAGCGGTGCCCGTAAAGAGACGTGTGTAAAACGAGTGCAGCCAGCAAGCCGTGAGGCCTCCTGGCTCATGCCGCTCCTGCTGCTGCTGCTGTTGCTGCTGCTCGTGGTGGATTAGACTGCAGGTAGCTTCAAAATGAAGAAGACGCGAAGTACAACCTTGCGGCGAGCCTGGCCTAGCTCTGATTTTTCTGACCGGGCCTCTGATCGCATGAGGTCCCGCAGTGAAAAGGACTACCGCCTGCACAAACATTTCCCCCCAGCTTTCCTTTCCCAGGCTTCACGGGGCTACATGACATCTGGTCAGTAACTGGCAGTGTGTGTGTGTGTGTGTGTGTGTGTGTGTGTGTGTACATCTGTGTGTTTGTTTCAAGGCATGGGCTCGCATGTTTGTTTATCTCCCCTGTGCTGTGTAAAAAAAAAAAGGCTATCTTGTGACTGATTAACATAGGTTGTAATGAATAATGCAATTTCTTTTAAAGCTCACATCCACCATTTTGTACCTCAGGAAGATTCACAGCAGGGCCTGCTCAATATGGTGTTTAAAGCCTTCCAGCCCCCCCCCCCCGCTTCCCCCTAAAATAAATGGAGAGAAAAATGGTCAGATCAGTATTTTCAACGAATCAAAATGCCTAGTAGATGTGATCCCAGAAGTCTCCCCCACCCCACCCCCCACTCCCAAATCTGCATCCCTGGTCTCCTTCTGCTAAATCATGATTACCAAATCAGATATTGTCTCTTAATCCAGCTAAATGCAATTATCTCAATAGGCATTTCTGCGTTTCATTTTCTAAACAACAACAAAAAGTGTCGCTGCAGTTGGGGGTTCTGTGAATAGAGCCTTCGTGTCCCAGTTGACTGTTTTTGTCTGGGGAAGTTCTTTTTGGTTATACAGAAATAAGTATAAATATAAACATTTGTGTGTTAGGAGAACAGGGTGTCTGTGGATATGTATCACATGTGTATGTTCATCTATTCAATTGCTTCAGTGGAAGCTCTTTAGAAATAATGGACACTGCACCAACATGCTTGTGCATGCATGGCAGGATAAGAGCACAAACAATAAAGCTGTGGAAGATTATAACAAGGGGAAACAGTCATCTTTTAATAAAAATTATGAAAGGAAATGCCTCATCCCTCCCTTTTAATGATGCCTTTATATTCCATTCATTCTATGATTCCCTTTTGAGATGTTCAGGAGGGAACAGGAAATAATCTTTAAGAGAATGTTGACGAGAAGGACAAAATATCTTGGAAGCCTCCTTTGTTGTTTGAGTGCTTCGTTAGTGTGACAATCCGACATAATGTTTCATGACCATGATGCCAAATATCCTATTTATCATCAAGGCACATTTTTCCCTGTGAGACTCACTTTAGCTTAGAGAAATGAAGATTTCTTATATGTAGCTAGAAAAGGTTTTCCATCTCTTTCCTGTATCCCATCCCCAGATTCAAGTCAAACTTAGTGGTTATCAGCAATTTACATACCCAACTTATTCCTTTGCATTCTAATAAATATGTCTCTTTAAACAGTACTGGAGAGGATTCTTGTGCTTTAAGAATCTCTTGTGAACATTCTTTTGTCAGCAACCATAAACATAAAGAAGAAATCTTTTATGGAAATATTACTTGACTAAGTTTTGGTGAACAAGCTTATCTGTTTTTCTCAGAAGGTATGCATTAAATGAAATGACAAGTGTAATTTATGCTTTAAGGAGCTGAAAAGCAACTATATTGTTTATAGTTTGGTTGCTGCAGTACATTTAGCAACACACCTATGAGAAATCTGGCCTCACTGTATACACCTAGAATCTGAGCTGGTGTTCATTATCACAGTGCAGTTTTTCCCCCCTCCCAAAAAAAGAGAGAGATTTGAAACATTTTAGATCAGAATGATTAGATAATGCCCAACAGAATAGTCAATTAGTTTTCTGCAACTGTATTAAGACTATGGAGGGGGGAAAAACAGGTTTCTTTGTTTTTCTTGAAAGCAGTGTTGTTGAAAGAGTTATCCTTTTAACAGATGTATTTCTCCTAAGAGTTTTATAGGTGGCAATTAGCATGAATTAAATGCAAAGTATGTGTGTATTCATAAAAACAAACTCTGGAGAGTGGTTGCATGGTCCAGTTTGATTATCAATACTGAGTTGTCTGATTCCAGAGGTGTGTGTATGTGTGTAAGTAATAGAGACACATATATGAGTCTGTACTTGTTTGGGGGATGGGAAGGTAATGCCTATTGTGTCTGGACATTCTAAAACAGAATGTTACATCTTTGAATATCCTAGAGGCAATAATCTGCAGTGCTACAATGCAAGAACGTATGGTGTGGGGGGGTGGGAGAAGAGGGAGCAGGTGACACATCCACTATGAGTAATACACTATAATTGTTAGGAGTATAGCACAAGTGGCAGTTGAAACAAGAATGATGTAAAGCACATCTAGCATGTGATACTGTAGCTGGAAAAGTAATTTTGGCCTCTTTGTGGGTTGACTTTCTCTCTCTCTCTCTTTTTTTTAATGAACTCTGTCCTTTGCCTTTCCAAATATTGGTTTTGGGAGGAATGGGTACTGTATCTAAACACTTCGGCTATTTTAAAAGGAAGCTCTCTTCCTGACAGGAAATCTATAGGAAGTCGTCTTGCATAAAAGTAGCAGTGACTGTGAATACAAATGCTTTCTTTGTCACCCAAACTGTTTTACAGGAGAGAGGGCCTTGAAACACATGGGCTTTTCAAGAGGGCTGCATTCTGTTTATCCAGTCATTTAGCCTAATTACTATTAGTATTGTTGTGGTCCCTTTTAAATAAGTGCTGTATTGTTTGGGAGATAGGAGACAATGTTGCTTGCTTGCGCTTGATTGTTTGAGCCCAAGGACATTGAGGGATGCAAGCAAGTAAATTGTTTTCTTCTCCCTCCCACACTCAAAAGACTGTAAACTCATTAATATGCACTTTGAGTCTTCGGGATTGGGCATGGGTTTATTAAACAAGATCTAATTTAAAATTCTTTTTAAACGATTCTCTCTAACCCCTCCCCCACCAATACATGTACACAAGATCTTCATGACTGTATCAGACCAAAGGCTACTGTAATCCAATATCCCAGTTCCTTCAGTGACCAATCAGATGTCTTAGGAGAGGCCCATAGGCAGGACTGGAGCACAATGCCCCTCTCATGCTGTGGTTCACCAGTGACTGGTTTTCAGAGACATGCTGTTTCTGATCCTGGAGGTGTTATACAGCCTTTGTGACCAGTTGCCATCACTAGCCACATCCTACAGGAATCCCCTTCTTCGAGCCATCTAAGTTGGCGGCCATCATTTGGTGGTAGAGAATTCCATGCTTTTAAACATGCACTATATGAAGAGAAGTACTTCCTGTTGCCTGCCCTGAATCTCCAACCATTCAGCTTCTTTGGATGACCCTGAGTTCTGGCGTTGTGACAAAAGGAGGAAAAAATATATCTACCCACGTTCTCCGCACATGGATAATTTTATGTAGCACTATCTTGTTCCCTTTACTCAGCTTTTTTTTTTTTTTAACAACCCATAAAAACCCCAAACAGTGTAACCATTCCATATAGGGGAGTTGCTCCAACCCTGATTATTTTGGAACCGAAGGTCAGTTTTCCTGTAAATGGCTGTAAGAGTTTTGAGTCTTGTTTAATTATTTTATTTCATACAATTTGCATAACACTCAATTGTAAAAGACCTCAAAGTGGTCTTAACAGTTACCAAGAATTGTAATCTGACAGGGTATGTGCTTTTGAATAACAAAATGGTCCAAATAATTACTTTAGAAGTGCAACTGTCTACAAAGTTGAATGGGAGAGGGCTTATTTTTTAAAAAAATGCATTTACTTTATGAATTAGTAATATTATGACTTTATAGTAAATAACACCAGTACTTAATATTAGCATTTTGAATACTATTTTGAGTGGGCTACTAATAAATAGTGAAATGTTTTGAAAAACCTGATAGACAACCCATAAAGAAACTGTTAGGTAAAGTAGTGATATTTTCACGGTGAGATTCTGTGCCTTTTGCTGATGAGTAATTGTCTAGTGAATGGCCTTTGCTGAAGTTCAGAGTTTCTTTAGGCTTCTGAGCAAGCATAGGGTTCAGAGGCCATGCAGAGAGTTCATTGTTCATGCTGAAAATATACATATCCCATAAGAAAGCATGCTGACTTTTGTGCCTTTGAAATAAGTAGAAACTGCAACAATAAACATGTTTGACCTTGTATCTAGAGAGAGATTTTGACTACCGGTAGGTCTATCCTAATAATTTTTATAACTTGAAAATGACAGTAACAGTAGATACTATAATAGTGATGAATTTTAACCAATAGGAAACAGTCATGCTAAATAACAACAACAAATGCTGCTATGCTGTTTATACTTACTGAGAGTTTAGCAAACAACGTGTTAGTGCATTTTGCTATTGGCCTGGGTCCAATTGCAACTACGTGGAGATTTCTGGACACCAGGTTGGCGACCACAGTTGAAAAGCCTCTGCCTTAGTCCATGGTTAATACCATTTCCCTTACAACTCTTTGTGTTTCTCCTTCTTGCATACTGGGACAAGTGAATTGTAAATCAATATAGTTGAGATCATAGAATAGTAAAGCAGAGATCATAGCATTGTAAAGGACCCCAAGGGTCATGTAGTCCAACTCCCTGGCAAATAGACATTCCATTGTGACAACTGTATCTTAGCTTTAAGGTGCCATTTGGCACTTAACTAATATATCTGAATTTCTAACACTGCCTCTCACTGTCTATTATTTATTTGCACTTAACTATGTATTGAAAGCCCATTACTTAAATTCATTGCAAGAAGATGAATTTTAATTAAGATAGCCCATGCATGTTCTTGTTTGTTTAGTAGATTTATATTCCACTTTTCCAGCAGTCCTCAAAGTGGCCAGTAATCCTTCTGAAACACAACAGATACATCAAGAACCACATCCTCAAAAAAAGAAAACAGTTCTGGTGGGGTGGGAGCTGACATCAGATGTTCCATCCGACAAGGCAGTTGCTATGTTAGCTCTGTGGGGATCGGGCAGGGGACAGTCCAACTGGAACAGGTCCTGACGTTGCCTTTACCTGCCTGCCTGCCTGCCTCTTTTCTTCCTTTCCACAGGGCAGCTGGTGTCAGTTGGCCCTGTGGGGGTGATTGGGGAGAGGACAGGGTTGCCATATGTCCGGAATTTCCCAGACATAGCCAGAATACTGTGGGCAGAAATTTGCTAAAATGTCTGGGAAAATGTGGACTTATGGCAATCCATTTTGGCAGTGTCGTTTTCCATAAAAATGGCTCAAAAACTTTTTTGCGGTTTTGCCAAAGAAGCTCAACAACTTTGGTCAACGCTAAACAAACGAACAAAAAACCCCAGGGGGAAGAAAGCTATTCAACTTTGTGTCCGGATTTTCACTTTTTGAAATATGGCAACCCTAAGTATGATACACATACAATATTTGTCCCATCAGAATCTGATTAAGCAGGATGAGTGTGATTGAGCTACTTTCTGCACTGTCTGCTGCTAGCAGTGGTGGTGGTGGTGGTGCTCAGTCTAAGGTATATAAAATTTTGAACAGTCTGCATGAATGTCATTAACTCAAAATATATTAGTAGTGGCTAAATGTCAGAGACAGGCTGGATGCTGAGGACTGGTGAGTGGATACCGATGAGTGGTCACTGGGAGAAGCAGGGTTAGAGACTGACTTGGAAGAAGGGATCGGTGAATTGGGGTAACCTATAGCAGCCGGGAAACAAGAGTCAGAGGCAGGAGAAACTACAAGATTGGAGAGTGGAAAACAGGTGTGGGAAGGGGAAGATATAGGTCAGGCTAGTGTAGACGCAAGGGTTTCTACACCACCTCCTCCTGCCCCCACCTCTCCTGCTCCACTGTCTCCCAGGACCAGGAGAGGATTGAAGGAGGAGCAGCAGAAAGTTACATGTAGACAGTCTTTGCCTGCTTGCATGCATCTCTGATAGGGGAGAGATATAAGCTGAGCATGGGGTGGCAACTCTATTTTGCGGCAACTGCCTCCTTGGGTGCACACCTAGGAGTAGCTGAGAGACTTAGGACAGATGGACATGCCTTTCCCTAACTTGGAGGTGTGTTTTTTACAATATAGATTTAATTTCCCCCTATTGCTACACCAATATATTTGTTTGGAATAGTGAGGAAGTATTGAGGATACTTAAATCTAGTAACCTCCAGATTGGGTCTGCCCCTGAGTTTGGCTCAAAAGCTGCTGAAGAAGAAGAAGAAGAAGAAGAAGAAGAAGAAGAAGAAGAAGAAGAAGAAGAAGAATACTCTGACTGGGCTGCTCACTGAGGCAGAATATCAGCAATATATTGTGTCACTGGTGAAAGAATTGCACTGGCTGCCAGTTAGCTACTGGGCTAAATTCAAGATGCTGGGACTGGTGTACAAAGTCCTGTACAGTTTGGGACTAGGATACCTGAAAGATTGCTTCATTCCTTCTGTATCTAACCAGTTATTGTGCTCCGCAGGAGAAGGCCACCTGCAGTTGCCATATCATGTGTAGGTCTGTTCCTTCAAATGTAGGAACTCCCTCGTGATGCATCAGATAGGCACCCTCTCTACCATCTTTTTGACACCTATTTATTGAAGAACTTCATTTTCGAACGAGCCTTTTAAGTTGAGAATTTTATCCCGGTTCTCATCAGTATTGTCAAAGTTTTTGTTGTTAAATCACTTCAGTATGTTTAGTGGGAAGTGGCTCATGTATTAAAATAGAAAAAAGGAACCAAATGCAAAGTCTTGCCACCAAGCAGAAGCTTAAGCACTAATTTTGTTAATGGAGGAATAACCTACTTGTTCATGTTACTTGATGAAATGCATTGAAAAAGCCATTTAAAAAAGAGATTTTGGGGGAAAAGAGCAGGAGCCTTTTCATACCTCAAAAGAGAAACTTATATTGAGCTTCATAATACAATTTCAAATAAGGGTTTGTTAGTGCTCAGATAAATGAACAAAGTGACTAAAATACGCATAGGGTCACTTGTGCTTCTGATATTTGGGCTGCGTATTTGAAGAATTGAAACATGTTGGCTTGAAAGACACTGTACTGTGATTAATTTAGCAACCCTGTCATGTTACTTCAACTCAATATTAAGAGTTTGTTTCCAGCTTCTGATGCAATACATAAAATTATTGAAAAACCTGCCAGTGGTCCTTTAGATATTGTTGGGACTCCAAACTCTGTTCAGTCCAAGCCAGCATCACCCGTGTTTGGGGATGAGGGGAGTTGTGTTAGTCCAACAGTGTTTGCAGTGCCACATATTCCTTGCCCATGTGCTCTGTAATAGAGGCTTGCCATTACATAGGGTGTGTAAGAACCTAGTGCAACATAGATAGACTTGGCTAGAATTCTGTTCCTAAGTCTGAGGAGCAATATAGTATTTCAGCCCAAGACCAGGCAGACCCAGGCTCAAATTCATACTCACCCCTGAGGCATATTAGGTTAACTTGGACCAATCACATGCACTCATTCTAGCCTACCTCACAGATTGTTGTGAGAATAATAATAATAATAAAGTGAGCATGAGGAAGTAATATATTTTTTGCCTCTCTTGGATGAAGGAAGGGATAAAAATTAGACAAGGCACAGTGGTTCTGCTCTTCCTTTTGCACCTGGCCTGTTATCTAATTTTGTATATTTTATCCATGACAAGGTTTGTTAAGCCTTGCCATGTAATTTGCAAAGTGTCAGCCCAGCTATGGTAAGTTGCAACTGCCCCGGACGAGCACCCAACTGTGACTTTGCTATGGCGAGATGCACATACATCATGTTTCTTTTTATAAAAAGATTATTCAAAACATTTGTGCTCCATCTTTCCACTAGAAGGCCCGCAAGGAGATCTACAATCCAAAATAAAACTATGCCAAAAGTAACCCACTTAAAATAATCAACGAACACACTCACAATTGTAGCAGCTGCAGATAAATTGGAAGACAAACAAAGGATACAAATATAGTTTTGTTTTCTAACGCTTGAGAGAATAAAATGCTTTAACAATATTTTGAGAGGGTAGGAACAAAATGAAATCTCTGGGAAGATCTTCTGCATTAGCCACCCACCAGAGGCAAGACCTTGGATGATGACCTCAGTGATGAACAAGGAAAGGCGTTTATATCCCCCGACAACTACTTGAAGTAGTCTCCTACTCTTTCCTGTCCTAAATGTATCAATGGCAAAGAGAAATCATTTTATATTTATAAAACGGCTTAGATCAATCCTGTACTACAGTCCTGTACATGTTTTTTCAGACATCCCACAATATACAGAGAGTCTTCATTTTGGGTAAGTGTATGTAGGATTGAAGCCTTAAGTTTGTGGTGTTTTTTGTTTTGTTTATTTAATTGTTTGGGTAATGGCATTGTTCTAGCAGTGAACTGGGCAGACATTGCTTGAGGACTATTTACCGGTAGGTAAGTGAAGGATAAAATGGGCTGAAATCTTCTTAGGTTAGGGCAAAAGCAAAGAGACATTGCCTCTTGCTATCATTTGAAATATGGCTGGCGTACACATGCGACCTTTGTAGAATGATTGTCCTAGAACCACAACTCTTCAATAAAATCATGAAATGTCATTAGGGGAACCTGGCTTTTATAAGAATATTCCAGAATTCATATTCTTTTAATGCTGCTGAGACCATTGATTGACCTGTAATCAAATTTGATTGGTTCTACTTAGTGATAAGCAATGCTTTAGCACCATGAGGATAAGTATTGGCAAGTATGAGCTCTCACGCTTCCTGTCTCTTCCTTCTGTGCACCCAGGAGGAGGATCGCTGCTGAGTTTACTTTTAATTTCAAAAACTAAACTTTAGCAGTATGTGTGAACCAAGAATTCTGGTTTGCAACCAACAATGGTTAGCTGTTAAACAAGCCAGCTACAAACCATGAAGTAGGCGTGTTTAGCAACTAACCATTGTTGGTTGTAAACTAGAATTCCTGGTTCACAGTTCACACATACTGCTGAGTCAGGGGTGTCCAGATGTTCTTGGACTCCAACTTCCATCAGCCCAGCCAACACAGTCCAATGGTCATGGATGATAGGGACTGTAGTTAAAAAGCACCTGGACAGCCATGGCTCCCATTCCTGCACTAAGTCACAAGTTGAAAGTAAACATAGTAGAAATCCTCTTTGTTGTGTAAGAGGAGAGGAGACAAAGAGGAGTATGTGAGCTTTGCACAGACCTGCTGAGATTTATCGACATACTGTAGTGCTGGATCATGGTACTAGATGTGAACTAACCAAGAGTGTTTTTATTGTGTTTGAAATGCAGGAAAGTTTTTATCTCCTTTTGTTATCAACTAACTTGTGGATCGGCTTAGATAAGCCTAAACATAATTTAGCAGCTTTCCATTTTTGAAACATATATTTAGCAAACACATCTGTGGGAATCATGGCATTGGATAGTGTACTGAATTAAAAAAAAAACTTGAAAAGAAATTTTGTGAAATGCTAATGTGTTTTTGGTAACATGATGATCTGTTAGAAATCTAAAATACAATGTTTCATTGTCGGTTCAGCTCACTGACCAACAGCTTGAACTGCCATAACATGCAAATTTTCTTTTTCTTCCTACCTGATAACTGTATAAGATCCTTCCCTTTTCATAATACTAGCAGAAAATGATTTGGAATTACTGTTATTAAGTGGTGGTATCACTTTTACCATGTCAACCAATTGCTTACCAACCAAAAATAACACTTTGTTTTCATCACATTGTAGAAAATGTGATTCCTGTTATTTGAAAAGAATAAGGAGGGGTTCCTACTCAGCTCAGCATAAATGCCGTCTGCTAAGAAAAGCTGCAGCCTCTTAATAGAAAATTCAGGCAGAAGTTTGTTCATTTTATAATATATACCCCATCTTGCCAGGAATACTAAGATGACAGTTTTGTCTTGAACATCAAACAGATATTGGTAGTTCTAGCATTGAATAGGGTGTGAGTAGAAGACTGAGGAGAAAAGAAATTCTCAAATATTTTTTGCTTAAATTCTTTAAACTTTTGAACTGTCGTGCTAAAATGGGTATAAATACCGCAAATGATTTGTGAATTCATTATGTATTGGCCATATTTGTTTACATAGTTAAATTGTAATAATATGGATATGGATCAGATTAATAATTTAAGAACAGTCCTAATGGATCAGGCAAAAAAGCTGTGTCTAATCCAGCATCCTACTCCTATACTGACCAACCAGATGCCTACATCAGGGATGGAGAACCTCTTGGCCTCCAGATTTTATTGGAGCCCAAATCCCATCTCATGTATTATGTCGATTGTGTCCACCAGAGTGTTCTTAAATAACAAAGTGATGTAAATTCTCCCTAAGAATGGTGTCTTAGAACTGGAAGGTGACATTTAAAAGGAAATCCAGAGGGACTCATTCAGAAAATTATTAATTTTTAAAAGTTGCGCCCTGCTTTTCAGTATATCTGGGCCTCAAGTAGCTTACAAAAAAACAAACAAAAACCATACAATATAGAAAATTTAAAGCATAAAATTAAAATGATCAAGTATCTTGCTAAAGAAGAATCAATGTAATTTTTGGAAAGGTAAGTCCTGTCTCACAAAGCTTTTAGAGTTATTTGAGCGTATCAGCAAGCATGTGGATAGGAGAAATCTGGCAGACACTGTATACTAGGATTTTCAAACAGCTTTTGACAATGTCCCTTCCCAAAAGCTCCTGGGCAAACTTAGCAGTCATGGGATAAGAAGATAGATAAAGAACAGGAAGCATAGAATAGAAATAAAAGAGCTGTTCTCACAATGAGAGGGTGTAAGGTGTGGTCCCCAAGGATCTGATTTGGGACCTGTGCCTTTTAATTATTTACTGCTCACCCCTAAAGCCAGATCATTAAAGTAGCCAAGTTTGTGAATGATACCAACTTATTGGTTATAGGGGCAAAAATGGGATTATGAAGAGCTCCCAAAGGATCTCATGTCATGAAGTCTTCAGAACTAGTGTTACTGAATCTGTATTTAAATGAGAATCAGGACTTGGTAGATAAACTAGTAATTGGCTTTCTCTTAGTGGCTGCACATATGATTATAGCCATATTCTGGAAGGATTTAAAAGGGGTAAAACCGGAATGCCTGGTTCAAGAGAGAATGGTGCATTGCCCTTACAGAAAAATTGACTTACAAATTAAGAGGAACAAAGCACAAAAATACCCTTTGCAGGAGGATGGTGGAGCTTCATTTCATTTACAAATTCCCCAGGAAACCAAAGACCAGTTCCAAAAGTTTATAGTAACTTGTGGATCACTTATTAAAAACATGTTTTACAGATGCATAAAAAGAACAAAATCTATGGTGTGACCACACTTGAAATACTTTGTGCAGTACCTGTGACCAAAATGAACATTGGGCTGGAGTAATCTTCCTGTGAGAAAGGGTTTAGGGGGAAAGTTTGTAAGAGAAGACATGAAAGATGCATATGAAATAATGCATAGAGAAAGTGGATAGAGAGAGTTTTTTCTGACTCATAATACTAGAACCTAGGGGTCATCCAGTGAAGCTGAATGGTGTGAAGTTCCAAGAGAAAGTTCTTTGCATAGCTTCCTCAAGATGTGGTGATGACCACCAACCTGGATGGTTTTAAAAGGGAATTAGCCGTATCCTCCATGATTTGCCTATCAGTGGTTACTAGCCATGATGGCTGTTTACAATCTCCTGAATCAAAGGCAGCATGCTTCTAAATACTTGTTGCTGGGGAACAGAAGTGGAAAAGGGCTGTTATGCTCACATCCTGCTTGTGGGAGTTCTGTAGGGACTACAGCTCCCGTCTTTTCTGTATATTAGCCATGCTGGCTGAGACTGATGGGTTAAGGGCTCCAACAGAGTCTGGAGGCCAACAAATCCTCCCTGCCTGATGTAGGCCCTGTGGTCACTATAGGAGCAGATTTCTGTATTAGGTACACCTTTCGCCTGATGCAGCGGTGCTGTTCTTAATATATTGATGGATTCCAATAGCTAAAGCTAAAACATGTGAAGACCAGAAAATGTTCGAATCTTCTATATTATTTTCTTCATACCAGTGGGGCTCATCTTGGAACAACAAAGCTGGTTCCAGAAGTGAAACCTAAAGCAAAATAGCTCTTTCAGCCTTTTCCAAGTTTTTTCTTGTTCTTTTTAAGTATGAAAGCATCAAGACATTGATGATTTTGAGGCCTAAACAACTTGAAGGTCTGTTTTAGGCCTGAGGCTGAAGCGGCCCTTCTTAGCTTCATCTGGCCCCTTTACATTTCCAGGGACACATTCCTGAGGTGGGTACAGAGGCTGCTTGAGGCTGGCATAAAAGAAAAGAGCCCCCTAACTCCCTGCCCTCCCTACCCCGCCCTGTCCCATAGCACTTCAGAGGAAGTGAGGCAGCGCCTGACTGAGGAAGGTGAGTCTGAACCAGGCCTGGTCTGACAACAGAGGGAACAAAACACAGAAAAAAAATGGAAAAGAAACTGCAGTTTCTGTGGGGTTGGAGCCTGAAACAAAGGGTGCAAAGTCTGTAGAGCCCACAAAATGACTTGTTGCTCCTTTAGGCTGTGGTACAACCATTCCTTTCCCTTCTGCATGAAAGAGCAGAGATGGAAAGCCCAAAGTCATAGAGCCCAAAATACTTCAGGGGTCAGCAACCTTTTTCAGCCGTGGGCAGTCCACAGTCCCTCAGACTATGTGGTAGGCCGGACTATATTTTGGGGAAAAAAATGAACGAATTTCTATGCCCCACAAATAACCCAGAGATGCATTTTAAATAACAGCACACATTTACTTATGTAAAAACACGCTTATTCCCAGACTGTCTGCGGGCCGGAATGAGAAGGTGATTGGGCCACATCCGGCCCCCGGGCCTTAGGTTGCCTACCCCTGGACTACTGCATGAGGCAGCAGTTCAGCATTTCTTTCCTCCATGATGCCATCACCAGCCACTGGTCAGGAGCTCTGCTTCTCCACTCGGAATACAGTATTCACAAATTTTTTACTGCCCACATCAGTCCTGTCCGTGGCCCTTCTTTTCTCTGTGGACTACAGTTACATGAAGTGGCAGGAGAGATGTGTTAGAGAAGGGGAGACTTCGTGATAGAGACAGAAACACTTGGTTTGTTACTATCCCAAAAGAGAACCCCCCTTTCCCCATTTCCTGCTGCACCAATAATTAAAAACTGAAGCACCCAGCTCTTTCCAGATTGCAGGTTTCAGCCCTGTGCTTGGGAGCAAATCCCATTTGTATGTGATAGAATTACTTGTGGATTAAGTGCATAGGGTTAGGATGCTGAACCTAACCCAGGAACAAAATCCTCCTAAAAAAGGACAGCTATTGGTTTGCATAGAAACCAGTGATTGGTGCCACATACTCCATTCAAGAATGCTGGAAGGAGCAGGTATGCATTTTCTTCTGCCTCCCTTTCCAGGAACATTTATAGTATTGTAACAGTTAGTTTATGGGTAGGCAAACTAAGGCCCGGGGGCCAGATCCGGCCCAATCGCCTTCTAAATCCAGTCCGTACACGGTCCAGGAATCTGTGTGTTTTTACATGAGTAGAATGTGTCCTTTAAAAATAAATGCATTTCTGGGTTATTTGTGGGGCCTGCCTGGTGTTTTTACATGAGTAGAATGTGTGCTTTTATTTAAAATGCATCTCTGGGTTATAGTCCGGCCCCCCACAAGGCCTGAGGGACAGTGGACCGGCCCCCTGCTGAAAGTTTGCTGACCCCTGAGTTAGTCAAATTGTTCCCCTCAGCCTAGGTAGCCACATCCCAGCAGCATCCCAGTACTATCTTCCTAGGTTTAAATATGTTTTATTATTTTTAATACATTTAAGAACCTATGCTACAATTAATCATGCTTATGACACCTATTTTCCCCCCTGCAGGTCACTTGTGCTTGATAGAAAACTGGTTCCCCACCCCTGCTTTTAAAAATTCAAGCACAATAAATAAAAAAAAATCCTACACTCCTGTGGTTCTATAAAAACTATGCCATTTAAAACTAGGGCAGGTATCCACTTATTTGTTTGAAACACTCCTCTATGTTCTCCTCTAAATAGTTCTTGATCCCTTCTAATGTAAGACTGGGGGGTGAAACTGTTAGCTTCCTACTTTTCTTTCCCAAGCTTCCTGAAGTGTCTAAAGGAAATAAATTGATTGATGCCTGAGAAGCTAAAGTTCTGTATGTAAAATCTCAGTCATAAGGACACATTTCTTAAATAGTAGTTTTGTTCTCTCTAGGCTATTTTGGTACCTGCCTGGGACTTCTTCGCCTTTCCGTCTTTTCCAGTATCCCACTGATTTCCATGTATGTTTATATTCTGGGATAAGCTGTGGTTTCTCTTGCTGTGTATGTAGCACCTCACCACATACCATGATTAAAATAATAAATAGTTTTAGCTTTCTGTTCTATTTGTAAGCCCCGATAGTCTTGCAAATATAGCTAACTGGGAGGTCAGTTTGTGGCAAGCAGGGATAGAATCATAGAACTGCAGAGTTGAAAGGGACCCTTAGGGTCATCTAGTCCAACCCCCTGCAATGTAGGAAGTGGAGGGGAAACTGCTGTTGCATGTGTGGGTGTGCTGGGAGGGCTGCCCATAATGACTTCTTTTCATTTTCCCAACAGATAGCTGCTATGCATTGGAATGGGAAAGGAGGAGGGCAAGTTGGGTAGAAGGAGGGGGTGTCGGTGAGGAACCAATATTCAGTGCCTGTCAAGGTAGTGGCAACATTCTGTGGGCTATTTTTGATGTTCACGCTACAACTTATTCAAAAACTGGTGACATTTTAGCTGACACATTTCCCCTTATTGATGCAGCTCCGTAGACCTCCTCTTTCTTGATTTCCTGCTTGAATATCTACATATGTAAGATGTGTTTAGTCATCATGAAGGCTGTATGTTTTCCGTGGCTCAAGGTTAGAAATCAGTACATTTGGCAAGAATTCTTTGTGATTGGTTCTCTGCGTGGTAATGAGTGTCTGAAAGATGGAAGGCATCACATTGAGATTACTTGGCTTTTTATTTTTTGTCAATAAGGCTAAGGTCTCTGTTCCATGCACACCTCAAGTGAGAGTAAGCTCCACAGAACTTGCATAGGAGTTCTGTGTTAAACTTGTGTATGATTGGGTCATGATGCTAAGTCAGCATAAAATAAAAAACCCTTGATTTAATTTATTTGTGTAGCTGGCTGTTGGCATTTGAAACACTCCGTCAAACTTGAAGGCTGCCAGATTAGCAACCAACTCTACTTTAAAGTATGCAAAATTCCCATCAAGTGATTTTACCCTTATATTTAAGTCCAGGTCTTTGTTTATACAGAGTTCACTGTTCTGAACTTAGTCTCAATTCTGGATGATGCTTTTGGCCTACAAACTTTATTTAGGTTCCTGAGTTCTATTGGGTTGCTGTCCTCTGTTTAATATTGTTTGACCTATTGGGACCAAATGTCTGATGAAAGAATTTTCTGGTATTTGCAACGAAATTTGTGTGTGGTGCAATATACCCTAGTTCAGTGGTTCTAAACGTCCGACCTTCATGGACCATCTGGTAGTTGCTGATAGCTTTTGGTCTAGGTGGACCACTTCATGCTTTTCTGCCTGTTGTAGAAATTTCAATGCACTGTGCTAGATGCTGTATGATTGTAATTGAATTTTAATTCAATTTTATTGCTTTTTTTTTACACTGTATTTTATTGTATTACAATTTGCATTCCATAAAATTCAAGTAATGCAATAAAAGAAAGTATAAGAAATAAAATAAACCATAAAAATATAATTTAATGTGGACATGCCGCAGACCAACTGAATGAAGCTTGCGGTTTGGGAAACTTTGTCCTGGTTGCTTTGCTAGCTCAGTTTCACATCCAACAATATCTATAGGGCCAATAATCCTTGCAAGATGGGTAAACATGGGTAACTGTACCAAATGCACCTCCGATTTCCTTCCAAAACCAGGTTCTGAGGCATAAGTAAGGGATATTGCCTATGTCTTGTCAGTTATATAAACTGACCATAGGGCTTGACTTAAACCAGTGGTTCCCAACTTTTTTGGCCATGCCCCACCTAAGCATCTCTAAAATCCTGGTGCCTCCCCCGCCATGACATATAATTCTTATTTTTCAAAAAAACCGAACTCCTATTCACATGGAGGAAGCCTGAAACTTGGTCTAAACAAGCTTCCAAATTGCTCTCCTATGGAGTGTGTGCCTTTCGTTGGGAGCCACAGACTTAAACAATTAGAGAAATAGTATGATAATCAGAGTGCACAGTGTTGATGTTCTTTGTACTATTAGCTGGCTGACACTGGAATATTGTGTCCAGTTCTGGGCGCCACAATTTAAGGATATTGGCAAGCTGGAATGTGTACAAATGAGGACAACAAAGATTATCAAGGGTCTGGAAACCAAGCCATATGAGGAACAGTTGAGGGAGCTGGGTATGTTTAGTTTGGAAATGAGGAGACAGAGGAAATATGATAGCCATCTTTAAATTTATAACGGGCTGTCACATGGAAGACGGAGCAAGCTTGTTTTCTGCTAGTCTGGAGGGGAGGACCTGGAACCAGTGGATTGAAGTTACAAGAAAGGAGATTCCAGCTAAATACAGATGCTTTAGTTGAGATTCCCGCATTACAGGGGGCTAGGCTAGATGATCCCTGGGGTTGCTTACAATTGTACAATTCTGCATTTCTGTTATTTCCAATCCAAAAACTAGGAGATGGGGGGTGCTGAGCAGAGGAAGCTATTGCTGC
Organism: Podarcis gaigeae; assembly: GCF_964106915.1. Classification (NCBI taxonomy): domain Eukaryota; kingdom Metazoa; phylum Chordata; class Lepidosauria; order Squamata; family Lacertidae; genus Podarcis; species Podarcis gaigeae. The sequence goes on along the minus strand of NC_139685.1, from coordinate 29,846,202 downwards.
TCTCAAGAATAATCAAGGAACAGTTTGTCCAAGGAAGAAGAGCTGAAATTGAAATGAAGTATCTTGAGTCTAGTGCATAATCTGCTTTGGTGTTGTGCAATTCATAGGTGAAAGATAGTTGCTTTCTATACTCACGTTGTTTCTATTGGATTTAGAGAAAAATTGTAACGCAAGGGACATTTTCCCAACCTTGATGCATGTATTTGAGTCCCATTAGTTTTAATCACTAGTTATGTGTGAATACTGAGTTTACCAGTAGATTAACATTAGTCACAGTCAAAACAGAATATTAATGTGGTTTTACAGGCCAAAGAGAACTTGGCCTGCTGAATACTTTCTGAGAATTTCCTTGCTAATGCCCATGACTGGTGAATATATAAGTACAGAACAGTCCTAAAACAAGACTTTACCAGTTCTTCCCATATGAATTTTCTGGTAGGGCTGGACTGTCAGTTTTTGTAATCCTTGAATACTATAGATGCACCAGAATACAGTGCTAGAGTTATGACATGGGTGGATTGTGGACAGATAGTTGACAGCTCCCCTATATGTGAAACTCCCTGCAAGCACAAGAATGACACAGAGAAATGACTAGGCTAAAACCTTTCTTCCTGTTGTACTATTAAAAAGAAATAAATAGAGGGCACGATTAATGTGAGGTAGGATTTTAAAATGACATCTCCCACCTGCATTCTGAAATAGTATGGTTCACTCTACCGCCTTGGGATAGAATTCTGTCATCTCATTCTGCAACATGTGCTCAGGGTTAACATACTTACCCTGAACTTCCAGTTGCCTCCTTTTTCCTTTGTGACTTCAGCTGAGAGGAGTCCCTCAGAAAGTGGAGATTAGGCACTAGCAGTTATAAGAAAGGAAATTAACTTGGGCGAGAGAAGAAAAATGATTTTTCAACACCAAAGGTTCTCTGTTCCCAGAGTTGCGCACTCTTCCTCCTCCCTTTTCAGAGTTTGTCTCCTGTTTTCCAAGTCCAAGCTTATTCTTTGGTGTTGGCCGTGTCTAGCCAGTTTCACACTGGGAATCCTATACAGCCAATCTGTAAATTTTATTTGGTCTCGCATCATATTCAGAACTTATCCAGAAGTAGGGTTTCTTTTTAGGGCAGGAAGCAGGGTCAGGGTCTATAGACTGAAGGGGAGGGGAAGAAAATAAATATCACTTACACTTGTTGCACAACCTCTGGATACAGTCAGTATCCTTTCAAACTGAGAAAGTTCTCTTATGCCTTGTTTTTCCAGAAGTGGTAATATTCCTTTTATTTTTAATTTGGAGTGACTATGGTGGTAGTCTATAACATTTCTCCTGAATTATTTTTCTGAGGAGGAGCTATTTGACACAGTGCATGCAAGCCTGCTCTCTCTGTATGGGAGGTGTTTTGGCTAAAGTTTCTAGGTGTTGCCCAGAGACTTGTTAATGTAATCCTCTAGTCAACGTAACTCATGAGGCACTGTATCCACTTGCTCATATTATTTTAGTTTGATTTCATCTGGTGCAAAAGTGCAGCAGAAGTCAAAATCATTTCAATTTTCTCTCCAGAGAACACTCCAATATTTTAAATACTTTTTTGTATCTTTTCAGGATGTTTGCACAGCAGTATAAGTGAAGAAATTCTGTTCTGTGGGAAAAAGCACCACTTCTAACCATTTGTCTTTCATTTTTTTTGCTCCTTACCTTTGTTGTTAAATCTGCAGAGCACAGATAGACCTGGGGCTGCCATATATCCGGGTTTCCCCAGACACATGTGGGATTCCAATGCCAGAAATGGCACCTGGGTGGAATTTCCGGAAATCGCTAAAATGTCAGGGAAAACCGAGACGTATGGCAATGTGGCCAGTTTTCTGGTGAAAATCCTTTAAAAAGCTTCAAAACTCATTTTTTAATGGAGCTTTTCTCAAAAAAAAAAAAAAAACCCCCTCAGCAACAGCTACCTGGCCTCGGAGCTGCCCGACATCTGCAAGCATGAGAACTCCCAACAACCTGAGCACCTACATAAACCATTTACTTTTGTGCCTTAGACAGGGAGCCCCCCCCAAAAAAAAACCTTTGGCTTTTTTTAAAAAAAAAAGCTCAACTGTCCGGATTTTCACTTTTTGAAATACAGCAACCCTAGATAGCCCACAACTATGTTCAGGCCAAACCTTACGCCAAAGAATAAACGGACATAAATCTGACATCAGGAATCACAAGACAGAGAAACCAGTAGGAGAACACTTCAATCTCCTAGGACATTCTATACAAGATCTCAAAGTAGCTGTTTTACTACAAAGGAATTTCAGAAATAGACTGGAAAGAGAAGCTGCTGAATTGCAACTTATTACCAAACTTAAAACCATGGAGAGACCTGGTCTGAACAAAGACATTGGATTCTTATCTCATTATACATGACAAAGCCATTTTTCACCTTCTCACCCCTTGCTTTTTCTGTAAGACCTATTGCAGTCGAGTCGTCAACAGGCTCATCACAGCTATCTGCCAATCACCCATTCCCACCACCCTTCTGAGTAATACCCCTCCCCACCTTCTCACTATATAGAAGGGTCTGGTAACTTCTGTTTCAGTGTATCTGAAGAAGTGTGCATGCACACGAAAGCTCATACCAAGAACTAACTTAGTTGGTCTTTAAGGTGCTACTGGAAGGAATTTTTTTTGTTTTGACTATGGCAGATCAACACGGCTACCTATCTGTAACTGGAACATTACATTCTGATTTTCTCAAACCTAAAAACAGTGGTTATAAAACATTGACTCTCCAGCTCTCTCCTGCAATTTCCTGGTTTGCATCAATTTATTTCCTGGCGCTGTGTGTACATGTAGTTGCGCGTGAGTTGATCGATCGTAATTGGGGGCGCCTGTGCAGTGAAGATTGTAGACACACTTCTGTGGAGAGGGAATTCCATAGTGCAGAGGAAACCATAGAGAAAGCCGTCTCCCAGAAAGTTCGCTCTACAGATCTTAACACCTGAAAGGGTTGGTGGGGATGGCTAAGATCTTTCAGATATTTGGGGCCTACTGGTAAGTCTTTTAAGGCTTGTGGGCACCTTGAATGGGCCAGCAAACAAAATGGCAACCAAATTATGTGGAAAGAGGAGGGTCTTAGTGGATGGAGTGCACAATTTCGTAGAAAAATCCAGTTCCTTAGATCGGCCCTTCCCATTCTGGTGCCTCCCAGATGTTTTGGACTACAGATCCCTAAGACTGCCTTAGATAATACCAAAGCCAGCTTTAGTTTTGCACCAGCTCTGGAAGTGTGCAGAAGTGAACGACATGTAGACCTTAAATTTATTATTTCTTTCTCTTTTCTAATACTTGATAATACTGTTGTTTTATCTTTCTGTGTGCTGTTTTTGTCAGTTTATGTTTTCTTACTGTACAGGTTCTTAATTTCACCAACTTTTAGAGCTTCACCTCTGATTCAGTATAATGATCTTTTTTTCTTAGTGTCAAGCACATACACTTTTGAATGGACAACTCATTGAAATACATTGAGGCTAGTTCTATGTAAACATGGGTGAGATCATGTTGTTAAATTTGAACTAAAGAGATTTTTGCAAGTAGACATATCTAAAATAGTCTACTATTTTAAAACAAAAGCCTCCCAACACAAAGAGGAAATTTAACTCTTGTGTGTACTGCTTCAGCTTGCTGGTCCCATCACTCAAATAACTGAGACTCACAGATCAGTATAGCACTTGTTATATTAGGGATTTTATGTAGTAGGAATCCCTGCATGCAAATTGAACCAGTAATAGTTCCTGAATAAAGAATTTAACTGGCCCAAAGTAGTATTGAGTTCTGTGTGGTGTCTACTGCATTTATTCACCTAATCTGAGTGAAGCATGAAAATCTTAGGAAATAAGTTGGTTTGTTGGTCTGTTTAAGTATTTTTCTTGTTGAGTAATTAAATCAGCTTAAAATTGATATTTTAAGGGGAGGCCCAGCCAGATGGGCGGGGTATAAATATATTATTATTGTTGTTGTTGTTGTTGTTGTTGTTTAGTCATTTAGTCGTATCCGACTCTTCGTGACCCCATGGACCAGAGCATGCCAGGCACTCCTGTCTTCTGCTGCCTCCTGCAGTTTGGTCAAACTCATGCTGGTAGCTTCGAGAACACTATCCAACCATCTCGTCCTCTGTTGTCCCCTTCTCCTTGTGCCCTCCATCTTTCCCAACATCAGGGTCTTTTCCAGGGAGTCTTCTCTTCTCGTGAGGTGGCCAAAGTATTGGAGCCTCAGCTTCACGATCTGTCCTTCCAGTGAGCACTCAGGGCTGATTTCCTTAAGAATGGATAGGTTTGATCTTCTTGCAGTCCATGGGACTCTCAAGAGCTTAAAATAGCCTTTCTGTAATAATGCAGTGTTTTATATATATATATAGAGAGAGAGAGAGAGAGAGAAAGAATGACCCATAGCAACCCACTAGTTTGACCTCTACTGTCAAAGGCAACTGCCTAGTTGATACTTGAAATGGAAATCTGTTTATTTTTGGATATCAATAGTGCTCAAGATGTAGATAAACCACAGAAGAATGTAACTATGTAGAAAGCAATTATTTACTGCAAATATCCAGAAGAATTCACTCAGTTTTAAAATTTGTTTGTGTTAGGAAGTTCTGTGCCTAAAGTGTTTTTTTAAAAGGTATTATGGTGAAAAAAGTATATTTCTAATCACATATGCTTGTCTCCTGCTAAAGCTCAGTGGCTTAGAGGTTTAAATTGCTCTACATTTTTGGAAGTTAGTGTTGTAATGAGATATGCCACGCAGATGGCTTTTCTGTATTAGGCGTGCAGAACTGTCAGCTCTTAATTGCAGGAATTCTCATTTTCTCTCTCCCCCCCCCCCTTTGTGGTTCTGATGATTTTACCTTTAAAGGCACAGCAGAAAATAATCTAATACTGTACTGTTTTTGTACAATTTGCTGCTGATAGTTGTGCAAGGTATTGCACATTGTAATGCATACTTAGCGATCTATTCCGTTTAGTGCTCCACTTTCAGTTTTGTTACATGCAAGTTTGTATCACACAAAACAGGTACAGACTTTTCCTTCGACTAGTTTGGACAGAAATCTTGCTTTCCATAATCTTGGCCATTTGTCATGTATATTCTCCATTGTTGGAATCTTTTCTTTAAACAAGTCTTCTTTCTATGTCGTTACAAGCACAACTGTGCAACCATTTGTTTTTAGTGGGGAGGTGAAAACCCTGAATCTGCATCATGACATACATACTCTCAAGGCAACGTGGGACACTAACAGGCATTTATCAACACCTCTTGTGCTGGGAGAGCCTAAAGCAGGCTTCCTCAACCTCGGCCCTCCAGATGTTTTGAGACTACAATTCCCATCATCCCTGACCACTGGTCCTGCTAGCTAAGGATCATGGGAGTTGTAGGCCAAAAACATCTGGAAGGCCGAGGTTGAAGAAGCCTGGTCTAAAGCTTACTCTATGTGTGGCATTTGTATTCGTTGACTTGGAGGAACTCACAGTGGCCTCCTCTGTACTCTTCCCCTCCCTTGTTTTATTGTCCCAGAAACCCTGTGAGGTAGGTTGGATTGAGAAATTGCAACTGGCCCAAGCTCACCCCCTGAGCTTTCATGGGGATTTGAACTCTGGTCTTTCAGGTCCTAGTCCAACACACTAACCACTACATCACACTGCCCCCATAAGGATAATAATATAAGAAGAGCCTTTCTGCATAAGTAAGGTCCATCTAGCCCTGGAATCTGTTTCTAACAGTGGCCACAAGTGTCACAGTTTTGAAAAATGGTAATAACTTGAAATGAGTGTGACTGCACAAAATTTTGTATGTGATTGGGAGGAAGGCTTCAAAGTTCTCCCTGCTCAAACAGGAGGCTGCCCAAAGTGAGTGACCAAGGTGTGGGCAAGAGATCAAGTGAACAAGGAGGTTACCTTTGTATCTCTTTTTCTCTGTCCTCATTTCCCATTACCTCATTGGTTTGAGACTGATGGTATGACCCGCTTGTGTGTGGCTGTTCTAGCTACATAAGCAGTGGCACCAGAGAATCAGAATTAGAATGTAGGATGCTGTTTTGGCTTATCTTCTCAAAAGGCAATATGCAAACTACTATGCTTATTTGCAACCAAGATATACAGGCAACGAACATTTTGCACGCATTCTAAGCGTGCGCCACCATGCATGCAGAGGTGGTTTTTGGACCTGGAAGAGGGTGGGCTTATGCACTCCACCGATGCATGCGATGATCAAGTACACAACCCCAGTGCAAGCTGGGGGTTGCCTGCGTGTAAAGGAGTGATGGCTTGTGATATGTTGCCAGCATTGCACTTGTAGCTGAAAAAGTTGCACCAGTGTAAGGCAGATAATGCTCAATCAGTTGTCATGATGGCAAAGTATTCCCTGTAGAATTTGATGAATCCCCCTCTGTTTATTGCAAGGGCCTAAAGTAATGTTGGCCTTTTCACATGACCGAAGGCTACTGGGGATTTCCATTCCACCTAGTAAGTTTTGAAGTAGTTGCCATATGATTAGCTATTGTCTGAATGCATTCTTCCAGTGGTAAGGAACTGGGACCAAAAAATGCTTCATCTGGAATAAATGTGAATAGTATCTAAAAATTATTTTTATAGAGCCTTAGACACAGTCTGTTGCGTTCTAGTGTTTAACATGTCAAATGTGACGCTAGAGTCATGCTTTTACATCTGTGGCTCATTGGACCCCATAACTATTTGTCAGCCTTCCAAGCTATAAAATGGGCTCATTAGTATTTCATGGTGTCAGTGGCTAGGGCCCAGAGTGTGCGTCAGGGAATTACTTAGTTACTGATAATGTAAAAAGTTCCCTTATCTCTATAAATTTGTTTAAATAAACAGAACAATTATCTTTTGTTGCAGATCTTGGGATGCCATCACACACATCCAGTCATCAAAACTACTGTCTTGTATTTCCACTTCATTGGTTGCACCACTTTCAGTTTCTCAGGTAGATGAAAAGATTTCCTAACCAGGCGTAAAATTCCCACGGTGTCGTCCCCCGCCCCCCCTTTCCATGGTCTGCATTGCATGAGTTGCTCTGCTGGAGAGTGATTAATCACTGGCTACAAGATGGAACAGAGATGGCTGGCATAACTTACAGAAGCAGTGTTATCTGCTGGCTCCCTTGCTGCAGGAGTGATGGTGTCTGTCTATTTTGTGTGTGTGTGTGTATGTGTGTGTGTCTCAGTGTTGTTTTGTGCTGCCATGTCAACTTCTAATGGATTGTTATTCAGGTCAGTAGAGATACTGCATCTACCCTTTTCAGTCATCCTAATGTATTTTTCCTTTGCCACTGAAAGGGAAACAAACAGTAGCAGTTACTGGTCAATACACAGCTTATTTTGGACTTGCCATTGGTGTCACGTTTGCAGCTTCAGTGGCTGCTAAGGGTTACAGACATCCTAACTTGAATCCCTGCAATTTTACACAGAGTGGTTTCCACACTTGAAGGATTACTTATGAAAGAAAAGGGAAGGAGGTTAGTTATTAGTAGCATGGCAACAGAATTTTATATATGTATGATGCAGAATTGTGTTTTTGTATCCAAAATGGAACTTCTTAGTGAATGGGATTTTGTTTTATAAGAACAACTAATTATCTGCTATTGCTTTGGAATGTAAAAGCAATAATTTTGTCCACTTTGTCTTCAACGTCAAATACGTAATATTTAATATAATGAGGAAAGGTTCTGTGGGCCTGAGTTTTTGTTGTGCGTGTGATGGTTTGGTTTTATTCCATTATCATTTCCATACAGTTGGCTGGGGGCAGGGGGAACCCTGGTCAGATAGTTGCCCAAGCACTTAAAATTTTGATAGTGTTTCTTGTCAGTTTTGACAGTCCTTTCCCCATCCCTTGCCCCATCCTCTGTAGAGCTGATGTCTAAAAAACCTGATTTCCTCCCAGTTTTGAATGCAGTAGTTTGAATAGCAATAGGGTGCTAAGGAAAAATCTAGAGTTCTTTCACTTTTCAAAATAGTACATTAATTTTTGCAAGAATAAGGTTTCCATGTATGTGGGCTGCTAGGGAATACTGGTGCTCTCAAGGCCTGATTAGTCTGGTCAGAGGTGATGTAGTTCCATGGTTGCATGGTGACCCTGACATGCAGCCCATGCTCCCCGTATAGTCTGAAGGGAAGAAATGGGATTGGGGAGCTTTACAACACTGGGAAGAATACCTGGATCAACATACTACAGCAGACATGTCCAGCCATTTGACCTCTGCCCCCCGGCCTCTTGCTCCATCACGTCAATTTGGCACTCATTTGGCGTTAGCTGTTGGTGACCCTGACATGCAGCCCACGCTCCCCTTATAGTCTGAAGGGGGAGCTTCACAACACTGGGAAGAATACCTGGATCAACATACTAAATAAGACATGTCCAGCCGTTCGACTGCAACCAACAGGTAGATCCCTTGGTGTTTGTTGTCAATCGTGAGATCCTTACCTTTAAAAAAACAACTTTTCAAAAATGTGAATGGATGTCTCTGCCCCACGCCCTCTTGCTCCATTGCATCAATTTGGCATTAGCTGTTGGTGAGCTATTTAAAGGAAGCTAAGAAGCTCAACAACTCTGGTGCCCCCCCCCAAAAAAAGTTCAACTCTGTTTCATCCTCCCTTCGCTGCCAATGGGTCGGTCACTGCCAGTCTTTTTATAGTGGGGGTAGATCACAGTTTCTGGGGAGTTGGACGTGCCTGCATAGGATAAGTCAGTGGTGTCCAAACTTTTTTCAAAAAGGGCCGGATTTAATGAAGCGAAGGGCCGCGAGGGCCAGCCAAAGTTGTTGAGCTTTTTTTAGGATTGAAGTTGCCCCCCCCCCCCGAAACGGACTTTGGACATGCCTGGGATAAGTTATCTATATGCTACTGGCCTTGTTCTCAAAAATAAACTATGCAGATTTTCTAGTTGTTTGTATGTATTGCCTTTTTGGGGGGCAAATTATCGAAACCTCAGAAGTAGTCATATATATATATATATATATATAGCATTTCATGTAATTTTTACAGAATTTAATTTATATCATCATAAGCTTTTTTGTGTTTATTTATACAATTGTGCCTTCCCTTCTAAATCACTCTCCTAAACAGATCTACCTTCAAGGAGTGTTGGATTCTTAATCTCCTTTTGTGTGTTTTGTTAAAAACACACACACTTAATTATGGTTCTTTTTTTAAAAAAATGAATATGTTTGAGGGAATTCAGTGGTCTGGGATACTTGAGGTGGGATCCAGTGCCCTTGTTCTGTTATCAAAAGGATTTACTTCAAAATGGGATAGGGGAGGAACTGCTGCCAATAAATACAATGTCAACACTGCCTCTGTGCCAGATCAACCATTTGAATTTAGTATTAGCCTCAATATTAAGAAAGTTGTTCGTATTTGTTTTTCTGTTTTTGTGGTGAATTGCATCAAATAGGTATACAGTGGAACCTTGGTTTGCAACCAATTTGGATTACAACCATGTCAAACCCAGAAGTGCGTGTCCCTTTTTTTGGATTACAGCCCATTTTTTGGAGGCCCCATTGGTGGAAGTGCGCCTTGGGTTACAACCTGTTTTGGTTTACAACTGGCCTCCACAATGGATTATGGTTGTAAACCAAGGTACTGGATCTAATACTGGGTGGGAAACTTTCTAAAGGTATTGTTGAAAGATACAACAACAAAAATTCCTTCCAGTAGCACCTTAAAGACCAACTAAGTCAGTTCTTGGTATGAGCTTTCGTGTGCATGCACACTTCTTCAGATACACTGAAAGATACAGTCAACACTGGTAGGGTTAGGAAGGACTGCTGTCTGAAACAGTGGCATTTGGATGACCTTACTGCCAGTCAATACTAAGTACCTTGAGATGCTTTTGTACAGTATAAGGCAGCTTCCTCTCTCACCATCCTAGCGGTGCTCACTGAAAAGCATTTTGCTGCTTTTTCTAGCTCTGGAGTGTAGTTAATTACAAAACTTGATTTGTGAATCTTGTTTCTGATGTATAACTCATCTAAAAATCAGTTGTTACGCTGTACAAAATAAAACAAATGCCAAACCAACTGGTTGTTTCCTCCTGCTCTGGAGGCTAGGATCTAGACCAGTGGATTCAAGTTACAGTATAAGAAAGGAGATTCTGACCAAACATCAGGAAGAACTTTCCAACGGTAAGAACTGTTTGACAGTGGAAGATACTCCCAGCAGAGGTGAGGTACTCACCTTCCTTGTAGGTTTTAAAGCAGAGGCTGGATGGCCATCTGGCATGGATTTTTAGTTGAGGTTCCTGCATTGCAGGGGGTTGGAATAGATAACCCTTGGGATCCCTTCAAACATTTCTATGATTCTATGAAAGGTGAGGTGCAGCAAAAACATGGTGGAGGAAAATCAGTTGCAGTAAGGCAAAATGAGAAGTTTAGTTGTCAGCAGCCATTTAAATAAAGTAGATAATGAGGTTAGTTGCGTGTCACCTGGAAAGCAGATCTGGTGACCAGGAGCAGAAATGGAAAAGAGTAGTATTTAACTTAAACTGAACAGCAATAATAAAAACCCATTAGTACAAACTCCAAGCTCCAGTAGGGCACTTTCTTTTTTCTTAATGTTATTGTGGTTGCTTTCCTTAAATGATATTCTCCCATGTATTCCATAATGTACACTGTATGATATCCAGATCCCAGCAGCCTGCCATCTGAGATCTGGTGTGTCCCTTCCCTTGTGTAGCAGCATTATGTCTAGGTTAGTGTTAATGGTGATTGTGGATTGTGTGAGCATCGATATAGACAAGTTACAAATCTGCATAGGCAGTAGAAGGAAGGAAGAGAGAAAGCGCAAGCTGAGAACACAACCCTACTATTCAAACCATACTTAGGAGGTCAGAAATGTTATGTCTGCATGGGATCAAACTCCTGGTGGCATATGTGGAATGCATATGTGAGCTTGAATTAAGCAGAGTTTGCAAACCTGCTTTTAATTCTGTTTGCAAAAACTAACCATAGTTACAGTAGCATTATTGAAGATTTCACACTGCACCATGGTTAGCTCTAAAAAGGGAAAGCATAGGAGGATTCATCAACAAGCATGAAGATAGTGGAAGGGAGCATGTGAGTTGAAGCATGCAATTAATCTCCTAGCCATAGTTAGGAAATCAGAAATGTTACATCTTCACCAAACCTGAGGAAAGGGGTTTTGATTTTTTGTTTTTTTCAAATGGTGCATGTAGTCCTGAATGCAGTCCTCATGCAAGCACCTATTATTCTATATGAACTGGAAGACTCTAATAAAACAAATAAAAGGGAACATTATCTATTATAATTGTATCAAATGTATTACAACAAAGAAACAAAATAAAACTACTTTTCTATTGCACAACTGTCTGGGCTGCTATGGCTGTGCTAGAATGGGAATGCAAGATCTTTTCGGGCATAATCTGTTTCATGTAGGTTTGTCGAAATGCCAAGCAGTGCTGATACATTTTACATTCACCTCCTAGCCAGGTGTGATGAAGTGCAATAATTGAGTGCTATTAAAAGAGAAAAAGAATTGCCAGCACTCAAGGGCATCATAAAAAATGAATGGCAAATAAACAATCAAGGAGGTTACTATGGAAATTGCACATGTCTCAGTTAACCCTGTAGACGATATAATGGCTTTGTTAAAACCAATAAGACTTATGTTACATCTTTAAATGCAGCCAGGAATTTGCACTAGTCACAGGGTCTGTCTAAAGCAAAGGATTTTAAAACAAACGTACAGTTAAAGATATATTTGTATTCTCTAAAAAGCAGGATGTATGTGGGAATTTTCTCACTATTTTAATTTCCTTTTTGCAGACATTAATCAGTTCTGCTCAGTGGCACACATCCTAAACATATGATGCCATTTAGTAAGACTGTGATTGTTTTCAGAAACATGATTTGAAAAACACACACCTTCTCCACAGAAGCTGATTTGTCTGTTTTTGCCATTACCATCTTCATGCTGTTAATTCAAGAAGGAAACTTTAAAAATCTTTCCTCGTAAACTTTAAAAAATGTATTGTGTATCAGTAGGGGGCTAAAACACTGGCAGATGTTCAGTGCAAACCATATGAGATGAAATTGGACATCTTTTTGACACTTTATTCCTTTCTACCACACACCACGGAGGAACAAACATGAAGAATGCTACAGTGACAGTGGCCAGGCGATATTTTCCATTTCTGCGTCCTAATGTGCCCTTGCTATGGCGTGTCCCCCAATCATCTGAGTTCTGAGTCATATAGCATATGTTGTTGTTTTTCTCATTAATCATCTTCACTTTTTGAATCATCCAATAAACAACCTCCAACAGGAAAACTAAGCTCGACTTGGTTGCCACTTGCTGGAAAAATGTATATGATCCAAACCTGCATTTCTGCGACTGCAAGTCTCAGTCTGTATTTCATCTGTTGTCTTGATAGATGTCTTGATGCCTTAGTTCTTAACAGAGCTAAAATTAATTTGGTCCTGGAAGTTTTCCTTGGAACATGTGCTTTATGACTTTGGGTATTGTGCTGTGGGTGTATGCTAAATATTCATACCTGATACGTAGTAGCATATTATGGTAGTTGTCAACCTTTCCATATTTAAAGAGCACTTTCCATTTTGGCTCCCATGTATCACTGAGGATTCCAGGGTACAATTATAGGATGCATACCCAATCCATGCAAGTTATTATTGAGCCTCTCCATTGCCCATCATTACATGAGTCTTTTCACTAGAACACACCCAAGATTCCCTTGAAGATAATCAGTAGCGGTGGGAAAGCTGTCTCAGGGTAAGTATGTCTGCCTTAACTATTTCTTTCATTGCAAAAAACCTGATGATAAAGGTTCTGTAGAACTAAGGATTCCCAGGGATTTACCACTGGCATATAATGTTTTACAATGTTTATTAGTTGTCATGTGGCGGTACTTTAGTATCTGGCGTTATCTGGGAGAGCCCCTCCACTACTTATTTGTTTGTTGTCGAGCGGCATCTTGCACATTAGTTTTTTTCCTTAGCTATTACCTATTTTCTTTTCTTTATTTTCTTTCCTTCTTTCTTTCTTTTATTTATTTGCAAAGTTTTATTATTAATTCATGTTTTAATGTCATAAAACGAAAAGAACAATTATAACAAAACACAAATTAAAAGTTGAAAAACAAAACTATAAAATAGGCACATAGAATAGGTAGTTGCACATGAGTTAAAATAACAAAGTCCAAGTAAAGATTTTCAACTTTATCAGATCATCAAGTATAGTTCCTGTTTTGCCAGACATGATGAGGGTTGTCTTGGAAAAGATGGTTCTGCTGCATTACTTACATCTTCTAACCTTTTGTTACCATTGCTACTAAATATCTCAATAATACTAATTTTCTCTCGGTGTACGCTCCAGTAACTATGGATAAGCATGGGACAAAACAACACAGAGACTCAAATATTAAAGAAAAAGCAAAGTAAATTTTATTTTATTTTATTTTATTTACAATGGTTATTATTATAGACAAATGCTGATGTTTGTATAGGGTAACATGCACACTATTCTTTATTACTGTTGCTTTAAATAAATGTATTTACACTATATGGTTGCAATCACTTTAAATAATATAGCAAATACGGTTTAGGGTTCCTGTCATCTAAAGCCAGTTTTCCCATACCACTCCTCCCTAGGTAACACTCAACTAGGTGCTGAGGATTTGCAGTCTTCAACCAGGTCTGTGGCCTCTTCTCCCTTGAATCTCTTGAGTGTCTCCCAGGACTTATGCTACAGTCTTCACTCTAGTCCAACCATTAGTGTTGCTCAAGGTTCTCTGCAATTCTGCTGACTTTTGGCTGTATAACTTTCTTGAAGGCTGCCTCATTAGTCACAAGCTCTTCCCCACACACCTTGATTTCAGCTCCTGGCTTTTCTCAGGCCTCCTAAGTCCCACAATGACCATTGCTAGACTCAAAACTCCAGCTCTTCCTTCAGCTGATAAGTGTTCTCTCTCACACTATTCTCTTAGAAGCTGTCTCCATCTCTGTTCTTCTCCTTGGCTAGAGCCTATCCTTCCTTCTCTCTATAGTGCACCCATTTCAATTTGGGTAGAAATCTGTATGTTCACTGTGTTCTTTTTGGATCAAATACAGCGGTACCTCTGGTTACGAACACTTCAGGTTAAGAGCTCTGCTCACCTGGAAGTAGCTGCTCCTGGCTGCAAACTTTGCCCCAGGATGCGAACTGAAACCGTGCGCCGGAGGCCCCATTAGCAAAAGCGCGCCTCAGGATAAGAACGGTTTCAGGTTAAAAATGGACCTCTGGAACGAATTTAAGTTAATAATCAGGGGTACCACTGTACTGCACTTACCTGTTGAGTAAAGGAAGTTTGTTATGACAGTATATTATTGCTCCATGTTGCATTTGGGAGGGAAGATGCTTTGTTGCCCGGGTATTTGGATGCTGTGCTTATTTTAGACTGCTTAAGAAAGAGGAAGGGAAGGTTGTTCAGGAGTGATCCCCTTGTTCTTCTTGCTTCTGCTGCCTTCTTTGCCCCTGGAGCCCTAGTTGCAGCATTAAACTTGAAAGTCCCAGGGTTTAGTTTTTTAAAAAAACAAAAACAAAACTCTGGCATCCTGAAGCGGCATATATGTAACATAACCTTCCTCAACTCAGTGCCCTACAGACATTTTGCTCTGCAACTTGACCAGCTCCAGCCAGTACTATTGTGATGAGAGTTGAAGCCATAAGAGTAATGCATCTTCTTTCTCAACTTTATTGCTGGCCTTGGCTGTTTTTGCATAAGCAGCAGTGCCACTTCACCATGGATCCTGGCAGAGCCATAGCTATGTGGGAGGTGGGGCTAGCTGGGTGAAGCCTCCAGAGGGGCGCCATTGAGGCTCCCAGCCTGTGTGTGTGCGCAAATGTGCAGGGGTGCGTGTGTGCCAAATTGGGTCTTTGACCTGGGTGAAATAAAGTCTATGCGCAGGGTCCTCTCTTATGTGCTGATTAATTATTTTGACAAGAGAGTAGAGTACGGTTGTTCTGTGATATGAATAAGTTCAGTTCCCTTTCTGGGTCTTCTCGATTCTTGGTGCTGTGCTTCACTGTAGCCAGAGGTTTTCTACTGTGACTTTGGGGGGAAAGTCATCTGGATCTCTGGACTGAGTCCATTGGGCATGCTTTTCCTTACACCACTTATTTGCAGGGCTTTTTTTCCAGAGGGAACTCACAGGAGCTCAGTTCTGGCACCTCTCTCAAGTGGGTGCCATTGCCATTCTAAGAGAACGAGGGAAGTGTTCATGGTGAGTTCCAGCACCTCTTTTTCTAGAAAAATGGCACTGCTTATTTGATAGATAATAACATTATGCCACCATTGGGAGCAGAAGCAACCTCTGAGCAAGCAGAGGGTTCTGACTAGCCTTGGTTCTCCCTGACCATGCACCTACTCCATCCATTTCAGCATTTTTTAGTTCTGCCAGCTCACACCCAGCAGTGCAGCAGTATCATTGTTTCCCCTCACCCCCACCCCCAAATTCTGTCTGTGCAAGGGGATTTAGTAGTGATCTTATCCTCCATATTATCGTGCACATGTCTGTATGGCATAAAGATTAAACTGAATTCATAAATGAGTGTGGAAGGTGAGCCAAGTAGTGTTAATTGATTTACCACAGGCACCAGTACACAAGTTTAGATTTCATCTGGGGAGAATGGTGTGAATTTCATTTCTTCAGTTGCTTGTGCTAGTTCCTGAAAATATTTGGCATGCATCCTCAACTGACTTTTCAGTGCATGCTGTAGCCTGCTATTTCATCTTGGGTGAAGACAATAGAGACACACAGAAAAGCTTTATATCTTTACAGTCTGATAAAGACTTCAGATTTCACTCTGAACTCGTGTAGCGACTGGCTTAATTTCATTAAATTGAAAATTAAGGTGAAAAATCTGGACAAAAGCTTAACCTAATGCTAAAAATTAAAGTTCTGAATGGGGCTGAAAGAGAAATATTGCAGGTTCAGCTCCCCTCTCCTTTCTGTGTTTAGTTTAATTAACTGAAGGCAGCTTTGCACGACCCAGTTACCTTTTTGATGGATAGTGGCATCATTTCCCCCAACCTTGTGGATGCTCAGGCGTGTTGAGATTATGACCTGGTTCCATCCACTTCTGGAAATTTTCCAAGGTGTGATAAATTTATATGGTAGAACATCCCTAAGACTCACTTAATACCCCCAAATCATTTATATGTGGCCACATAAAATGTTGGTGTGAATATGCTGTTACGTCCCAAAAACATAAATTAGAAATCTCCTTTTGAACATAACCTTTAAGCTGCAAATGTTCTTCCACATAATATAGACCTAGTTAGCTCTCAGCAATGGGAAATGGGATAGATAAAGCAACGCCCTTAGCCCACTTACCTATTTCCAAGAATTGCCAGTTCTGTAAGTTCTTCAAAGGGTTTATTTTGGACACTACAGTCACTAAATTATGCTCTTTGGGTTGCTTTACCATTTTAGGAATATTGCAGACTATTAACGACAATACATGAATTTTTTAGTCGTTATTAAAAAATTAACCATGGCTATTTCCGTATCACACTTTTATAAATAGGCACTCAACTGTAGCGAGTAAGACTCTGTACCCATTGCCAGCTTTAAACATAGGTAGATTGTTCTTTTTCTCAATTTGGATTGAACCTGGTTTGGGGATAAATGCATCAAAAAACAGTGTATCACATGAAATGACATGATAGTTGCAGGATTGACTCCAGATTGAGTAAATGAGCCGTAAAATGGCAAATGAGGTTCAGTGTAAACAAGTGTAAAGTGATAAATATTGGGGTAAGAAAGTCTCAATTTCACATATATGCTCATGGAGTCTGAACTGCCTGTGACTGACCAGGAGTGAGACCTTGGGGTCGTAGTGGATACCTCATTGAAGTTGTTGAGAGTGTAAAAGTGTGAAATCCATGCTAGGGGTCAATAGAAAAGGAATTAAAAATTCAACTGATGTTATCATAATGCTGTTATACAGATCTGTGGCACAAATGTATTTGGAATGCTGTGTACAGTTCTGGTTGCCTTACCTCAAAAAGGATATTGTACAGTTGGAAGAGGTTCAGTAAACTGTGACTGCAATGATCAAGAGAATGGAGCATCTCCTCTAGGGAAAAGTTGCAGCATGTGGAACTTGTTAGCTGAGACAAAAGACAAGTAAGAGGTGACAGGATAGAAGTATTTAAAATTATGCATGACCTAGAGAAAAAGGGGATAGGGAAAGATGATCATATCCTGCAAGGGTACTGTGCAAAGTCAAAAGAAGGCGACATCACCCTACAGAAGATGCATGTAATTGAAACTGCAGCAAAACTTAACAGGAGTGGCATCACGTCTCAGTCATCAAGTTTTAAATACAGTGGTACCTCAGGTTAAGAACTTAATTCGTTCTGGAGGTCCGTTCTTAACCTGAAACTGTTCTTAACCTGAAGCACCACTTTAGCTAATGGGGCCTCCCGCTGCCACCGGAGCACGATTTCTGTTCTCATCCTGAAGCAAAGTTCTTAACCTGAGGTACTATTTCTGGGTTAGCGGAGTCTGTAACCTGAAGCGTCTGTAACCTGAAGCGTATGTAACTCGAGGTACCACTGTATGTGTACCCCCGTCTAAACAATTTACTGAGGAACAAGTGCTTGAGTACCGGTATTTCCACAGAGTCAGAATATGTTTATGAAGTTTATGTGTCAACAAAGGTTGGGCCACTTGGGCAAAGCATGACACAAGCTGTGGGGCCACAAACTAGCAAACTACAACTCAGTTTAGCTACAGATCAGTACACATTCAGCTTCATTGGCTATTCACAGGTTTTAGAGTCATGAGAGGGAGGTAAAGCATATTTCTCTGTGTCACCTCATCAGCTTTACCACGTTCACCAATACTGTTCCCACAGTGTTCTGAGCTTGTGTTTGATGTGTCTGCTATCGTATGCTTGTGAATTTTGCTGAGTTTTGCAATACTCTGCTATTCTTCATTAGTTGCTTCTAAACAGCTACATTCCCTCAAAAATGATTCATTCTGCTGTTCTTCACTTGGGTGTCCCACATTTCATTCTTTGGCCAGATGTTCATTACTTGTATACTGCTGTGGGAAGTTTTCCCCACTGTGGAGATTTGTGCTATAGTCTTGATGATATACACAGTGTGCAGCACGAAGTCGTCTTCTTACTATGAATGAGCACTCATCGCAATGTCTCTTACATGTAGTTTTAATGGTTTCAATAAACAGGCCTTATGTTTACATGTTCTGCTTTTGGCTTGTGCTCTGATGAAAAATCAACATGAGTATCGCAAAATAAACACTCCGATTGACTGTTAAATGACCTTTGACTTAAACAAATATTTCATTTGAGATACTGTTCACATGACAACCTTTTTAAAAAAGCATGTCTTTTAAGTTGGTAAATAACTCCCAGCATGCACACACGTGTGCGTGCGCGCATACACACACACACAGACAAAAATGATTGCTTATATGAGAGATTCAACACTACTGAAATATTAACCAGATTTATAGCATTTGCCAGCAACTCAGTGAAGATACATGCAGGTATCTCCCCCCCCCCACTCACCTTCACAGGTGAAGTTCAGACATTACCTCATTATTTTTGGGGACTGAAAAATCCTTAGTTTCCCATAAATAATTTTTAAAAATGTGAACTTCATGAGGTATCAACCATACTCAATTCATTATACTTACCTGCAAATGAGACACAATTTTGACATGTACTTTTGAGGGTGTTCCCAAGCTTTGGTTAGGTCATATTTTTGATTTGTTATTTCCAGTCATTTCTGACTGGAAAATTATTATGTTACAATTTGTTTTCAGAGTCAGTACCATTCTTCCATATTTTACCTAGGCTGCATGGCGAAAAGGCTTCTTCATAGTTAGGCTATCACTTAAGCTGTCAGAAGCTGGGAGTGGACAGGAAGATGGAGATTCAAAGATTTTGCCAAAATTGCTTCATTTATTTTGTCCTGGTCAAAAACATTACTAAAGCTTACAGTGGTACCTTGGTTTACAAACTTAATCCGTTCCAGAAGTCAGTTCTTAAACCAAGGTGTGCTTTCCCATAGCAGCGGGAGACTCAGTTTACAAATGGAACACACTCAACATGTTCTGCTTCCAAGGCAAAGTTCACAGACCAAAACACCTACTTCTGGGTTTGCAGCGTTCTTAATCCAAGGTACCACTGTATTTGTATACCAAAGGAGCCCAATTAAATGTTTACATAAAAATAGATTTCACAATGTCTAGGGCGGGGGGGGGGGGGGCTAATCTCTGCACCATTGGCCACATTCAGTCCTGCAAGAGGCTTTTGTGTGAAACTCAAATCCCCCTACCCAAAGTGTCATTTAAAATAATAACAAATAAAACTCTTTTTTTCCTTTTTTTTTTTTACTGTTCCTCTGGGTTCTTTGCCGTGGTACCGTAATGCCAAAGCTTCCCTCACCTTTTTTCCACATTCAATTAAAAAAAGAACACACTTTTGAAATCGTTATGATGTTTGTACTCCCTGCTCCCTTAGATACTCCACTGGAATGTATTCTCCAATTTTGTCCATTTTTATTTTTCTTACTTACCACTCCAGTTGGTCCCATGATGCAATTTTGTGATGCCAAACTGTTTTTGTGGACACCCCTCCAATTTACCCTATTTTAAAAACAATTGTCTGCCCATTTTTGCACATCAGCTGTACCTCACTTGACAAGCCTCTTCCTACCTCCAACAGTTGACGATGAATGAAAAAGGTTTGCCACCCCTTGACTCTAGGGGATGTGGGGACGTTCAGTCTCCTGAGCAGATGTTGATGATGTCATCACTTCCTCCAATATTGAATTCAGATGCTGTCAACAGAATTGTAGCCAAATGGTGCCACTAGAAAATGAGAGAGGTATCTGCATGCTTGGAAGCACCCCAAAGTTTGAAGTAGAAGAAAACCGAAGGAGGCAACCCCACCAATATTATTATTTATTAAATTTATATACCACCCTATACCTGGAGGTCTCAGGGCGGTTCACAGAATAAAATTGAAATATAAAACCACAAAATACAGAATCAAATTAAAAATATAGCCCAATAAACACTGAGCCACATAATTCTGAATTGGTTGGAGGAAGGGGGATGGAATGGAGTATCCTGGAAGATGTCATGAGTAATCCACACTAATGTTTTGTTGTAGGCCCCACTTATTTCCTTTAGTCGGATTGTCTAGTAGTTTCTATGTTTTGTGTGAATGTAGTCACTGTGTAGTTTGATCACTTTTTTAAAAAAATAATATATTCTTATTAAAGATTTCTTGGTTTACAAAAGTATGTGCAGTGTCTTTTTTCAAGTTACATTTTCTACAGATCAGTTTCATTACTTGAAACATTAGTGTTACATTAGGAAGAAAAGGGAGAAAGAGGTGGAGTTGGGGGAATGGTGAGTGGGTTGGGGTTGGGTGGCAGGGCTTCTGTTCTACTTAGTGTACGCATGGGATTTTCTGTCAGCGTGTGGGTTTTCTTATTTGCTTGTATTTCTTATTCTTATTTGCTTATTTCCTTTGGTGGTGAGAGAGGTTGGGGTTGGCCTAGGGTTTGGTTGGTTGTCTTTGATGGGCTGTAGTGAAATTTGTTTTCATGTGTGAGGGGGGGGGTGTTTTTTGGAGCAGGTTAGCCAGATTGATTCAAATGCTGTTGGCGGGTTCTTGTTGTTGTCGTGTTGGGCTGTGGTTTGACCACATGTTGAACTTTAAGATGACAAAGAAACAGGTGAAAGGATGGAACCATAAGTGATGGGCTAAAACAGAAGACACTGCAATCATGAACAGAGTTGAGATGAGGCAAGACTTTCCATGAACTCAGTTTGCTGCCAGAGATATCTGCTGTGCACAGAACTTCCTTCCTCCGCTTCTTTCTCGTATTGATGCGCATTTTAACTCACTGAACATGCTTTTCAAAATAATATTTATTGCCCCCTTTTTTATTTGAAAAGACCCTTGCTCTCTTTTTTCACATCTGAGGATCTTCCACTGTTGTATCCTGTATCCTTTCTAATGGCATGTATTCTCGATCTACTCAGGAGTAAGTCCCATTTTGTTCATTGAGACTCACTCCCAGGTTAATGTGTCTGTGGTTGCATCTTTAATCTCTGTTTTTGCTTGTTGTGCAACAAGGGAAGTCCACTGGAAAAGCTGCATGTTTTAAGTTTCACCTTGTCGCATCTCCTGCTTTTGTCTCCCACCCCATTGGCTTCACTTACTATATTGACGGCTTAACTAGGTTCTTATCCCACACAATGCCTGATTATCCTGTGGGCAATTTGTGATTTTATTGGTCCTGTGTTAACACAGAGGACTCTCCGCAATCTCTTTGAGCAGAAATGGTATCTTTAGAGAGAGCGAGCAAAACAAATGTATTTCATGGAGGTCTGCAAGGTTTGAATCTGGGTGGAGTATCTTTAGGTCTGCGCGTGTTTGCTACAAAAACAAAGAGGAGCTTTAGTGACAAGTTCCATCTGTCCGGGTCTGTACAGCTGCCCACTGATTGGCTGCCGCAAGACTTTCTGTTTGCTTTAAATGTGTGTTTTTAGCTCTTTCGCAGCGAGAGTGTGTGTTTTGTTTCTGTTTCCTTCCGACATGCAAAACATAGGCCTAAATTTTTAATTAGCAAAAGTGAGTGGTGAAAAGGGAGGAGGGGGCTGAGTAATGTAACAAGCCTCAGTGGAGAGCAGCTGGGATGTGTTGCCATGACGACAGGTTCAGCAGGCTGCCAGCTAGCATGTCAATGGGCAGTGTAGGGAGGGAGCTTTCAAACAGCGCCTGCTAGCCACAATGTGATTGGTCACACCTCTGTTGTCTTTGTGTGGACCAGGGAATGCTGGGTAGGACCCGGAGTGAATGCTCAGTTTGTCTCAAAGCGACGGTGAGGTAATGCTTTTGAATCTTTTGGGATTACGGACTCGGATCTTTTGAAAGGCTGCAGTGTAGATTATTTTCATTCCCGTTTGAACTGAAACCCCCCCTCCCCAGTACTCTTTATATGGTTTCTATGTATATTTATGTAGTGGGATGTGGGAATTTAGGAGAGCAATTTAAGATTTATCTGTGGGCAGATTGATTGGCAGTGTTTGGGATGAGCTGCTTTCAGCATAGCTACGTAGTGCTGGCATAATTGAAGATGCGCTGACAACTCCTTTGGCAAAGCGTGATAAAAGAGATTGATGTGGGAGAGAAGAAAGTTTGGAGTTACTTTCTGGTCACCTTTGGAAGAAGAGACTCAAGTTATGCCACTATTTGAATGATAGGATTTGGGTGGTTCAGTTATGTGCAGGATGAATTTATTATTTAACGCAGTTGTAAAATTGTGAATATGTAATCCCAGTGTGCAGTGAGTAACCCATCTGTGTAATTCTAGGAATTTGATAGTTTGGAGAAATGTTTAAGATGTAGGATGCTAATGGTTGTTTGTGATGATTTTTAAAACTAATCATCATTGTTTCAATGGCTGAAAACATTGGAAATACTGTCATACTGTGTTTGTAAAAAAAAACTTGCCTACAGTAGTTAAGACTTGATTGAATATCAGATGGTCCCCTTTTTGGCAGAAGGCGGGGGGAGAGAATTGTATAATGTATATGTTGTGAGCCAGTAAGATTTGGTGAAATAACTGCTTGCTTTCCATTGCAATTGCATTTATACTTTGAGATAAATAATGTTAAGGCATTGTTTCCTTGCATTTCTGTTTGCCCATGGCATCTACCTTGAGCACTTGCATAACCAAATCAAAGCAACTTGCTGCATAACGATCAGATTTGTATGTGCTAATAGAAATCCACATATTGCCCTCATTGGGTATGTAGCTTTAATATGTGCAGGAGGTGAGGCCAAAGGAGGGCTAGCAAGCTCCAAGAAATGGAAGAGGAGTAGAAAGAAGCTGTTCTTATATGACAGGATACTTAAAACAAGCAAAACCCATCTGACTCCACAGCTTAGCATTTTAATGTGGCACTCGCTAGCTTCAGCAGCTTTTGAAACAAAAAATTAAAAAAATTCTTTCCAGTAGCACCTTAGTGACCAACTAAGTTTGTTATTGGTATGAGCTTTCATGTGCATGCACACTTGTGTATCTGAAGAAGTGCGCATGCACACGAAAGCTCATACCAATAACAAACTTAGTTGGTCTCTAAGGTGCTACTGGAAGGATTTTTTTAATTTTTTGTTTCGACTACGGCAGACCAACACGGCTACCTACCGTATTTTTCGCCCTATAGGACGCACCAGATGATAGGACGCACCTAGTTTGCGGGGGGGGGGAGGAAGCAAGGGGGGGAATTCTAAATCCCAGAAGCCAGAACAGCAAGAGCGATCTGGCTTCTGGGATAGCCTCTTGCTGTTCTGGCTTCTGGGATAGCCGCTGGGATAGCTGGGATAGCTTTGCACGAAGCCTCCGCAGGGCACGGGGAGCCTTCACCCCCATGCCCTGCGGAGGCTTCGTGGGGCTATCCAAAAGCCAGAATAGGAATCTGAAGCCTTTGGAGCGCAGCGTTAGGTCCCACTGCACTCCAAAGGCTTCAGGCGGTATCCCTAAAGCCTGGAGAGTGAGAGGAGTTGGTCGCACCAACCCCGTTCGCTCTCCAGGCTTCAGCGAAAGCAACACGTAGCCTCCGGAGAGCGGAGGGAGCGCTCCCTCTGCGCTTTGGAGGCTTCGCGTTGCTTTCGCTGAAGCCAAGGAGCCTGCATTCGCTCCATAGGACGCACAAACATTTCCCCTTAATTTTTGGAGGGGGAAAAGTGCGTCCTATAGAGCGAAAACCACAGTACCTGTAACTTCAGCAGCTTTGCCATTGTACTTTGGGCATGCTCGGTACTGCATTTTGCCCTCTGTTAAGCCTATATACGTGCATGTTCCCAGGTAGTGAAAGAAGCAGCAGCTAGGGCAAAAATAGATCTACGGGCAGGACGTTCGAAATTGTACCAGGGAGGGATTTCTGGTGTTTCATGATGATGGTAAGATGCACTGTCCTGTGGGTACCCACAATCCAAGTTCAACAGCCTTCCTCACAGTAAAGGTTGTGGAAACAGCCTAGGGGACTGGAGCCAAGAATTAGGGCTTTAACAGTAACTTTGGCTGGCAGTCTGAATGAATGTTGGGACAACTCCAGTTTACCCACAACGGGAGTGCTTGCTGGGACAATGCTGTCTAGCTGGTTCAGCTTAGAAAAAAATAATATATTGACACAACTCCTCCTTCCTGCAGTACACTGTCATCTGTCTCTGGAAGTGCAGTTCATGCCTTGCTACGCTTTCCTGACAAATAATTTGGCATGTGGCTACATTGATGCAAGAAAGCAGCTGAGTTGCTCCTCTTTTTTCTTATTTAGGAGAAGGAATGTGTGACTTATCAGGAAGCGTGGCGAACGATCAGGAAAAGAGAGTGCAGACCATTTGTTGGTCCCCCACCCTCCACTGGTTGGAGTGGGCATATGTGGTGTAGATACTGTGAAGTCCAGGAAGTTCTTAGTCTATTTTAGACATTGGGAGCGATAAATATGTCACGACTTCCCCCTTGATTTTGATTGCAAGCCTGTGAATATTATTGTATAGTGTCTAATACCTTTAGGCACTTTAAAAGTAAAGTATAACAAATACAACTTTTAACTGCCTGCTGCTGCTGTGGTTACTATTATGCATTATGAAACAGCTAAAGTTTTAAGTGTTGTGCAAAGATGTGAAAAAGCAGAATCTCTGTCTGCAGGCTTCTGATCTAATATATGTGATATAAAGGTAACAGGAAAAGAACATGAAAACAAGCAGATTTGGGCACTAATTCTTCATAAGTTAACTTTTTAAAATAATTCTAATTTGGATATTGCCCTAACATGGATTGTTGTTGTTGTTGTTGTTGCTGCTGCTGCTGCTGCTGCTGCTGCTGCAGGCCAACACAGCTGCCTCTTCCTCTTTTTGAGTGATTTGGAAAACACCAACTTTAGCAGTTCCATGTCAGGATGCTAAATTGGGTAGGCTGCCCTAATCTGGTGTTACCTGTGTGATTAAAAACCTACAGACAGTCACTGAGGTTTACACACATGCAGTGTTGTGTGGGATTGTCATCTGCATGTTTCAGGATTCCAAGTTCCTCTAACACATGGGTAGGTAAATTAAGGCCTGGGGGCCAAATCCGGCCCAATCGCCTTCTGATCTGGCCTATGGACGGTCCGGGAATCAGCATGTTTCTACATGAGTAGAATGTACCCTTTTATCTAAAATGCAGCTCTGGGTTATTTGTGGGGCCTGCCTGATGTTTTTACATGAGTGGAATGTGTGCTTTTATTTAAAATGCATCTCTGGGTTATTTGTGGGGCATAGGAATTTGTCCATTCCCCCCCCCCAAAAAAAAAATAGTCCGGCCCACCACAAGGTCTGAGGGACAGTGGACTGGCCCCCTGCTGAAAAAGCTTGCTAATCCCCTGCTCTAACACGTAAGGCTTGATTTTTTATCTTTTTTTAGAAATAGCTTGGATATGTGTTTTTGTGTGTCCCATGTAACAGCAGTAGCATAGCTATTTTTAAATAGCAGGCTTTTTGTTTAGTATGCTAGTGAAGAACAGTAACAGGGCCACATTTTGCTAATGGGTTATACATAGGGTTCTTCAAATTCCCATTTAAATGTGAGAATAATAAACAAAATCATGATTTCTTTATCACAGAAAGATGGCTGTATACTAGTTTTTCTCTCTGATTGTTATTACAATATACATATAACCACAGAAATGCAAAAAGGGGTGTTCTGACTACCACTCAGAACAACCTTGAATATTGAGCAGAGTTTTTCATTTCATTAATTAAACTAAAATGCCTTTGCCTTTGGTTTAGGCCAGGGGTGAGGCATGCTTGTGATTGTTCCTTGGCTGTGGGGCTTTTAAACTGATGCTGAATGAAAGCCTCACCGAGATTGGTTCCGCTTGGTAGTTCCAGGGTGGAGTTCACGCCTGCCAAAAGTGGACACGATTCTACCTGAAGTCACAAAATACACTCACCTGTCAAAAGTGTTTCATAGAAGAGTAGCCAGCTTTGAAGCTGAAAACGGTTCTCAGAAATTTCCACCGATAAACAAATATTTTTTAAAAATATGTATTTAAGGGTGTTGATTCTTTGTGCTATCAAGTGAATATGCCATATGCTTTGATTTTGAATATCTTGTATTATGGTGCCTCTTTCTCTGCTTTCTTTAGAAAAACCTTCCTGAACTAGTCTGGGTTTTGAACTGTCAAGCATTAGAAAACACTCTTGTGCAAGCAAATATGCTCTTTATGCTCTTTACCCATCTCAAAAATCTGTGAGAACTTGCAAGTCAGCACATAATTAAATACTTCCTAGGAACAGCAGCTGTGTAATGTATTTCTATTGGCAGGTTTTTGGCCACAAGGAATACTCCCTCTAGTGGTTTATCAGCACACCAATTTGGGCTCCAGGTGCAGATCTGTGGCAGGTTTATTCTGGCACATTTTAAATCAGACTTTAAATGAGACCTGCAGCACAATCATATGCATGTTTAGGTAAATCCTACTGTAAGTAAAAAGCACACTGTAAGTGTATTTAGGATTGCTGCTCTATGCTGCATCATTAATAATACTGAGGTGCAGCCATGGGCTGATTCAGGGCAAAGGTTAGTCAAATGCAGAAGAGCAAACAAGAAAACAACGCAAAACTCATTATGTTGTGCTTCTTTTTCATTGTTTCTTGAAAGCGAATTATTTTCTCAAATTCTTCTGTGCTGTCTGAACCATTTTCATTTTGTGCTCTCCCCCACATCCTAAATAATGTGCACTCCAGTTTGATCACTAGGGACAGTTTCTCATTTGTATGTATTTTGGTAAACAAACCATGGCTTGGTGTGATGTGCAAACCAGACCAGTATTTCCTAAAGTTTCTGAGCTGCTGCATTTAGATCAGCTAAGCCCTTTTCAAGAGGCTGCTTTGATACAGATTATGGTGCACCATTTGCCAAGTCCTCAAGTTGGCCTAAGGCAAAAAACTTCCAAGGTTATCCTAGCTCAATAATGTGGCTTTTCCAGATACCACTGAGGTCATCTTCTAATTTACGTAGACCAGCCGCCTACCTACTTGTAAGCAGAAGGAAAATTTGGACTATTGCAATTAAGAATTAGGTTTGGGGGCATGATACAAATGCTGTGCTTTCACAATATTTCTGTAGGGGCCAGCAGTTTTTCTCGGACTACTGGTTACAATGGTGAAACACAGTGGAGGGTTTTACTATCATTCTCTAGGTAGACATACCTTTTTGATACAGAATACAAATCCCCTCAGCTGCAAAAATATTGGCTTTTTTGTTGTAATTCTCAGATGTGGACATTTGCATGCTTTTGTCTTGTTTTCTCCAACAATCCTACCTAATTTGAAGATCGAGATAATAAGTCAGTTTCTCAGGTTATTATGTGGCCAATATAAAACGTGTATTATTTGTAAAACATTTTAGTATCAAATCTCTTTTTTTCTTTGGCCTCTCTTCTGTTGCTTATTTCTAGGGATGCACATAGCAATGTTCCTTTTAATATTGCAGGTAGTTTGCTAATTCTGACTACTGTTCTGTTGGCATCATAGCATGTTACTTGATTAAGGATTTAAAAACTTAAAAGCATTTTAATGGGCTGTTACCTGTTATACTTGTTAGGAAGAATGGAATGGTCTGCAGTAATAGGACCTTTTGTATCTAATTTCTGTATCTGAATATTCTTAACCTCTGCAAACAGTGAATTGAAAAGAATTGCCCTTTTGTGATGACAGGACATATTAGATGAGTTAAAGGGGGGAGACACTCATTCAGGGGAAGATGGAGTGCTAACAAATTCTTATGGGTGAGGTAGACATCCTGATTACTGACTTTAAGTTGAGAATTCTAACCAGGGGTGGTGAGCAGCTGGTATAGTCATACCTTGGGTTACAGATACTTTGGGTTGCACGATTACGGGTTGCGCACCACGCCGAACCTGGAAGTACCGGAACGGGTTACTTCTGGGTTTTGCCGCTTGTGCATGTGCCGAATCGCGACTCGCGCGTGTGCAGATGTGCGGGTCGTGGGTTGCAAACACTGCAGGTTGAGAACGTGCCTCCCGCACAGATCACGTTCACAACCCAAGTGTCCACTGTACTTGCATCACACCATCACTTAATGTGAGCAGATCATGAGACGTTAGAGAGCTTTTCTAGAAATGAAAGTCTTCACAAACACTTGCAAAAGTTACAGGGTAGCAGGCTGACAGAAAGAGAAGTAGGAGGAGGAGACCTCGGTATGGTAGAGCCATTGAAAGTATGGTAAGCCAATTTGAAGTGTTAATAGGACTGATGGCTGACTAACACATTTGCAGGGTTCTTCTCATTACCTTTTGTCTATCATTTTAGTCACGAGACACTGGTTCAGGGTTGACTTCCTCTAGATGACACAGAAGCTTGGCTTTGGAGCTCAGTAGGTATGTGTAGGATACCTTCCAGTGGTTTTTCGCATGGCAGATCATCTATTGTGCCGCAGGCCAATAAAAACAGCTACCATCCCATCACAGAGAAGGCCTGAGAAGAACAAAACTAACCATATTTCAAACTCTTAACCTTTTAGCACAATTGTTTACTAGCCCAGAAAAGTTTTGAAAGCTGAGTTCCATTTAGAATGATATGGTCAAACTCTCTAGATTAGGTATCAAAATAGAACACAAGCTGCTATGGGCAGATCCTCTTGATAAAATTGTCTGTGTGTGTGTGTGTGTGTGTGTGTGTGTGTGTGTACGTGTGCACGTGCGCGCGCACACACACACACACACACACACAACTAATGACTTGTGCAAGCTATATAATTTCCCCTTCCCTCCGTCAATGTCAAATTCCTGTTTCTTGCATGTGATAGGTGCTACACTCACCATTCCCCTAACTCAAACACATGGGATACAAAATACATTTTCATCGCTGCAATCCAACCTTTTATAAGCCCAGACATGCCTTGAGTTCTTTTTTTCTCAGATAGAATGTTACAGACTCTAGCGAAGGAAATACAAATCTCACGCTGTGCGAGCAACCTCACACAGTGACCTCATTCTGAATGTTACCTTCTTTGTCAGGAGCAAGAGAAGCAGCCGTTTTACTGGCTTTCTGTCTTTGGAGCTGTTTGACGTTTAATTGCCAACTTACTGGCATGGTTTTAAGGCTTCCTCTTTGGTGCATGCATAAAAAAGTGAATAGGATGATGAGAGGCAAGCCTGCAAGGACTTGTTCACCAGTTTGAATTATTGGCAAACAGCCCTTAGCAACGAATTTAGCACAGAGAATTATTGTAAAAATAAAATAACATTTATAATGTTTTTTCCACAATTTTCCAGAACACAACATGAATAATAAATAATAATCAGTCACAACAGTATTCATCCACAACAGGTGAGTTAGGAATGTTACAATAACAGGAAAGTAAAACTTTACTCTTTTGTCTGGACACGTCCACACCATAATGTTGCATGTGTGGCTGGAGGATAAATAACGTCTTTGCAAGCGTTGATGAAACAAAGAAACAGGAACCATGTTGCATCAAATTGATTGCGCTTGGACATTCCCTTGACTACCCTGTGAGGTTGTGTTAAATGTTATGAGAGGGTGCTGATTTTAAGCAGGTGATTGCTAGAACCATACAAATTCAGTATTTATGTATTATTTTCGGATTTTTCTTTTTCTGTATGTAAAATAACGCAAGGTCTAAACAAAAAAAAATGTTTCATGATCTTGGCACATCCTCAAAGACCTGCCACCAAAAAGTCTGAAGTATTTCACAATTCCACATGTGCAGTAGCAACTGCATCCCCCATGTTCTTGTCAGCACAGAGTTGAGACTCCCTTAATCATAAAGCACCACCTTAAAAGTAGTTTCATTGTGGTTTCTTGTATTTTAGCCAGGTTTGTTTGGGGGGGGGGAGGTGTTGCTGTCTATATTCTGTCCCACTGCTCATCCTCGATTAGTGTTTCCAGGTCACCTTTCCACATGCTCTGAAACCTTACAGTTCATTTAATACCTTGTACAATTCAGAAGTCATGCTTTTGCAATACAAACTTGTTGCCACACAATGATGCTCATCCAAGGTGAGAGAGCGAAGACCCTTGTCCCTTCTGGTTAGAGAACTAGACTGAACCACCCTGCGATCTTCAGATGATTGGTGGATACAAATTTTAATAATAATAATAATAATAATAATAATAATAATAATAATAAAGCAATTAGTTGTGCTATTTGAAACCAGTTATGTTTCACTCTTGTAATTGATCTTGCAAAGAGTGCTGTGTCATCAGGTAGCCCCTAATAATTATATATTTTACTTTGATTATCCCTTTAACTCTCCCTCACTTCAATTTATCATATTTGGGCAGCAAAACTTCAAGTAGTCCAATATTGGAATAATGGTAGACTGTATTTGAGCTAAAAAGGAGTTCCAGCATTTCCAGACCTGCAAAGATGTCCATAAAAAGGGATTGCTAATCTTATGTATTATTGCTCATGATGGGTTGAAAAGCAGAAGAGACGATACAATAGATATTGAAAGATACATCTCAAGTTGCACCTATTGTATTCCCTGGGATCCCCATATAATATGAATAAGATGCTTCAGCAGGAAGGTTTCATAATACAGCTTTAGATTAGGCATTCCCAGAACCCCTGTCACGTGGTCTGTACAATGTGGCATTACTCAAGCTGCTCCTCTTGTCTCTTGTTGTGAAGCTATTCAAAGCCACTGCTACTTTGAGAACCAATTATTTGGAATAGTGACAGGGAGGGTCTGGAAAAAGAAGTAGTGCTTTGGCAGTATAGCCATTTTAATGCCTGCTGTCCTCCCAAACCATGACAAGTTCGGGTTATGCCAGTTTTTCATCTCCCTTCTAATCTGCCCATACAATTTCCCACTAATATGTTTCTCAACTGGGCATTGTTACTCGGAAGTACCTAAACCCACTAAAATCAGCAGCAGCAGCATTTTATTTGTACGCCACCTTTCCATAGTTAAAACAATGTTCAAGGCAGCTTACAACATGACAAGATTTACATAATTACTAATGTAACAAAAGTCATAAGCAATAAATAAAACACATCAAAAGTACACAACAAAATGGAAAACAATTTCCACATAAGTCATAAAATCTAAAACTAGGAATACAGTGGTACCTCGGGTTAAGAACTTCATTCATTCTGGAGGTCTGTTCTTAACCTGAGGTACCACTTTAGCTAATGGGGCCTCCCGCTGCCGCCGCACAATTTCTGTTCCCATCCTGAAGCAAAGTTCTTAACCCGAGGTACTATTTCTGGGTTAGCGGAGTCTGTAACCTGAAGCATCTGTAACCCAAGGTTGCAGCATTAATATCAATTACAATTTAAAATGACATAGATAAAAAAATAAAAGCAATTTAAAAAACAAAAACGGAGCCCTCTCTGCCCAGATGGAAGGAGGCAGGAAAGGCCCTTCAGGCCCTCAGCAGCAGGTGAGTCCTGCAAAGTGAAGCCTGAGGACAGTTCTTCTCTGCTTCTGACATATTCAGTGGTATTATATAGACTTGGAGCAGTTTATTTCCAGTCTGGCTACCCCATTGTAAAGTTGTAGTTCTATCTTTAGGGCAGGGGTGGGGGACTTTTGACTTTCTAGATGTTGCTGAACTGCAGCTCCCATCAGCTCTGGCAAGCACAGCCAATGGATCCCCCACCTCCATTTTTAAAATGTCTACCTTTTCCTGATTGTCCAGGTTCATAGTCATAGCTTCATTTGCAGTATTATTTAACTGCACAATTTGCAAGAAGAGATCCTATAACTTGGCCTTGATCGACTTGAGCAGCTAATGTTCATCTAACCTTTGCAGTGAATTCATTGGTTTCACCCTTGTCCTTAGCCACATTTGTCAGTTTCACACCCCTTGTTGTTTTGCTGTTGCCATGCACCATGCTAGTTATGGCCTCCGTGTTTGACAGCTCAGACATGCTCTCATCAGTTACCTCTTCCCTGCTCAATTTGGCCATCTTTGCTTTCCTCCCAAGGGTTCCCCACTGCATAACGGATTTGCTGTTGTCTAGTTCTCAATACAGCCATTGCCTGAAGCAATATAAGCTCAGTGGCGGTGGGAGACTCAATACTAAGCCACCATTAAGCTCAAAAGCGAGCCACGCCTCCCCCAATTCTGTACTGCTCAAGTGGACTGCAGTTTCTTTTTCTACGGTCGAAAGAGAGCCGTTCAGGAATCTGTGGTTGTATTATAAAAGCTGGTAAGTGAACCAGCCATCTAATTTATCATTTTAGAAGCTGATGCGTATTTGAATTATCAACACTTGACATGTTTTAGGTCTAAATACAGTACCCACTCCTTCAAAAACTCTAGGAGTTAAAATGGTAACTAATTAGTGATTACTTGGTTATTTTGGCCACTGTTTTAGCTGTTTTGTTTCTGTTATACAGTGCACCTAGGCAGTTTTCCAAAAGCTTCTCTGGAAAACCTGGAACACTGTGCGATAGCATTTTCCCAGAGCAATTACTCATTTCAGCTTACAAAGGATTCTGGGTATGGTGGTGAAGAGTGAGGTTGGCCAATGCTTTCATATGACTTCACTTTGCAGAGATCCAGGCGGAAGATGACACGGCAGAATCCTGAAGCATTGCAGCGCAGTGTTACTTCCCCCATCATTGTGAGTGCTTCCATTCCAGAAAGTAGAAGTAGAACTGGTCTAGAAATGCTGAGTTGCACTAGATACTGTAAAGCTAATTAATGAATGAGGAGCCACATTCCTAAAGTCCTTTCCAGCTAACTTAATTTTGCTTGTGTGCTCTGCGGTCTGATGAGTTGACATCTACTCTTAATTGTCCAGGCACTGCTGAATTACTTAACTGTGACCAGTTTATAGGTAATGTGTTCTTGATCATAGCCTGATTTTAAAGGTAAGGTGTATTTGTCATCTTTCAGGTCCAGTACAGTCTTTCAGAGAATCCTGTGGACTCTGGTCTTCATCTATACTACAAAATAGATGTTTTCATAATAATATTGTGTATTTTTTTGTCTGTATCTGGTGTGGTTGTCCATGCAGATGAAGGAAGCATATCTGCAAGGGGATAAAGACTGCTCCATTTTAGCATGTTGTGTGGTTTTACTAACACATTGCTCTTAAAATCTTGGAATAGTATGATTTTAGCCTTTTTAAACTTTTTTTGTCTTTCGTTTAGGTTTTGTGAAGAACATGCTCTGTATTTTATATAGACTTAAAAAAAAATGTGCTTAGAAGATGTGAATTTATGGCATTGGAGTTTTGCCTAGCCGTTGAACGTGAGGGAAAATATATTAAAATATGGTTTTTTATCATTTTGGATATTTATTTCTAGCAAAAAAGGATGTTGAGGGCGTGACTTTTCCCTTCCATTGAACTTTAGCCATTGTTCTGTACATCTGTTCACTCTACCTGAAACAGTGTATGTTGAGAATACTTCGGTTCTTGTTGAAAACAAAACCCAAATAGGAAATGCTGTAATTTTCTAATCTAATATTTTTAATCCAATGATGGCCTTTGTTTATCTTGTACCTAGATAGTCAACATATTCTATCAAGCTATATTAAGATAAGCATGTATGAAGGAATGTTAGCATAAATAGAAATTTCAGAAGTTTGTTTTGGACAGGTCAAACTATACTACTAGCTTTAAATGTAAGCTTGATTGTTAAATGCACTCCCAGCTCCCTTTTGCAGTGGTTCAGTTAGGTAATTTTGCACTCTGGAATAAATGGTCTTAGCTTCTTTGGATGGTAAGGTATATTACTTCAAAATGTGGTATGCCAACACTGCTTCACTGAGTGTGAACTGGGGCCCCTGTCCTAAAGTCTTATCCTGATGGTATCACCCTTTTTGAAAATAATTTTGACTATAACTTGCAAATTTGAAATTTGTAATGCAAATGCTTATTGTCTTAATCTTCCACTGACCTAGTTTGCACTTACGTTAAGCCAAACCATGTCTTAGTGCAAGCAGATGGATGGGATATAAATTTAATAAATGGATACTAAACAATGGCTGGGTGCCACTTAACCAGCAGTAGAAGTTCTCCACACAGCATAGAATCTTTCAATATTCTGTTGTCACCAGAGGCCAACTGACAGCAGCATTGTTTGTGACATGAAGAGCAAAGCATTAGTATTAAGTGGAAATTATTGTGCATAACTGCTATTTTTTTAGTAAAGTTGAAGTGTGTCTTCAAACAGGTTTTTCAGGTCTTATGTGTGCATATTTACCTGAGTTTGCTTTTGATTGGCTTATAGAGCAGGGGTCACCACTCTTTTGGACCAGTGGGCACATCTCAAATTTTGAGAGAGTGCTGTGGGCGCCACTCACAAAATGGCTGCCACGGGGCTTGGCATGATACAAAATTCGTGAGTGTATAATCATTGATGCTTCTCCATAGCTATATCCTCCTGTGCCTGATTGCGAAGATACACCTGTTTAAGACCTTGGTTTCCCCATTCCCGCTCCTAAACCAGAGTCTAGGCTGCCACTCAGTAATGCAAGAATAAGCCCCATTAAGCTCAAAGGGACTCATTTATGAGGTTGGCATATATACCATTACCTCTTTAGGTCATTTGAGCAAGGGAAGCTTTTCATGGATTGGAAATTAAAAGCTTTCCTTGCTCAAAGGACCTAAAGAGGTGATACACAGATGTAAAGGGTAGCATATACTTAAAGGTAAATGTAGATATGGGTGCTCTGGAACATAGACTTTACAATGTTCTGGGTGTTTTGACAGCTCCTGCTCTCCCTAAGCTCTCAGGTATGCCTGGTAATGGCTCTTTCTTTCAATGACTTGGGTGGAAGAAGAACCCTGTCTTCTGGTACTTCCTTGGGAGAAGGCTTCCACCGTTTTGCTCTAAGATTGCAAGAGGCAGCTGTACACTCTGCTGTGAAACAGAAGTATTGCATGGGAGAAAGCATTTGATACTTAGAGCGTCTGCTGGAGCATGCCAAAACTTGCTGGGCTCTCAAGAGTGGCCTGTAGTGGCTCATCCCTCCCAGGACTTGGGAGGAAGAAAAACCCAATATCCAGGTCTCGCCAATCAGCATATAAACATCTGCTTCTCCACTATAAAGTTGCAGGTTGCCCAAGGCTAGGACTTTGAACAATCTAATAAGATAATGAAAGAGTTGACTTAGAGTGGTGCAGTTCAAAAAGTAGAGCTAGAAACATGTAAGGCAAACTAGGAGAGAAATGCAGAATTAAAGTCTCAGGCATAACTTATATTTTGAGGTGTTCTAGAACACTTTGGTAGGTTTCTTTGACCAAATATTATTTGGATATTGAAAGCAGGGCTGCAGTAGGAATTGAGATAGCATTTTGAAGAGGATCTTGCATGTTTCAATTCTTAGAAAGCAGCAGTTATAGGGCATTAAAGTGACTTCCCAAATAGTTTGTTTTAAACCACAAGCAAAGCAAATGGACTGTGTTCCAAATATATGATATGTGTGGGTTTGTGCTTCTGTTTGTTTTTTTGTGATGGCTTGTTTTGTGTTTTTCTTTTCTCTTTTTTGTTGTTGACATATGTATAGGGACAGTGGGAGGGAAGGGCGGAGTGGAATGTCAGTGACATTTGGGTGGGAAGAGAAAGGAAAACGGAGACTATTTCTAAGTGTATGAATTTTTAGAAAACTGACAAAGTGTTACTAAAACAGAGCAAAAGGTAGCATTATATAAGAAATAATTTATTTCCAAAAAATGGAAGATATGTGAAATTTAACTTGAAGTCAGGATACCATTTTAACTTATCAGCCAAAATATTATAAAATAGTACGGCACTATAGCTACTGCAGGATATGCCTCAGTTATGAAAGCTTGGGCTCTTTCTGGAATGACTACTTCCCATCTTAAGAAAAAGAGGAAAATTTTAATTTGCTTTAGAATAAAGAAGGTAATGTTATTAATAGGAATCTAGAAGATGAATAGTTTCAGTTTAATATCACATGCAAATGCATTTATCATATTTTTTATTTTTTTAAAAATAGCTATGGACTATTTAAAAATACTGCACTGGTCCATCCTGCTCACAATTTTGTGCTCTGACTGCTAATGGTTCTCCTGGGTTTCAGACAGGAATCTTTCCCAGCTATACCTGGACATGCTAATGATTGAACCTAGAACTTTTTGCACCCAAAATATGTGTTTTACCACTGAGATAAGACTTTCCCATTTCACGAGAGCAAGAGCAAGAGCAAGCAAGTTGCTGTTTAGTATTGAGTTGTCCTATGAAATGAAAACTTTCCCGCCAAATCAAATCTTTTTTTCATAGAGTGGGTACATCAGATGTATTTCATACTATCACTAAACTACTGACCAATGGACACTTATCAAATAGTTTGGTTATCCAAAGGAGCTCATGGAGAAGTCCTCCATCACCCCTTATCTCTTCGGTTTCCACAAAGTCCTGCCAGTAGCAAGAAAGGATAAGATAAAATGTGATGGCCAATGAATGAAACACTTGCTGTTGTGACAAACAGAACTGTGTGCCCCTGATAGTAGCACCCAGATTACTCCGCATGCAATCATTCTATATTATAAACAAATTTATTGGGGGGGGGGGGAAATGATGCATAATTGGGTTGTATTCTGTGAACTATATTCTGTGGTTAAATTTGTTCTGAACAGGACCTTTCCTTGAGGGAAGACATAGGAGATGCTTGCAGAGTCTGTTTGTTGGACTACACTTCCCATCATCCACTGACCACTGGTCCTGCCAGTTAGGGATGATGGGAGTTGTAGTTCAAGTTTGAGAAATACTGTTAGAGGAAATGGGTGGAAAGTATATGCTGAGAATCTAACTGAATATTTCGAATAACATCCTCCTTAAGAACCCATTCATTATTACCCATTTTTTATCACTTAGAAAACTTACTTATTAAATTATTTTTTTGTTTTTTGCAGTTTTTTATGTAGCCATCTGCAAGAAGCATCTTCTCTACTCAAGCAAATTCTGTTTGGTAGCCATTTTCAGGTTGTTTTCTTAGTATGATAAGAAAGTAACAGGGAACAGCTTTGCTTTTTTTGAGTTGACTGTTGTTCCTTTCAGTTAGTAGTAGTGGTGATAAAACCAATTGTTGGGCATTTAAACAAACTGGACAGTCAAATTGCAAAAGCACTCCCCCCCCCACCCACAGCTTGCCCTTTAATTTGGAGCATAAACATTGGAAAGTTGAGTGTGGTAATTTAATTTTGAAGGAGAGCTGCTTTAAGCGAGCATCAGCCCAAGTTAATGGGAGCCATATGGTTGATTCCCCCTGCCTCCATGCTCCGTAAGAGTTGTGGTATTCAGAAGAAATAAGCTACCCAACTTTTTATTAAGAAGAAAAATGCACTTTAAAATTGATCTGAAATAATGTAGAAGATAAGTGTTAGCAAATATTATTTTTAAGAGTATGATAAAACATGGCAAATTAGTACCTCTGAAGGTGAGATGAAGAGGAGCTGTCGCTGGTTCTCTGTAAGCTCTACAAAAATATTTGAGATGAGGAGCCACAAAATGTCTCATAGACATCTGTAGAGTGCCTATTGTATTAACTGTGTCAGCAGTGAAAGTAAATGAGAATTCCCCTGTCACGATAAACAAGAACTAAAAATTATTTTAAGAATTAAAAAGGAGTGGCTTCTGTTATGCTTTTAAAAGGCAGTCAGCCCATGCAAATATTTATTCATTGTTTAGCTTGACTTTATAATAAGTTGTGCAGAGTCGAAACATTAGTAGAGTTTTCAGGTATGCAGAAGCATTCAGAAGCAATTTGTTTAGTAATAGTAAATGATTTAAATAGAAAATAATAGCTGCATCCTAAGTCATACCACTGAATGCAGTGTCCACAATCCAGTCCAGTGGTGTGTTGGTGGCTGTTTTGTGTATTTAACATGCCCAAGACCCTGTGTTGTGTTGCTGCAACTATTTAACACAAAATCTAGTAGAGTTTAAGCACCCTGAAATCATTGGGCTTGAGTGTATTTAGAGCAGTATTTGATTTTGTCCCATGCACAATCATAAGCACAGCTTCAGTCCCGCAGAGAGCATGTAGACCAGCTGAGCCTCCACGTGAGATCCTGTGTTGAAGGTGAAATTCTTGATAACCAGATGTTTGTTCAGAAAGGGACAATAAGGGAGGCTGAGTCCATCCCCCTGCTCTCCAACTAAAACAGCTGATGGGAGGGTTTCATTTTTAAAAAATGGGTTCCACATGTGCAATTTCAGGCAGGGGAATTGCATATATTTCACTGCATGTGACTTCTCCTTCAGCTAGAGATATGGAAGTGTAGATAAATGAAACAAAGATAATCATTTGCATGAATCTAAAATCCTTTCTCATAAGAACCAACTTTAATATTGCTTTTAAGTAAACAAGAAAGCACCTTGCACTTACAATCAATGCAATACCGTGTGTAAAACAAATTCTCTTATTAGCCTTCGTATTTTTGTAAATTTGAAGTCCCTCATTACTTAAAAGATGTACTCATGGTTTACCATTCCTCCCCCCCTTCATTCTCCCCCCCACCCCTCCTCATCTCAAATTAAATTGTTGCCTTTATGAACCCCTGCTAGTGATGCTGATGCAAATTCACCACCTCAATGAGAATTAGGCTTGAAATGGTAGGTAAAGTGCAGACTTTGAAACGTCATGCATATCCTTTATAATCGCTTATCACAGGGAACAGTTACATATTTTTTCAATGCGGTATTTATATTGCTCTTTAAAAAATTCACTAATTTTACACAGATTTTTAAAGAAGATGACGAAGGGGTAAAAATTGGGGAAACGACCTAATAAGGTCAAATACAGATGCCAAAAACTTCCATCAGATTTCTCTTCTTCATTCTTGACTGACAGTCCTCTCAATACTCGTGGTTTCATTCTAATAAAATGAGTAAAATTAATGTTAGCCCTCTGCTAGAGTTTTTTTATAGAATTGTCGAGCAATCTGCTTAAAGATAGAGAGCAGGGGGTTTTTTTATATAAAAAAATGGAGGCTGCCTTTTCCTAAAGATTCCCCCCCCCCCCCATATTCCTGAAGACTTGTACATTTTAACCCCCTCACCACCACCCCTATTAAACCAGACTTTGGGGATTGATATGTTTTAATAATGTCAATTCTGTTGTGAAAATAGTCTGGGGTTGTTGTTGTTTTAATGTTCTTCTGTTGTCCAAGTTTTATTCCAAAACTACGCTGGAAACATCTGTGTATATAATAGTCAGCTTGCTTTGAGGATATTTAAGCAAAATATTTTCTCTCTGCAGGTGATGTATCGCCCATCAGTATGTCTCCCATCAGTCAATCACAGTTTATCCCACTTGGGGAAATCCTTTGCTTGGCCATTTCTGCAATGAACTCAGCACGAAAACAAGTCACGCAAGAAGCGCTAATGGAACACCTAACAACCTGTTTCCCAGGTAAAATACATGCTAATGTATCTGTGCTCACATTGACCCAGATTTTCTTTTCCTTATTTTTAAACAAAGCTTTTCAAATGACCTGTAAAAGTTTTACAAGCTTGCTGTTTTGAAATGATGTATATTCAGGTTATTTCACTTGCTTTTCTTGTTATATTGAATCAGGGCTTGTCTGTCACCTCATTCTCTATTATATGTGCATGGAAAGGATTTTCTTTCTAAATAGATGTGAATGTGGATTTTAAAGTATGTTTCAAATACTTCCTTCATCTTTTCTAAAAAAGAGTTCAAAATATTAGAGAATTAAACATGCTTGGGGTTTTGGGGGTTGGTTTTTTTTAGGGGTGGGAGTTGGGAAGTTAACATGCAGCCTGATCCTGTTTTTGCAGAAGTAAATCCTACTTAGTTCAGTGGGGTTTACTCTGAAGTAACTTTGCATAGGATTGTAGCTGCATTCTGTAGCAGAGTTCTTTTATTACTCTTCACGTGTGGCTTTATTTATAAGGTGAGTTGCCAGTGTTCTCAGAAGACTGTGAAATTAATGATCCATGTTGGAGGTGGAAAGGCGGTGGAGAGGGCACATAAAGTTCATGTTACTTTCTAGCATAGTATATCTCAATCTTTTCTGCATGACAGCTTGGTGTGCTACAGTAAGGGCCAAAAGAATGAAATCCCGAAGAAAGGAACACTTCCACTAGACAGTTGAGATTAAAAATATTTCAGATGGCTAATTTGGATTTATACACATCAGTACAGAACTTTGCTTATCAGCCGAAAATATACTCCAGAAGAGATTTTTCAACCTATTAGCATATTCTGTAGGCTGCACTTGCAATGGACTCTAAGACAAATTAACAACAGTCCCTTATGCTACAATCCTATATGCATTTACCTGGGAGAAAGCCCCGCTGAACTCAGCATGACTTGCTTCTGAGCAGACATCATTATTATCATCATTATCATTAAAGATTCCTTTTGGGGATTAACCCTCCTGAGGTAATGCCAAAGGATCTCACCTTTTCTTTCTTTCTTTTTTATGGATATTTTGAAAAGAACCCAGTGATCTGCAAATACACATCTTTATTAGTATGACTTACTAGTATCATTTAGTGAGGACCAAGAGTGGAAAATTAGCTGTTTTGTTATATCAAATAGAATATTCATGGGATCTCACTTTTTCAATCAAAATTTGGGTATTTTTATTGAACATGGTTTTACAAAGAGAGTGTTTGCGAAAGTTTTACTCTCCTGAAAGGGAAATTAAATTTGTCCAATTTTCTCTTGCCCTATAATATTATTGGAGGGGTGTGTTCTCCACTTTTGTGGAATGATTTGATTTCCAAAACATTGATTTCTTTAGTATTTTCCTGTAAAGCATAATCCTCTGTGAACAGTAACAGCTCATTTAAATTCTCTGTCTGCCCTGCAGTTCATCTTTGCTTTTCAAATCTTCCTCCTCCCCCCACCATCTTATTCTTTTCCATATTTAATAGTTGAGCTTCCACAACTGGGTGGGCAGAGCTTGCTGATACAGCTTTTTAAGAGCAGATCTGGACATAGTCAGAAATGCAATAGTTCTTCTGATTCTTTTATTCTCTGATCTCACCCACACAAAAGTCTATGAATAGAGATCTTATAGAATAGGTGGAATAACAGGGAGTGCCAATTCATGCAGGTTGCAAACCACCTACTTAACCCAACTAATAAATAATTTCTTCCAACTGTTGGCTCTTTCCTTGGTTTTTGTTCCTAGCACATGGAAGCTCATGCACAGCTGCCAGCTTGTCTGTATGTATATAAAAGTTAAAAGTATACTCATTTTGTAATCCACAAACCTCTCCAATGACTAAATTTCTCTACTCCGTTTCAAGTAAGACAATTTCAGCATGTGATATTTAAATTAATATATCATCAACATGAAAAGCAATCCCATGGATTACCGCTTCCAGTTCAGCGGGAGGATACAGATCTAAAAATAAAATAAAAAAGAGCAAGAAAATATATATCTGTAGGATTTGTACCAGCTAGAGCTAGACAATGTAGTTTCATGCCAACAGCTGACAGAATGAACACACGTAAGAGATTTGGGTTGGACATTTTCTAAAAATCTGAAGTTTGTAGGATTGACAGAAGATGCAGACTTCCTTTGAAGACATGGACCAGTCAGTATTACCTAAGTTGGCAAAAAGACAGGGCTTGTAAAAAGCCAATCAAGAAAAGTTATGTTAATAAGAAATTTCCATCATGCTGATACAAACTAAGTTGGGCAACTAATTTCTGCCTAGTAAGAAATGGAGAAAACCTGGGGGACAGGCGGACCATGTCCAAACACTTCTCAGAATGGCTTGTTATAAGAAAAATGTGTTTCTGGCCCTCCCTGCAAATATAGCAAGAGTAAGAGAAATAGCAATAATGTTAGCAGAGATAGTGTTAAAGAATAATACTTTGGAATCAATAATTAAAATGATGCTGTACGATGAGAATAGATCAAGCAAACATATCATTCCATAGTGTCCTGTGAGAAGCTGTGGACAGATGCTTTTTGTGGCTACCGGACCCTTTATTCTTGGAACTGTTTCATATTATAGGCCTTTGTGGTGGTTACATAAACATTTTCATACCACTGCTGTTTTGTTTCCATCACAGATTGCAGATGTTATTACTGGTGATAACTGAGTCCTTTCATATTATTTTTATTTTTGTTGTGTTTCTCTCCCCCCCCCCCCTTTTATGTAAACCACCCACAGAATCTTTACTGAAGGATGGTATTCAAAATACTTGAAAGTAAGAATAGATCACCCCTATAGTCATCAGAATTGCTAATAACTGCTCTGGCATTTGCTTGTGAAAACCGGTACCAACCCACAGCCCATCTGGTTCAAAAACTGGTTGCCCATCTAAAGCTGCACTTATCAAACTGCTTCTGCTACTTTGCTGCTTTTTACACAACTCTTTAAGATTGAGTAATTTCAAAGCCACAGCCTTAGAAGAAAAATGTGCTTCCTCAGTGCAGGTTTTTACATTGCAACATAGCTACCTAGTTTGATGAGCAACAGAGCAGGTACAAATCTGGGTCATGGCTATATCAGAAATAAGGTATACTAATTATTTATAACCTCACATTGCAAGCACTGTACATCTTTAGTGTATCATGAGCAAAGGATGGTTTTTTTTCTACCCCTTGTTAAGCCACAGTGACAGTTCGGGGGGGCGGGGGAATCATTTTAGAAGTTTTAGTACAGTATTTGGAATTTGCTTTTCATAAATCTGTATTCATAGTGAATAAACACCAATTCCAGTAGAACATGCATCCTTTATTGTTATACCTTAGGGTTAGCTTTATTTAAAAGGAAGGGAGAGGGAACATGCTACTACTTCATTAACTAAAGCATTTAAGTGGTTGTTGTTATTATTATTATTAGGGATGCAGGTGGCGCTGTGGGTTAAACCACAGAGGCTAGGGCTTGCCGATTGGAAGGTCAGAGGTTCGAATCCCCACAATGGGGTGAGCTCCCGTTGCTCGGTCCCTGCTCCTGCCAACCTAGCAGTTCGAAAGCACGTCAAAGTGCAAGTAGATAAATAGGTACCGCTCTGGCGGGAAGGTAAACGGCGTTTCCGTGCGCTGCTCTGGTTCGCCAGGAGCGGCTTAGTCATGCTGGCCACATGACCTGGAAGCTGTATGCCGGCTCCCTCGGCCAATAAAGCGAGGTGAGCGCCGCAACCCCAGAGTTGATCACGACTAGACCTAATGGTCAGGGGTCCCTTTACCTTTACTTTATTATTATTATTACTACACAGTACTGTCTATTTACTGAAAGATAAGATTGTGAGCCAATGGGCATGCACCATCTAACAGACATGATACAAAAGGAAAACAAGATGGGAAGGCAAGA
The DNA here is from genome assembly GCF_964106915.1 of Podarcis gaigeae. Taxonomy (NCBI): domain Eukaryota; kingdom Metazoa; phylum Chordata; class Lepidosauria; order Squamata; family Lacertidae; genus Podarcis; species Podarcis gaigeae. The sequence goes on along the minus strand of NC_139685.1, from coordinate 29,802,825 downwards.
AAGCATTTGAGTATTCTGCATCTTCACCGGCCAATGGATGGGGCCAAGCTGATCTCTTCCTTGCTGTGATGTTCTTCCTATGAAGCAAGGCATGCAGCCTCCCAGTAACCTTAGGAGAACATCCCTTCAGCTCTGCGCTCCCAGCTGGAGCAGAGTGTTCTTCTGTGCAGGAAGTGAAGAAGCAATGACACTGCAGCTGTTCCTTTTCTGGCTGTTGGATAGGGCCAGGTTGGCCTCCACTTGTCATGCTTATATATAGAGGAAAGAGAGATTCCACAAATCTCTTGGCAGAGCTTGACTATAATGATGAACATAAAACAATTCTTCCTAATAGGCAAACATGGTGAATGCCTATTATCTTATTAAAAGAAATCGTTTTATGTAAAGTTATGTTCAATATTTGTTGGAAGGCAGATTGAATAATGCTCCCTGAGCCCAAGCTAGGGAAGGCAAATGGAATAGGTGCCTGTCATTAGAATGCAGCAACAAAAGGGAAGGCATTTTGGCCGTTTTCACTGTCAAGGTAGCTACAAAATTAGCATAATGTATGGGACTATTTAGGCACGGTAAACTGAAATGCAGTATAACTATTAATGCTGCTGTTACCTTGAGAAGTGAGGAAGTCATTTTCTGACAGCTGCCATGCTTCATTGTGGCCTCTTTCTAAAACTAGGATTCCTATACATTTCCTTTCTAAATTGCATCCAATTTACACACAGCAGCTTGAAATGTGTCTTACATTTAACTGGGTTCACCTTAGGTCAGCCTTCTTTTGTGGCCAGCAAACAAGACATAATCTTCTGTCTGGAAGCTCAGTGGAGGGCACAGCACACTTTCTTGAGATGTGGAAAATGTACATGTCTGATGATTCAGTGTCCAGACAGATTTTGCTTTTGAATTATTAAAGCACTACATAATCTTAAATAACACTACTGCTGTCAGGCAGTATTTTAAATTCCGGTTTCGCTGTGTTTTATTTATTTATTATCATTGAAAGAATTTACTGGTGAAGTGTAGGAATGAGGTAGCTTTTGAAGATGAACTAGACAAAGAAATATATTTTAATAGAAGTTTATCTAAACTGATTGCTAGTCATGGTAGTAACATGAATTATGTGTGATCTTTGGGGTGCATTTAACCTATAAAGTTTTCTCTAACTTTAAAATGGGTATAATATAAGGCAATGGTTATAGGGTTCATTTGAATTAATTATTTTGCCAGTATTGAAGAGATATACCTTTAGGTTGCAGGACCCTCTAAAATAGGGGTTTTGATTAATTGTAACCCTCAGATTCCCAGCTTCTTCTTTTTTAAAGAGCAGATTTCTAACATTTTTAGAGTGTGAGATGTGAGGCAGAATGTACAGGCAGCTTCTGATTTTGTGCGAGAAATTAGCCTCCTCCTGACTGTCAGGAGTATTTTACTTGGAACTGTATTTTACTTGGAACCCACCCACCTGTTGGGGGGGAATGGGGTAGCCCTGGAAATTCCCCTCCTACCAAAAAAACATTTGAATACCTATGCATGTGAGGGAGAAGCGCCCTTGGAGGAGAGAGACAGAGAGAGAAGTGTATGAGTTCTCGGGGGGGGGGGGGACAGACGGACCTATGCATATACAGAATGTGTGGTCAGTGAAAGGGAGATGTGTTATTATTAAAGGTAGGTAGGTAGGTATGAATATGTGGTCTGCATTTATGTGTGGTTTGTGGGAGACACTGAGAGATGTTTATGTGGTGTGTGTGTGTGTGTGTGTGTGTGTGTGTGAGAGAGAGAGAGAGAGAGAGAGAGAGAGAGAGAGAGAGAGATATGCACGTATGTCTGTGGGTAAGAGAACTAACGTTGTCGCTGCCTTGTATATTTTTCCTGAAGTGGTAGGGGAGAAAACAATTTTGTGTGATCTCCACAATCGGTACCAACAGGACATAGTTGACTTCCCATGGTAAGCCTGAGGTTTTTGGGGTGGGAGGAGTAATCAGCAATGACTGTGCTCTCTCTAATGTTTCATTACGATAGGCCCCTTATGGCTGCTGTTTTGTGACTGCTGCCTGCAGCTCTTTCTCAAAATTCAAGGTACTTATGCTGGTTCGAAAAGGTTTGCAACCCCTCCTCTAAAACACAGTGGAAGGTAGCACATTGGGTAAGAGGGTGCAGAGAGAGGGGGAGAATTGTCAGGCCACTGCACTAAAATGGATTGTGCATTTGTAATAAATTATGAGGCTCGATTAAATTATGCTACTTAATTCTTGTTGTACTGTTAGGCCTTTTGAAGATGTTTCTGCAGGGTACGGAAATGTTGCTTTGAAATGGTATCCTAACATATTTGAGCCATTATGATATAGCGCAATGGTGGTGAACTCCAGCCTATAAGCCTCCTCCCCATTTGACCTAAACCTTGCCTACATGTTCGCCACATGACTTCAGGCATGCCAAATTCAAAAGGGAAAATCGGGAGCATGCCCTAAGTGCCCTCTCAGTTCTTTCTTTCCAGCCAGCGCTTAAATCCAGCTCTCTTTAAAAATTTGTCACCTTTTCCACTCGCCCTCCAGTGACTGAAAAAGGTGACAAATTCAAAAAGTGCTAAGTTTAAATTAAATCTAGAAAGGAATAATGAGTAATGCACTTAGAGTGTGCCTCCACAGCTTGAATTTCCCCCCCAAAAGTATGAAAGCTTTTTCTTTCTTTTTTCAAATAACTGGATTTCTTCTCATGATTGTATGATGACGTTAAGATGGTGTTAAAAATTCTCGCACAGCCTAACACATTTTATAGCAAATTTTCTCACACTGTCACTTTTTCTTGTACTTTTTTCAGACATAAGCAGGAAAGTGATCTAAAAGCCTTCATTATGCATGGGATGGCTGCAGCACATGCCTTAGGATGTGTGGTGAAACAAGCTTGATTTGTTGTTGTAAGATTATTTTGGAATCTTGGTTTTGGTGGCGTCGCCCTCCCATTCCCATTACTTTCCAAATCAATAGTGTATTCTATATCCATTCTATACCCATTATGTCTTCTTGGTAACTAATGGTTTCTTCGTGCCTTGTAAGTTTGCTTTAAAAAGTTAACATGTGCCCTTAATAGCATAGAAATTTACTGTATTTACTCAAATGTAATGCGCACCTTTTTTGGCCAAATTACGTTGCGAAAATTAGGGTGCGCATTAGATTTGATGGTGCATTTATATTTGCCAGCAAAAACTTTTTTGGTTTCAGGGTTTTGAAATTTGAGGTGTGCATTAGTTTTGATGGCACATTAGATTGATGTAAATACAGTAATTTGGGTAGCATCTTATGTTGCAGCTGCACAGTTTCTTTGGCTGCATATTCAGCCATATGGGATGGAAAAGAACAATCTCTTTAAGATACTTTGTTTGTCATCTTCATACTGAATATTCACTGTGAAGCTATTTTATTTGTCTAGCTTTTGCATAAAGCCTCCACGGTTTCTCTAGTCAACCTGTTGCGTTTCTGAATTGGTCTTACAGTTAGCTTTACCTCAAGTTCAAAATCTAATGCCATCTGTGTATTGTGTGAAAAATTTGACATAATCTGACTTTCTCCTGATATTGAAACAACACTTTCTTTTAGATTGAATTCTGCACCTTCAGTTTTCTTAAGATAATAGTTTGCGATATAATCAGGGAAATGTTGATCTGCTTCTTTAAGGTGTATTTCCCTCCCCATGGGCATTTGTTATTAATTTTCTGATATGATTTCTTTATTTAAATACATGTGCAGATACCAAAAACAGCATATTTATTATTGCCTTGTTTTTGTGTTATATGCAATAACTTGGCTAATTAGGATTTAAATATTTATCAAGGTAAGTGGTGTGTGTGAGAAGAATCCACAATATTTAATAAAGATTTTTAGTTTGGGGCTTGGTGTGGAGGTGTAACTTTGAACCTTAAGGTTCGCCAACACTTTGAAAATAAATAAGGGGATTTTTTCACATTCTGCTAGTGCTTTCCCTTTTTAGTTAATAATTTAGAGACCTCAAGTGCAAGAGATAGGTTAAAAGCAAACATGCTGGAGGATGCTTGACCAAGTTTTGCTTGCTCAGCAGAAACTATCATGTCAAGGATCTGCATACTTTGGGAAGGGTTAAAAGGAACTCATAAATACATTTTGCTGTTGTTTTCAGGTGTTCCAACGCCAAGTCCAGAAATCCTTCGTCACACCTTAAACATGCTGGTACGGGAGAGGAAAATATACCCAACACCAGATGGCTACTTCATTGTGACCCCACAGACTTATTTTATAACACCATCCCTTATTAGAACTAACAGTAAATGGTACCATCTGGATGAGAGGATACCTGACAGGTCTCAGTGTACCTCTCCACAGCAAGGAACTATAACGCCTTCCACCTCGGGCTGCGTCAGAGACCGGACATTACCCAAAAACCACTGCGACTCCTGCCATTGTTGTAGAGAAGACATGCACAGCATGCATGCCTCCACTCTGCAGAGGAAATCGGCAAAAGACTGCAAGGACTCCTACTGCCCCCCTTCCATGTGCCAGGTGCCACCCACTGAAAAAAGTAAAAGTACTGTAAATTTTTCGTATAAAACAGAGACACTTACAAAGCCTAAGGATGGAGAAAAGCAGTCTAAGAAATTTGGGCTAAAATTGTTTCGACTAAGCTTCAAAAAGGACAAGACAAAACAGCTGGCCAACTTTTCTGCCCAGTTTCCTCCAGAAGAATGGCCTTTGAGGGATGAAGATACCCCTACCACTATACCTAGGGAGGTAGAGATGGAGATTATTAGGCGTATTAACCCAGATCTAACTGTGGAAAATGTCATGAGGCACACTGCACTAATGAAGAAACTTGAAGAAGAAAAAGCTCAACGAAGCAAAGCTGGATCTTCAGCTCACCATAGTGGGAGAAGCAAAAAGAGTAGAAGTCATAGGAAGTCTCATGGGAAATCTCGGTCACATAGCAAAACTCGGGTCTCTAAAGGGGATCCTTCAGAGGGCTCCCATTTGGACGTTCCGGGTGAAAGAGAGTATGATTTCTATGATCCCCTCACAAGGTCCCCACGCGAAGGCTGTTTCATAATAGAACACAAGAGGGACAATTTCATTATGCACAGCAGCCCTAACGTTCTTGAATCTCACTTTCCTATGACACCTGAATGGGATGTATCTGGTGAACTAGCCAAAAGGAGAACTGAAATGCCTTTTCCTGAACCTTCAAGGGGAAGCTCCCATTCTAAGGTCCATCGAAGCCACAGCCATACGCAGGACCGAAGATCAAGGAATGAGAGGTCTAATAAAGCCAAGGAGCGGTCTCGATCGATGGATAACTCCAAAGGACCTCTGGGTGCTCCTCCTTTAGGTACACCTGAAGACATAGCTGAAGCTTGCAGTCAAGATGACCAAACAACCAGCCAAACATACATTGACGATAGCACCTTAAGGCCTTCTCAATCACTAAGTCATCAAAGGGCTCTTATGTCATCTGCAAACTACAAAGAAGTAGTTAAACCCGAAAAGACTGGTGGCAATGCAGAAACTCCCATTTCCTGTAGCCTCTTGGAACAAAGCAAGCCAGCCGAGAATTTGCCCCCGTATAATGAGCTCAACTCCTGTACAACGAAATCAGCAATTGATGATTATTTTCAGTGTAACACTTCTAGTGAAACTGTACTTACTGCTCCTTCACCTTTGGGGAAAAATAAAGAAGACCACGACACAGTGATTTTGACAGAAAGCGTTAAAAAAGTGTCTCCCTCTGAGAGGCAGTCTCAGCACATAGCCAGAGAGCCTGGGGTGCACAAAGAGGAGTCACCTAAAGGGCCAAACAGCAGTGGTGGACCCGTTGCAACTAGCCAAACCCCCGAAGTGATTGCAAATGGCCGACTGGTTCAACACCACAACACGGAATCTAGTAGCCTTGATAAGAGGAAAGAAATATTTAGTAAAGACACACTTTTTAAGCCTCTTCACAGTACTCTCTCTGTGAACAGTTTTCACAAGCCTAGTGTGCCACTACTAAAACCTCATCAAAAGACACCTTCTGATGCATTGCCAGGCAGATGCGACAAACTCGAGCAAGCTATGGTGACCTCAGTAACACAAGTCATACCTGTTTCACAGAGACAGCAAGAAACAGCCGGAAACCAAGAGGCATCCTTTGACTATTACAACGTATCAGATGATGACGATTCTGATGAAGGGACCAATAAGAATGCTGAAGAAGAAAAGAACCGGGATGATGTGGGCACTATGCAGTGGCTGCTTGAGCGGGAAAAAGAAAGAGACCTGCAAAGGAAGTTTGAGAAGAATCTGACTCTCCTTGCTCCAAAGGAAACGGAAAACAGCAACAACCAGAGAGCCACACATTCAGCAAGACTGGACAGCATGGACAGCAGCAGCATCACCGTCGATAGTGGGTTCAATTCGCCACGGTAAGATCTTAACATTCATTTACCAAAACCTGTAATATTTTAATCTTAAATTATCGTGTCCTACATACGCATTAAGTATTACGAGGCTGGGCTATTATTCAATGATAACATTTTATAGCAGGTTTTCTTTGCTAACTTTATGCTGGCTGGTTGGTTACTCGTCCCAAGTCAGGCAGCCACCAGACATTTGTGAGGTTGTTTACACAACTGGGGATAATTGTGATTATTTCAGAGGATGACTAGGTCAGTATTATTCTGCTAAATAATCAGCCTTTAAGCTCAGAAAGTTAACTAAACTCTTTCTGAATGAACTCTGTCACCATACGGTCAAGTGGTAAAGGAAGCTTTTATCAGCCGAAAAGGGAGAGCATGAACCCAACAGAGCCAAGGTCTGCTTATACTTTTCCTTAAGCTTTGGCAAAAATGGATGTGATACAGATACTCAAACATGGTGCAGCTGTGTGGTGAAATTCTTGCCTATATGGATTATCTGCCTAGGTTTATACACTCGAGCATAGAAGGGATCCTATAGGATTGCAGAGTCAAGTCATTTTTTGTTTTATTGCAATGAATAGTGAACCCTACCAGTCTCTGCACACTTCTGGTAATGATTGCAATAGTCTTTATATTATCAGTTATCCTGAAATGAAGACGAAAGTAGTGAGCAACCAATGTTGGAAGGACAACTCATTGGGAAGAATGCCTGTGGAGCCCACGGTTGCTTCCTCTAGCAGTGCTAGACTAGACTTGTGTCCTCTGAGGCCAGAGAGCAGGAGGAAAAGAGAGCATGATCTCAACAAGATCAGGTTCCTCCCACACTGTTTCTTAATCTAAGGCAAGAAGTTGTACAGATAGTCAGATCTGGTGATCAGACTGTAGGCTGTGACATTTTTCCTATGTGGAAATGATCTTCTGTCGGAGATTTGTCATGCATGAAATAGCACTGTTAGCTTGATCTTGGTGCTCTTTGGCTCTGGAAAGAGAGCTTGCTTTCCTCACAGCCGCTTCTTGCTGTTAACTCAGGGAGCCTGTGCCTAGAAGGTCCGATTCCTGTGCCGGAGGCTCTAATTACGGGTTTCTCTGAGCTTCTGTAGACCTTGCTGTTGTCTTTGTTTTCTGGTCAGCTCCCACAGAGCTCTGTTGTTGTTTCTCAAATTGGCCTATTTTCTACTGGGTTTGTAGCTCTTGGAGACCAGACAAAGACGAGGATGGTATTATTGCACGTGTTTTGTCAAAAGTAAATTGCTTCTATCAAACTACCTGCATCTTATACTGTTGCACGAGGCCTGAGGAAAAGAAGCAAAGCTTTCTGTCTGGTCATGGCTGCCTTTTCCAGGGTGTGTGTAGAGGTGCAATTTTATTTGACTATTTCAACCAAGGCTTTTTAAAAAAACGTCAGTTTTATGGACATGCTATTCATATCATTATGAATGTAAAAGGCAGGCTTTTGTTTCTGTCCTGCAGGTTCTGTAATCTAATCTCTCTGCCTCTGTAGCTCAGAGGGAGAGCATTTGCCTCGCAGGCAGAAGATCTTAGGTTCAGTCCTTAGCATCTCCAGGTTGAGCTGGGAGCATCTCCTGTCTGAAACCCTGGATAGCCACTGCCAGTCAGTGTCAGCAAAACTGTCACAGATGGTTCAGTATTCCATCTCAATATCAGGCAGTTTCCTGTATTGCTTCTCTCATAGACAGAACCTTTTTCACCCCTTCTTTTTATTTTCTTTATTCTTCACTGGCTCAGGGAAGAACTTAGTGTTTTCCAAATCTCCATGCATTACTACCCTGCAAAATGCCACGCAACAGGATTTTCAAAGTAGCGGTTGGGGTGGAATTCTTTGCACTTTCCCTCTGTATGTGTGGGACAGGGGTTTTAGTCTGTTAATGACTAAGGTTCTCTTCAGATTATTTTCCGTGGATTAGACAGAGTGGATTCCTTGCTCTTAAATATAATCCATAATTTACCATAACAACAAAATCAGCAAACCATGGTTAGTAATTGCCCTCGAAACCAGGATTGGAAACCATGGCTTGAGGTGGATTTCTGATGCTGGATTGGAGAACAGGCCTATCTTGCCAGTTCACAAGTCACACAGCAAAGCAGGTAACTGAAAGAGAAGGCTCAGAGGAAACAAACCAGGATTTGGAGAAACACCTGAATTGAGCCAATTCACATTAACACCTCTGGAAGAACTACATATATGAACGTGGATATAAATTTCTTCTGCAGTTTCCTACATTTCCCTCCATATAGCACTGTAGTTAACTATCCATTTGTATAGTTTCATACACATTTTATGAGCAATTACCACCAGCAATTAGCAAAAGTTACAATCTCATTTTGGTGCAGACGAAAACCAGAAAATACAGTGGTACCTCGGTTTTCGAGCGCCTTGGAAGCTGAACATGTTGATTTTTGAACACCGAAAACCTGGAAGTAATTGCTTCCCTTTTCGAATGCACTTTGGATGTCAAATGGCTTCCACTGCATCCCCCCCCCCAATTTTCTCCATTGACTTGGCAGCCAGCCCTTTGTGACTAGTTGTCGAACAGTCTTCCAGAACGGATTACGTTCAACAACAGAGGTACCACTGTATTTACACTACTGGTGCATGCATATATATATATATATATATATATACACACACACACACACACTTTTTTTATTTGTTACTTAAGCAGTTTCTTCATATAAAGAGCTATATTGCATTCACTCAAAAGTAAACATAATTTGTTCCTATTTTCAGAGAATGGACTGTTGGCCTAGGACATGAACCCATCTGTCCATCTAGAACATCTAGGCTAAATACTGTCAAGGAACTGGGATGGAAGGGAGGAATAAGCATGTTTTCTCTACTTCCTTCCAATCTTCCAGGTTGCTACCACATGGTTTTTTTAGATTTTTATATTGCTGAAGCTCCCTTTCAGTGAGTGATTCTTACATTGGCTGCCATACTCCTAGAATGGAAGGTAATATAAGAAGGTCATTCACAGGGAACAACCCAGCTGGGTGTCACAGCCTTTTGTGACCCTTATAACATGCTATATGTTTTAACTTTGAGAGAAAGAAGTGGAAAGGCTCAAAACAGCTGGTGTGGAAGCTATCTAAGGAGAAGATAGCAAATACCTTTAATTTAATTTGTAATATTAATGTATTGGGTTAAAAATATATATATAACTTTTTTTTACTTCCTTGAAGTTTGTGTTTGAGAAATTTTATATGAAAATTGTTAAGGCCAATGGCAATAACAATAACATTGCTACTGGTAATTAATAAAGTGCTCTATGTGCGGTTGGTTACCCTTGAAAAGTGTTCTGAAACTGCAACTGCTGCAAAATGCTGTAGCCAGGTTGCTGACAGGTGCTCGATATTTTGATTCTGTCATGCCAGTTTTGTGTGATCTGTACACTGTTTACTGGTGTGTTTCTGGCCCCAATTCAAGGTGCTGGTGTTGACCTTTTGGGCACTGATTACCTTGAGAACTGCCTTTTTCTGCACATTTCTTCCTGACATTGCCAGTCATTTATGCGAAGCCCTACTCTACATCCTTCAATCCCAGGAAGCAGGACTAGCAGTAAATACGATTTGGGCCTTTTCTCTCCTGTGCAACACATGTCGAATGCCAGCTTAGCTGTGTTAGGTCCACACTATACTGTATTTGTGGCTGGTAAAAATATTAATTAATTTAAAAGATTGTTCTCTCTTTGCTGGTTTATCTTTGTCTTAATTTTAGTGGGATTTTAATTCTTGTTATTCTTGTTATTTATTTTTACATTACACCAGTATTTATTTTACTGGGGATTTTATATATTTTGTTCTTTGAGTTTATTTGGAAATTAGGTGAGGCATATATATTTTTTTAGAGTTATACAATCAACAACTCTGTTCAGCAACATGTGGTGGTGATGGTGCTGTGAGATCCTACCAATAGTCCATAATGCCCTATCTCCCCTATATATTCAGTGAGAAGTGTGCATTGGGTGTTCATTCTTACGGTTTTATTACCGATGTGATATTTCCACCATGATCACTCTCTAGTTGAAATGCCACTGCAGAATGATGGCATTTCAGGAATTGGCTGGCTATAACAGTCTATTTGTGGCAGAGCAATTGGGTTATCTGGGAAAGATTTACCATTGGCTGAACAATATGGCTTCATATGAGATATTAATGGCCTAAATATGAACTTGGAATTGAGGTAGTAATTGATTAGTTTGATTATTTAATTTCTATGCTGCTTAATATACTAAAAATATCCCTTAGGCGGCATGCAGAAAACTGAAGCAACAACAGACAACTTAAAATATTTCAAAAATACACAGTTACATACAAAAATGTTACATTAATGCAAATATATACATACAGTGGAACCTTGGTTCTCGAACTTAATCCATTCCGGAAGTCCATTTGACTCCTGAAATGTTTGGAAATCAAGACACGGCTTCCGATTGGCACAGGCGCCCTGGAAACAATAGCCGACAGCTGCATTGAACGCTCAGCTTCCGAAAAACGTTCGGAAAACGGAACACTTCCAGGTTTTCAGCGTTCGGGAGCCAATTTCTTTGTCATCTAAGCCATTTGGGAACCAAGGTTCCACCGTATATAAATCAATATCAGTTCATTTGCCTTTTAACTCACCCTTCCTCTCAGCGTCTGGGTTCTCACCCAGGATCTAAACAAACACTCAATTCACCCACAACAAGAAGAGCTCATGGAAATGGCACCCTAATCTTTCACTCTAGACTTGCTTTTTATGGGCAGGCCCAAGGCCCACTTCTTCAGGCTGCCCACAACGGTGTCCCATTGAGCTGCACTCTCTACACCAATTTCTAGGTACAGCAGATTTGTTGGGTTCCCCAGAGGGTCTAGAGGATGGGAAGAGGGAGTCCCTCCACTCACAGCTCTTTCTTCACACGATGAAAAATAAAAGACCACTGCTATTCTTAACATAAACATGAATGATACTTAACTATAACAGACAAAAGTGAATGTTGCTTTACACAGAAGGAAAAAGGGGAGGGTAACAGAAGGGAAAAGTAAAGAAATTCAGAAGCAAACTTATTACAATTGTCTTGTAGGTTCATGCATGCACATCATTTTTCTTTGCCCCCGCCCTGGGGGTGCCAAGCATCACTTGCTGTACCTGTAGTTACGACCTGCTGTCTACTACAGACGATGTTTTTGATATACAAAGGAATATTGGTAACATGCTTAGGCCCACGCATATTTTAGGCAAGGATAAGGTCAGTCTTTTGTCATGGTTGCATGATAAAATTATGGGAAAGGTGTCATGCTGACAGCATGATATATATAAAAAATTATTTTTAAAGGCTTTTCAGATTTATCCTGAAATGTTCTGTATGCTACATAAGGAGCAGTAAGTGCCTGTGCTCAGTGGAGCCTGTGATACAGCAGTAATTCTTATATCTTAGTTCAGTCATGCAGCCACACGTCTGGTCCAGGGCAACCCTGTTCTTGAGTGCACCAGTCTGGAATGGAAAGGTGCTACATTTCACCTGCAATAGGGATATATTGTTTGCTTCACTTGAACAACAATTGACAATATCTACACCTTGACATGGGCTCAGTATTAAGGACTTATTAAATCTTGCGTAAAGTATTGAAATTATTAATTATAACATATACTAATATTCAGTGTTGAAGAATTTTGATCATGAGTTCAGAGTTCATAACATGGCTTGGCTTAGCACATCATAAGAGTTAAAAAGACAGAGGATGCGAAAAGCAACTGTGAGCTCTTCTCCAGGAGTCTGCATGTTTACACAGCTCTGATAAGCTATAATTTCACTTTCTGTGATGTGGAAGCATCTGAACCCAGAATTTTGGTTTGTCAGTCAACAACAAACTTGGCTGGAGTCTGGCTAGAGATCCTGGTTTTTTTAAGAAGGAAACAAACCATAATCGGACATCACACTAAGCTGTTCTTTTTTACCCACTGATGTCAAGGCAAGAGAGAAGTAGGAGTGATTGGGCTTGTGCACAGTATGGTTTATTAAACTAGGGTCCTTGGCTTACTGTTAAAATGCAAAAGTAGGAATTTCTTTATATAACCTTCTGTGTTACCTTTTCTTGCAGGCAAGTAGACGGATATATGTACAACTGTTATATGTGTGTTTGTTTCCTCCCCTTCTCTCTCTAGTACTCGTGAGAGCTTAGCTTCCAACACGTCAAGCATTGTTGAAAGCAACAGGCGCCAGAACCCAGCTCTCAGTCCTGCACATGGTGGTGCAGGTCCAGTGTTCAGCTTCCGCGCAACTGCTGACCCGCCAACAAGCGAAACTGAAAAACTGCAGAAACCTGCTAATTGCCTGCAAGCTTCTGTTACAAGTGTTTGATAGTGCTTCTGCCTCAGATCTTCTGTCTCATCCTATACAGCAAAGTTTACGACGCTGGGACTGATGTTTACGTCTTTTGGAGGGGGGAAAAACCAGGCATCTCAACCGCACAGTTTTTGTGTCTACCTAAACTGTGTTGCTACATAGGCTAGGGACAACAAAGAAATCTTTATTTCAAGGTATTGCTTTTCACATTTTGCGGCTCTGTAGCAAGAGAATAGCAGTAGGGATAATATGTACACTTTTGCTTCACTTAATCGTAACTGAGCACATATATGAAAGTCTAGACACTGTAAGTGTAATCTGCATTTTCAATGTCATGCAGTTGCCAACTTCATTTTAAAATGCCACAGATATGTGATGCCCCCTACCACTGGTTAAACTATTTGCCACAGAGATGGTTCTTTTCCTTTATAAACTGAGCCTTTGTTGAAAGTAAACAGGTAAGGGTCACCTTGAGGGAAAACAATGCGAAATGAGTCTAGGAAAGACCTCAGCTCTACCTGTGAATTATTTATACATCTGTCATTTTCACTGTGAGTCTTCATGACATGATCTTGCAAGAATCCATAGCAAAAGTAAGTCAAAAGAGGTCGTGTTTTTGGGAAGAGGTGGGGAATAATGGAGATGTTATCTATTTTTACTTTGATTTTTTTAAAGTATGAGATGTTTCCCTAAAACTTATTTCTTAATTTCCCCTAGTTGAAAGCAGGGATATAAGACTTTGAATTGAAGGTGAGGAAGGAGAAACCTAACTTTGATTGAGGCACATCACTAAGTGATAGAAGAGGTAACAGGTGTTTTTTGTTTTTAAAAATATAAAAGGCAAGTAAAGTGATCACTTTTTTAATGTGTCACTCCAGTTGTTACCCCAAATTATTAATATTATTATTATTATCAAAGTAATTTGGAAGAAGAAGAAGAAGAAGAAGAAGAAGAAGAAGAAGAAGAAGAAGAAGAAAGTTCTTTGTGATACAAATGATGAATTATGGCCTGAAGGGTTGATTTCTTTCTATGGAAGGACATATTATATTTTTATTTTATGTAGCTTTTAGAGTGCCTAAATTAGGCTATTGAAACTAGCATACACTGTAGAGAAAAGATTTAGAGACTAATAAACTTCAGGCCTTTTATTGAATTACATTTCTTTGTGAGTAAACATTGTATGGAAATACTTAGTTTAAAAATAATCATGAGTTTTAAATGTGTCCAGGTGGATCGCTGATGAAGAGAGAGATTATTTGTTTGATCTGAGAAAATGAGATATTCATTGATGTACTCAAAAGCTTGCTAAGTTTTTCATCAACAAAGGTTAGTTCAATAAAAGACATCGCGTTACCTCTTTTGTGAGTCTCACAAAGTTGATAGCAGAAGTTCTGTATCCACAGGTTTATTATATCTAATGTGTATGTCCTGAAATTGCTAATCCAAAGTAATCTATTTTTTAAGAAAAGTATTCTAGATTAATGTTTAGAGAGACCTGCAATTTCAAGAGTAAACTTGAAAAGTATAAAGGGCCAAATTCTGCTGTCTGTCATTTATGCAACCCAGTACTGCATAAATTTTGTTTTCAAACAATCATAATGGTGGTACAAGTAGAATAATAAAATACAATAAGAAAGATCAGAAGCAGTGTAAATTGTTGTATGGATTAACATTTACACTTATCTGTCTTTTGTTGATACCCAGGTGATATAACCAAGCATACCATTAAAGACGGTATTTTCATCAGGTACTGGTGATGATTTGTATAACCTGTTCAAGCTTCCCCTGTGTTCTGTGTTGTCTTCGGAAAGTGCACTCTTACCTTAAACAGTTTTAAACAGCTTTCAGGTGCTTATTAAATAGCTTTACAAACACTGGGCACAATTGGTTTCAGTTTACACCAGGGTAAATCAGTCCATTGCAAATCCAGGGCACCCTGGTACCTATGCAGGGACTCAGATGTGTGTTTAGTATTAAACAAACTGGAGCTCTTCCTTTAACTTTAGTGTTAGGAAATGCTCCATACATGAAATCCCATTGTGCACACTGAGCCTTCTGGGTCCTGTGAAGCTTTGAGTTGTAGCCCTGCTATCTGGAACAACCAGTGAAGGATCAGGCCTAGATACTTGCTTTATTATCATGTATACATTCTATTTGCTACAAGTAGTGAGATGGCTCAGTGCATATAATGGAGATTATTATGCTGCTTGGTTGGTTGGTTGGTTGGTTGGTTGGTTGGTTAGTTACTTGGCCTCCTGCCTTATAAATACCTTTGAAGCTATGGTATAATAACCTAGAAATGCATTGCCTGACAAATCTCATTCCTTACATAAGTAACTCTGGGAATATTTAATACATGCAGATTCCAGAGTTATTAGGTTTTGGGCAGGAAATTGCTATAACACTATACAGTAGCAATGTGTGGGGTGGTTTTTTGGAGATATGCTCTGATATTTATAGTATGCATCCATTCACTACAATTGCTGGAATGATATCAGAATTCATAACTGAAAGTAAAAATTAAAATGTCGTATAAAAATGTGAATGAGGAAGATATTACCATGTATGGGAAATATGCTTCCATTAGTTAAGATTATTGAAATGGATACATTAAGCAGTTATACAAAAGACATCATTCCAGTGTTTTAACAATAAATTCTCCCTTGGTTGACATTTAAAGGTCCCCAAAGACAAGCTTTTAAAAGGTCCTGTTAATATTGGCATGGCTATTGGCCAATAATATGTTTGTGGCATTTTATTAGCGTTAATGTGACTCTCGGAACATGTTATATAAATGAAACTTACATAAAGAAACATTCTTAATGTGCATTCTTTTCAAAAAGAAATATAAAGAAAGTCCATTTTGAGATTATAGACATATACTCACAGGAGTGGAGCTTGAGTGTTTTTGTCACTGTTATCCTGTGATGAAATCATGATGACCTTATATTGCATGGTTGATCATCTATCATCCTTCTAATGTATCAACTTAAAGGTTTACAGAACCAGAATGCGTTGAATCTCTATGTTGTGTTCAACTTTAAAGGGTCAACACAAATCTGTCGGCATTTTGCACACTTGAAATGTATTATTATAATACAACATGTTACTTTTATGGTAAAATTCTTTTTTACACATATAACTACCTCCATGAATTTGATGAAATGCAGCAACATGTCTTTTTTTTAAAAGGGTATTGTTAAGAGCGACGTTTAAAACTTTATGAAGAAATAGGCCATGACGTTCTCTTGTGTGTCGGTGCTTGCATATGAAGTCATTTTTCATTGCCATGATTTCCTGTTACTGTATTCAATTGGCTTTTGGCTTTAGTAGTACGAGATTTTATACAAGGGTCATAGAATCTTTTAGATAAACAAAGGGGAGGGGGGCTCAAATTTGTCCTTTGTCTTTCCATTTCTGCTGAAGTTTCTACCTGGTAGAAAGTCTAGTGTTGCTTGTACTTTAGAAGCCTGTTAAATATATACAGTATATGGAATATGATTGGCAGTTTGGGGCTTAGCAGAAGACACACCAGGTATTTTACTGCCTCCATTTAAACTCTTTGGGCCCTATTCTGCCTTCATTTATGGCAACATATCATGCCAGAGTTTAGCTTAAATCTTTGCATTATCTGCCTCCCAAGTGGGCCACTGGCATAATACGC
Organism: Podarcis gaigeae; assembly: GCF_964106915.1. Classification (NCBI taxonomy): domain Eukaryota; kingdom Metazoa; phylum Chordata; class Lepidosauria; order Squamata; family Lacertidae; genus Podarcis; species Podarcis gaigeae. The sequence goes on along the minus strand of NC_139685.1, from coordinate 29,786,408 downwards.
TCTCAGTTTTCTCAATCATGCGCATCTTGGGGGTTGAATACTATAGAGCCCAATATTTTTCACAATGAGATAAATAGTCTGAGATCCTGATATTAGTGTTAATAATAACAGAACCACCAAATAAGCCGTAGGAGTGTTTTTCCTTTAAACATACAGTAAAAAGAGCGAGGAACAGTTAAGAAAGTATCTTCAGAAGCATCCTTGGTGGGGGTGACAAAAATAAGCGCATTGAATGACAGCTGCCCTTCAAGGCTATGATTTCTCTATAAATGTGCTAGGTATATTTTTAGGGTGTTGTTCAGCTAAATCCATGCCATTATCACTCACACAGAAATACAAAACAAGATTGGAGGAGCGTATTGTTAGAACCTTTTAACTAGTTAAAATAATACTGGCTTTCTTGGAGTCAGGGCTGTGAATGTTCTGTACCTGGAAAAAAAAACCACCCAATTCTACAGCAAAGTAATCCAGATTCTGTACCAAGAAGAGCCATCTCCTGAGAAATAAATATGTTTTCCCTGCATCAGCTACCCATAGAAGAAGGAGAGGGAGGGAAACACACATAGGATTGAAGCCACAAACATCCCAACCACTGGTAGTCGTGTGCAGAGCCATTCTAAAAAAAATTAGATTTCCCCTTGTGTATTTTTGAGCCTCTGTTTGTAGAGATTCGTGGGATGCTGACTCTCATGCAGGACCCAGATTCCAGTCCACACATGTGTGGTACTGTCATGGACACACAGAATAAATATAGTCCTGATTGTAATAGGCAGATTAGCATAAATAGCTGTGTGGTTTAAAAGCATTCTTGCCTTCAGTAAATCACCAGCCATATTTGTCAATTGGAAGAAGTAGCAATTATTTCCCTCACCGCTTTCCGGGAAGGGGGGGGGGGGAGTTTTGTTATAAAGAGCAGTTCATAAAAGATTGGCAATGCACTGCTACTGTACTTTTTCCTGAAAATCTCAAGCATTTTGCAAACTTAACTAGTAGAAATAAACTCCATTGCAGTCAAATGACTTGTTTCCAAGTCAATGTAGCCAGGTTCCAAATCCTCTCAAATACAGGGTTTCCCTCATTCTACTTGTTTGACTGCTTAGTAACAATGAACATTTGTTTAATATTTAAAATAAGTTCAGCGTTAACATTACGAAGTTAGTTTTTAAGCTGTCTAAGAAAAGAAACCGTTTTGGAGCCTTGAAGTGGCCCTTACTACAGTGCCAAAATATTTTAACTTCCAGCAACATAGCCATTCTCACTAGTGAAAAAGAACTAAAATTACTACACACAAGAGAAATACTATAATACTTATTTTGAACAAGCCTTTTCCAAATGTGAAATCGCTGAGTTCAGTAAATTAGAGATTGCTGTAGTTTATATTCCTCTCTGCTCCTCCATAGAATATTTCCAACTAATTTCATTAACTTAAATAAATAAATCACTTTTAAGTTATAATCCTACAGATAATCATCCCAATCTAGTTCATTTGATTTATACCCCTCTGCTTCCAAAATGTAATACTCCTCTTTACCCATTAGACCAGTGTTTCCCAACCTTGGGCCTCCAGATGTTTTTGGCCTACAACTCCCATCATCCCTAGCTAGCAAGACCAGTGGTCAGGGATGATGGGAACTGTAGTTCAAAAACAGCTGGAGGCCCAAGGTTGGGAAACACTGCAAATCAAGGCATACTTTCCGTTGCCTAACAGGTGATCATCACAGCATCACTTTGAGAGAGAGCACACACAGAAACCAGTTGCTAAGTGCAGGTTTGTCCCCTCTTGCAGCTGTCTTTCGAGCTTTCTCTGCTGGGTTTGGGCAATGGGATGAAATAAAAGTATAATGAGATGTCACAGCCATGCTAGTCTTTTGCAGCATAAATGAAGAGTGTTCTGGTACCTTAAAAACTAATAAATGTATTGTGGCATCAGCTTTCGTGGCCCACAGTCCACTTCATGCACATTCCACAGAGCAGCTGTTAGTATTTAAGGAGCCACAACACTGTTTTTTTCATTCTAGTTCCACCTTCGCTTTCATTCATGTGGAATTAGCAGAAAATACTTAAGCCTCTGTGTTTTAAATTTGTTTCAATATTTCAGTTTTAAGAACATGTCATGAAAATGGTCCCAGATCAGCCCAACGGGGTGTGTGCATAGAGGTGTTGTGTGACATGGATTCACAAAATATAGCATGAGAGGGATTGATTATCTGTTAAACTAAATATGTTGTACAGCAGGCCTGTCGCTTACAATATTACAGTCTGCCTTGGATCTGCAAGGACATGGGGCTCAAATCTAAAGTGCCTGATAGGCTCAATACATGACTGCTGGTCCATCATTGTTCTGTTGGGGGTGAGTTAGATGGCTTGTTCTATAGTATGGCCACAGCCTAAGTGGGACTATGATGGAAGCATTTATAAGTATCCCATAGTTCATAGAAAATACGGTGACAGTTCCAGCATCATATGACTGAGAGGCAGAGGCCGTGTTAACCACTTTAGAAAAGTTTAAAATAACAGTAGCCTATGCAGCATATACAGTTAGTGGACAAGAATAGTTAATGATATGAGAGAAGTTGTTTTGGTCCACTTAACAGTGGCAGAAGCAAAGTACTTCTGTTGGGAGATGGTTCCCAGGTCACAGTTTATCATAGAGCCATTGTGTATCATATTCTGCAACTGCCAGACTCCTATCATGCCAAGTATATGATGCACAAACACAAACTCACCAGAGTGCCTCCACTTTGAGTTGTTCTGCATCATAAAAGTACCCTAAGAAACATTAAGCAAACTGTTCTTTTCTCGTTGACAAATTCTCTCTCACACACCCCTTGATGCTATTCCATAATGATTCACAACAATACTGTGATTAGAGGTTATAGACAGTTTAAAATACATCAGACACCCACCTGTGAGCATGAAAGATAGGGCCCGTTGAATAATTGGCACAGATGTTAACTTCTGTATGAACAGGAGACTTAGATTTAAAGGGATCATAATTCTGCAGGTAACCTGTGAGTGACTGAATGTGGTTGTTGCTTTAGGTTTAAATGAGTTAATAAATGCAAGTGGGACTTACTGTATGCTAGAAGGGAGTTTTGCAACCAAGACTGCCTTGTATAAATGTGTTTGCACTGAAAAAAAAATTAAAATTACTTGGTCTCTGGTTGCTGTAAAGGTCATCCGAACTGGATGTTCTGTTTATATTGTATAGTATTTCATATGAAATAATACAGTTCATGAAATGTCTTCCCTTAACGTTACTGATTTATAACAGCACATTTGTGACATGGTTTTTATTGTGTCAGTGTACCATATTGTAAATGATGATAACTTGTCATGCTTAGTATAATAACTTAAAAGAAAAAAAAGGACAGGGATTTTTGTAAGTCTATATTTGAAAGTCCCTCCATATGGTAATATTGTGTTCATGTTGTTTATGTAGTGTTGTGTGAAATATCCATTTTGGATTGTGTTACTTTTTAAAATATTAAATAACATTTGGTTATATGTTACGTTTTCAAGTCTTTTTTATTTTGTTTTGCAAATGCCACTGATGTGAGGAAAACGTGTATGCTAGTTGCGTTTTGTGTTTTCAGTCCATTTTATCATGTTCATGTTATACTTTTTCTGTGTTAGAAACTAAAATGATTTTTGAGCATATGAAGCTGCCTTATAACATCCAATCACTGAGCCATCTAAACATCCACAAGTATGCTGGGGGATAGTTGAGGCTTGTGGGGGAAGATCACCTCCGTAGAGTTTTGTTTTTACTTCTGCAAACCTTGGTGTCCCGTCCCCCCCACCATGCTGATACCTCACTTTTGTTTCTTCTTGGACCCATTTCGACTCCCATGTAGCTAGTACTCATCAACAGAGTTCATCATTAGAAGGAGTGATTAGTTAAATTTTGCTTACTACCACACACCCTGAGAAGGCTAATCAAATCATAGAGTTGGAATATACCTCAAAGGTCAGTTAGTCCAATCTCCTGCTGAGGGAATAAATAAAACATTCGTAATAGGTGACCATTTAGCCTCTGCTGCGATACCTCAATAATGTATTCAGTGAATTTCCTTCGGGGAGGGGGAGGAATACAAATAAATATTCTGAAAATGTTTGGTTTAAGAGAAGAGGTAAACTTACAAATGAACTTGTGCATGAGAAGCTTGGAAATTGGTTATAGGCTTAACTAATAACCTGTACACAAATGTTTATTTACATCTTGTCTTTAAAGATGCAAATTCTAACCAAGGTGACTTACAAGAATAATGAAAACAACAATAATAAATTCACAAGACAGTATTGTTGCATACATCAGGACTGTTCCCACACAGCAGTTGGTGACATTATATTGGGTACCTTGAACTGACTCTGAGGGTTTTTGTTTTTGTTTATATATTCTGCAGTCACACATATTAAGCTTGATTCCAACTTAGCCTCCATAACCCCACAGTTTCCCTAGGCCTTCTAACCCATATCCTATGTGGGTTGAGGAAACATTGAAATTTGGGTCAATGCTCTGTAATAGGGCATGTGCTTTTTATATTTTGAAATCTTAATTTGATAACAAACCTCTATCATAGCTTATCTTAAGCTGCAGAGCACATCATCTGGGATGGATGTAAAAAAGATTTGAAATTACTGTTATTCTAGAATACCGACTGAGAGTTTAAGCTCAATGATGTGTTTGTTTGTTTTTCTACCTCCCTTTGGAGATATTCTGTTCCCTTTTTCTTTTGTGTTGACTTCTTAACAGGCTGCTTCCAGTAATGAAAAAATATTGGACTGGGATGGAATGTGATCCACTCAGCACATCTGGCAGCTGATGCTGTCATTCATTTGAACCCAGTCTTTGTCAGTAAGTAAAATCTAGCAATGTGCTTGGATGGGTGGATGGATGACTTAGTATCGAATTGGACCCTACTGTTGTAGGTACTGGGTGCACTTGACACAACTTTCTATATTTACAGGAATTAACCTTTGTGACCTATAACTTTAGAACAAAAACAGTGACACTCTTTTCACTGTGTACAGACACCATTTTGTGATGGACACTCTGTTTATCTTCAGAGATTTGCAGGTAAGGAATCCCTTTCCCTCAAGTATGTGATATCTTTATGAAACTACAAAATATCAAAAAACAAACATCCTGTTTGTCATTAATAACAACACGTTTTAGCTTTTGGTTTTATAAAATATCATTATAGAGCACAATGTTTTCCCGAACTTGTTTATTTCCCTTATGGGTGACTTATCTCGTTAGCTTTAGTTGAGTCATGTATTTTTTCCTCTCATATTTCATGCCATGAAGATGTGGCTTCTGTTAAATCACTTCATTGAATTATTCTAGCTCTGTGTTGCCCAAACACATTATCTATTCAATGAGAGACAACTAATACCCTTGTCAGTGCAAGGTTTGTTATGACTCCTTTTGTAAACTGTGGGGTCCCATATGGATGTAGGAGCCATTTTGGAGAGCTACCACCATGCAGCTCTTAGGGCTACCTCTACTAACTGCCACCACATAGAACAGTCTTGCCCTGAAGGAAACAGGAAAGAAGTAGATAAGCACCTTCAAAACAAAAACAGTTGCCTTTTTTGTTTGATTGATGCTTACTGTTTTTTATAATTTTATGTAAACTGCTTTGTGAGGTGGACCTGAAAAGTGCTTTAAGGGAGGAGAACAGCAGGGAGGGGCAACAGGAACCTCAGCAGTATGAAGAAAAATTATGGTTTTAGCTACATTGGTAAAATTAGGTGGGAAATGATCTCGCCTCAAAAGTTGCAATGAGGGAAGCTGAAGAGAATGCATTCAAAGTGAGCATTTCATTCACCTCCATTTGAATCTGGGTAGCAAGAGGACAGTTGAGAGTAACAGAAAAACCGGGGGGGAAAACTGAATTGCATTGGACGGAAGGGAACATGTTCCAAAGGGATACACAGCAGACAATGGTCCATAAAAGGACAAAAAAGTTATGTTAAAAGGGCAACAGTTTAAAGTTTGGATAAATGCGGGAACTTAACCAAGAAGGGATTACAGATGTGTGTGTAAGTGGAAAAAATATGTGAGTGAGAGCAGTGTGTCTATTAAAGAAAAGGAGCAGCTAGTAATTTAGAAAGTTAGAAGAATAAACTCAGTGAAAGAACACATTCTGCAGTTCCATAGTTCTGTGTATTGAAAGTATGTTCACATATTTACTTCACAAAGGCCCTCCCACATTTCCAATAACATTTGAGTGCCATATGTATACTCATACATGAGTATACCCTCCGCATACTCATGTTTATACCAGGTCCAGTAAACATTATGCATCCATTTCTTCGTAACAGTGAATAGATGCCTTAGTTGAGCCTAGACATGTAGGCCCCATTTTCACATTCAAGAGGAGATTGCTTAAGCCCAAGGCTCACTCATATGCTCTGCAATTTGTGCAGCCTAACATGTTGAGGCACTGTGTGAACCAGCCCCAAATCCATCTCAATATGCATTAAATATAAAGAATTGGAAGACATAACTTGGATGAGTGATGTTATCACTGGCTTCACTCAATTGCTCTTAATGCCTCTTTTCCAAACTTCAAATAGTCCAGCTTTCCCCCTTCATGTATAATCACTGCTTTCCAACCAAGTTGGAACTCCCACCCCCCACCCCCCGTTTTAAGTATGCCTGGTTTTCTGCATGTTAGAAAGTAAATTATGCTCCTGCTTGCCCTTGACCAAATATTACCATACCTGATACTCTTGGTTCTTCATAGAATATACTGATGCCCAAATTTCCTTAGGAAGTCCGAAAATGACTTGACTTAAAGTTTGCTTTTATGTCCTTCTTGTTCAGGGAGCTAATATAATATTCTGGATATGAAAGTGTGTGTCTGTAGTTCAGGCTTCCTCAACCTCAGCCCTCCAGATGTTTTGAGACTACAATTCCCATCATCCCTGACCACTGGTCCTGCTTGCTAGGGGTTATGGGAGTTGTAGGCCAAAAACACCTGGAGAGCCGAGGTTGAGGAAGCCTGCTCTAGTTCCTTAAAAATAAACTGCTGAAACCAGACAGTGGTCATTCTTGAACTGTTATAAGCAGCCAGTCAGAGTCCACTTCCCTGTTATATCTCATATTGGCAGTGCTTCCAGTCTCTTCATCTTATCCTCTCCCCCTCTCTAAAAGCATGTTGGTGCCAAGAGAATAATAACTACAGTACTTTAGAGTATTGCTTTTCAGACTGCTTTTTTCAAAGAGAGAAACCTTTCTTTATGTGTTAACTTTAAATGTATTTGAATTTTAAATATAGAAGAGTAGGCCTAAGTAAGGCCAGAAGAGGGAGCTCTGAGGCAAAAAAAAAAAAAAAGGGAAGTAGAGCTATACAATAAGCAAGGAAATTCTCATCTTGTGTCTGAGCATTAGCCTGACATACATACATACATACATACATACATACATACATGTAAGCAATATATTGTTGTTGTTTTCAGGACCTAATGCAGTTTTCATTACTAAAAGCAGGGTGCCCTCAAGCATCCCCCTTGTGTTTACCAATGGCCCCCTCCTGCTTTTTTATTTTTAAATAAGGTGGGGTTTGAAGGTTTCTTCTGATTCTTTGATGGGGAGGAGAGTTACACACACAAACCTACCATTCAGCGTTATTGTGAGGGGGGAAATGGATAACAATGTTCACTACCCTGTTTTTTTACAATTGGGGATGTGCAGATATACTTTTAGAATTTGATTATAAAATGAGCACAGTGTCTACGATTCTATTTAAAATAGAGCAAAGCCTTTGCCGCTACCCCAACCCCCCGCGGCTGCACTCAAGCATTTTCAACTTGTTCATTTCATACAGCTGTAGAGCTAATACACGCCATAGAAAGGAAATGACAAAAGATTCAAAATTTAATTGTACTGTAAAGACTTAGGTTAACTTAAGTTATTCTCATTTTCCACCTTTATGTCCTTGTTTGACAAAACAAAAAACAAACAAAAAACAACCACAGCTATCATTCATTAAGCTGATGAATAATCAGAATATCCCTCCAACACTGTTGACAGTATCTTTTCTATTAAGTAGGGTAGCCAACCAGAAAGAAAAAAACCCAAAAGCGGGGGGTGGGGGTGGAATCTGCATTTGATCTCTGGGCAAGGTGCCAGAATTATTTGTGTTGATGCTGCAAATATTGGCAGATCGCTTCCAAAAAATAGAAGAAAAGTTGCAGAGGGATCTTTACATTATTAGTGTGCATGCTTCACCTACACACATACTAAGCTAGATGAACAGCAAGCTGTTTTACATGCCAGCTCATGCAAGACTGCAGCGGGGGACATGTGTGGTTCTTCTGTGGTCACACTTCATAGGCTATATTGTACTGAGAGAGGTTGGGAATCGGAAGCAGGTGACAGAGAAACACAGTAGCATGGAAGTGGCAATTGCTCTGACACCCGCTTTTCTGGATATGCTCAGACAAGCTAAGCCTACCATTAACAGACAGCTTTTGCTACTCCTTCTACCTCCTTGTACAGCGCTCTGAAATTTGCCAGACTCTGCCTCTAAACTTGCCCTAAACTCTGGTTCCTGGCCACACCCATGTACCAGAAAGTTTTAAATCAAAACTTGGTAACCAATTTTTAATATTTCTTGTAAACCACTTACAGGTTTTATAACAATCAAGCAGTGTATAAATTATAAAGGGGAAGGAAAAACCCTACCACTGAGGGTCAAAGTAGAAGTAATGCTAAATGTATCTTTACACTTCAGATGCCTGATTTTTTAATAATTCAAATAGCGGCTCAGATTTTTTTGGGGGGGGGGTCTCATCATCATCGTTATCATAGCAAGGAGGAAGAGTTTTTCCTCCCCTGCAGTGAATCAGATGAAAATCACTTCATTTTTCATGGGAGGACCCTTCCTCCCCCCATTAGCCTAATGGAAGATTCCCTTCTGGTGCAAATAGTAGCTTCCTTATTTCATCAGGAGTGCAGCAGGGAAGGAAAGTGTTAAACCCCCCACACCTGCTGTGATTATGATACTGGGTGTGTTTTTTATTTAAAAAAATGTATGTTAAATGTTTTTCTTGGCCCAGATAAGTGGGCCAAGCTGGTTGCCTTGATTTCACAATTAGACCAAGTTGTTTAGTGCTTTTTTGTAAACATATTGTATTTGCAATAATGCGTAATACTATAGATATAAAGATCTGGCTGCTTTTTTTATATTAGTCTATTGTTTACCAGTATTCCAAACATCACTCACTGTTTCTTTAAACCCTGCCCCCAGTCCTACCCTATCGATACGTTAAAAAAAAACATCAAATTGTGCTATGTACACATTAGAATGTTGCAGTGCACATCTCTGACTTTAAAAAAAAAGTATAACATCAATCAGTACAAAAGACCCCAAAATACTGAGTGGTTCAATCATTCCTCTTAAGGTCATTCAACATGAAGAATAGCTACTTCTCTGTTTCCATTATGAATGACTGATATCTTTGGGGTGCATGTTAGTGAGGTATCATGCTGTATCTATTTGCACAACCCCCCACCCATTAAACTGGGAACATATTGAAAACTCTGTCCCACCACAATTACTGTGGAAGAGGCTCAGCATCGGTCAATAAAGGCACTTCTTTTCTATACAGATACAATAATGGTTCAGTTCAAAACTCTATCCTTTCTGGTGCAAACCAGGATAATTCAGCCGTTATGAATGGAGTGTTATGCTAAATTCGCATTGTATATATAGAAAACAAAAGGTGCCATTCTGTGCTCTCACTTACTTGGGTGTAAGCCCTGTTGAACTTAGAGGCTTTCTCCTGAGTAAACATATATAGGATGGCACAAATGTATTCAAGTTTGAAGAAGATGAAAGGCAAAGCATACCAAAAAAAAAAAATGTTCACAAGAATACAAAGAACTTCTGTACTGTTTGCATATCCTAGTGCTTCCTGTTTGGGTATCTTCTTGAAAAATTGACTTGCAATTCAGTAATTTTTGTGATGGCTTTGAAATATTATTATTATTATTATTATTATTATTATTAGTGGTGAGGCATGGAGAGTGCTCCAAAGAATTCAAAGTGCCTGGTCTATTAATGAATGACACAGACTTTTAAACAATAGATGCTTGTTCCCCAGCTACTGCAAATGCTTAGAAAGAACTATATTGCCTTGTATACTCAATAGCTTGGTAACAAAAGACTGTTTTTCTTTTACTTATTTTTCCTTCGAATGGATTTGATGGTTCACTTGAACTTTAAAAAATTGCATAAAGGTTTACCAGTTACTGCAGAACTCTTCTGTCAGGGTTAATATCTGTGTCTATGTGACAGAGACATGCAGAGGCTCATGCATAGTTGTAATCCTCAGTACATCTTCTGTTTAAAGAAGCCAAAGCTATGAAGAATTTTGAATATTTAATCTTTAAAAATTTAATTTTACATAGAATTTTTCAAAAGTTGCTTTTAACATTCACACTGGTGTATCAAGCTGTTAAGGGATTTTTTTCTCTTGCAATTATGGTGAGCGAATGCACTCTTATCTCTTTAAAAGAGAGGAAGGACTTGGCATCTCTCCCTTTTCTAGACAGTAAAACCTCAATTATCTGAATGACCTTAATGCAAGGAAATGCTAATCACACATGGTTGCTCTGGCATTAGGTTAAGTTGGAAACACATTTTAAATTTGGTTACCTGACTTCCAAAGAATAGGGACTCTTTATTTTATTTCCCACTGGAAATATTTTAAAGAAAGCTAAAGCTAAATAAAATCATACCGATCTGCAGCATTAGCACAGAACAGGAATGAAGAAGTGACTTGTGACATTTGTGAGGTAACCTCCATGCCAGGATAGAAAACTAGCACTTGGAACTTTTATCTGAAGCTGAGTGGTATTGCCATTAAGTTCTGGTAAAACCAAGGAGCCTTTGTCTGATCTAAATGTTTACCATTACAGTGCCAAATGCCAAAGTCTTCAGCTTAAAGCAGAAATGCAGGGAAGGCCATAGACAAGTGAAGCATCATTGGTTTCGGAACAAATGCTTGGTGCCTATGGAGAAGGGCTTATGGCTCAAGTGGTAGATCTCTGGATAATTTGAGGTACATCAGCAAAGCTTTCTTGTTCCTAGCTGATCAATAGTAACAAAAATTAAGCATTAAATGGGGTGGGGACCCAATGGGGAGGGTAGTAGTAAACCACGGATCTCTTTTGTGGAAGGACTCTAAGGTCAGTTCAGTTCTGGTCCTACGCTGAGCTCAGAGTCTTTTGTACCAGGCTCAGGTTGATGGATCTTGATTTAAAGGTGGGGGATACAAGTGGAGTAGATCCTTCGAGCCTGAATTGTGCCCACACCTGGCTTAAGGGATAGCCTAAGTGGGGGTGGCTGTCTAGTCAGCAAATGGAGCTTTCCATATACCTGCTACATGTAAATAAATGCAAAGCCAGGAAGACTTCTAGGACCAAAATGGCTAGATTTCGTGTAGACCTTTTAGTCTTAAGCATGTGCTTGTTTCACCTAGAGGCTGGTTAGGGACCTGGAGACGAATACCATCGAAAATGTTCCTTCTTTCCCTCATTGGTAGTGCATGCCCCAGAACTAGGAGCTTACATAATGTTTCTTAGTGCCTATAAACATGTGAAGCTGGGTTTGATGCTTTAGAAATGCATATGTATAATCTTCCCCCAGACAGCATTCTGTTAATACTGCTATTCAAATGACGAATGGGAAAAAAAGACTGGACACACTGACTGACATTGTATTGGGACCGGAGTAACAAGATCTGTTATAAAAACAATACAAACAGAAGTAGTGCCAGCACAGAGCTGCTCCACTGGAATGATGGTGCCAAACTGGCATTATTTTTTAACATACACTGCACTCTCGACCAGGACCCATTGTTTGGCAATGGCTGTATTCCTGCAACCTTGCACATGACATTATAAACATCAACTGATCTGATTGGCGCGGCTCTGAAGTTAGACTTGAAATCTGAAACAAAATGACAATGAGGCATTTTAGATCAGTAGCGTACTTTGCAATGCTGCAAGCTAAATTAATATCACCTGAAATTTAACGTTTGCCTCGCTTTTGCATGAGGTCAGAAAGCCTTTAGCAACAAAAAAAAGTTAGCAAGCATGGTCCACATTTAAATGTTCACTTCTCCCCATAGTACTCTCATGAAGGCTTACTATACCAGTTAGTCAGCCTCAATGTGAAGTTCCTTTCAGTCACTACTGCACAGTTATTAGTGCATGTTGTGAATCGGCCCTCTGGTCCAATATCAGAGGATCTGAGAGAACATGGAAGAACCTCCTAACCTACTGACTGGATCTTGCTGACCGTGAGCAGGTGTGGGTATTTCCAAAAGTATTGTTTAAGCAACATTTTATTGTTCGTTTGGTATCTTGTATTCTGTGTTTGGCATTGTCTGCTACCCACTGTTCTTTTGCCTTTAATCACATCCCTGGATCTTGACTTCAGGTTATGCCGCAGTTTAGTTTTCCCACTAGCAGAAGGATCCAATTTGGATGAATTTCACAGTAACAACTCTGCTGCAGTCCTTGCCATCCCGGATCAGTTTGGGATGGAATCCAGCTAAGGCTTATTTCTGCAAAGTAATTTTGACTGTATGTTCCATTTCTCCATATATGGCCGTCGTGCCACATTAGCTCTGTTCGTATCCTTGATAACCTTAACATTTGCTTTTGAGATATTTGCTCCATTATGTTTTACTTCCTTTTCCCACTCATAGTATGTCTAGGTATGGGGAACAGTTACAGCTCAGTTGTTAAGCATCTATTTTGCAGTTTCAATTCCGAGCATCACCAGGCTGGCCCTGGGAAAGCCTACTGCCTAAGATCCTGAAGAACTGCTTCCAGCCAGTATAGATAATAATATGATTAAGATCCCTTCCCTTCACCATGATTTAGGTTAAACAAATGACAATCAAGAGAATATAGTGGGTCCTAAAGTATATCTCTCAGGTGTCAAAGGCCTAGGTAAAGAGTTGCATTTTCAGCTTACAACAAGGTAAGGTTAAGGTAGGTAAAGAACCCCTGGATGGTTCAGTCCAGTCCAAAGCGACTGGGGTTGCGGTGCTCATCTTGCTTTCAGGCCGACGGAGCCGGTGTTTGTCCATAGGCAGCTTTCTGGGTCATGTGGCCAGCATGACTAAACCGCTTCTGGCACAATGGGAACCAGGGAGGAAGCCAGAGCGCACGGAAATGCTGTTTACCTTCCCACCGCACTGGTACCTATTTATCTACTTGCACTGGCATGTTTTCAAACTGCTAGGTTGGCAGGAACTACCAATCTTAACACCTCAGAGAGGGTCTGTTGACCTAGATGGACCAATGGTCTGAATCAATATAAGGCATTATGTTCCTATGTAAGACACTGAGATAACATAGCAAGAATATATATGCACGCCCACATGATTTTTACCATTTTGTGTTTGGGTCCTACTTGATAATAAAGAACCAATTCAGTCCTCCCAATTATAATTATAGGATGTGGTTTTTCACAATGGTTAAATCAAAGACAGTTGAATATGTTGCTGGTGATATAGCCCTTTTTTATACCAGTTGAGGAAATAATGAACCTTATCCACCCCATTCTGTGAGGGGGAGATGACTTTGGATGTACTTTGGACTGAGTATGCTTAACAGACAAAGAATAGACCGTGAGACTTCATCTTAGCCTTGAATAATTTTGAATTGCTCTGGTTCCAGGAAATCAAAAAGTACTGCTTGTAATACTTTTGTTGAGTTCAGTAGAAAGAACTTATTTCTCCAACAAAAGCTGGTTTTCAATGCTTTCACAAATAAAGATACTCCTCTGATAACAGACAAGTAACATGAATAGTTTAAGGATTGGGTCAAGGTGAAATGTTTGAAAAATTGCTCCTTGTTTACTGTGAGTGGAGAGAGATAATTTCTCCGTAAGTTTTGAATGATGGATTATTATTCTTTTAACACAATAAAAAGTACACAGAGCCTTGACTGTAGGCAGAGGGGTCCAACATTTGCAACTCCAAGAACAAAAACAGTTCACTACAAGCCAGACTTTTGATAAACACAGGGGGGCACAGCTAAATGTTTCCTTCTGCCAATATTACTCAAGAACATCCAATGTAGCTGATGAAATCTCAGACTACTGGCAACCTCTCAACCCAGCACAATTATCATAGCTTTCAAAAGAAAATTGCCTTTAACTATAATATATATCCTTGAGTGGCAGCTTACACAGACCTACCATACTTAACAGGTTTACTTTTAACTGCAATGTCTGTGTATTGTAATATTAAACAAAATAAATATTGCCCTATTTTGCAGGGTGGGGAAAGGAAATAATTTTACAGCATTGAGAAACTGAGCCTTTAGTGTCATCAGCCCAGTCTTGTGGAAGACCCTGCCAATAGAGATTCAGCGGTCACCTTCTGTGCCAACTTTTAAACCTTTCTATTCCACCAGGCCTTTGCAGGCAATAAAGAGTACACCACCCACAATGGTATACTGATGCTTGTTTTTAATTCTTTTGGTTTTTAACTTACTTTTAACTTTAGGATTTCATATTGTTGCAAACCACTGTGATTTATTTTTTTATAAATATTTTTATTTAAAAATACTGCGTATGTTGCTCTGGCTCGTGACATATTTAGGATTAGGATTTAAATAAAATTCCATATTATGCAAGATTTACACTTTCTCATTCTGTGCTGTCTAAACAGAAAGACATTTTATTAGTTGTGCTCCCTTATGTAGTTCATAATGGCTAGGACAATATATTTTAACAAAGTTGCTGGAAATATGCTGGTAAGGCAATTTATATGCAATTTTCCCAAGCAGTTTAAAACAAGGCATAGAAGTTGGAAGTAGAGTAACTCTTGTTTCTGCTTCATTTGCATAGTGTGAGGAACCTTAGGCCCTCTAAAGGTAAAGGGACCCCTGACCATTAGGTCCAGTCGTGACCGACTCCGGGGTTCTGATCGGCAAGTCCTAGGTTCTGTGGTTTAACCCACAGTGCCCTCTAGACATTGCTAAACTGCAACTCCCATTGTCTTTGGCCATTGACCATGTTTGCTGAGGTTGATGGGAGTTGGAGTCCAATAACATCTGGAGGCCCACAGGTTCTCCACACTTGTTGTAGCAGAAAGACTGAATCTGCACAATTAACTAGTGTCCACATACACTCAACAGAGAGCACCAAAAACTGCATCTGTTGCAAGCAAGGAAGGAATAGGATGATTATCTACTTCTCCAGTTGACCTACCTGGCCCATATGCAAGGAAGAATCCTCTCATATCCACCAGTTCATTATCATAGCCATGCCATCCATTCTGCCAGGCATCTCTTTTCCCAGTTCCATTCTCCCAGAATGGAAGCTTTTCTTTGCTCTGCGGGGAAAGAAATTCTGTTTAACATGAATGTGTTACACATCTCAGGCTTGAGTGCTGAACATAGTTATTGAGAAGAAGTTCCACAGTGAAACTAATTAAACTTCCTTCCAAGTAAAGGTGATCATCCAGATGAATGGATTTAAAGAATGGAATCATTAAATTAAGTAATTGTATTTAATTGTTTTGAAAAAAGGTCATACAGCACTACAAATACAGAGCCTACACATTAAATGACTGAAGCACAATCCTGTGCATGCCCACTCAGAAGTAAGTCCCACGTTCAGTGAGACATGCCCTAGATAAGTGTGCATACTGTATAGGATTGCCATGCTAGTTTTAATTTAGCACTGCACTTTAGTCCTCCATAGACATAGGGTTGGTAAAATAAAAAATATGAAGGGCATCCTAGATGAGAGCCCTGTGTAAATGGGTTTAACTAGTCATTTAGTTGATCTAGATTAAATACCATTACACAATATTATATTAACACAAACAGGTCAGTAGTGTTTTATGAAGTGACTGCCCTCATCTTTTCAAAGAGCAGGAAGAAAGCTCAGACATCCTTCCAAGCTACATCCATGATTGCGAAAACAATTCAGGATGACTCGTCTATCAAGGAGATATTTGTGAGTAAGCATCAAGGAAATTTAAGAAAAGGCCTTGGTATCTCTTCCAGCTACCCTATGAACCCCCATACTATAGAGTTCTGTTCTGTATTCTGCATCTTTTAAACCACAATTAAGCCTTTGTTTGTCTCCCACCAAACAAAACACTACTGTACCAGTAAGCCAAGAACAAACTTTGATTATAACTTATGGGTTGTTGTTTTTTTGAGAGATACAACCTATGAGCCCAAGTTTGGACATAATGCTAAGCCAAATACTGGAGCAGAAATGGGAAAGAGAAAAGTGGCCCAATTTTAGCCCTGTGCACCAGCACACTGCACATTCACCTTTAAACAATAAACTGTGGCTTATCACTTCAGCCACAACAGCTGCAGCAAGCAATGGTTTTGAGAAGAGCTGGCTTTGATCCTTCTTTTACAGGAATGTATGCTTCACTAACACAGTCCCCATTTTCCATTGTCATTCTGATAACTCTGGCCCCGTTTTTTGACTTCCACCTTAGCTGAACTACTGTGGTGACATATTAGTTTAATAAGAAAAACTATAATACATTTGAATGTATTATCCCATACATTCAATATGTTTGATTTTATGTACTGAAAGTTGCTGTGCTTTTGGACTTCATTCTCAACAGGCACTGATAGGCATTTTCTTCATACGTGGACCTGAGCAGAGGGCACTTTTGATTTATTAGTTTTGATACGCTGCTAGATGAGCCAACAGCAACGTCTAGCAAATTTTGAAAGGTTTAACAAGTTATGTCATGCTGGCATAAGACTATTTTACAAATTAGGTAAGACTTGGCAGGCCATAGGTTAATGCTAGCAAACGTGGTAGACGTTGTGCAGACCACTGACAGCCTGGAAATAAAATAAACAGAGCAGCAGTGTAAAGGGGCTCTGGAGTTAGAAGGGGGAACTAATTTCCCCCCCTTTGTTCACTCTGAGTGCTGTCAGTAAAAATAGATAGAGAAAAGGAAACATATTTAATTTGTCAGCTAGAATTGTTCAATTATCTAGTACATCTGCTGACTATTAAATACAGAGAAATGTATGGATACTCAAGGGGCTCCTGAGTTTTTAAAGGTTTTTATTTTTTTAATGACTACAGTGCTGACAGGCAAGGATTCTCATCATAAATAGAAGCAGATAAAAATCAAAAGGGATTCCAGCATCACTTTATTGTGTTACTAGCTCAAATTCACTGAAGCTATAAATTGGAAGGGCATCATTCTTTGGATCGAGCCATTGCTCACTCTTGTTGGCATCACTCATACAGGAAGGGGAATTTGAATACCCCATCACTGGAAGCAGTGGCAGATTTTATGCTGCAACTGTGTGTAGCAGAAATCATGCATCTCTCCACTGTATAAGCCTAAAATCCAACACAAGTGATAATGTGTCGTGCCAGTGACATTCAAGTTTTGCATATTTGTCACTGGCAGGACCCAAACCCAAGGTAACTGTACCTATATTTTGTTGGGAAGTAATAAAAAGTAACAAATCATAAATCAGTTCTGACAGCTCTCCAGATGTGTGTAAGGCCATTGTTTTCATGGCAGCCCCTACTACTTTTTGGAAGGAATATGGCATGGTGAGCAAGAAAGGAGACACCTACCAAATCAGCTATGTTTCCGCGTTGGAGTCCTCTAACAGGACAATCATAATAAAGACCACAGCAACCAAGGTTAAAATAGTCTTGAGTTGGAAATTCAGCTTTATTTATTTAAGAAGACTTCTAGGCCTGACTGCTCTCCTGGTGTCAACCAGCTTCTAATGAACTCTGCTTTGGGCAGTTGGCCAAAAGAACAGTAATGGGTGATACAGACAAACTGGAAGAAGATAGCTGGCTGAGGTGCTCTACCAACTTCCCCTTACAGCTGGTGTGCCTGGACCATGTAAACTATGTTTTATTTTAATCTTTTGTAATTTTTAAGTGTGTGTGTGTGTGTGTGTGTGTGTGTGTGTGTGTGTGTGTGTGTGTATGGCGGATGATATGCTGATAATCTGTTAAAGTAGGCACACACATCATCACACACTTTTACTAAAAAGATTTAAAATTTTACTTTCATTTTGCACACTATTGTTTCTCTTGTGAGCTGCAAAACTGCATTCAACTATACCATGTTTCCCATATCTGGAAGACTGTCAGCCCCTCTATCATGGGCCAGGAGTCAGCTTTGCCTGCTGAACAGCAGCCTGAAGGTGGAGAGTCCACCTGCAGCTGATCAGCCTTCAACGACACAGAAGAGGAGGCACTGATGAGAACCAGCTGGTGTTAGCTTTCTTAAGCAAAGCTTCCAGCAGCAGTCAGGTGCTGGTAACAACACTTGCAGTTCCTGGCCCAACCTTGCTGCTTCCTGCTTGTCTCAAACCCCTGATCATCAGATTCCCTGACCCCTGGACTGTCTGGTCACACGGATTGCTGTTTGCCTGACCCTAGGACTGGACCTGACTTTGGATGCTGACTCTCCTTCCAGGCAAGTACACCTCAGAGACTCTTCTTGTTGGCTGTCCTCCCACTCTACTGAGCTCTGCACATAGTTGCTCAGCAACAAGACTACAACACCCTCTCCCCACCCCAAGAAATCTTCCACCACTATGTGCTATCCACAGTTTGAGGGTTACCCAAGAAATCAAAGTGAATTTAACCACTGGGCTATAATTTAGGACCAGATGTAGAATTGAAGATTTTCTCAAGCCAGGAAAATCATTACACCTGTAGGTGTTCTATATGGTAGGAAGCTTAAAAATGAGATCTGATTGTATACAAAATGGTGCAGATGACTAACATGACAAAGACATTTCTGACATCTGTGTTCTGCTTATGCCTTTTCAAAATGATGTGAGACGGAGCAGTTAAGAAGAAGAAAACATTTTGAGTTGCTGAGACATTTTCAACAATAACACCTTAAAATATATCGAATATAATATTTGATAGGTTTGGCAGCCATTTTACAGTCCCTTTGATAGGGAGGAAATTAAAAATCAATTATTCGCTATATAATAAAATACATTTTTGAAATTCTGTTCTGTTAATAATGAAAGTGGTTCAGGAACAACTGGTATAGTGGAAAGCTATTCTCAAAAGCTAGAAACAATAAAAAATTAAGAGTAGGAAGAGACATACTTACTCCAGAAGAACCTTACCAGTATCAGCAAAGTTTCTAACATTTATAGAGAGAAAACATTTAATGTAAAATGCTATTCCACCCTGTAGTAGATATTGTGAAAATAATTTTAGAATAAACCAGTTAATTAAAATAGATGTAAATATCTCCTTATATTCCTGAAATGAAAATGAGATTTCAGCTTTTCAAACAGTATATGTTAACTTTAATTTTCTTCCAAATATGGTTATATTGAAACACAGCCTTAGTTTAAAACGACTCATACAAACTGTCAGTACAACCTATGACCCAACAAGCAAAATAAAGCATATCAACCATGTATGGTGGCCCACAAGGGACTTATTAAACTTCCTGGTTTTGCTATAGAGCAAAAAAAACAAAAACAAAAAACAGAGGACTTATGAAGCACCAGACAGCCCACTATTCATGCCTGTCTTCTGTTTGATGGGTCACAACTTGTATAGCCCTGACACAGATGATTTACCTCCACTATGAACCATCCTTCTTCAGCGACAAGTGTCAAAGGAGAGACAAATTTCCCTTCTTTATAATAAAATCGAGCAGGGATATCCTCTTTCCTGTAAACTGTCATATGTGGCACATTTTTCAGTTTGTTGTATACCTGCAAAGAAAGAAAAGCTATGAAGCCTCAATGCACATCATAATTGCTAGCATGGACTGCCCTAGCATGGACTGCCCTAGCATCACATTGCCCTAAGATATATGGCCTTTTAAAAACAGCTATTATGGGAACACTGTGGGCTTACTAACTTGTGCAGAAAATCCCATGAAAAATATTCCTTTTAAAATATTGAGCTTGGATATAATTAAAGGAGGGGAAATTAGACTTCTGCACCCCCATCTTGCTGAGAAATAATGTATTTGCATTCCTAGCTCAGCCAGTCACAAAGCTAGGTAGTAATATTTTGAAACATATTAAGGTTGCAGTCCTGTGCACATTTACCTGGAAATGGTGATTGGCGAACTCGGTTTCTCAAGTTCTAATTTTTCTTCAGTTCTCCACATATCCACATCAATTTACTATTACAAAAAATTGTCAGTGAATTTTGCCTAATACTGCACACATAATTTTGCAAATCCTATTTCCCGAATGTAATGCATTTTTGTATGTTATTTTCATGAATATGCGTTATTGTGCACCCTTTGCCATAGTGTGTTCATTTTTGTACACGTTACTTGGCCAAACTATGGCTTGGCTGGTAGCATTATGGCAGCAGAAGGCACAGGAAGGAGCCAAGTGGCCACTTTTTGTTCCATGCGCCAGCCTTTATGCCTCAGTTAAGCTCAACTGTAGTTTAAAGTGACATGTAGACCCTGCTGATAAAATCTGACCTATTGATGGGAAGGTGATTCAGAGGTCATGATGATGCATAAAGGATGGACCAATCTCTTAGGCTGAGCCTAGTTTGTTAAGGGCACTATAGCAGCATTGCCTTAGGGCAGGCTTCCTCAACCTCGGCCCTCCAGATGTTTTGAGACCACAGTTCCCAGCCTCCCTGACCACTGGTCCAGCTAGCTAGGGATCATGGGAGTTGTAGACCAAAAACATCTGGAGGGCCGAGGTTGAGGAAGCCTGCCTTAGGGCTACGATGCATGACTGTAGGACGCTAGCAGACGACGTGTAATTCTTCCTAGTCTAGGGGTTATTGGGCTGTTTTTGTTTTGTTCTTTTGATTGTTTTATTTATTTCATTATTTATTTTGAGTTTTTATTTTGTGATTTTTATCTTGTGAACTGCCCTGAGACCTATGGGTATAGGGTGGTATACAGATTTAATAAATAAAATAAAATAATAATACAGTCGTACCTCTATAAAGTCGAACAGAATCCGTTCAATTTCCGAAACATTCAGAAACCAAAGTGCGGCTTCTGATTGGCCAAAGCGCGGATTCTGATTGGCTGCAGGAAGCTCCTTCAGCCAATCAGAAGCTGTGGAAGAGCCATCCGATGTTTGGCTTCCAAAAGAAACTTCGAAAACCAGAGCACTCACTTCTGGTTTTCGATTATTCAGGAGCCGGAACGTTCGACTGAGGTACAACTGTAATAATAATAATCATAATAATAATGATGATGATGATGATGATGATGATGTACTAGGACCAGGTTCTTTCCTGTGAATGCACAAGTAACGCCCGAGTGTGGAGGCCAAGCAGCAGAACTGGGTGTTAAGTGGTACAGGAAAGAGGAGAAAACCCCTGATTGGCACAAAGTGGGTAAAGAAAGAGAAAAGATCCCTTGCCTCGGACTGCTTCTCCTTGGCTGGCCACAGGCTTACAACAGGACCTCGGTCCTTTACTTGTATAACATCGCTCATGTTGATACAATTTCTCAGCTCGATCACTTTTTCCATCCAGTAAATGTCAGTCATCCCATGATCCGAGAAAAGAATGACATTCAGGTCATTCTGCAGGCCCTTGTCCTGTCAAGAAAGTAAAGACTGTGATTGCAGCTTGGGAAAAATACACAATGCACTTCCCATTTTCAGTTCGGTAAGCAGATTCACCATTCCTGCCATGCTGATAGAAGAAAATGTGCTGTGGGGGAATAATCCCTTCACCATTCCAAGCTTAAAAGTGGCTGATATCAAATAACATTCTAGTCTTGATTCAGAGAAAATTGCACTTAAGTTGAAATAAATGGGTCTAGTTAGAGATGGAATATACATGCTATACAGTGGTACCTTGGGTTAAGTACTTAATTCGTTTCAGAGGTCCGTTCTTAACCTGAAGCACCACTTTAGCTAATGGGGCCCCCTGCTGCCGCCGCACCGCCAGAGCACGATTTCTGTTCTCATCCTGAAGTAAAGTTCTTAACCTGAAGCACTATTTCTGGGTTAGTGGAGTCTGTAACCTGAAGCATATGTAACCTGAGGCGTATGTAACCCGAGGTACCACTGTACACTGTGATGAGGATGCAACCATTGAGTGTAAGGGCCCTTCCAGATGTGCTGTTTTTTTTGGGTAGGATTCATTCCTATACTGGCAAATTCAGGTTGCACAGTTAAAGTTGGTGTGGCAGTCTTGCACAGTCAACCCACTTCCCACAAAAAGCTTGAGCTTTGGGGGATAAGAAAAGTGATGGAGAAATGGACTGAATTGTTTGATGCAGCATCATACAGCCTTCCTGCAAACAATTCAGAATTCAATAAATAGCCAAAACTGTCTAGCCTCCCTGCAAACTTTCCACAAACAAATCAAGGTGCAAGTACAATAAACAGGTAATGTGGAAATGACCTAAGTCTCTGCATCCCCGGCCCTCATTCTTGGTGCCAATGGCTGGAAGCGGTAGAGATTTACAATTTGATGTTCCAAACCATCATCATCATCATCAATTCAATTTATATCTTGCCCTTTATCAAAAGATCCCAGGGTAGTGTACATCATTAAGAACACATTTTACAGAGTATCAATAATAAAAACATAATAAAAAGCATAACAGGCAGCATAATAATAAAATGATCATAATAACAGTCATCCCCTCACCCAGTTTTAACAGGCCATAGATTATTTAATGGCTAAAGGCCTGGGTAAAGAGGAATGTTTTTATCTGGTGCCTAAAGACATGTAATGATGGTGCAAGGCAAGCCTCTCTGAGTGAATACTTGTGCGACTACACATTCCTACCAGAGCAGGGATCATTTGCCAGAGGGAGGCTGGTTTTGGTGGGTTCCCTGTGGCTGCACAATAAATATTCCCTCAGAATTAGCACAATGAGAGATTAACATCTGCTTCTGCTGTTAGTCACAACTAAGTTACTACCCTCTTGGTTTGCAGACTAACTTTCTCTGATTCTTTATAGTTTCTTTAAAATATAACCATGTCTTGCCAAGCTAAATCAAGTAGTCTATGGACTAGCATAAAATGAGGAGTAGCAGGAACAACACCATAAAACCCTTTTGCTACTTGCACTCATTCTAACCTCCTGAGCAGTATTTTATATGTGTAGGTCTTGAAATATTGGAGTGCTGGTGGATTTAATGTTCAGGTGGATACTCTGTGTCTAGGTTGCAAGCTATGAAAGGCTTTTAAAAATCCAAGAGAATAACCTTGCAGTTATTGCAGAATCAATTAAATTTGCTTCCACCTTCCCACACTGATGAGCAGGCAGGCTGCAGTTTTATCTTGCTCGTTCATGCTTATTGTATGCTGTAATCTGGATGACGTGAATCAATCTGTTACGCGCGCTAAATGCGTTTACTACATTTATAAGGTAAAGGTAAAGGGACCCCTGATCATTAGGTCCAGTCGTGACCGACTCTGGGGTTGCGGCGCTCATCTTGCTTTAGTGGCCAAGGGAGCCGGCTTCTGGGTCATGTGGCCAGCATGACTAAGCCGCTTCTGGCGAACCAGAGCAGTGCACAAAAATGCCATTTACCTTCCCGCCGGAGTGGTACCTATTTATCTACTTGCACTTTGACGTGCTTTCGAACTGCTAGGTTGGCAGGAGCGGGGACCGAGCAACGGGAGCTCACCCCGTCGTGGGGATTCGAACCACCGACCTTCAGATCGGCAAGTCCTAGGCTCTGTGGTTTAACCCACAGCGCCACCCGTGTCCCTTACTACATTTATTAAAGGTAAAGGTAAAGGTACCCCTGCCCGTACGGGCCAGTCTTGACAGACTCTGGGGTTGTGCGCCCATCTCACTCAAGAGGCCAGGGGCCAGCGCTGTCCGGAGACACTTCCGGGTCACGTGGCCAGCGTGACATCGCTGCTCTGGCGAGCCAGAGCCGCACACGGAAACGCCGTTTACCTTCCCGCTGGTAAGCGGTCCCTATTTATCTACTTGCACCCGGAGGTGCTTTCGAACTGCTAGGTTGGCAGGCGCTGGGACCGAGCAGCGGGAGCGCACCCCGCCGCAGGGATTCGAACCGCCGACCTTTCGATCGGCAAGTCCTAGGCGCTGAGGCTTTAACCCACAGCGCCACCTGTGTCCCTTTACTACATTTATTACATAGCTGCAAAATGTCAGTGGATGCCAAGAAAGCAAAACAGAGCAGTCCTTGCCCACTGATTTTCTAGTTTAATATGGTAGATTTAATCCTTCTTTGAGGGAGCATGTGAATCTATGTACCCAGTCACCCCAATGTTTCACATTCAAGACTTCAGACAGAGGCTTCTCCCAGTTCTGCTCAGTGCTCAAATGGCAGGGGAGTGGGCAAATAGATTCTCCCCCCTTTCCTTTTTATGATGACTCCTTTAGTTGGAAAGCACGATTTGGCTTAAACGGGGTTGGTGGCTGAGGAAGGGTTGTAGATGTTACAATTGAAGGTGCCTGATACTGAGCCTGAGGACTTGGGTAATTTAAGGGCCCTGAAGACAGGCAGTTAGTTGTCCCTTTTAACTTGGAAGAGGTGGAGCATACAAACTGACAATCCTCTCACTTTCTCACCGAATTTATTGGGTACTCCATGCATACATTGGCATTCTGACTTTGCTGTGGTGGCGGTGGGCCCTCAGCTTACCTTGGAGCTCTGACGAAACTGGTTTTCTTCACTATCTGGAGCCAGCCGTTTGGGAACCATTGCAAGCACAGCATATACTATTCCCTTTATTTCCTTGTGTGTAAGCGGTAGCAGTGTTTATGCATTTTATGACATCACATCCAGCAATGGCCACCTTCACATCCAGCAATGGCTAAGAGTACAGCATGTGTACCCTGTCACATTTGAAGGAGTTACGTGCATTGATTTGATCACAAGTACCTATGACTCACATCTGGAACAGGTACAATGTGTGTTACCATTTCAAACGATGTGTAGATGTATATACAAGGTGTGATGAAACCTTTGATGAACAGTTACAAAGAATGTTTAACAAAGATAAGGAAAGGACTGTGGGGCAATTAACAGACCCCGTAGCCTCTAAGTAACACTAACCTTGATAAGCTTTGTCATATTGTGCAATACGTTATCCACTGCTTTTAAGGCATTCTTCCTCTGAATAGATGAGGGACCGTAGTGATGACCTTCTACATCAATCCGTTCATAATACACTGCTGCCATATCCGCTCTGCCCCTTCTAGAGTGGCAACACCACAGAAGAGTTAGGTGTAAAACAAGTATAGTATGCTACTATTTTGAAGCATCTTTCAGAATCAACACTAAGACTTGGATTTTTCCATGCTATGTGCAGCTAAGTGTTGCAGACAGAAAAGGCGCAGGCCATGCTTTTTAATTCCTCTACATTCCTGAATTTGCTAATTTGCCTCTTCCTCCCCTCATTGGACCATTGTTTCTTATATTGTAAGCCATTTTTTTATACCCTAAATGTTTTGTCCAAAAGACAGTTTATAGATATAGTCAACAACTAAATAGGCCTTTCCAAGTGGAGCAGCTTCGGAACTAATGGTAAAGTTCACACAACCAGTTGTTATGGTGTAATGCCAGTCTGTGTTGATGCTTTCAGTGGCTTTTAGCATGCCGAACTAATCTTCAGAATACTGTACATTGGGAAGACAGTTGTATAAATAGGTACAAATCTTCATTTGGAAAGTGCTACATTCAAAACCACTATTGACTTCTTCCTCTTTCCCCATCTGTGTGTGTCTGTGTGTCAAATTTAACTGGAGATGAAAACAAAGAGGGAGCTGAGGGAAACGACGTTGGTCTTTGCCATATTCCCCCCCCCCCTCATCTGCCACCCCCTCCCTGCATTATCTCAATTAAGGGTCCTTTCTTGCATCTCCCATAATGCAGAAAACCAAAATGAATTACCTTTGTTATCATATCGTGCTGCTACTCTTATGGGGAGGAAGGTTTTACTCCTCAGATTAGAGAAATAAATAAAACATTTGATTACTTTACCTCAGAAGCTCAATAGCACTATATACAGCATTGGAGAAATTGCCATCTGTTGGAACACTATAATATGGTAGGCAGTAGGTAGGTCGAATTCCAAGGATTTCAACTTCACACCCTAAAGCAAAGTGTTTAATTAGTTGAATTCAGCTTCCGAATTTTGAATTACGAATTTAAATAATGTCATCAATATTTAGATAGGGATGGATATATTGAAAGGGACTCTTAACTCTTAGATTGAGATATACAAGCCTGCACCAGTGAAGTTCAGATTTTGCACCAGGACTTCCTCTTTCTCTCCTCCCCCTGCACTCCCCTAAAATATCCAGGGCACCCCGTAAACATCCATCTTGAAACCCAAAATCTGAAAATAAAAAATGTTGACCTTAGACATGAATTCTGTATATTCTTGGTATGTTCCCAAAAGAAAAGGGCTAATTTTGAACATTCAGAACTGGAATCTGAAGGATTTGCAGCCATTTTGGTTAGCTGCTTGTTAGAATTAAACTATTTTAAAATTTAACCATTTTTTTTTCAAATAAAAACTCTTAATTTTATTCAAAAATCAGTTTTGTTTGTATAGGACTAATCAGTTACACTGCTCCATATTACAATAAATTAAGAACAGCAATAGTCTAGAATTCAAAAATACTTTTACCAAATATTTTGTATTCAGGTGTGCAAAACCTCTTTCTGGAACTGAAAGTTTGAATCTCTTTCCCCATAGGATCTTATGAAAGCATTTTACACCAATTAACTTTCCGTCACCTCAAACCTTTCCCAGAAAAAATGCACTGATTTGAGTCCTAGAAGCTTGTGGCAATTCCTAAAGGGGGGAACGTGAGCTCTGAACACAGGAGAACCATGTTTTAGTATTAATATTTATAGCTGCTCTGCTTAGCAACAAAAAACACAAGCAATTTAGTTTTTCATAACCCAGACACCCTGAAATCATAGTTCTGTAATATGTATTTCCTCGAATAGTCCCAGGAGAGTCAAACAAAAGGAGGAATGAGGGGAAATTGTGGTGGCATTGGAGAAAACAAGTAATGTGGGAAGTCTTACACTGGAGAATCTGAAGAAGTGTGCATGCACACGAAAGCTCATACCAATGACAAACTTAGTTGGTCTCTAAGGTGCTACTGGAAGGAATTTTTTTATTTTATTTTTATTTTGTTTTGACTATGGCAGACCAACACGGCTACCTACCTGTAACTAGAACTGAGGAATGTCAGATGCCCTCTATATAAGTAATGAATTACATGCTTTCAAAATTTATGTGTTATCTAGTAACTACTAGTTCTCAGCAGCTGCCCTAAGAGGCCAGGTATTGATGGTCCTCATAGCATTTTCTGCTCTTTAAGTAATTGTTTGTAATTGTTTGGGTTTCTATTATTGTTCTTTTTCCGCTTTCAGGTCCTTTTTTTTTTTTTTTGCTGCATTTTACTATGTCCGTCTGACCTATAGAGAGCTTCATAAAGCACATTTTCCTAAATTTTAAAACCCACCTGAACATGGGTCTCTGTTCTATAGCATTGTGTATTTCCTCCTTGCCAGCAGGTAGAAACGGTGAGCAAAAGCATGATTTTGAAAAGCATAGCTTGGTGGGCTCTAAGGCTGAAGACCAATTTTTCAAAATCATAGTACAGGTACACAGTCATTATTCTCCATTGAGCATGCACACATTTTTGTCCCACCATCATCATCTCCAATCAGGCAGGTTCTGCAGCTTCTGAAACTGTACAAAAATCTCCAAAACCAGTCAACAGAGGGGATGAGAGCCTACACAAAGGACTATTCCCTTCGCTTAGTACAACTAACTGCAAAGGCTTTTGTCCGTCTGCAGCCTGTCTGGTTGCTCTGCCTATATCTCTTTTGGTATTTAGACCATTTAACTACCCCAGTTGCACTATTTTGTACTATAGTAGTAGTAGTAGTAGTAGTAGTAGTAGTAGTAGGAGGTATCGTATTATATAGTAAGGTCCTGTTTAAGCCTTAAAAAACTTCTATTTCATTTCACTTTCTTATATATAGTATTCTGCATCTTTATATGTTTGACACAGAGACTTGAACCTCTATCGTTTTCCAATTGTATATCTAAACATTGGTTTAGCAGTTGTATGCCAAATGTCATAACACAACTCTTTTAAAGGTTTCCAGATTGCTGCAAATGGTCTGGGAAATGTCTTGATCAGAAGGAGAGGGGTAAAAGGAATGGAATTTGTGGTTTTGTACTTTAGATTTTTAAAATTCACTAGTGACATGGTCATTCAACTTTAGTTGAAGTAAACACATCCATATTCTTATAAACAAACCGAGCAGCTGCATAGTCACTTCAAAATGTTACTTGACATGACCTTAAATCAAGTTTTGAAAAAGATGAGAGGATTGTAACATTTTATCAATAATAATCGGGAGCTCAAAAGTGGTCAATTTATTTGCATGGTTCTTTCACAACAGTATCAGTGATCCACAAAAGTGTTGATGCACAGATGTTAGTTATGTCATGTATTCTGAGATACCATGTGCTCTGAGGCATATAGTTGTTCAAGTTTAACAAATATTCTGACTAGACTGTATGACTTTAGACTGCAGGTGAGGGATTCCAATGGTTCAGAACCATGATATACACCTGGCACAATACAGTCTTCTTCCCAACTCCTGCTGTGCTCATCCATGGTCCATTCTGGGCCAAGCATGGGCAAGGAAGTGTTCCCAGGTTGTAGCATTAGTTCCAAGAGCAAACGATATTATTTTCTTGTGTGCATTGCAAAGTCAGATACAGATATGTTCTAAGTGGCTCCACTGTAACTGTGAAGTTTCCTTCCACTTGAGACTCAACCATTTTTTAGCTTTTAGCATTTTTAGATGCCTTAGATTTTTATGCCTTGTTTTGGGTGGCTTTCAAATACAGGAGATTTTAATTAAGCATTCTGTAGTATTTAAAATGTTAATGCTTATTTTGTCCTAATTGTTTTAATCAGGGAATAATTTAAAATGTTGCTGCCTAACTTGAGGGTGTCTAACCATTGAAATAGAAACATTAATTGAGTGCAATTTAACTTTTGAAGACAAAATCCTCCAGTAATTAATCGTTTCTACAGTTTTAAAACTTAGTTCAGAATCTGTTTTCTGATTATGAAATGATTCATGTTTTAAAATTTATCAAACGACTTTAATTCTTTATTATTCTGTACAAGTATTTATAAAAACTGGACAGGCTGACATTGTCAAACAATCATTTGGGAATTATCATAAGATGAGATTCCATTTGGAAGGATTTGAAGAATATCTGACAGCAATAGCAATTTGTGTGCAAGGCTTAACGGGCTGTGATAGTTTAGCTGTTCATCAGGTTTCCTATTTAAGAAAGGAAGAATGCCTTGGCTTGTTTCCCTGCCTGTCAGAATTGAGCAAATGCCAACTTGTATTGTCATTATTACTATTATTATTATTGTATCTGTCTGTTGCTGAGACACTGCCCTTTCTGTTGAATGGTCTTATGCAGTATTGTATGAGGGGAGACGTGACTAAGTGCATACATGGTAAGATGAGATGAATTAGCATAGAACATGAATGAGTAGTTCAGCTGCCTCATTGGCATTCTCTGTGCATAAACAAACAGAGTCCTGCACATATATCAAAGTGTGCACACATATAAGGAGCAACAGTAAACTATTGCCATTACAAAAGCAATATTAACGTGGGACTCCCATTTGTAGAAATAAAGCATAATATCCAGTGATTATATCTCAAGAGTTTTGTCAATAGTTCCACATTCAATGTTACCTCCAAAGAGAAAGTGGTTTGTGGGTTTAGCAAAACTAGTGACTGACTAGGAAATACACCAGTATATCCTGGGGTGCCCATGAACCTCTGAGTTATGGATGCCAATTTTTAATGGAAAAAGGGAATTGTTGAACTTTGCATATATTTGCATGTTGGCATTCCAAATACATAAGAGGCATGGCTTGATACATTGACAATGTTGATCAACATACTG
Source organism: Podarcis gaigeae (assembly GCF_964106915.1). NCBI lineage: Eukaryota > Metazoa > Chordata > Lepidosauria > Squamata > Lacertidae > Podarcis > Podarcis gaigeae. The sequence continues at coordinate 29,756,454 of NC_139685.1, read as the reverse complement.
CTCTTATTGGAAAACATATTAGAAAATATTTATTGAAATAAATATGCTTTTTACTTAATGAACAGAATTAACCGAAAACTATTTTGGTGAGGTTAATATCAAAAGTTTGCAGCTCAAATGTTAGGATCCATTTATATATGATAGAACATCTGTTGGCGACTGTAGATAAGCACTAACATGGTTCTCAAGGCAGCTACACTAAGCAGCTGACATATGCAGGTCTTTTTTACAGGGGGAACTCACAGGAGTTCAGTTCTGGCATCTCTCGGGTGGATGCCATTGCTATTCTAAGGGAACAAGGGAGGTGTAAGTGGTGAGTACTGGCACCTCTTTTTCTAGAAAAAATAGCACATGTATTTTCTAGATTAAACGATTTGCAAATTGCAGTCAACATGAAGATACTCCTGTGCATCTTTCTCATATGACATCCAATATCCCACAGTATTGTTGCCCTGGTTGTGGTAGCGCTACTTCAATCCCTGCCCAGTTGTGCACGGGATTCCAGGTGTCTTGGCCCTCAACCAGGGTCTGTTCTCCTTTGTGGAACCGAAGACGTGGCGGAGGCTGTCATAACTTTAAGAAATACTATTTATTCACATATTTACACCTGAATTTAGATGGTGGGAGTCCAGATATTGCAGCATGGTCGTCTCGAGAGGGGCTCGTTCCCCATAGCAGTGCAGCACTGAAATCTAATGCATATCTTCCAGCTTGCCTCCAGCCAGCCAGCCAGGATCGTTCTGCCTTTTCTCAGCTATCCCAAGCCTTGAACCAAAGGCCCAAAATATTCCGGTGCCATCATACCCAGTTACCCTGGTAACCTCAGGGCAGGTGGGAAGGTGGGAAGTTATCTTGCATTGCCAATGGCCCTCAGTGGCCCTGTACTGTTTCTTAATGGCCCTTGCTAGGCCAGATTGTTTTCTGCATAGGCTAGCCCAGGAATTCATCCACAGCTGTTGTTTTCCCTTCATATCCCAAATAATATAAATCCTACCATTTAATAATTTCTAGCTCCGCCCCCCAGCCTATAACAATTTATAGATAGCTAAGAATAGGTGTTGCCATCCACTTAAAGGCTTCCTCGTGTACAGAAGTGTGTACCCTGCAGTATACTACCTCCAGAATTGGCAGCAGTTTGCCTCTGAGTACTGGTTACCATGGAACAACAGTGAGAGATGGCTGTGGGCCATTTGTCCTGCTTGCGTGCCCCCCATAGATACACAGGTTCCCTTAGGCAGACAATGTACGAAATAAGATACTGGTTTAGATGGGGGTTTGGACTAATTCAGAAGGGTTCTTATTCCATTCTTAGTCTTACTACGCTAGAAGAGAAAGCAATAAGTGGACCGGTTTCAGTTCCCATCTGCTTGACTTTCCTTGCTGGTTGATGGTATTTAAGCTTTTTAAACAGAGTCTACTGGTTGCTGTGCGTTGGGTCAGAGCCAGAGCGATCGATCTTGAGGTTGAATTTAGAGCCGTTAAAAAGTAGAACATGTAATGTTAGTCAGCAATTTTAAGAAGTGCAGAATTCAGCAACACTCACCAGGCCAATAGTACATGAAGACTTTCCTCTTTGCTTTCATCATAGTGACCCACAAGGGCTCTGATCCATTCCACCAAAGAGGCAGCAGGCTCTCTTGATTCACGCCGATATCAAAAGACATATTTGTACTTGCATCCCACATGTAGTTCCCAGTCATTTGATGGACATTGCAGTGGCGACCTAGAAGGTGAGAGGATTGCTTTATACGTAACACTTCTCAGTTACGTTTAGCAGTCATAACACCCCCATACCCATTTCAAGGCCCTGTGGAAGTAGAATAAAGTCTCACTTCTCTCTCGTAGACTTAGAGGGCACTAGATAAAGAATTAGTAAAGGTAAAGGTAAAGGTACCCCTGCCCGTACGGGCCAGTCTTGCCAGACTCTGGGGTTGTGCGCCCATCTCACTCAAGAGGCCAGGGGCCAGCGCTGTCCGGAGACACTTCCGGGTCACGTGGCCAGCGTGACATCGCTGCTCTGGCGAGCCAGAGCCGCACACAGAAACGCCGTTTACCTTCCCGCTGGTAAGCGGTCCCTATTTATCTACTTGCACCCGGAGGTGCTTTCGAACTGCTAGGTTGGCAGGCGCTGGGACCGAGCAGCGGGAGCGCACCCCGCCGCAGGGATTCGAACCGCCGACCTTTCGATCGGCAAGTCCTAGGCGCTGAGGCTTTAACCCACAGCGCCACCTGCGTCCCAGATAAAGAATTACTCCAGCTCAAATCTTGCAAATAAGTAATGAATGTAAAGACGCAGTTTTGAAGAAAAGTATATATTATTGTGCACCCCCAGAAGAGCTGCAGAACTCATGCTCCCTCCCTAGTATGGATGAATGAAATTACTGGTAAAACGTCATCAAGTTCTATTGTCATAAACCACCTAGATTGGCATTTGATATAATGCAAAATAGGGAGAGGAAAGTTGAAGTTGTATTGATTTAGTGTGAAGAAGAAGATGCAAAGAGAAATTTCATGAGTTCTTTGCTTGCAGATTGTGGGGCAGATGTACATGTCAATGTGCTCAAACGGAACGAGCTGTCAGTCTTGCCCCTCCCCTAATGTTGAAGATGGGCTGCCCACCTTTTACTGTTTTTATTTTAAGGGTTACCTATGCAAGCACCTGTTCTCTACTGCTCCTTCTTGTTCAATGGAAACATTATAAGAATAATGGTAAACTTATTCAAGGAATGAGTGTGTGACATGCAGATTAAAAATAATAATAATGGCACTGAACCCTATTTAGAAAAAGTAAGTTGGATGGAAAGCCAATGCTTTTCTTCCCATGTATGAGCAATTCTTCAACATTTAAGACCTCAGATCTCTTGGCTGCTACAGAGCACCCATGGAAATGTAAATTATCTTTAAAAATCATACCACAGAATGATACTAGAATCCAAGCAGTAAAATGTAAATATAAAACCCAATTATGATTTGGGCAGGGGGAGTAGAAGCAGGCATCACGTATTTCTCCCAAACATGATGGAACGGAACAGGAATATTTTCAATAATTTTGTTCCATTTAACAAAGATATTACAGAGCTGGATGTTCTACATTTACGTGGAGAAGTCATTACTCCATAAGCCTAACTTCTATCTCAACAAATTTCTGTCAGTTGCAAAGCAGGGATGATTCATCTGTTGTGGGGCTTTACATGTGGCATAGTGTTTGTTACCTGATTGTTTAAGCCTTTATAGGTAAGCCCTAACAGCTTTATAAATAAATACCAGCACCTTCTGCTGGGTGCAAACTTGCTTGGGTGCAAACTGGCAAATGCTGGAAAGGAAAGAAAGATTATATGCAAGGTTGGCCCAAGACAGCTTGTTGTCTGAAGTACTGCAGGTGATCCCAAACAAGTTGAGATGCACAGCATCAAAGACTTGTCAAATAATTTTTCCACCTAAGGCATAAAATAAAAATAAAAAATCCCGTAAGTGCTTCTACCTGTCGCCAGAAGTAATATAAAAAATAAATAACTATTTTCTGCCCTTCAGGATACCCAAAATCAACTGCCTGGGGTGACTTCCTCACCCTTCCTAATGGTAGGGCTGAATCTGCCAGAAAGCAGTAATATCTGAACAGTTTTCAAGGCCAGTCCCATGTAATAGATTTGTCACCAGATAGCGAACAAATTATCATATTCTCTTCCCCCCAGTTTCTTTCATAATTAAGTATTAACTGGACTCATTTTAGGTCATAACAGATATATTCTTGAAGATTTAGGTAGGCAAAAATTACTGCACAATAAATTGCTATGCAAAACATTGTTAACAGTAATAACTGGCTATTCATAACCTCCCTTGCTGTATTTAACTACCCATTGTTGTGGCTCACTGTTTTTGTAGACACAGAGGAGGCATTGTAGCTGATTAAAACCATATAATAACAATACTTGATATTTTTTCTTTTCAGAGCATTTCACATCCCTGTAAGATGGGTCAGTATCATTATCCTTATATTAAATGTGGTATCTTATTGTAGGTGATAATAAAAAAATGTTTTAAACAAGCAAACACAGTTGAAGGGCTGACACGATAAGAATTTCCCTAAGCCTTCCCCATCTCTCTCTGAAAATTTTTGTGTTTTCAGGAGTACTTGTGCAGTTCATGGAAGTGATCACAGAAGCTAGCTGTGTGATTTGTAGCATAGTAAGTACAGTATGTTGAAATGAGTGGTGTAATCACCACTCAGTTCTGGATTATCCCTTTTACTTTTACTTTTTGGCATTTGTTACCATATTTTGTTATGTTCTACAGTGGTACCTCGGGTTAAGTACTTAATTCGTTCCTGAGGTGTGTTCTTAACCTGAAACTGTTCTTAACCTGAAGCACCACTTTAGCTAATGGAGCCTCCTGCTGCCGCCGCGCCACTGGAGCACAATTTCTGTTCTCATCCTGAAGCAAAGTTCTTAACCTGAGGTAATATTTCTGGGTTAGTGGAGTCTGTAACCTGAAGCGTCTGTAACCTGAAGCGTATGTAATCCGAGGTACCACTGTAAATGGGAATAAGACCTCAAATATGTAGGAATCAGCTTGCTGCAGTTGATCTAACCTTCTGTCAACGGTTGCCATGTCTTTCTACAATTGACCAAAAATTTCACAACAACTTTTTAAACCAGGGGCAAGCAACCTAAGGGCCACGGGTTGGATGTGGCCCAATTGCCTTCTCAAACTGGCCCATGGATGGTCCAGGAATCAGCGTGTTTTTACACGAGTAGAATGTGTGCTTTTATTTGAAATGCATCTCTGGGTTATTTTGGGGGCATAGGAATTCATTCATTTTTTTTTTCAAAATATAGTCTGGCCCCCCACATGGTCTGAGGGATGGTGGACCGGCCCACGGCTGAAAAAGGTTGCTGACCCCCGTTCTGAACCATCGGCGGGGGGGGGGGGGAGATCCCACTGGAGCATCCCATCACCACATTCCCTATCTAACTTCAGCACCAACAGTCTCTCCTTGCTCTTAGAAAAGTACTTTTTCACGCATCTTCCTGCTGCTGTAACCTTCCTGATTACACTTCATTGCCTCTGACAAGCTTTACATGCCAGGGAGTTCCCGTCTTCTAGCATCAGTCAGACCAGATGTAATGCAGCGTAGGTTAAAGAGCTATTGACCCCCTTATAGAAAACAGGGGAAAGTACTTCCATATTACTTTCTGTATAGCACATCGGGTCTCTGGATGCTTGCCCCGCTCAAAACTGTTCATTTGCTGCTCCCTTACTGGAGATGATAATCTTCTCTGGCAGTGCAGTGGGGTGGGGGGAATTTTAACAGCAATGGACTGTAAAGGTAGAGGGCTAGAAAATGGAATTAAGAAATGTTTCTATATTTGCAAATTATGTTTGCACACCTGTGAATATTTATGATTCAGGGAACCTGCATCCCTATTTGTTTGTTTACAGTCTGCCCGATAACACAGTAGGCAACTTACTTTTTATTTGCTCTTGTTTTTATATTGTATTACAAGTGCAAGAAAAATCCAAAAAACCCACAGCAAATAGAACAAGTCTATGCTGATGTGATAACCCTTGATGGCTGGGGTTAATGAGAACTGTAGTCCAAAGTAGCTAGAGTGCTTGAAGAAGGCCGAACTACACAATTTTTAAAACTAAACAGTAGAGGAATACAACTCCATAGCATTAAACATATTAAAAACACATAGCAGAAGAATAAAAATGCACAAAGCTAAAGCCATACTTAACCACCATAAAAAATATCAGGTCTGGGACAGCAGGAGTCTTTGATTGGCATTTACCAGAGTGTTTCACTAATGAGTACAGACTTGGGGCTATAATCACAACAAACATGTACCAGTCGTGGTTTTCCTGAAAGATCCTTCTTCGTACAGAATCCGGGTGGCCGACAATTAAGGCAAGAGTGGACCTTGCTCAGTTAAAATATATTTAAAAAATTGCCACTGTGCCAGCTGAGTGTTTTCCTGCAATTGGGTGATAACCAACTCTGGAAAGCAGTGTGTCAAACTGTTTTAGACTATTATTTTCCCCCAAAACTGAGCTCTGCTTTGACCTTGAGTAAGTGTGTCGACTAAGGGATTGGCTCTTCTGGATAGAATCCAGAAGGGACGTGCAACTAACTAGGAACACCAAAATTTCACCTTGGTACCCACTCCTGATAAAAGTATTTTAGTGTTAGTTATGCCTTTATTGAGCTACATTTCCAGACTTAGCTAGATCACTCCCCCTCACCTTTTCTACAAACAATCCTTGTCTTCCTGTATCTAATAATTTTGGAACTTTCACCACTTTGGAACTAACCTAAGTTTTGTTGCCTGTGTTTCCTGAATGCTGCATGGAAAAGCACATCTGACCTTGGAAAAGTTTGTAAGTAAACTGTTTTTAACTTACCAAACATTTGGTCTTTTTTTGTGCTAGGGGAAGTGAGAAACTCTGGAAGAAACTTAGAGGGTGTCTTTTAAATGTCTAACAGCCTATACTTCCATGTTTTACTTTGCTGCATATTTTGTGATGTTTTAAATCTCTGCTGGGGTTCTTTCACCAAAGAGTACCTGCCCCAGATCTGGATCTTGGCATCCAGTAAATTCTCTTTTTATGTACCTATTTTCCCTTGCCAACCAACAGCCATGCGGTGTGCCATCTTGCTGGAGCACTTATGGGAGCAACACCAGCACCAGTGCCCCCTTTGCAAGAATTATTTCTTGAAGAAATGCAGCCTAGGTGTGCTTATTGTGATTTCCCCACCCAATCAAAATCCTCTAGTATGGTAAGTAGTGCACTGTGAGAATCATAGCCCTTGTTCTTCAAGTATGGCACAAGGAAGTTTATTGCATTTTTGTGGTGTGACAGTAAGTAAATAAGGAGTGTCTGTTGGTTCACTCTCATCTAGCAGCCACTCCTGTGTAGTGATGGGTTCATTCCCAGGTCCTACTCCTAGAGTAACCTGATAAACCAGATGTGACTGGGTAGAAAAGATGACCATTCCAATTGGTAATATGGAGCAAGGTGTGTAAGCAGTATGCTGATGACACTCTGCTCTACTTCTCTACTCCTCACATCTCTGAGGTGATAACAAGTCTCTTTGACCAATGTCTGGAATTATTAAGGGGCTGGATAAAGGCCTGTCAACTGAAGCTGAATCCTGGTAAGACAGAAGCCCTGTAGGCAAGTTGCTCCCAAGTTTGGGGAACTGACAAGTTGTCTGTTCTTGATCAAGTTGCCCTCTCCCTGAAGGAGCAGGTATATAGTTTGAGAGTACTCCTATATCTATCACTGTCTCCGGAAAGAACAGGTGTCCTCAGTGGTTAAGAGAGTCAGTGTGGTGTAGTGGTTAAGAGTGGTAGACTCGTAATCTGGTGAACCGGGATCGCGTCTCCACTCCTCCACATGCAGCTGCTGGGTGATCTTGGGCTAGTCACACTTCTCTGAAGTCTCTCAGCCCCACTTACCTCACAGAGTGTTTGTTGTGGGGGAGGAAGGGAAAGGAGATTGTTAGCCGCTTTGAGACTCCTTAGGGTAGTGATAAAGTGGGATACCAAATCCAAACTCTTTCTTCCAGCTGCCTGACCTCCCAGCATCTTCTTCCCATCACTGCATGGCAGGGGTGATTTGCACTGGAAACTGCCTTATTTTGAGTCTGGTCCATTGGTCCATCTCGCCCTGTTTTGTCTACACTGACTGGCAGCAGCTGTCCAGGGTTTCAGCCCTATCTGGAGATGCCAGGGATTGAAAGCAGATGTTCTACTGCTGAGCTATGGACCCTTCTCAACATGCAGAGCAAGCCTATGCAGGTTTACACAGAAATGTGTTTAAGATTACAGCCTTAGTTATCCAGGGGGTTCAGAGTGCTGTATGTATTTGGATAACACTTAAACTGTTGCAGATCCTCTCTTTAATTCAAGTGCAGTGCTTTGATCATACAAAACTTGCGCTTTGCTTTTTTAATTCCAGGATCCTTGCACAGTGTTTGGACTAGTTGCCCCTTGTTTATATTCTCTTTCTTTCTCTCACATTCCTGCTGCGTAACCGGAATGGGAAGCAAAGTGAACTTTGGAAACACTACAGAAGTTCCAGTCCATAACCTTCTGATTCTGAGGGAGTCCTATGGAAGTGAGTGGGGCTTCTTCAGAGTAAGACATTTCAGCGGCTAGCCGGGTAAGTAGTTATCTGCTGATCATAGAGCTAATTGTAATGCAGGAAACAATGTACCTACCGCAGCACAAGCACGAAGTCACAAACCATGACATTATGCCGGTTTTATTCACAAGGGTTTTTATTATGCCAGGGTCACGTGTGTTGACGCTGGCAGAAGTGCTCAGAATGGGAAATATTAGAAGTACTCTAGAGAAGCAAATAAATTGCAGTTTATCTAGGATGAAAAGAAAGGTTTGTTGCAAAATATGAAAACTTGGAGAGCACCTTAGATGCTCTCCAAGTTTACATACCTGACATTATTTACTATATAAACCTGCTGTGGAAGCATCTACATTCTCAACTGTGACAAGCAACGAACAAAAATAGAAAGAAAATACTGTACTGATGGGGACAACAACCCCGTCCTGTCCTGCCACAATATTTTCAGTTTTAGTTAGAACTGATGCAAATTTTGCTTAATATAGTGAAATGATCCATAAAATGATTAAATGTGTTTACACGCCCTCAAATAAATGAATGTCTGTTTTCAGTAATGGTTAAATTATATCTTAACCAGTTATTCAGAAATGTGGGGAAGAACACTCAGCACAATCTAATAGTGTATTCCAGTGAGGGAAGATGCACCAGCTGAGAATAGTATTCTGTGTCCTGGAATCATTTAATACTTTTGCTAATGCCTGATATTCCCTGAGGCGAGAAGTTAAGTGGTTTACTATCGAGTCACCACAACTACAGTTAATAGTCAAAGTTTATTTTTATTTTTTATAAAAAAAATCTGATTGTACTGTTTGCTTTTCAGATGAGCCAACAAGGTCTAACTGTTTGACAAGATTATATTTGTGGGGGGAAAGTTTCTTTCTTGAGAATAAAGTGGAACAAAAACTTGACAAATTTATTGTTTTTATATATATAGTTCAGACTGACCTGCAGTCATTCCTTTTAATCTTCAGCGAGGATGAATCCTCATTTAAAAATTTAGTCCGTATTCGTCCTCGCAGTGTTACAGAAACTACTGGCTTTATGCAATCTGCAACAATTAAGGCTGCCTGCTGTTAAGAGCCCTGTAGTGAGAAAGTCAAAGAAGGTACTCACCAGTCATCAGTGTGTAATAGTTTGGATAGGAAAAACTGGGGAAGTCTGGTGTCAGGTAATCCACTTTCACCCCCCTGTTCACAATCTCTCTGAAGCCAGGCAAGGATTCCAGCGCTTCATCGCTGATATAATCGTGGCGAAGTCCATCAATCAAGAACAGTAGGAGCTTTTTCCGATGTGCAAGGGATGAGCTTGCCAGGGTGAGGAAAAGCAGGAGAAAGGGGGCCATGTGCTTTGCCATGTTGCTGGGTGGAGAGGAGTTTTGGCAGAGCATTGTCGGCACTGCCTGTCCCTGTGCAGTAACTCTCAATGAGGCATCTGAAGCTGCTCTGAAGGGCTGGACCTCACACTGCCTTGCTCTCATTTTGCTGGTTTGATTCCAGAGTTTAAAGGTACAGCAGCAGTAACTGGAATTGCCAGACTTAAAAAGTTACAGGATAACTGCTATAACACGGTGGACTTTGCATTCTGATGTAGTGTAGCAGGATGCTGTGGGCTGTATTCTGGTACCGTGCTCTGACTATAGAAAGAAACGTTGCAACAAAAATTTAGTTCTCGGTGTTAACTCTAGCGGCGCTTCCACGACACTCAAAAGGTTAACACAGGAACAATGCAACTACTTGGTTCCCACATGTCAGGCTTTTCAGGGCACTCAAAACAAACTGGATAAATCTGAGAACAAAAACATAATGAATTTTTCATATCTTAAACCTTTTCTTTAAAGCCAGTGAGTCGATATAATTTTAAAGTATGAGGAGTGCACTTTTTATTTCTGTTTTTGACTCCTGCATTAGCTTCACCAGATTTTGGCACAGTATTGGATATTTGCAAATTTACAGAGGCATTTGACACCCAGGGTTGAAATTTTTCACATATGTTAGTGACTTCCGATATTTATAGTCTATTTATAGTCTAGGTAAGTTGGTCCCTTACCTTTCCCACCCCGATCTGGCGACAGTGATCCATGCAACGGTCACCTCCAGGCTTGACTACTGTAATTCGCTCTATGCAGGGCTGCCCTTGAAACTGTCCCTAAAACTCCAGAGGGTGCAGAATGCTGCAGCAAGGCTCCTCACAGGGTCCCTGCCATGGGAGCATATTCACCCAGTGCTTTACCAGTTGCACTGGCTCCCGGTGGAGTATAGGGTCATGTTCAAGGTGCTGGTTTTGACCTTTAAAGCCCTTTGTGGCTTAGGGCCCTCGTATTTACGGGACCACCTCTCCCGGTATGCCCCGCAGAGGACCTTAAGGTCCATGAATAACCATGGTCCCGGGGCCTAAGGAAGTCAGACTATCCTCCACAGGGCCAGGGCCTTTTCAGTGATGGCTCCAACCTGGTGGAATGCTCTGTCCCACAAGACTTGGGCCCTACAGGATTTAACCTCCTTTTGCCGGGCCAGTAAGACAGAGCTCTTCCGCCTGGTCTTTAATTTGAAATCAGCCTGATCTTTTATTTCCCTTCTCTTCCTTCCCCCTTCCCTTTTATGAAGATTACCCACTCTGAGACCCCACAGCTAATTCTCCCCTGGCCTCCTCACTGGCCCAAGTAAGACTAATTCAGCCAGCTAGCCCTGGTGACTAATGTTTATTAGATGGATTTTCCTCAAATTGATTTCTGAACTTTGAATTTTATTGTTAATCATGTTTTTATACTGTATTTTATGCTGCGTCTACAATGAAGTATTTTAAATTTGTTGTTATCCACCCTGAGCCCGGTTTTCTGAACCGGAAAGGGCAGGGTATAAATAAATTATTATTACAGTGGTACCTCAGGTTAAGTACTTAATTCGTTCCGGAGGTCCGTACTTAACCTGAAACTGTTCTTAACCTGAAGCACCACTTTAGCTAGTGGAGCCTCCTGCTGCTGCCACGCCGCCGGAGCACGATTTTTGTTCTCATGCTGAAGTGAAGTTCTTAACCTGAAGCACTATTTCTGGGTTAGCGGAGTGTGTAACCTGAAGCGTATGTAACCTGAGGTACCACTGTAGTATTCTGTGAGGAAAGTCGGTGCCAGACTTCTGACATACCTCTTTGCATTTTACTGTTCTCTTCCTGCTGTGCTGTCACGCACATACACATCAATTATACGTTAAAAGTAAACAGAAAGGCAACTTGTGTGGAGGAATGTAGGCAACAGTTCAAGGGAGCAACAGGGCACTGGTCATCTAGGATGTGATGCTTGTTTTGACTCCTTTGCTTTGGTTGAGTATTTACTGTATGGCCCTGTAACTAAAGATGTGTGCAGATGTCACACATTTTGGGGTGAGGACTCCTGTAATCCTTTGCTGATTGGGAAGAGAGACATTTTCTATCAAGTTGTGCCTTTGTTGTTACAGAAAAAAAACTATTTTACAAGCATGCAAGCCACAGATTGTGTCCCCTGGCGAAACTCAATTTCCCCTCTGCATTAGTGCTGACACAACACAGTGTATAATTGTACTAATGAATAATGCCTGTAACATCAGTGTTGAATAACTTGTACCACTCCTCATACGACTAGCAAGCTTTGAAACTGTTCTCTGTTTTTAAAATCATGTTAAGACATAGAGTTGGACTTGCCTGGGTTCTAATAGCTGCAAGACAGGGGGGGGGGGGGTTAGCCTGTGCATTTTTCCTTGGCACTGCAGCACTGTGATGGAAGAAGTTGTCCCTGCTTGTGATCTTTCTTTGAAAAGGAGCTGGCATCCTTATGGATAGGTTTGCACAACTTTGTTTCTTCTACAGTAAAATGACTTTGAAAGTCACCTCTGTTTGATTTATAGTCCAAAGCTCTGTATCACTCTCTCCCATCAGCTTGATAAAAAACATGTCACCTCAGAAAGCCACCCTGTTGCAGATGTTGATAATGCAGTAGACTCTACAGATCCAGAGGGCAGCAACATGAGAACAGGCCTTTTCAGTGGTGGCTCCCCTCTTGTGGAATGTTCTCCCCAGGGAGGCTCGCCTGGTTCCTTCATTACATATCTTTAGGTGCCAGGCAGAAGCATAGATCTGTAACAAGGCCTTTGGCTGATTGAACATTCTGTGGCCTTTTAAATGTGTTTGTGGGACAGGGGCTATTGGTATGCTTTGGTTCTTGTTTTATTAAGTAATTTGTGTTCTGTTTTGTATTTTTGTGTTTGTGTGAACCGCCCTGTGATCTTCAGATGAAGGGTGGTATAGAAATAATAATAATAATTAATAATAATTTATTGTGTCATGAAATAAATAATGTATGTGAAACACTTTGAGCACTTGAGAAAAAGAGCTATATAAGTACCATGCATCATATTATTATTATTATTATTATTATTATTATTATTATTATTATTTTGTTTCAGTCTGGCTGAGTTAAGAAATAACTCAGTAAAAAGCAGCTCTTTATTTCCTGAATGGTCTTTGAGCCAAGTGAAAGGCCAGAGCATATTGAATGTGGTTGGAGGCTGGCCAATGCAAAGTCCCAGAATCCAGAAAAGAGACAAAACTAAGAATCTTGCAGCCAAGAAGTTAGATTTGGCAGAAATAAAGTTTGGGAATATAAAAGCATTGAAGTCTGCAAATAGCAGACCGGTGGGGTCAGAGCTGCACCACCATGAAAGTATGGGGTTAGGGCAACTTGTAATGAAAAACAAGAGCAAGGCAAGGTGCCAGAATGGCTGATTTCCTGGGAATGCTCATGTGTTTTATTGGCAGCGCCCTGCTTTCTCAAATGCTTAAAACAGCATTCTTGGGCTGATGAAGGCGGTCCAAGCCTTCGGCAGCCACCTGCAGTCTCCAATCACCACACAGATTCAGTGAGTGGCATCTGCAAGCTGTGCTCAGACTTTTGTTTTTGTGGAGTGATGCAAGTGGTTCTCCCCATTGCAACAGCACCGATACAACCTGAATAGCTTGATAATGGTGCAAGGAGAATGGAGAAGGGGTGCATGTCCATCACTATGTGTGAGGGCGGGGAAAAGCCTGATCATACACAGTGCCCCAAATTCCAAATGGCAGCCACTCCTATGATGAAGCCCATGGAATTCAAATTGAAAATGGCACAAGGTCTAGCAATAATAAATGGCTTGCCTGAGGAAATTTTGCAAGAGAGCTTTGCGTCCGTTCCTTCCATTTAAAAGCGATAAGATGTGAACGCAGTGTTTTTTTCTGGGGGGTATTCTGGCACCTTTTGTTCTAGAAAAAAAGCACTGTGTGAACCTTTCTGATTTTTGCCAGTCTCTGTACGAATTACACCCCTCTGTGCCATTTCCCATTCCCAACTCTCAGGAGCAGCTGGATAAATGCACATGAGATGGTGTCAGGACTGCCGCTAGGTCCCAGCTCACAGAGGACCCACGCCCAGTGGATATTATATACAAAAGTCTTTATTGAAGTTTAGTTTCCATTTCCAAGCTCTGGGCGCGCAGACCCACGTCTTAACGCTAGACCGGCTAAGTCCCCTCTGACTCACTGCTCCACCCACACCAGTTTAAGATTCTAGCCCGGCTCCAACTCTTGCGCTGCTCTTTCCTGCGCTGGGTCCTTCTGCCCTCTGGGGTTCCCTCCTTCCTGGACTCCTCTGACGCTGAGCCTCCTGAGTCTTGCCCCTCCCTCCGGCGGGCTTTAGGACCTGGCTCCCTTTCCGGGCTCCCCGCTGTGCCGCGCTCCTGTACATTTGAACTTGGCGCGCGCGCCCAGCCGGTGATTTTCCTTCTGACCGTTTCCCCGCTTCCTGATGTGGGTGTTGCCAAACCTGACTCCTCTCCTCCCTCTGGTGGTGAGGACACTGGTCCCGACTCCTGGGACTCCCCCTCCCCACTGCGCTCTGGTGGAGACGCTGGTCCTGATCTCCAGCTGCTGCTCAGGGACTCCCCGCTGGCCCCTCCCTCTTGAGGTTTCTCCCCTGGAATCTCCCTTGCTCTGGCCACCGACGCTCCCTTCTGTGAGTCCTCCGATTCGCTAGAGAGGCTTGTGGAATAACTCTGGCCACTGTCACTGCCTGCGCCCCCCTCGTACTCCTCCTCCTCACTCTCCATTTGCTCCCCCTCCTGTGTCTCTCCTTCTGAACCCCTGACAGATGGTTTGAATTGTTTGAGCAGAAAACTTTTCAGCTAAGTCTGGTATCCCAAATGGAGCACCCATGGGTGCAGTGGCACCCATGAAAGCCTCCCCAGGCATTTGAGAAGCATCCCTGTGCTCTTCCTTCTGTTCTGTCCCTTTGCCTCACAAGTGTTTCTCTTTTATCATGGCGAGAACCTTCCCCAGCCATGCCAAACAATTTTAAGTTTCTGTATTACCTGAGTATTCAGTGATGCGCTGGTGCCACTAGTCTAGTACTCAAAGCAAGTGTCTGCATCAGTTTCACCCTCACAATGTTCACTTTCAAAGCTGTAACTTTTATTTGTTAATAGTACTATGCCTAGGCAAAACTTTGCTAATTGTTGCAGGAGGTGAATCAAGCTAACACCCAACCACAGACACCCCTCCCCTGGAAAAAATGAAACAAATTTCATCACACACACACACACACATACACACACACACACACACCTGCAGACACAAGAATGTGAGATAAACAGATCCCAAGGATAGATAAACACAAACACCAGAGAGGGGGAAACTAAGCCAAACACTTACGTCAGAGAGTAGAAGTAAAAACTAAAGCCATCTTTCCTCTTTTTTTTTACTCCAAAGGTTTTTCAAAATGCTTCCTTTCCCTCCCTCCTAATATCCTATCCGCTCAGTCTGGAAAACCAGGGAATTGAAGGAGGAAGTGGAAATGAGTGAAAATCTTACCACTTCCTCTCACAATTTGCTTTAGCTTTCCAGGTTGAGATTGTTCTGTTCCCATTTCTAAGGAAAGCCCCTAAACTGCCAAAATGTCCCGTTTCACTCTTCCCATCGCTGACCTTTTGTTTCTTAATGAATTGCATGGTTTGCACATGATTTTAATTGCTGGATAATTAGAAAAACGCTGACTGAGAGCCAACAAACTAACTGCCATGCCAAATCAGTTAAAACAGTAGGCTGAACATTTTGACCTAAAGGAAAACTGAAGCTGTTTGGAAGTTTCTTCCAGCATAGAAATTATAGAAAAAATGATAGCAAAGAACAGTCTACTTACATTTCAAATCCTCGTTGTTCATAGTGTTGAATAACAAAATATTGCTTTGGATTAGCCTGTGTAATAGCCCTGTTTAATATATGCCATTTGGGTGCAAGGTAAGAAAGAAAGAAAGAAAGAAAGAAAGAAAGAAAGAAAGAAAGAAAGAAAGAAAGAAAGAAGTTATTCCAAAAATCCAAAGGAATAAGTTCCCGAAGTTTGATTGTTTCCTTACAGAATGCCTTTCCTGCTGTAAGCCTGTCCATGTTCTGTGATCATCATCTGATATCCTTCTCCAGCAGCTGTCCAGAGGGCCATGTGGGAACAGGCCTTTTCAGCAGTGGCCCCCTGACATGGAATGCTCTGCCTGGTGCAGACATTGCCATATTTTTGGCACAAGGCAAATATGTTTCTTTTCTCAAAGTATTTTGGTGTTTTTTCTTTGCAGCAGTTGATTGTACAGTCATACCTCGGGTAAATTGCCCTTCGGGTTGAGCGCGTTCGAGTTGTGCTCCGCGGCAACCCAGAAGTAACAGAGCACATTAATACCAGGTTTTGCCGCTTGCGCATGCTCAAATGACATCACGCGCATGTGCAGAAGCAATGAAAAGCGACGCGTGCGTGTGCAGACGTGCTGTCGCTAGTTACGTTTGCTTCTAGATGTGAACGGGACTCCGGAACGGATCCCGTTCGTATCCAGAGGTACCACTGTATTCTTATTTTATTTTAGAGGGTGTCTGTGGTATTTTGGTCTGTGTTTGAAGATGGAGGGATTGTTTTTACACTTTGATTACCTCACATTGCAGTTGTTTTGTTTTTCATGTATTGATTTTACTATTACTTGCAAGTCCCATTAAGATGCTTCTGTAAAACAGTCACTAAGCTTAATAAATCACTGGGCTGGCCTGCCCATGAGGCTTCGTGAGGCAGTCACCTTGGGCAGCTGGCTAATTTGACAGCTGGGAAGGGCAGCAGATCTGGGTCCCAGCCGGGGCTGCCTTTTGTTGCCTCAGCTGACAGAACAGCAGGAAGGGGCTTTGGCAGGGGGCAGGAAGAGGAGGAGGGGTGGGCACCATTTTCTGTTTCGCCTCAAGCGGCAAAATGTCCCAGTCCAGCCCTGATAAATCGTGGTGGTGGTGATGATAATAATATGCTAATATTAACAACCATGAACTATTACTGTGATACAGAACTTAGCCAGACAATCACAGACAGTAGATTTGTGTGTTTGGGGTATAGTCCCGCAAAGTAGTGAAAAACTGTAATTTATCTTACTCATATAAAATGAATGTAGAGGTGGTAGCCTTGCCAAGAAGTGTTAGCATTTGCCCTTTAGCATTTGCGCTTCAACCCTGAAGAAGAGAGTAAGGACATTTTAAAGAGAAACAAAGAAAGAGAAAAATAGATAAGGGTTTATTGAATTCACTCCCCAGGAAATCAGTGGATATCTTATTTATATATCTCTAAATAAGATATCTGTCAGTTTGTGGTTATGTACAGTATCTGCAGTCTAGTTTATTGTTAGGTCCAGATATGTTGGAGGAACTGGACCATGGAGGAAGGGGTTACTTTCCTTCGTGAGCACAAATCGCCCCATGGAGGAACGAATTGCAGGTGCAAGGTCACTGCAAGCCTGTTGCCCTGGTTTTGGCTAGGACAGGGTAAGGGAAGGAAAACCCAACTTGTAAATAGGGAGTCCTGTCAGTAAAAAAAGGGGGGGTGAGCTACAAATATACAAATACAGTGGTACCTTGGGTTACAGATGCTTCAGGTTACAGACTCTGCTAACCCAGAAATAGTACCTTGGGTTAAGAACTCTGCTTCAGGATGAGAACAGAAATTGCGCGGCAGTGCAGCAGCAGTGGGAGGCCCCATTAGCTAAAGTGGTACCTCAGGTTAAGAACAGTTTCAGGTTAAGAACAGACCTCCGGAACGAATTAAGTTCTTAACCTGAGCTACCACTGTAAATGAATGAAGTTCTGTTTTCTTAAATAAAAGAAAACAGACAGAACCTCTGTGTTCAAGATGCAGGCCAATGAAAAGGTCATCATCTTTATTTTGTGCTCCTTCTAGACGCTGGCTGGCTCTTGTTGGAAACCAGAGTGCTTAGACTTTCTGCTGATCCTGCAAGGCACTTCTTGAAATTGACTGAGTTGTGTGTGACCACTAGGTGTCAGCATTGTTTAAATCTACGGTAAGTTCAAAAAAGGACACTTGTCTGCATATCCATTGATAAATTGACCAGCCCCCATGCTCCCTCCCCCGTGTTTTGCTATCTTGATCTTAAAAGAGAAGCGATATCCTATCCAAATCTTTAATGTTGTGAAACTAGGCAAGAAATTAAACAAACAAACCTTCTCTGACCACACCTTTTTTTGTGAAATTGCTTTCATTCTAAGTTACTTCGTTTGATTTATATCCCAATGACATAAGAACTGGTACTTTCAGAATGTAAAGAAATAAATGTCTGTGCATGCATGACTAATTATTTTAAAATATATAATTTATATATTTAAAATCAATAATATATGATAAATTTAATAACATATTTGAAATAAAGCCCAGCCATAACAACCAACTCACTCAGACCAGAACAGTAAATTCTGTTTAAAACCAGCTAGAACCTGATAGATACCACACAGCCAGCTGAAACCCTGAAGGGCCACAGCATCTTTGCCCAAAACACATGATTTCTCTCTCTCTCTCTCTCTCTCTCTCTCTCTCTCTCTGTGTGTGTGTGTGTGTGTGTGTGTGTGTGTGTGTTGAAAGCCTTTCAAAGAATAATGGATGGCATATGTGCCATAAGCAGTTATTTTGCCTGCCCCCCCACCCCACTTTTGACATGGTGACAACCCTGTGGATGAGGTCAGACTAGGCAATAGTGGTCAATTACACCCAGTGAGCTTCACACTGGTTTTCTTTTTCCTTTAAAAATTATGTGAAATTTCATTTTAAAGAACGCTCGTGAGATTACTGGACATTTTAAATTTAGGTCTTTCTTGCATTTAAATGAAATATTATTGGTATTCTCTCTGTTCCCTCCCTTCCAAGCAGCATCCTAGCAACTGTTTATACGTGAATGACTGTTGTCATGGCTGCTGCAGGGGAAGCAGGAAATAACCCTCAGGGCAGTGTTTACAATGAGCAGGGTTCTCCTCCTTAAATTTCAGGAGACTCCCTCCTCCGTCAACAGCTCTTGTGCATTCAGATGCAAAACAATTGTGTCCTCGACTAGAGGATAAACAGACCTGGGAAGGAAAACACACACAAAAACTCCCAACCGCAGTGAACTCCTTAAAATGTTTATACGTAATTGAAGTTATTCTGATTATATATGAGGCTCTGCTTGCTTGTTTTTGAAGGAAGGCACCTGATTCTTCAAAAGTACTCGTGGATTATGCAGAGTGGGAATAGTGGATTATTCCTTCCTAATGACATTTGCAGTGTAGGAGATGGTCAGTGGAATGGAATGTGTTAGGGCTATCAACAAGTCTGCTGCCTAAATTTTAATTAATTTGTCAAAATGTATATTGAAAAAGCTCAACATACGCAAATCATATTACAAAAGTAATCAATATAAGGGACTATTAGAACTAGATATCCCTACTCAAAGTGGTGGGTGGGGGAGGGGGGACAGGTATTACCTGGGTGTCAGTTTTAAGGAATTTTCCTTTCTGCTAGAGACTAAGTGGAACAGGACTTTGTTCCATATTCTGTTCTATTTAGCAGAATCATTAGTGGAATCTAAGTCATGTACCTATGTTACTTTGAGGCTATCTAGTGCACCTGTCCTAAAAAAAATAACTTCTAGAGCTGTCACCCGTCTGTCTGTCTAATAACAAAACCAAGCAATTGAAAATGTTATGTAATAATTGGGTGGACAAATGATATCAATAAATCTGCTTTAATGGAAAAGCTGCCTAAGAAGTTGAAGCAAGAAGTAATCTAATGATGATGAAAGGCACTTTTTATGAAAGTTGGTTTAATTGCTTATATTGCACATCAGGAACATGACTGGCAGCCTCTGTTGACACACCGAGTGCTTTGTTGTGTGTTGTTGTTGTTTTATTTATTTTATTAAAAAGAAATGATACAACATAGCAAAATACACAGGTAGCATTCACTTTGCCAAAAAGAAAACAAACGCTTTCTCGATACAATCTGAACCATTTTGAAAGGATAATAATGATAATCAGAAATAGCATGCAATCAAAATTTTGTTGTGCTTTATAATGTAGTGAACTGTATTTTGCTGGTCATGAAATGGTTTTGCTTGTTCTGTTGTTTTGTTTTTCGTTTTGCTTGATAACTGTTATTATCTAAAAATAAATTATAATATGTTTTTTAAAAGCTCAATATGTGAGCTTTTAAAGGACACTGAAAAGAAAGTCTGAAAGAGGTTCCATTTAATAAACAAAAGTTCCATGACCTTTCCTTAATATGATGTTCTTCTTTCCCAGTTACAGTAACACACAGGAGCCAAAATGGCTTCAGTAATTAAGTGTGCTCTTCAAACTTAGCCCCACAGGTTGAAATTCATCTCACCAATTACCCAGTTAAAAGTTCTGTCAAGTGAGGCCTGTGTGTAGAATTCATGCAATGCATGAATCAGCCCAAATAGCAAAAATTAAATACTGATTTGCCCATTCCATTTAACAGAGCTCTTTAACCAGCAATAACTTCCAATAAAAACACATGTTTAATTATATGGAAGCAAGAGTCAGCTTTAAAACCGTCAGAAGCTCCTGTGCCTTCCGTAATTCTTTTGCACAGACATTTCCCATGACTTGGCCTCCTCCTCTTTCTATTTTTGGTTCTGTCTGTATATAAACGGTGCAAGTGAAAGTGAGAATAAAACTGTATTTACAACTGAAATGATTCTTGGGATCAAATGCTGAAAATAAATAATAATAAATAAAATAGATAGACAGACAGACAGACAAACAGACAGACCTACTGTGCTGGCATGGAAAGAGGTTAAATACAGCTACTCTGAGTAACATGTTAGATTTGGCCAGCCCTGGGGATGGAGAACAGAAGTGATACAGGATTGTGTTCCATGAAATAATATGAAATTTGAAACCTGAAAACTGCATCACCATGTATGTGGGCAGTCATGTCCTTTCAGATACACTCTGAGGTAGATTAGCCGAGAGAATTATACATTTAAAGCACATGACTTACCCCCCCCAAAGAATTCTGGGAACTGTAGTTTACGCCTCACAGAGCTACAATTCCCCACACCCTTGACAAACTAAAGTTCCCATGGTTCTTTGGAGAGAGCCATGTGCTTTAAACGTATGGTGTGTATGCAGCCTCAAGTGTTCAAGGCTAGTCAGCACAGGGATTTGAGTCCTTGCCTCTGTGGAACAATACCTAATGCTTTTCCCCCAACACCACACAGAGATAAATCAGGTTAGTTTGGTTTGCTTCGGAGTCAGCATTATAATAAATAGGAAATCTGTTACAATGGATAATGTCGCCTCAGCATGCCAATGCAGTTGCTACCTTTCACCAGCAGGGCTCCTGAGCTCTTACATTCAACACATCAAGGCAGGAAGGGCACAACTGCAACCTTCCCTTTCTCAGTGATGTAATGATTGATGGGGAAAGGTACAGTACACTTGTTGATGTTTTTGACAAAGACACGGCTTTTAAGAACAAAGGAGCCCAGCCCAGGAAACAAAAGGGAGAAACCTCCTTGCATCAAACTCTTTTAAGTTCATGTAGATCAAAAAGATTATCATTGACTTGGTGGTTGATTTCTTTCCTTTGTTTCCTGATGACGGCGAGTGCTCTAACATTAGTTATAGCTGGGTGTGCATGAAACAATCTGGTGTAACCTTTGAACTGATTTAGCGCAAGTATTTTGTGTGTTTTTATAGATAAAGTTTGGCATATTTCCATAATGCAATGTCTGATGAAGTTGCATCATCGTTGCTGTTTGTTTGCTCAAAGGGCCAGAGTTATAAAAAGGAAAGAGGTAAACACTGGAAGTCTGGGTTTGTTAATTTGTCACTATAAAGAATGCTTTTCGACTTTACTACTACCCAAGAGCCTCAGTAACTGCTAGCAATGAAGGCAGGAGGAAGATAGTTAACTGATTGCACTAATATACGGAAACTTTATTATTTTGTTATCTCTAAACTGCTGCATAACTGTCGCATCATGTGATGCTCATATTGCAGTTCAATGTGTACATATTCTGGTAATGACTTCAAGCCTGGAGCCAATGGCTGGGTTCAGATGTAACATGAAACCATGGTTTGTTTAACCATTTTTGTAACACCCCTTTTTATATGTCCGGTGCCTCTGTGCAGAAAACTTTCTGCAACATCCAGCAGCAAAAGGGCACTTACTGAAATGACAAGAAGCAAGAACAGGGGTCCCTAACCTTTTTGAACCTGTAGGCACATTTCCTCTATCACTTTAAAGGGGGGTGCTGTTCTTTTTGCCTTTCCCTTGTGTGTGTGTGGCACTCCCTACTTCCATTTAAGTGAATGGAGAATCTGACATGAGCACCCACAAGAAATTGCTGCAGGGGTACATAAAAGTATACGACGTCCATACAAAGGTAGTTGTCTACCTTTTCTTGTTCTGTAGCTCAAAGGTCATTCAGGTACTAGGAAATAATATGCAGTTTCCATGGCAAGGCAGCCAAGTGAATGGTTACTATGGGAACTTGGAGCAGCAACTAGCTGAGCAGGTTGTTGTGTAAACTGAAAGTGCAAACACATTGTCAAAGTCAGTTATTGAGGAGCTGGAGTTTTGATTATAAAAACATAGCTCTGTTTGAAGGAGTTTTGAAATGTATTTAATTAGTCATTCTTGGGCCGCTGTTTCATTTTAGCAGCTTAGCACTTTTTTAAAAAACCAACACAGCTTTAAGAATATAGGCTACAAATGGTTTGCACTGTATGTACTGTACTTTCAAAAGGTTTGCCTTGAAATCTGTCAAATCCATATAACAACGTGTACATTTTAAACTAGGGTTGTCACTCTTTTTAACTAGGGTTGTCACATGTCCAGAATTTCCCTGGAATACTGCAGTCGGAAGCAGTGTCTGGGCAGAAATCACAAAAATGTCCGGGAAAATCCAGATGCAGGGCAACCCATGTCGACAGTGCTCAACAACTTTAAGGTAAAGGTAAAGGTACCCCTGCCCGTACGGGCCAGTCTTGACAGACTCTGGGGTTGTGCGCCCATCTCACTCAAGAGGCCAGGGGCCAGCGCTGTCCGGAGACACTTCCGGGTCACGTGGCCAGCGTGACAAAGCTGCATCTGGCGAGCCAGAGCCGCACACGGAAACGCCGTTTACCTTCCCGCTGGTAAGCGGTCCCTATTTATCTACTTGCACCCGGAGGTGCTTTCGAACTGCTAGGTTGGCAGGTGCTGGGACCGAGCAGCGGGAGCGCACCCCGCCACAGGGATTCGAACCGCCGACCTTTCGATCGGCAAGTCCTAGGCGCTGAGGCTTTAACCCACAGCGCCACCTGCGTCCCTGCTCAACAACTTTAGGCAAAACTAAAAGCAGCTCCAAACCTTTGGCCGAAACAACAACAACAACAACCACCACTTTTCTGTCTGGATTTTTACTGTTTCAAATATGACAACTCTATTTTAACTAATCCTGCTCTTGTGACTTTCCCTATCACTTCTTAGTTATCTAATCACCGTGCCCTGTGGTTGGACTTTTGGAAAGTTGTTCTACCTGCCGCACTTTATCTCAAGGCCTTTGAGGTCATCCTTCCCACCTTTGGGTCTCCAGCTTCAGTAGCAGTGGTGAGATCTTTGGAACAGAGGAGGTAAGTGGAAAGGAAGCCTGTGATGTGGTATCGGGGCTTAACAAAACTAAAAGACCCTGCCATGAAGTGTGGCAGTGCTGGCAGAACAATGTTATAAGGCCACTCTAACCAATGCACTCTGAGGTTTAGCTTTTGAAAAGACGCAGAGCACAGAGTAGGACCAGTGAAGGATCAGGGCCTGGGTGGAGCTGTGCAGTCGGCTGCAGGTTCCCAGCCCCCATCACCTCAGTTTCAGGAAAAGCTTCCGCTGATGAATTTCTGTCTCAACAGAACAGGGCTGCTTGAAGGATGCAGTCGGTGTGTGGGGTTTGGCAGGCCCAATTATTTAAAATTAAGGCCTATTTAAGTACAACTCAGAGTACTCTCAGAATTATCATATACCTGAAAATTAATACCTAAGTACTTAAATTCACAGCATAAATAATGAACGTGCCTAATTGCCACTGGTGTGTCAAAAATATTGGGCTTGAGTGTTGGCATGAAGGTTGCTGCAAAAGTAATGAACCCGTTCTGTGCTCCTATCTGGCTACTATAAAATTTCACTGGCTCCTAAATTTATGTATTCTTGCTTTTTTAAAAATATGATTACATGACTGTTAATAATTATTTGAATTTGCATAGAATCCTATCGGGGAAAGAGCATGGCTCATAATATATTATTTGCAAATAAGAAGTTTCAGTACTCGTAATCTCCAGCTTTAAAAACTTGGACAACAGAGCCATCAAATGTCCATCCATCTGTGGTCATGAGAATCCTACAGAAGTGCTGCTGGCAGTTGTTGTGATAGGTAGCCTATTGCTTTGATTCAGGGCAAGACAGTTCATTCACATATGCTGGGATTTGCTACAAAGCTAGAGATTCCAGAGCTTATCAGTATTGCTGTGTCAGTGCATCAAGGTCATAGTATAGAACCTAGAGCTGCACATAGCCCCCTTCACCCCCTCTGCAAGCCTGGCCGACCCAAGGACCACCCACCTTGCCCTGGGTCCAGCCAACAATTTGGGGCGGGGCTAATGTTTAATTAGGGTTCTGACAACTGCAACTGAGATACAGTGGTACCTCGGGTTACATACACTTCGGGTTACAGACTCTGCTAACCCAGAAATAGTACCTTGGGTTAAAAACTTTGCTTCAGGATGAGAACAGAAATTGTGCGGTGGCAGCGCGGCAGGCCCCATTAGCTAAAGTGGTGCTTCAGGTTAAGAACAGTTTCAGGTTAAGAATGGACCTCCAGAACAAATGAAATAAGTAACCAGAGGTATCACTGTACTGTCAGGAGGGGTCAGGGGGAAGAAACACTGCTTCTCCTCTCCCAGCCAAGAGCAAGAGGGTTCAGTCTGCTAGGTGCTACTTCGCAAGCTTCAAAAAAGCATCCTGCAGCCCACAGGATAGAATCCTGATGAGTGGAGGATTCCATCCTGCTAAGGTTTGCTTCCCCAGCACATTCTCTGTGGGGAACGTGCTGGCAAAGCAGACTCCTGCAGCCTTTCCACCCAATGCCCTGCCCGATGGCTGCACACCACCCTAGATGGCCTAACCAGGGCTGCCCCAACCCAACTCAGCCAAAGCCTAGATCCCCTCTAATCAGCCCAATTTAGCATGCAATTTGGCTGAATCTGGTGCACAGCCACAACAGAAACCCTAAGGGGTTGTCTTACTATGCTTTGTAGTTGGGGAAATCCCTGATGTATAAAGCAAGACTAAACCATATCCTTTTGTTCTAGGAACACACACTCCCCCTGTGAGACCTGGGATTGGTCTGCAGTCCAGAACTCTAATAAAAGAATCTCCAAATGCAGTTGTATCCTGAACCAAAAGAGCAATTGCAACTGTGCCAAAGAAGGAGCTGTATAAACTTTCTGAAAGTACAAGCATTCGGACCTGTTATTGTAAGTAAGTGATTGGAACTACCAGTAGTTAAAATGCTGCACTGCAATGATGTTACAGCTAAAATATGAACAAAAGAGCACATACAGTACTTGGGAAACTTCATTATCAGTAGCAGCCGTGAGTTGTGAGACTTGTGTGCACTTTACTTGTGGTTTCCTAGTTGCACTCTGAAACTTCACTGTGTGATAAATTACCAACATTTAAGTTCTTTTCAAAATGACAGGATAAATGTGTGCTACTTGAACACTTTCTCAAGGCCCTTTTTTGTGTGTGCATAAACTAGTACTGAAGCAGTAGAGCCATGGCTGGTGTGTGTGTGTGTGTGTGTGTGTGTGTGTGTGTGTGTACATGAACTTTTAACAAATAAAAATAATACATTATAGAAACAAAAGATAGTTGAATTGTGTCAGTATGGATAGAAAATAAAGAGAATTCTCTGTGGTATAATTACAGTACATACATTTTACCATTTCAGTTTAGATTTGTATCCAAGCAGAAAAAGTAAAGATGGAATTAGCCCTAAGGCTAGGAAGCTCAATGAATAGCCTTAGGATATCAGCCTAATGTACCTTGCTGCTCTGTCCTTATTTGGGTTGGGCAGAAATGTAACAAGCACACAGATTGATTTAGGCATAATTTGGCTGTGTTGCTAAGAAATTATCTGGGCCAAGTGGCTGATCTCACAATCATTGTTGTTTTGCTTGTGCCACAACCAGCATCGCAGCTGCAACAGGTCAAGTGCAAAGATTGAACAAATGATATTGCAAGCAAATAAGCATTCTGATTGATAGGTTTTATTTTTGGAGGGGGAGGACATCATGTATCACAAAACTGGTTTACGCTTCATGTGTGAAAACTTTGGGTTATGAGGCAGATTAATCTATACCTCAAGCAACGGACATTTTAGGGGATGCTTCATATATTATATAAACCATAAACGAATGTGGGTCTAATCTGTACCTGTGCTGAATGCCTTTAAGTAAGGCGACTACTTTCATCATGTGTGAAAACTGCAGCCACATTCATAATAATTTAACTATTGGTTTCATGGTTACTGATGATTAATTGTCATAAGCCACCTTGAGAATTGCCTGAGAGTCAGATTCTGAACTTTAGTATAAATACGTTTTACGTATCTAGGACAAGCCTTGACTCACTGCCTAGAATCTCTTCATTGATATTATCCACAGTTAACACTAATTGGGATTCTCTGTTCCAGGGCTTTTCATTCAGCAGGAACCTGCCAGAACTCAGTTCCAGCACCTCTCAGGTAGGCATTTCTAAGAGAATGAATAAAATAAAGTAAAATTCATGGTGAGTTCCATCACCTTTTCTTCTTGAAAAATAGCACTGCTGTGTTCACCCATGTTTCTAAAGTGGTTAGGAAAGCCAGATTAAGAAGTATCCCAGTTATGGGATACCAAAACAGTAGGATTCCCAGCAGAAATTATTACAGCTTTTATTGCCTCACTGCAAAATTAAAACTACCATGCTGGCTTTTGGAGACAGGAGTTACCCTTCTCCTTATAGATGTGCACCTTATAGCTCTTTAGCATTCAATTTGTTCTAACTGTATGTCTCAAGCAAATCTTCTGTCTCAAATTAGTAAAACTGGTCTGTGTGCAGGATAGGATTTCTTTGTAAGCATAATGTGCACTGTAAAGAACTTTTGACACCAAATGTACCTGAAGCACTAAGAAATTCCACTTAAAACTCTCCAACTGAGATCGATGGGGCTTAATTTTTGCTGGATTATATCTGTTGTTTTTTAGATTAGGTTATCATTTATTCCTCCTGCCTGTGCTATAGCCCCCTCTCAATTAATAGAACAAACATCATATATTTTGGCATCTTTTGTTTTCAGAACATGAAAGTAATTGCCACCTTAACTTATTTACACGATCCCTTTGGAAGCGTTTTATCTTATATATATATATTTTAAATCCCATACACCAAAGAAAACGTGTTTATTTAAAAACTTATTTATATATAATATTTATTATCAATCCACAGGATAGTTTGATTGCTACATAAAATTCATTAAAAGCTATTTCACCTTTACAAATTGTAAAAAAAGAAAAAAGAAATAAAAAGAAAAAAAGAAAATGTGCCACAAAGATGCAATGGTTGCTGACAACCAAGTCACTGAATTGTAAAATTATAAATTTGCTGTAGAAAAGATAAAAAAGTAAAACAATTAATATTCACTTTAGAATTTTACTTTGAATAAAATATCCCACTGTATAAAAAAATAAAAAAGCTTACTCTGGTTAGAATTAGAGTATTTCTCTCTCTCTTTAAAACCTGGGAATTTGCATAATATATCTGTAATAGATTTTCTTCTATTGTACCACACAGCTTTCAAGCATAGCAGATTAGACAAGTATAAGGTAAGCACTCTTAAAAACAACCTGCGAAATGTACAGGAGGAGGTTTTACTTTCCTATTTGATTCTTTTTCCATACTCCAAGGCGACATTAGCCAGAAGAGCCCTGGGAAAGAACAAAGTTGAGGGTGGGGAAGAAGGGGCTTTAAGTGTGCCATTAATAAGAGCAAGATAATGAAAGGCCTTTTTTGCAAGTGCTTTTTCTTATTTTCAATAAGGTGCGAAAGCAGTCTGCAGTATTGCTAGTACAGCACTGCATTATGTACATATTCACAACTGATTCGGGGAAAAAACAAAAATCAAGCAAGTTCACATTTTTCTTTCCATTCCGAGGTTTTCAGTTCCATTGTGGCCTGAACTGCAAGAAATGGAGGAACTTCATTTGGGGAGGGGCTCTTGGTCCTCTTGTTTCAGCCTTGGCTTTCCTGTCCCTGGGCTGTAACCTTGGACCTCTGTCCAGCTTCACGTCTACATTCTGTTGGTTGGAGTCCTGAGTTTAAAATGCTCCAGTGCTGGAGTTGGACACGGTCGCGTTCCGCACTGTCAAGGCTTTTCTCTCTTCGGTTTGCTGAATGTACATTAGATGTGCTCCTCAATGCCACAACAGAGAATCTACCAAGAACGTACCAGTTTATGTGGCTTAGCTGCTCTTGACTCTTGACTGAGTAATATCTGATGTTTTCTTGATGACGCTGGCCCGGTTCTCGTGATCCGGTGGCCTGTTGCTGTTGTTGTAGCTGGTGGAAGCCGAGCACACGATCTGTTGCAGAGGGAGCTCTGGGAAAGGCCATGAGCTGTTGTAAGGCAAGGGACAGACTTCTTCCTTAATGGTGACCTGGAGGTCAGGCTTGTTGGAAGTCACAAAAGTAGCCATCCCAGGAAGTGGGTAAGGGGAGTTCCTGGTCCCCAAGTTGCTGTAGTATTGTTTGCCGCCAACGTTTTCCTTTTGCCAGTGAAGATGACCCTGCAGAGAAGAGACAAGAGGGTTTTACTCATCCCACATACAGCATAACCAGGACACCTCTTGCAATTGGAAAAGTCATTTGTTGTAGAGGAGGCAATAACCACACTTGTAGGATGACTGTTGTCATAGTGTTGAGGGTACAGAAAGGGACTCTTCACCCCAGGAGGATCTAGAATGCAAGGCAGTCAACTGGGCTCTGTACTGCAACCTGTTTGTTTTGGTCCATGGATAGTAGGCCTTACTGACTCCCTTCCTTGCACAATTGGCCCTAGGCTCCTTTGCTTGGCCATGCCAAGTGAGGTGCGATAAAAGAGCCCCCAGCTCCCAACTTAGCATGTGGCAGAAGTGCTCCTACACTGGCACATGCACTCTGACTTCTATACATCTGGGGAAAGTCTGGGTGTGCGTTTGTAGCTTCTTTATGCCAACTGGGAACCCCCAATTGCCCAGGGCTCCTGATGGCCTAGGCACCCCATCCAAACCTGTCACTTGACTGCACAGCAGTCAGAGAGCTGGTGCACATGCCATTGTCAGGGGTGGAGCAATGGTACACTCCCTCTCCTTGTCCATCCCGCATCTGTGTGGTGAAGGAGTAAAGTCTACAGAGTTTCACTGAAGCAGTACAACATTGTAAGCACACACACACACACACACACTTAACCTGCCCAACAAAAATCAGCTACAGAAGCTATAGTGAAGAATGTTTTTTCTCTCATACAAGAAGTGACTGTGAGGCTGGACAGAAATACTTTTGGTATTTGCAGGTACCACATGTGTAAGAAAGCTTTCCATCATGGCTAGGAGAACTTCCTGCCATTGTGTTCAACCACATGTGAGCTCAGGAAATCCAAAAGTGGCAGCTTGCAACCAAGATATGACAAACAAGCAAGCTGCAACTAGTTTTTATAGTCGGAAAATGTTATGCACAGTTGCTTGTTTGTAGCAGTACCCAACTGAAAGACTTCACTGCTCATTTTTAAGGAGAAAAAAGTGTCCTATTACAGATTGCTGCAGCACTGCATTAACTTGCAAACACCATGACTCCTGAAGTGTGAAGGTAAGCCAAAAGACATGCAGTTTTCAATGATAATTAGCTACGCCTGGTGCAGATACACACCAGCCCCGATGGCTGTTCTGGGTCAAAAAAAGCACACCAGAACACTACGTAAGGAAGCTTTGGCCTCTTCCAGCCTCTGCTGACATGGCACAGCAGTTGTGCAGCACAACTGTCTCGTGCGGGTCCTAAAGAGGCCCTGATCCAGCAATGCTGGCGCCTGGAGATGAATGCAAGGGCACACTCTTTGCATTGATACCAAGGCACCTTGAAGTGATTGTATCAACTTCTACCACAACTCAGCCCAATTTGCAAGCTCAGCTGAGCTAGAATGCTTGAAAAATGCTGCCTTTGGAGTAATTTCTAAGGTTTCTGCAGCAACAGGGTTGCTACTGAGAACTGCTTGTGTGCGGCTGGCGCTCCAGAGGAGTTGTGCTAACTCTCAGATTCCACTTCCCTCATGGAGAAGGAGCAGCTGCAAAGCAAAGTCCCCCAGGGACCCTCTGCTGTGCTAGGGCCGAAATATGAAAACGCCTCGTCATGGCTGTATTTTTAGTACTGCTTTGTCGGTTCAGCATCGTAAGCTGAAGCAAAGTGGTTATAGCCATTGGCTGAAACAGAGTGTTTCTTTATTTACCACGTGGGTGAGCAACATGGCATGGTTGCCTCTGCTAGCAGCATACATCCCTGGGGGCTTTGAGTAGAAAGTGAATGGCTCTTAAATCCTTAAATTTTACACCCCAAAACCATCTCAGTTATTTCAGTGGCCCTGCTCGGAAGTAGGTTCTGGGATAGCAGTCTGTGGAACTCCCTCCCCCTTAAGAGGCCTAGTTGGCCCCCACCATGTCAGTCTTTAGGTGAATGCTGAATACTTTTATTTTTATTTTTCGCCAGGCATTTGGATTATTTTAATGGTTGGGTTTCTCTCTGCTATGCTAATGCCACACCAGTGTTTTAATCTTATGGATATGGCTTTAATTTTATTGTATATTTTTATTCGGTTGTGGGCTGCCTCCAGGGCCTTTGTAGATGGAAGGAGGGGCAGAAATTCCTAAACCAGCAAACGAACACCTCTACCTTGCTACCATTCAATTCACAGAAGAAATGGACTGAAGCATATTAGGGAAGGGGGCAGGAAAAGGAATAAAAGACTTATGAAATATATTCTATTCCTTTGCTTACCTGTGCACTTTCTTCATCACTCGGTATGCTGTCTGTTGTCTCACTTTCTGTGGATAAAAACATGTGACATGTGACATATTGATTGTCAATAAACCATGTAACAGGATGTTTCCTCTTATTCAATCATGGATTCCATGTCAGCATTATGAGGTTTCTCCAGAACCAGCGACTCCATGTGGGGAAAGGCTGGGAGCATCAGATGCCCCAATGTTCAATCCCTTGTATCTCCAGTTTGGGCAGGGAGAGGAACCCCCCCCCCCCAAGATACCTTGGACAATTGCAGCCAATTAGATTGGCTAATACTGAGGTTGATGGTCTGACTCAGTGTGAGGCAGCTATACCACTGAAATGCCACAACAGTGCCAGGCAAAAAAAGTCACGTTACTAGGACAAGATTATACTAGAATCAGAAGTTGGTAAAGAACATGCAAAACTTTCTATTTGAGGGTCAAAAGGGGGACACTGCTAGAACCCGGCCTGCTGCATGGTCAAGAGCCCCCTTCTCAACCACCTCTGGAGCTACAGACATAAACATACATCAATCTTTGCACATTCCTCTGGCTGACCTCCAAGCAGCGCTATCGGCACCCACACCCAAGAAGCAACGAAACTTCTTTCACTTGATAATATTTATCTAGAACATGCAGCCTCAAGGCCTTTTTAAAACACACACAAACTGGTAGTGTATTAGGTTTCCTGCTCCATTGTGTCCCCCAGAACCAAGCCTTTGCCTGTGGTATAGCTTATACACCCCACAATTTTCTCTGTCACATAACAGGATTTCATGTACAAGAACATGTATCAGCCTCTAATTCCTAGATGCAGCAGCACAGAGACAATTCAGGCAAACAATGTTCTCTTGAACCCTGTGTAAGAAAGCCTCTTGCCCTTCGATTCCCATTCCTCACATCTCAAGTAATTTTATTTATACATGCATACATACTGAAATGTATACTCCACTTTTCTAAGTGAAAGCCAAAATGGAGCTTTTCCTAAGAAGCCACATTTGCAATCATCTTGGTTGTGACACTATGCACACTTGTGTATTATATTTTTTATTATTTTTATTATTATATACTTGTTTATACCCTGCCTTTCCCTATGAGAGGGACTCAAGGCGGTTTACAGATAAAAACAAGAACCGCTAAAAAGATAATTTTTGCACACAGAGTGCGGTTTACTGAACATATTTGTAAAGGGTAATTTTAATAGGTATTTCATTTCTGTGTATTACAGCAGGATTAGGTCTTTTGTTTCTCTGAAGAAATAATACCTGTGTTTAGGAGAACCCAAGCACTTAAAGAATAGAATAGAAAAGCACCTACCTACCAAAAGTTAAAACATGGCACTGACTGAAACCAAGACCCCAAGTTCTTTTGTGAGTGCAATGTTTCTTACCTGCATAGGAGGAGACTGGGGAGATCTGTAGTGGATACAACTGACTCACACTGCTGGGTTGGTCATCACATTCTGTTGTCACTTCCACTACTTGGCAAACATCAGGTGGATTGGGAACTATCATATGATCCTCAGAACCACACTCAAAATGCGAATCTCCTACAACTTTGCATAATAACAAGAGAGAATCGTGATGATTACCCGTGCCTGCATTAATAAAGAGCATATATTACAGTCAAGCAAAAAGCACTGTTATGGACTGTAACTTCACAATGGCTGGAGATCTAGCCCTAAGATTGCTACACTATGTAGAGGTTTAAACTTAAGTCCCATCTCAACCGACATCTGAAACCAGGGTTTGAAAACATGGTTAAGAGGGGACTTGGTTAGGAATCAGATGGAAGGTTTGACTATGAGGAAGAGAGGGGAGCAAATTCCTGATTTGCAAACCTTGGTTTGCTGGGGCCAGCATCATGTATATACCAGAACATTCAAATAAATGCATCAGTTTTAATTAGCCTCCCCTTGATATGAAATATACTATAATTAAGATGACCTTTCATTCATGATGAAAAGTATTTCCTGTTTCTTAGTTTAACACGGAAAATGACTGCCTAGCTACAAAATTTTCATCTCCTTCCCCATCACCTTGTTAGGGTGTTACGATGCTGGATTCCTACTTTAGCTGAAAAGTGCTGTCAAAGTTCCTGTAGTGTTTTTTCACTGGTGAGAAGGATTACTACTGAGACCCACTCAAGCTAAATAAACCATGAAATTCCATGTCCACATTTGTTCTTAAGCGTTCTCAACTAAAGCAAAATATTATTAGGCCACATCAAAATACGAACTCCTGTTGCTGTAATTCCGCCGTGTTACCAACCATATAGTGAAACTGAACTATAAAAGGCCACAGTTAGTGCAGTAAGAGTTTACCAGATATGAAAAGGAATGTGCTGGGGCGACTTACCTACAATGTTTATTGTGCTGTCGACTTCAGCTTTTATTGCTGGAGATAAGCAGTAATTAGAAAACCCCTGGCATGTTCCATTACTCAGTTCATACGACGATTCCTCTGGTTCTTGCTGAAAAAAATAAAATAAAAAAATGGAAGTGTGTTAAGATTGTTGAGTATACAGAAGAGCTATCTCCTGACTATCCTTCGTTAACCTTTCCCTACCCTTTGTCCCTGACACACCCTTCTCAGCCATGATGGTAGGCCTAACTGAAGCCAAATGGACGTTTAAGCTTCCCAAGATCAGACTGAAACAGCAACCTTTCCCAGTCCTTTTCATACATAAAAGCAAAGTGTGAAATTCACAAGGTGCCTTCCAAGAAATGTTAATGCATGGTTTGTAATGAAAAATTAAACATTACAGAGTTGCAAGGGTGAGGCACTGCCTGAAACATTTATTCCTATTAAATATTCATTGTAGCAGCTTTCCAAGTGCATTTTAGTGCTATGAGCAGAGAATGCATGATAATCGTGAGAGCCAGTCACTAAGTAAACACGTCCTTAGTTCCTTAGAAAAGCACCTGAACTTTGCATCCACAAAATGTGTTTCAGCAGCACATGTTCTCTGTTTGGAAAATCCATGCACCCAGAGAGCAAGAGACAGAAAGCAGGCAAGGAAATGCCTTCTACAAGACCTGCTCCTGCTGGTACAAGTGTATAAGGATTGGAGGCCCAATTCAGACAGAAACATTTGCGTTTCGTTTTTGTTTTGTTTCAGTGTAAGATTTGGACAGCTCTTCTGTTCCATATTTGGATGGAGAAGGGTAAGAATAAAATTAAATGCCCATCAACTGAGGGGAATCTCTCATTCCTAGTAGGTGATATAAAGGCTTTGTTTCAGCATGATTACATGGGAATACAAAAAAAGTGCAGTAATGGTAGTCTGCACAAATTTTTTCAGCTTTCCATTCTTTTTAAAGCAATTGTCTATCCCTTAAGCCTGTGTGTGAACATAGGCTTGAAAGAGTAGGGGCAATGTTTGCTGGAATCTCAGTTAACCCCATAAACCCACATGGACCAACCAGTAAAGCCCAATTTCTTCACAGGTTGGCAGACACTGTGTCATGAACCTCCATCTTCCAATCATCAACCGTAATTTGTCTAGGAAATGATGAGATATTTACCTTAATTTGTTTCATTTTGTCTTCCTTGGGTTTCTTTCCTGTAGAAATGTAAGGATTCATTTATTGTTTTACAATCATTTCCTGGTAAGACTGGACAATTCTGCCTAGCCCCAACATACTCCAACTTGGGCACTCACTGGACTCAATGTTGATCATAATTATAATTTACGTGGTACTTGAAATGGCCTAGACTACCTATTCGAACCGTAATGAAATTAAGGAAACTTGGACAGCAGTACTGCCTGCAACTTACCCTGCAAAACCGTCAACTGGGGTGAGGAGCAAGATGCCCCACTAAATTTGGAATTCAAGGAAAAACTAGTAGCTCCAAAAACCATGGAGCTCCTGCTACATCTTTTGTCTTCTCATCCCTGTGAGTATCTTGCCTGACCTGACACATGACAGGCAGATATACACAGTCTTGTGCCAACCAGGTAATCTTGCCCAGTGTGTATTTATTTTGTATATATATTTCTCTTGTATTAAGAAGTGTTTTTATTTGTTAACGTTTTGCTCTTTTTGTGAGGCACAGAAGTGAAGATGTTGCACAATTTATTATTATTAGCGAGGATGTTAAAGACCAAGTGTGCCTGCTATAAAGGAGACAATCTGACTAATGTAGGAAGCAGCCCACTATCAGCATGGCTCTCTCGATCTCCAGAATATCCGCAATGATCCTCTCATTTACCTTTCTTTGAAGGCCTCTCAGATAACGGCAGCATCCGGTATACCCGGAAGGCATTATTTCCTTTCTTTATGCTTTTGTCCTTGACTTCTTCAATATCGGGTAAGGAGTTCATAGCACATCGAAAGTTTGCCTTCCATGTCTTTGGGTCTGGTTTATCAACTCCTGGCTGGAACTTCCCTAACAAAGAAAGAAAAACGGGATTCGTGGTATGACACACCTTATGCTAATAAATACAGTGGTACCTCAGGTTAAGTACTTAATTCATTCCGGAGGTCCGTTCTTAACCTGAAACTGTTCTTAACCTGAAGCACCACTTTAGCTAATGGGGCCTCCTGCTGCTGCCGCACCGCCAGAGCACAATTTCTGTTCTCATCCTGAAGCAAAGTTCTTAACCTGAAGCACTATTTCTGGGTTAGTGGAGTCAGTAATCTGAAGCGTATGTAACCTGAAGCGTATGTAACCCGAGGTACCACTGTAATAATAATGTTGATGATTATAATAATATTAATAATATTAATAATGTTATTTATACCCCGCCCTCCCTGGCCAAGACCGGGCTCAGGGCGGCTAACATCAGGTATAAAAACAATTGATTAAAATACAACTTAAAAACAGGATTAAAATACAACTTAAAATGCAGCCTCGTTTCAGTGGAAGCCCAGATCAAAAACTGTTTGGGGGGGAGAAAACGTCAAATCTTCACCAAGGCCAACTATCCAGACTGGTCCTACATGAGCCAAAAAAATGCCAGGGAAGTCCCCAAATAGGGGTCCCATCACAGAAGGAAAAGGAAAGAGGGGGAGGGGATCAGGCTGATTCCAAGGCAAAGGCCAAGACAACTCTGTCTTACAGGTCCTGCGGGATCTGATTTCTTTCCGCACGAGACAGAGCGTTCCACCAGGCCGGACAGGCCGGAGCCAGTATTGAAAAGGCCCTGGCCCTGGTTTAGGCTAATCTGACTTCTTTAGGGCCCAGGACCTCTAGAGTGTTGCTTTTTATGAATTAGGGACCCTTCATATTCAGGGATCCTTACAATCAGACTGAGAAGTTCTGGACACCCTGTAAGACACACACAGCAGCTGCTTGCTCAAGTATACTCCAAACCTCTCCGCATTTGGCCCATCAAATCAGCAATGAGCTGCCAGGCACAGAGGCCTCTGATAGATATTGTGACCCTGCCACATATACAGGAATGGAGGGGGCAGTTCTGAAGAGGCAAAGGGATGCATGCGTGGATCTGTTTCCCCCAGATGATTAAATAGCTGCAGCTATATCCTTGTAACTGCACGAGCCCCACCTGCTCACTGCACTACAGCTGGGACACTGGGTAAAGGTGAAAATGTGGAAAAGCAAAACAGAACACTACAACGCTGAAAGAAGAGATAGAATCTCCACAATAAACCTGCCCCAATAAACCTGAGCTCCTCTTACCTGTGTGAATAGCCCAGTTCCTAAATAAAGGAGCATCTTTTTCAACATCCCACCCATGGCGTGCTGCATGCATCCAGGGAATCTGAAAAATCATTTTTTCCTGGAACAGAAAAACAAGTAGGAAACAACCACAATTAACAACTTGCAGATACAGAAGTCTTAAACTTTCTTACTTTATAAAACAGGTAGCATTTGTACAACCTGAACCTATTTTTCACTGCTTTCTCACTTTCTGGCTCAATATGGTTCTGCATGGAATGAAAGTCAAAGCTGTTGATTTTACTGAGATTAAGCAAAATTACTAAATGCTGCAAAATATTCAGGTGCCTCCTTTTGACTTAAAGCTGTGAACTAATTGAGGTACTATTGGATGTGCATTACTGTGATTTCAGGCAAACATTTCTAATTTCACTGGCCTCTTATCCTAAGCCATTTGATTACTTGAATTACTTAACAGAAAATGACTAAAACTGGCTCAGAGTTCATAGAATAAGGCAGGCTATAACACTTCCCAGAAAACCATGAATATGGAAACCAAAATAGTATGGGTTGCTTCCCATGTCATATGGCAGGCATGTCCAACTTCCATTAGGCTGCGTTCTAGTATCCAATATCAAAAACTAACAGCGATCTACCACACTCTCCCATTGTCATTCTTCAACTTAAACTTATTATATTTGGCTGAGGAAACCCAGCCAGATGGGCGGGGTATAAATAATAAATCATGATGATCAAAATAATAACAAATTATTACCCTCACACCAGCCCCAGCCCCTCCCAGGGCTCTTGGTGCACGTGGGAAGTCAACATGCCCCAAAATGTCCAATTCCCCCTTTACCAGAGGAAGAGCTGTGGGGAGCGGGGCCAACAGCTTACTTTCGAGTAAATGGAGGGAGAGGGCGTTTTCTTTCCACAGGAACCAGGGGGAGGGGGGAGAGGGAGGAGGGATACCATTGTCTCTCTCTCTCACACGGCCCTTCCTGGGGCTCCCTCTGCAGCGGAGGTGATGCCAGCGCCAGCCAGAGCGCTTGCTGTGGCAGCGGTGAGCAAGCCTGGCTAAGCGGAGCCTCAGTCGCTCCAGCGGCAGCTGAGCGCATGCTGAGGGCACCCGATGGCCATGGGAGAGGGTGGCGGGTCGTGATTGACAAAAATCCATTGCGCAATCGACACGTTGGAGATGTCTGTCATATGGCATTGAGCCCTGTCCTAACATGCTCACTCCTTTTCACTTGCATATGCCACATAATTATTTACTTCCCAGTTTACAGCTAACCAGGGTGGATAAAAATCAATAATTTTTTTAAAATAATAATAATAATAATAATAAGTTTCTTTTATTTAAATTGGATTGTTTTGATTTAAATCGGATTTTTAAAATAAAATGCTTTTGGAGGAAAAATCTTTCTAAAGATAATTTTCTATCTAAGTTACATTATAGTCCATAGGCTATTTATCAGGAAATAAGAATTTGTTTTAAGTTTTTCATGCGTGCTAAAACTCAGTCTAAGTTTTGTTTATACACATCAGTTAACAAACATGGATACATATGCTATAATGTTATTGTTTTAGTTAAATAAATTGTTTAAATTGTTACTTATGATTATTTTTCTCCTTCCAATAAAGTACAGCAGAAACGTTGTCCAAATATAAAGAGTTAACTTATTAAACCTCACAATAATTTCATAATTATCTGTCTATGTATTTCTAATAGTATAACCAAGTCAGTAATTTTTGATAACTGTAAAAACTACTCTGAAAATTTATGCAAGAATGGGTCTTTCTGTAAAAATAATAATGATTTAAATCAAGTCTTGCTGACTAGTGATTTAAATCGATTCAATTTAAATCAAATCCACCCTGCAGCAAACCAGTTTTGGGTTACACTCATTCCAATTTTGGTTACACTCAAATTACAGTTTGATGAATGCAAATGCTGGACTAATTCCTCTTGCATCAAATCACTCTGTGGCATTATGAATGTACCATGTATCAACTGTCTATTTTATTGATCAGGTTGGTTCTCCCTTTGCTTAGATTCATGCAGGCTATAAAAATGTTTTATTTCACCTGGCTTTTGATGGGCTTTTAATTGCATTCCTTAGTTTTGTTTAAACAATGGTTTGGTTTTAACTGCTGCTTTCCTCTGCATTCTTGTTTTTGTACCACCTCATGGGCCCATAATAATGTTTAAAAACACAGGCATGCCTTACCTCGTTTAGCCATTTCAAACCCGGTATTTTGTTTGAATTTATTTGTTCCTCCAGCCACGGCCGCATTCGCATTCTTTCCACTGGCATTGTTACCTTTGCAAGAAGAGAAAGCGCAGCTCAGTTATTTGACAAGCCAGGTGTGTTTCCTTTACATCAGTAGCAGGGAAACTCTGGTGCATGGACCTTATTAGGTCTCATGGGTTGGGCTGCCATGTTGTTTTCAGAAAGACACGCACACCCTCCTTTCCTATGTCATATATGACATCAAGTCCAGAAAAGTTGAAGCTGCACTTTGAACGTCAAGACGTAGTTAAAGGGAAGAATTAGAAGCACACTTAAGAGTAAACTTCCAATTTCTTCCTTTGCAGTTGAGTCACGTTATAATAATAATTATTAGCATTATTCTTATTATCCAACAGAATTAATGATAATGATAAAGTGATAGAACACCAGGCATTAAAAACTTCCCTAAACAGGGCTGCCTTCAGAGCTCAGGATCCAGCCCACTCACCAGATCTTGATTCCCACCACTACTTTACATTATACACAGAAGTGAAATTAACTATAATGCTAATGTAAAAAATATCTATCTATAAACTTTATGGTAATATTCAACATGACACTTGGAAACAAAGGTTCTGCCTACAGCGCAGGCCCAAGATGGTCAGCAATGCATGGCTTCCCACTTTGCTGACCTCAAGAGAACCAATCTCTAGGACTGCATTTAATCATAGTTTACTTCTTTGGAGGGCATTCTTGATAAGACCTTCCCGACAATTTATCTTACAAGCAATTGTTCTACACTATATTGTATTTTATAACAGTTCACTGGAGATGATTTTCACTGCAACACCATGTACCTACGCGGAAGTTTAAAAATGAAGTACAGTGGTACCTCAGGTTACAGACGCTTCAGGTTACAGACTCCGCTAACCCAGAAATAGTACCTTGGGTTAAGAGCTTTGTTTCAGGATGAGAACAGAAATCGCGCAGCAGCGGCGGCAGCAGCAGCGGGAAGCCCTATTAGCTAAAGTGGTACCTTGCGTTAAGAACAGTTTCAGGTTAAAAATGGACCTCCAGAACGAATTGAGTTCTTAACCCAAGGTACCACTGTACCTCACTGAGTGGTACACTGTACCACTGAGTCTCACAAGTTTTACTGAAAGACTTAAGCATCTGCTAAACTTTTCCCAACAGACGTTGATAACACTTTGCCTGTAATCGTCTGCATGTCTACTCAAAACAAAGCCTGTCATGTTCAATGGCCACATGTATAGGATCAGGGCATTACATTAGCTGGGCACAATGAGTCTTCTGAGTAAACATGCCTTGTGAGTCGCTTTAAATTCAGGGGGATTTCTGAGCAAGCATGTAATCCTATGCACTCTTAATTTGAGAACTCGGCATGAGTCAATGGGACTCACTTCTCAGTAAACACGGAGTATCAGGTTGTTGTGCACTTTACACTTTGGATGAAATACACTCATCTATTTTTATTTTTTTTATACTTTATGGAAGGCTGCAATCATAGATTCAATATCATATTCTGTAACAGTGACTGATGAGCAAGTAATACCATAGAATAAATGATGAACCTGCAATGTAATATGTCAGTAAAATGAAGCCAATGTAATTTTAGACGTCATATATTTCATGAATTAGGAATGTGTTCTGCCTCTAAATGGGTAGTAAGTCATACTGTAAGAAAGCAGGATGGTACGCTGTACTGGAGAGATCATGGCTAAATATAGAAGTGAATTCAGGCCTGATCAACAAATACAGGTGGGATTCAGATAGGTAGGATTGCAAGAGCCAGAAAAGCCTTTCGAGAAGAAATCAAATGTGCTTTCTTTGCCTACTCAAAGATGGAACTTAAGCAATTATTAAAACATTTCCCTATATATAGATATAACTGTTCTCTATGACCAAATCCCGATAGCTTCTGGAGGGACTTGATTTCCACAAGAAATTAGTACCACAGCTGCTACAAAAAAATCCCATCAAACATCATTTGAAATTGTGGGGAGGAAAATAGCAAAGAGGGGAAAGATCACTGTGCAGGTACAGGACGCTGAGAAATTAACTGCTTCATTTGCCTAAGAGAAGGAAGATATTTCTCTTTGACAGAATACTCAATCTTTTTTCAGTAGACATTTATTTTGATTATAGAGTATGCAAATCATACATCAGGAATTAAAACCCAAGCAATATAGTTGTTGCGTCAACGATGGAAAACAGAGGTACAGTGGTACCTCGGGTGAAGAACTTACTGTATTTTTTGCTCTATAACTTACTGTATTTTTTGTATCTGAAGAAGTGTGCATGCACACGAAAGCTCATACCAAGAACTGACTTAGTTGGTCTTTAAGGTGCTACTGGAAGGAATTTTTTGTTTTGTTTTGTTTTTGCTCTATAAGACGCACTAGACCACAAGACGCACCTAGTTTTTGGAGGAGGAAAACAAGAAAAAAATATTCTGAATCTCAGAACCAGAACAGCAAGAGGGATCGCTGCGCAGTGAAAGCAGCAATTCCTCTTGCTGTTCTGGCTTCTGGGATAGCTGCGCAGCCTGCAATCGCTCCATAAGACACACACACATTTCCCCTTACTTTTTAGAAGGGAAAAAGTGAATCCTATAGAGCAAAAAATACGGTAATTCATTCTGGAAGTCCATTCTTAACCTGAGGTACCACTTTAGCTAATGGGGCCTCCCACTGCTGCT
The DNA here is from genome assembly GCF_964106915.1 of Podarcis gaigeae. Lineage (NCBI taxonomy): Eukaryota > Metazoa > Chordata > Lepidosauria > Squamata > Lacertidae > Podarcis > Podarcis gaigeae. The sequence goes on along the minus strand of NC_139685.1, from coordinate 29,715,268 downwards.
GCACCACCGGAGTACGATTTCTGTTCTCATCCTGAAGCAAAGTTCTTAACTCAAGGTACTATTCTGTAACCTGAAGCGTCTGTAACCCAAGGTACCACTGTACTCAGAAAGTGGGATCTACTGGTAGAGATCTGCATGAAGTAGATCAGCAAGCATTTCTGACTCTTGATTATGGAGACAACAAAGAAAGTCCTCACTCCCAAATTATACTGCTGAAAATGAAAGATACCTAGGATTGAGGGAGGAGAGTTAACCAGGAGTGGTTTTGTGAGGACAAACAGTGAGCTCAGTTGAAGTTTGGCTAATTAAAACTAATTCCTGGGCTGCAGCATTCTTTAATTACACGTGTATGTCTTTTGCACCTGGCTCTGGTTGGTAGATCTCAGGGTGCTAGTAAAAAAACAAACAAACAGCAGAACCTACAAGTCTGAAGCATGTCCTCTCTTGACGTAAATGACTATGTAATTGCCTAGGCCTTCGCAGTTTCATTCACCAGCAGCCTCCAACAAACTCATTGCAATTGCAGTCGAAGGCAACAAGAAGCCAGAGCTTCACCTGCACTTACTTCCAGCCTCCAAACTTCACCACAAGCCATCTGGTTTCTAGCATTTACTACCAACCCCTTCCTCTAATACTCTGGCATTTTCTCCCATTTGTGCTGCCATGAAGAAGGCAAGGTGGTGCGGAGAAATAATTTTCTGTCTCCATAAATCAAATGAAGACACAGATCAGAATGGTCATTCAGAATCTCACTCACAACATTAATTATATGAATGGGTTAACTACCAACCGCCTATCAACCTATAAATGCAAGGTGGCAAGCCTTGCAGCAGGTCCTTCCCGCTCATGCCTGACCAGTTTAGGGTTACATGCAACCTCAGCAACTGTGGCTTGTGTACAAACACAAAAGAAAAAGAAAGAGCAGGACTCCAAAAGTTCAACAGCATGCTATGATGTGTGTGGAAAGGTGCACTACACTGGGAAGAAACAGGATTGCCCCTTTTATCCCCTGGCAACAGGGATGGTCACCACAACGTGTTAGCCTCCTATACCGTAGCAAGATTTGTTAGTACAGTGGTACCACAGGTTACATACGCTTCAGGTTACATACGCTTCAGGTTACATACGCTTCAGGTTGCAGACTCTGCTAAACCAGAAATAGTGCTTCAGGTTAAGAACTTTGCTTCAGGAAGAGAACAGAAATCGTGCTCCGGCGGCACGGCAGCAGCAGGAGGCCCCATTAGCTAAAGTGGTCTTCAGGTTAAGAACAGTTTCAGGTTAAGTACGGACCTCCGGAACAAATTAAGTACTTAACCTGAGGTACCACTGTATTATTGAGCCAAACAAGAACCACCTGACTACAGTCTTTGAGCAGCATACCTCATACTAGGCTGGGCGATACCTAGTTTTCAACATTGTGATATATCATCAGCTAAACATCACAATATACCAATATATCATCCTGTCTGAAATAAGGATGGAACTATGTAGAGGCACTGGCTGGCTTCACAGTTTTTCCTGCATCATAATCGGCACCTGCTCTTTTGATCTGCTGCCCTCTGCATGAAGCACGGGAGAGCTGAGCTGGCAGAGTGAATAGGGGCTGCAGGAAACGAGAGACGCATTGACTGGCTTCACTGTTTCTCCCAAATTGTGATTTTGGCATAGCGCACGCATGCACAATGATTTGCACTATATTGCCGGGTCAAAAATTATGAAACCAATCTCACGATATGGACTTCAGACAGGTTTTGGACGATATATCAATATATTGCCCAGCCCTACGTTATACAGAGGAACTGCTCAGTGACAAGAAGCCATACTGGAATTTAGAGGCTCTACAATTTGAGACAGGTCCTTTATACTCAAGCATCCATTGCTTTTTCGAACACCTTTAGGACAGTATACCTGTAACTTGAGAAACAGCCCGCATACATGCAAATATATTAGCAAGAGGATTAAGTGAGTTGTGTAAAGAAAGAAAGAGATGCAATTGTTATCCTCTACAGCCAGGAGCCATTCAGTTTCTTCCTGTTGAACGAAGGAAGCAATGTGGAATTATATACAAAAGCCTTTTGGCACCTTCATGACAGAATTCTTGTCACAAAATAAACAACGTGCTGACGTAAGTGAACAAAACAGACTAGCCTTCTATGAGCAGGTGCTTTCAAGTAAGCCAGGGATCATCAACATTTTTAGGACTCTGGGCACATCTGGATTTTTGAACAAGTGTTGGGGGTGCTCAACCCCCTCCTCCCCTGGATCAGCCCCACACAACAGAAACACACACACACAGAGAGAGAGAGAGAGAGAGAGAGAGAAAGTGTGTGCAAGCAAATGTTGCTTTCCCAAGTGATCCGAGCTTTTTTATTAAAAAAAGTCAGATCCTTTAGAATTAATCTGAGCTTTGAAAAACATATAGGGCAAAAGGGGAAGCAGGAAAGACCATCCGTCTTCTAAACTCCTCCTTCAGCTCTATATACTTTCCAAGGGAGAGAACGGCAACCATCCTTATGACCAAGGGACCAGTGGGTGGTTGGGTTCAGAGGCCACCAAGGAAAGACCTCAAGGGTGCCAGTTTAAACCCATGTGCTGCACTGGCATGGCTGCCACCATTGCACACACCCCCCCCCCCAAGGAGAGGAAAGCCCTTATGTTAGACACTGTACCCTCCTCCAAATTCCAGGATCCTGCAGCCGCCGGATCTGTCTCCCTCCGCAGGAGCCTATCAGCTGTGACACAACACTGCGGCCACCACCTTCTCTATGCTTTGGCAAGATTCCTTCCATTATCACGGCACACACCTGACGATGTGCAAGGATCTCTGCACATTCACCCCCAGAACAGATGGTGGGCAGAAGATATAGTTATGTTGAGGGAGGGAGGTCGAGCTCAAAAGGTCTGTGTTGAGCATATAGATATCCTCTCAAACCCTGGCCAAACAAACAAAACAAAGGCAAAGGTGAGAATTGCAAACAACTAGCTCTGATTTAGCCACCTTGCAAGCAATTGCAAGTTAGTGGGTGCGGCATAAATGCAACTGAGGTGCTATCAGGCTACAGCTCAGTCCCACACAGTTGGTTTTTTTAACAAAAGGATGCCCATGTATCCAACTTACTCTGACCCGGGTGCCTGGCTCTGGGGACAGTCACTGCGGCCCCTCTACGCATGCTAGGAAGATCCCCACCAAAGCCGAGAGTTTACACTGGATCTTTTTGGGTGGTGCCACCGGACTGGTCAAGTTCTCTCCACCCTCAACCCCAAGCAGCCCTCAAACTGCGGAGACTCATTTACACAGACCCAAATAGCCAAGGGTGGGGAAAACTGGCCTTGGAGAACATAGACCTCAAGACACGATCTCCCTGCCTCAAATCCACGGACCATTATATTGCTTTAAAGGATTGTGTGGGACAGAACTGCTGAAGAAGAGCTTGAGAGGTCCTGGTATGCAGAAACACACTCCAGTGCTATCCCTGGGGCACAATTTCTACATGCAAGGTACCTATTTCTCTGACAGGTGGAGGGAAGATTCCAGGTATGCTACCCTGAGCCTTGGAGGACGCAGACTATAAAAATGGTAATAACGGATTAGATCAGGGGTCTTCAAAGTTTTTAAACAGGGGGCCAGTTCACTGTCCCTCAGACAATGTCGGGGGCCAGCCGGGAAGTTTTGCAGAGTGGGCTGCTGCGCTCACGGGTGCCTCGGAAGCCAGAAGCCTGCTGGAGCTGACTGAGAGCAGCGCACACTGCCTGGTACACCTCTTCAAGGAGCACAGAGACAAGGACAAGATGGTGCCTCACCTGCAGCGTTTCCGCCCCTTTGTCCTACTCCTCAGAGGTGAGGGCCGCGTCCTGGGCCACTTCACCACCAACCTTATCACCCTCCACCATTACGTTGGCCAACAATGGGAGTGCAGCGATGGTGGCCCTGCCAAGCCCTAGCCCAGGCCGGCTGTCCTCCTCCAGGAACGCCGCTGCCGCCCTCCTCACGGGGATGCAGAGTGGCAGCAACCACAGGAGCACTAGGGCGGTGGCAGCTCTGCCAATCAAACACCACGTCTGGTTTACCTCAGCACGGCGCAGCGTTTGATTGGCAGAGACACCCCTGTGCCATGCTGAGGTAAACCAGGCACGGCGTTTGATTGGCAGAGCCTCTGCCGCTCGGCCTCTTCCTCCCGTCACCATTGCCGGGAGTCTCAGCTTCACAGTGGGTTCTTAAATAGCTGGGCAGCCTGGATTTAGAACCCTGGTGGGCCTGATCCGGCCCAGGGCCCGTAGTTTGCTGACCCCTGGATTAGATTCTTTTTGCCCACATAGATCTCCCAACTGTTTCCCCTACAGGTCCCAAAGCATTCAGATGTCTTCTGCTCCATAGTGAGGCTGGTGCCTGGTTCCTCAAGTGGCACACATGTACTATGTACCATATTTTTCCATGTGTAACATGCCCCCGTGTATAAGACGCTCCCTCTTTTTGGGGACTCAAAATTGAGAAAATGGGGGGAGATTGCCCAGAGTTGTTGAGCTTTTTTGGGGGAAATTGCCCACAGTTGCTGCGCTTTTTGGGGGGGCGGGTTACCCAGACTTCTTGGGCTTTTGAGGGGGGGGGATTGCTCAACCGCAAGACCGCCACAGCCAATCGCACGCACATTGACGAAGCCACCAATTGTCTGCACACTCAATGAATGCAAGCGCCAATAGCTCACCCAACTATTGCATCAGTCAATTGCCAGCAGACCTTGACGCACCCACCAATCACCCACTAAAACACCGCTGACAATCACATGCCACACCCTACAGAATACAGTATGAAATCAGACCTCCATTAACTTACGTATCTCGTCCAATCTGTAGTTTACACTGGAGCCTTTCCTCCAATGACTTAGCAAACAATCTTCACCAAACAAACAAAAGCACATGAATGAAACAACAGAGGACACATATATAAGCACATAAGGGAGTGTGGCTTTAAAATAAATTGTTCACAGTTTTACAGTCCGAGATAGTTCTTCTCCTAAATGGAGCATATCTATATGGCAAAACCTAAATATCACCTTTATTTCTTCTAATCTCTATGAAGCAAGACCCACACACTTTGTTTATTCTTGTACCTCTCCACAGGATCAAACAGTCCATGCTTCAGAAAGTCTGGCTCTAGCATAAAGATTATTTGTACAAATCAGCAGAATCAAATGGCAAGAGGATAGCTGCATTGCAGCATAAAGTCATGCTGGAGTACCTTAAAAACTGGAAGCGTTTCTGGACCTGAGCATACTTTGCCAGGCACAATAAGTGCTATGCTCTTTTAACAAACGTATATTAGGGGTGTGCACTGGCTTGGGTTGAGGCCTAAGCCAAAGTGGACATATTTGGAGGGCCTTGGACAGGTTGGGTACACACCAGGGCTGGGCGATATCTGGTTTTCAACATCGTGATACATCAGCAGCCCAGGCCAAGATATGCTGATATATCCCAATGTTTGGAATGTATCTCGGCTGCTTCTTTCTCCCCTCAGCTGAGTGGAGCCGCTCCTGCTCACGTGAGCTGGAGGATCAGGGGGCTTCCTCAAAGGCGCAGACAGGCTCCATCTGCTTGCCTGCCTGCACCTTTGCTGTCTACAGGCAATTTGAACTGGGAATACATCGTGGCTCCCCGGCCACCACAACGTATTGCCAGCTCAAAATATTTGAAACCGGTACAGTGGTGCCCCGCAAGACGAACGCCTCGCAAGACGAAAAACCCGCTAGACGAAAGGGTTTTCCGTTTTGGAGGCGCTTCGCAAAACGAATTTCCCTATGGGCTTGCTTCGCAAGAAGAAAGCCCATAGGGAAATCTCCGGGGACCTCTTTTAAATGCTAGCGGTGGGGAGCAAAGCCTTTCCCCCTCCCTCCGGCCTTCAGAAGAGGTCCAGGAAGGCTGGCGGGGGCCGAAAGGCTTTGCTCCCCACCGCCAGCATTTTAAAAGCAGTCCGGGATAGCAGGGAAGAGCTTCCCGCTATCCCGGATGGCTTTTGAAGGCAGGCGGGGGGGAGCAAAGACTTTCGCCCCCCGCCGGCCTTTAGAAGAGGTTGGGGGACAGACTGTCCCCGGACCTGGTCTGAAGGCGGTTTCCATAGGAACGCATTAATTGATTTTTAATGCATTCCTATGGGAAACCGTGCTTCGCAAGACGAAAAGACTTGCAGAACGAATTAATTTCGTCTTGCGAGGCACCACTGTATTGCGATCTGAAGGCCATACAGCAGAGGTCAGCAAACATTTTCAGCAGGGGGCCAGCCCACTGTCCCTCAGACCTTGTGGGGGGCCGGACTATATTTTGAAGTGGGAAAAAATGAACGAATTCCTATGCCCCACAAATAACCCAGAGATGCATTTTAAATAAAAAAGCACACATTCTACTCATGTAAAAACACCAGGCAGGCCCCACAAATAACCCAGAGATGCATTTTAAATAAAATGACACATTCTACTCATGTAAAAACATGTTGATTCCCAGAGCGTCAGCGGGCCAGATTTAGAAGGCGACAGGGCCAGATCCAGCCCCCCGGGTCTTAGTTTGCCTACCCATGCCATGCAGGTTTCAGACAATTTACTGATATATCGCCTGCCTATAGTACCCAGACATGTTATCACTGGAGTGAAATTGGATCGGCCTTGAGCAACAGGAGGCTGCTAGGGAGTCAGGCATCGGGCAGGAAGGCGGAGGAGCAGGTAATGTGTGAAAAAGGTCAAGTCCTACCTGACAGGCACTGGCATTTTTTTGGCAGAAGGCAGGCCCAAGACACGACTCTCCTCCCTCCCAGATGCCCTGCCCCACAGGATCCTTGTCTCCACTCAACAGTGGAAGGATCAGCCTTGTGGAGTGCAGCTGCTGCTGCTTCACAAACCACTTTCCCGCAGGAGAGCATTTGATGTTGGATAGATATTATAAGTTGGAGAAAGGATATTACCTTCTAGCAGATCTGCGACCATTCATGTGCTATAAAAGTCCATAAAATCAGTTGGGACTGATTTTATATCTGGAATTGCTCTATCCCTGTGGCATCCACAAAGTTTTCCTCAAACTGCTCTGAACAATTCAAGTAAACCTTAAGGTCAACTTTGCTGGCTAGCAACTCTTACGACATACAGAAAGTGCAACTTCTGGGGCTGAGCATGTTGTCAGAAATGGAAACAACACAGAAATTGAAACTGGTGTAGAGAAGAAACTAGAAATGAAACTGGACCTGGTATTTCGCTTATGTTAGTTTCAATTTCTGTCAGCAGCTGGAAAAAATGTTATAAGTAGAAACACTGCAGCAACGACATCTATCTATATCCACCCTCCATGATAACATAGTAAGTTTTGCCATCTTACGAGTTAGCCTCTAAGTTTTGTAGCCATTTTCACGTCATATGCCCTTACCTGATATCTTCAGGTAGATGGGCAAACTGTAAAACTATGCTAGTGTGTAAGAGTCACAACTGGTAAAAGAAGGCCAGATCAGGCCCTTTAAAGCAAGGGTGAGTGGCATTTGTGGGACTGGCACCACTTTAAGCCAGTGATGATGGCCAAACCTGGCCCTCCAGCTGTTTTGGGACTACAATTCCCATCACCCCTGACCACTGGTCCTATTAGCTTGGGATAATGGGAGCTGTAGTCCCAAAACAGCTGGAGAGCCAAGTTTGGCCATCACTGCTTTGAGCTAATTGGTGCAGCATACTAGCACATACTTATATCAGGTTCTTGCATTGCAAAAGGGTTCCAAGCCACATGCCCCTATTGCCCCTGTGAACACATTGCCATGGAAAGCCGTGTGCAAGGGAAGCCCTCCCTAACTTCCCGGTAAGAACTCACACCCATGACTGTGGCAGCAAATTCTTCAGCATCCCAGTAACAGGAATCGCTGTCAGGGCAGAAGCAGCAGCTTATTCAAAGAAGGATAAGTTTACACAATGCAGTGTTTCTGTATTAATCTGTAGTATCCTCTCTCCCTGAACAGGCAGGTGCTGTTCTGTAAAGAGCTCTGCCACACAAGAGTCACAGGAATCAAATGAAGCAGATAAGCTCTCTGTTCCTCAACCCCAAGCAGGGAAAACCCCACTTCCTCCTGGAGAAGACTTCCATAAGCTACTTTTAAGTATGAGCCTTGCCAGACTACTGGGCCGGCCCAGTTTCCTCTGGCTTTGCCTGCAATCGTGCTGGATTCAAGAAACCTAATCTGCCCTGCAGTATACGAACAGAAATTCAGCAGCCAGCAAGCCTTTTACCAGTTCTTCTCTTGGGTTCCATTTCAAGGTTAGAGCTGTTATATCACAAGATCCCCACCCATCCACTTGCTCCTGCTTAATGTTCCCCATTTGATTTTGCCTGGCCAATATCCTAGTTTAGACAGCTGACTCTAGTTGACATGACGAAGGGGCAGGTGCTGGCCCAAAGACCACAGGTGTTGCCAGAAGTCAGGTGAAATAGGAGCTCATAAGCCTCATTTTCCACTGCTTCCCCTTCACATCTGTGGTACAACTTTCTGCTTAACAGAAAACACTAAATCTACAGCTATGAAATGTGATTTTCAAAATTAAGCAGCAGGGACAAATTCAGCCTTCCTCTCCAGATTCAAAATCATTTCGTAAGTCGGGATATTATCTTGTGTGACCAGATAGAATTGCTCAGATGAATCTGTACTCTAATTATAGGATTCAGGGAACTTGGATCTGTTCAGAAGCTGGAGCTATTCCAGGATGTAAAGCAGCACCAGCCCTATTTTAAGGAACACCAAATACAAGGAAGTTCTGGCCGTTGGATGTACACTTGACCACGACTCTCCCTTACATCCAGAATAAAGTGCACAGTTAAAATATATTGTATGGAAATTTCCAATGTTTATCCTAATTGCACACTAAAGAGTATGGGTTTCCAGGTTGAGGAAAGTTATGCCAAGATCTGAATATATGCCTTATGAAGCATATTTCCAGCACAATGAGCCACTTGCCTAGGCCCCAGAGAAGGAGAGGGAAACCTTTGACCCTCCAGGTGTCACTGAACTACAACTCCCATCAGCCTTAGCAAGCATGGTCAATGGTGCCCATGGTGGGGCTGTAATTCAGGAACATCTACAGGGCCAATGGTTCCCCACACCTACCCTAGGGGCAAGACGCTTCTGGGATCCTCAGATGGTGGTCATCATGGCCAAAAGTGCCTCATACTGTGCTCGCTTCGGCAGCACATATACTAAAATTGAAACGATACAGAGAAGATTAGCAAAAGTGCCTCATACCTACTTAGGGTGGTACTTTAGTTATGGTCACTCCTAGAATATGATAATCCGAGCACTATTGTAAATTCTATGGTGACCACTAGGTTACCAAAACTGTGCAGAAATGTTAAGTATGTAGTTCAAAATGCAGCCAGTTGTTTAATTATGCAAGTGAGCTGGAGGGGGGTTATACCATCCCTTGCTAAGATGGGTGCTTTGGATCCCAACTGATTTCCTAGTGCAGTTATTTCATTAACACTGTGATCTTGCAAGCTGCCCTAGCAGCCCAGTCTGTTCAGATACAGCAAATAAACCTCCAAAGCTGAGCTCTGCACTTACCTGTCTGTCTCCTGCTTTTGTCCTATCTACGTGATACGTCTCACAGGCCATTTAAGGCTAGAAGGGAGAGATGGAGAAAGAAGCATCTGGGGAGACAATAGAAGTTGGATTATGGTCCACCCCATCCCACTTACATGAGAGTGACCAGTGACAAATGTCGCAGGAAGGCAGGCCACCCCCTGAACACTTATTTTAGCTGCTAGACTACATTTCTCACCACTTAAAAACTTAGCTAGCAGAGGCATTTAAGCATACTGAGATAACACCCCTGCAGCCTTCATTGTCTTAAGACTTGAAAAAACTGCCTATAAATCTTCTGAGTATATTTTATGGCTGGCTGGCTGGATGCATGCTTCTGAGCTCAGTTGTTCCACACATGGAAAATGCCCCAGTCAGCTGCTTTGAAGCACATTTTGACATTTCTCCCAATGTGGCCTTCATCTAACTTGACGCAGCTGGTGAAGATTGGGGGTGGTGGGAGGAACGGCAACACCCAAGGAAGAGGTCAAAGTGTGCAGAGATAAAATATACAACATTTCATATGTTTTCCTAATCCAGCCAAGCCTCCAGAGCGCAATTTCCTCATTAAAAGTGGATCACTTTTCTTGCTCTGGCACTCGCATTAGTACTACAGAGAAGCTAGGCACCTGAACGGCACTGTGTTCCTTCATGCGCATGCTCTTGGTGCATAAAATAAATTCTAAGTCAGTTCCTGTGTGCATTGTCAAGGAAAGAGAGACTACATGCACTCATTGATTCAAGATCTTTCTCCAACCCTTCCTTTCTCATTTGAACAAAAATGAAGAGCAGCCTTCTACCACAAACAAAAGAAGACTTCCATCCCACCAAAAAACCTACCAGATAATAAAGAAGAATACCTCTCAAGAATTTCGGAGCTTTGCATGTATGCAATCTTTTCCACCAACGTTAATCCACAATCCTGCAGTGCAGTCACCTCAACTAGCCAGGATCTGCTTAGGTTCAGCGGTGAACAGATCCAAGTTGGAACATGGAATAAAGGTTAGCTGATCTGTTCTAGGCAGATGTGATGTTAAAAGGTAGGAGATATTCTCAGTTATGCTCTGAAATAAGAGATGACCCTTAAAAATCTAGCTCATCTTCAAGATACGCATACACATACACATCCACCTTAGCTTAACCATGTATATTTTGTGACTGTAAATCATCTGTATACTTAAGTCATGTTCAATGTACAGGGAACTCCTGATTTGCACAAGGGATGTGTTCCGCACAATCACGCATGGCAGTACAGCACACATAAGCCCACCGTGTTATGCTCCCTCCCCCTTCCAGGTCGCCACGAGGCGCACATGCGTGGTCACGCATAAACTGGATATGCATTTATCAGCCACTGCTTGTATTTAAAATAAAGAAAGGTATGAACTTTGACCCGACTTCCTTAATAAATTATATGACTACCACCCGTCGCTTCCTGAATGTGCATTTTAGAAGTCAAGGGAGGAAAAAAGTAAATTAAATTAAAACCATCCACCCAATCTTGAGCCACAGAACCAAGAAAAACACAATCTTGTTGCCTTCGAAGCCTTCGCAAAAGTGACTCATTATTACTGACTCTGCATAGTGCAACCCTAATTTTCCCAGGAAATGTAGCTCCTCAGTTATTTCCATGCTTGTACAGGTTCTACCCAAAAGTTACATGAGAAAAAACTTTGTTATTGGAGAGCCAAGGTAAAACAGTCCAGCCATCACTGGGCCCAGTGCTTTTTTGTTTTCAGGGGGTACTCAAGGGTACACAGTACTGGCACCTCTCTTTTCTTGTTGTTTAAAAGTGTGGCACTCAGTGCTTTTTTCTGGGGGGACGCATGGGTGCGCAGACCCCTAAACATTTTGTGAATCTGAGTTTGGCCTCATTGAGGGGCAGTATTTCAATATGAGTAGGAAAATGAGAGTACCCCTAAACATTTTTTTAGGGGAAAAAAAGCACTGGTGGCACTTACTGTAAAAAGTTCACAGGCCCCTGGCCGATGAACTTTGTGCCTTCAAAGTGACATGTAAGAAGGATGGGCTAGTCCATAATAAACCACGTCTCTTGTGCATTATTGCCTGACCAGTACAGTCTATGAGGGAGGAGACTAAAAGCAGCAGAATGCAAACCAGCAGTTGCCTATCTATCACCTAGAAACTGCAGTGGGGAATCTGTGGCCCTCCAGATAGTGTTAGACTGAGCCTCAGTCAGGACGGTGAATGGTAAGGGATGATAAGAGCTGTAGTCAGGCAACATCTGGAGGGCCACAAGTTCCGCTCCCTCATCTAATCCCTTTCTTATTGCTTCCAAAGGTAGCAAAAGGAATTTGTACTTGAAGACATAAATGAACCCACCAAGAATACATCTAAAGATGACTGAGAAAGTAGACGATAAGGTCATAGGCAGTTACTAGGAAACTTTAGCTAATCCTCTAGTGAATGGCAGGCTATTATTTCACATTAACTCTGTGACAGGATACATGAAAGAAATGAGAGCTAAACCAAACAAATTACATTGCACCTATTACTGCATTTGTTAACTAGGGGCTGTGTCCCTGCTCCCTCTGCTCACCAACCACTCAGCCATTTCCTCCACATTAACCCCCTTGCAGTGGCGTAGCATGGGTTGTCAGCACCCAGGGCAAGGCAAGTAATTTGCGCCCCCTAACCCGTGGATTTGCACCCCCTAACCCGTGGATTTGCGCCCCCTAACCCTAACCCCCAGATGTTGCGCCCGGTGCGGCCGGCCCCCCCTGCACCCCCACGCTACGCCACTGCCCCCTTGAACTTCCCTTCCCACCTCATGTGACTACTAAGATCACTTTTCACCTTCCTAAGCCCATTTCTGAAGCCACGTTTCTCTTTTCTGCAGCCCTACTTGCACCCAAACCAACTCACAGTAACCTTCTGCATCTTCCTCCTCCCGCAAACTGCAACTTCTAAGCACCCTGTGTCCCTACATCCTTGCTTTATTCAAACCTCGGCTGTTGTTTAAAATGGCCTCCATCCCTGATGCCGCTGTTCTAAAGCACCACTTCCCCCCTCTCAGTGTCTCCCCTTTCTCACTCCCATGCCATGACCCTGTTGTTGTGCACCCTGCCTTCTCTTCGGCTCACTTCCCCAGCCTTGACTTCATGCAAATTCAGGATTGTGATGAGGCACTACAAATCCTTCAATGAAAAGAGCTGTGTGATGACAGCCTTATGTTTATATGTATATAGGAAGGTAAGAGTGCTCCTTTCTTTTATGAACTCTTGGAAGGCCCTGGGGTATTGGGGAAATTTGGAAGCACAGAGGAAAAATTGGTGCTTACACTTACAACAGAATTAAATATTAATTCTTGTATTAGAAGTTTATATCACAAAGGATACTTTTAATAGGTATCACTTAAATCGTGTGTACTGAAAGCAGGAAGGATTAAAATAAATGGGCCCAATTCTGTAAAAGCACATGATGGCTTTCAGAGATTTATCTGGTAGCACAGTCATTTTTTTCAGGAGACTGTCATACTGACTCTCTCACCTTCAACAAACAAGAGCAGTATTCAAACCAGTCCAAAATTCAAAGCAACGTATTTGAATTTTGCAAAATGCAGTCGTGGCAAAAGAAAAAACAAAACAAAACACTGATACTTTTATTGTTTATGGGTTCTTTTCTGATAGCTGCATGTTACAAAACGATTTGTACTTGGGTTACAGAATGCACTCATATGTCAATTAGGAAACGTATGCTAATATTTCAAGCACAGCTTCTCCCTTTAGAATACAAGAACAAATCGGTTCTTAAAAGACCATTGCATTAACCCCCTTTTAAGTGGTATTATAAAAGGACAGGGAGTATGTTTTCATTTCTGAGTAGAAATCAGAAAAAAGACACCAAGTGTTTTAGTGTGGAACGTGCCTGAGCACAAGATTTCAAGTATCTGGGGTACAAGCTTCACAATCACAAGGTGTACTTGCTATTCATAGTAATCTTTGTTTTTGTAAAACTGTTCTTTGTAATCATGAGCAATGTCTATTTGCTCAGTGCAATAAAGGTATGCGATATTTGATTAAAGAGTTTGTTTTATTACCTGGGCGGGGTTGTTCTAGCTGTTCATAAAAAACCTCTCCTATTCTGTAACCCTCCAGTTCTCAGCATGATTAACCCATGGCTTTGGGGTACAGACATTCCCACCTACAGCTCACCTGTGCCTAGACAGATGACTGGAAATAAAGATGATCTCTTTAGAAAGTAAAGTTCCCCACCCCTATCCCTCTCTTCAACTTTAAGAACTTGGAAATTTCCCAAGCACAAGACTTTCCAAATTGGGCATTTTGACATTTGCTTGTAGTTGCTCATTTGTGCTTTGTTTCTGTCTCTCAAGCCCTGCTGTAATGTTGAGTTGCAAAGGTGAACACACTGAACCACATCCAAAGGATAATGAAAACATTTTTTTTTGCAATTGCAAATAAGAATAACAACAATAAAATAATTAGCAGGAGATTACCATTACTTGGCTATTGCAAAAACAGTGCCTGCCACTGTAGTACTGAACCCCACAGCCCCTGGCTGTTTGTGCAAACTTTCTTATGGGTTTTATTTTCTGTTTGCCATGTGTGAATTACTTTTCTGTTGCTGGTTTTAGCTTTACATAAATGAAGTAGTAATACTCGGTCACATGTGCCAGGGGATAGGTATGATATTCAGTGCCTTTAACTATTACAGAATGAGGCTATTCTTCCCCCCCCCCCCCGCCGCCCTAAAGATGCTCAAAAATTTACACAGCATGCCACAAACCAGGTATGGGGAACCTTTTGTCCTCCAGATGTTGAACTACTATCTCCACCTGCCCCAGCAAGCAAGACCAAGGATTATGGAAATTGTAGTTTAGGAACATCAGGAAGGCCAAAGGTTTCCCGCACCTGCTATAAATGATTTAGTTTGGAGTTCTTGCACACATATAGTAACTTATAGTCAATGCCCAATGTATTAATGTACCAGAGAGCTATGGCTTAATTTCTGTTGGAGCATGATTATACAGCTTCATCTACCAGTGCATCTGCCTGTAACACAAGGGTAATAGCTCCACAGTGTTTATACTAGTTACACATCATGATAACATAAGAACATAAGAGCCTGCTGGATCAGAGCAATGGCCCATCTTACAGTGTTCGAAATTAGTCGGGCGCCAGGTGCATTCTGCAACAGACAACTAGCCTTTTGCAAGGAAGCTCAGCATCTCCATCTGGCTGGCAAGCATGGCTGCGATGCCTCACCAAGTCAGCTGGTCTGTGGGGCACATGGGGTTATACTAGAGTAGGCTGCTTGCGATTCCAGACTGGTGATTTTAATTTTAATTTTAAGTATTACAATAGAGAACTTAACTGCGCAACTGTCACACATATGGCAGGGAAAAGGGAAAAGTTTAGTCTCATACATTACAAAATTAATCCTTTTTGCAACCTGCCAAGGGGGATTTTGCCTGACAAGGTGTGCTGGACTTCCCCATGACTAAGCAGCTTGTCTATGAATGCAGCTTGTTCTACTGTTACAAACATTTGATGTTTGGGTTTCATCAGCGGAGATTTCTGCATGGGCTGACTGTGGGAATCAGGAGCTATGCTACAGTGTCACTTGGTGTTGAGTAGGCGTGTGACTGGTAGCCACACACTCTTTGAGATCTGTTGCCCTTAGACGTAATACCCACCCTTCTGAGTACTGTTAATCACAAATGTAGCATTCTGAGAAGGCAGAATGCCTTGCAATCTTCATTTCTTTAAAATGCCAATTCAACTTTATGAGACAGACCAGTCGTAACACCAACCCGATGGGTGAGAAAACAAAACAAAAGGAACTACTTGCTCCCCATTGTGATCTTAGAACCATACAAACATTTGAGTAAAACAATTTTTTAAACTAGGGGTGGCAAGCCCTGGAAAAGCTTCCCCGTGCAATTCTTTCTGCCCCACCAGGAAGCCACCAATTTTAGAACTGGCAGTAGAAAAAAGTAAAGTACAGCAGACATAGTGCAGGGTCTTTTTCTATTTTCCCCCCATTTATTTATTAAACTTGTATACCGCCCTTCACCTGTAGATTTCAGGGCAGTTCTTTACCTAGCTCAGCACTCTGATGAGGATGCCAATTGCTCCCGTATTTGATGCACAGATATTTGTGGAGGGGCTATGTGTCCTATGTATGTGTAGACATGTCATAAATTTGGAAGTAGAATAAACTAACAGTGTTTCTCAAAATCCCTGCTGCCGCCGCCTCCACCTTCAAATATCACTTGAAAAATTACTGGGGTCTCAGTGGACCACTTAGTAAACTTTTTTCCCTTCTAAAAATCAAAGCACATGCCTAATTTATGTTTTAGTAACCAGACCTTTACCTTTCTAATGCGATGGATGTGTCTGCTTTTGTGAGAAAAGCTCTGTGAAGTCACTCAGTCACCTCACTTTCAAGTTTGGTCACTGGAGTCATCGCTGTCACTGTCTTCATTATCTTCAGTACTGTTTATTTTAAGAGTTTTATAGGTTGGACATTTGATTTAAATATATATATAAATATTTGCTCTTTATTTATATTATCAGTATATATTGGGGCCCTCGGCTCTTTGTTGATTTAAGAATCTTTGGCTTCTTAATTTTATAAACCACTTTTGGATATTTTATATAAAGGAAGTGGTCCATACATGATTAAATAAACTTCTTGGATTTCTTTCAACATTCTGTTTTCAACCACCAATTTGGTTGATGACTATCCTGCCTACTGCTCTGACAACTAGGCCTCATCTGCACTACGTGTTTAAGGCAGACATCTGCAGTGCCTCGAGAGACAATGGAGTGTGCCTCTGAGGGTGAAGTCAAACTGCTGCACTGGCACCAGCCAAATGACATTCCTGGGACGCAAGCCTGGACAGTGTGTATGGAGGTCCTGGGCTACCCAGATAAGAAGACCTCCTCTCGGCCTCAGAGCAATACATTAGTCACCAGTTTAGCAGCAGGAGTTTCCTCATCTGCACTATATGTTTAAGATGACATCATACCGCTTTTAACAGTCATGTCTTTCCCCAAAGAACTGCAGTTTGTTAAGGCTCTTAAGAGTTGTTAGGAACCCCCTATTCCTGTCACAGAGCTACAATTCTCAGAGCTCCCTGGGAAGAGAGACTGACTCCTAACCACATGGGGTTTACTTCCTTGAGGGGAACTGGGGTCTCGCCATAATTCTCAGCACTTTTAATAAAGTTTTTTTGGGGTGGAAGCCATGACTGTTTAAAGTGGTATCATACAGCTTTAAATGTATAGTGCAGATGGGACCCTAGTCTAGACGACTATTTCAGAAAATACTTAAGGAGGGAAATTAGTAGACTGGACCAGCATCTTACTATGAAAATCACAGCTCCTAGGCCAGAATCTTGTTAGCCTATTTGATAATCCAGCCCTGGTTCAAAAGGCCTTGATCTCCATTATCATAAAAAATAAAACACAGGCACAGCCAAGAACAGATATTCTTGTCTGTACAACCTTTTCGCAGACCACAGAACAGAGTTCACAGACCACAGTTTGAGCATCTATCTCTGTATCTTTTTTTAAAAAAAAACAACTTCATAATCTGAGATATCTTTGCAAAGAAAAAGGTCAGTATGCAAATAATTGTACAAATAGTATTCTATAGTCTGGCTGGGGACAGGCTTTGAACTTACAGACTTCTTTTACATAAGTGGCACATTTCATATGGCTACTCTTAAAATGTAGGAGGGGGGACTTTCCAAAGTAGTTTGTGACATGGCATGGAAATCTAACGTTGATACAAAAACACAAGTTTGTTTTTCTAAACCCACTGGCTACGTACAAAACCCTGGACACGACGCCACAAGTATCTTTTCAGCCGCCCAGCCTATTAGTTTCCCCTTTGCACAGAGATCACACATTCAGAATTGTATTGGTAGCCATGTACCTCCTCCCCATTCATAAGCAGCATGGCAAAAGTGCCCTTAAACAGAAAACAAAACTCATAAAAAGCATTCAGCATTACAGCAGCAGGCAGTGTTTTAACAAATCATTGATGCTAAGAGTACCTTACTGTAAAGAACATCATGCTGAGAGCACATTTTGTTCTTGTTTAACACTGGAAGAATGACTCATGCTTATGAAGTAACAAACTCAGGCTGTGCTCCGAAAGGCACTTGTGCCAATAAGGCATCAATGCAGTTTGGAAGCTGCAATAGTTTCTAAAACTGCAGCCCAGCAGGAATAATGTACAATATGCCCCAACAAGAGAAGTATTTCTGGGTGGAATGAGGCTTCAGCAGCTGGAGACTTTTGAGAATCAGTGCTCCTCTGGGTAAACCCATTGTGACTAGAATCAAGACCCTCTATGGGTGGCAATCTTATGCACATCTACTTGACAGTAAATGCTGCCAAATTAAACAAAAGTCACTTCTCTGTCTACACCGTGGGTAGGCAAACTAAGGCCCGGGGGCCGGATCCGGCCCAATCGCCTTCTCAATCTGGCCCGTGGATGGTCCGGGAATCAGCATGTTTTTACATGATTATAATGTATCCTTTTATTTAAAATGCATCTCTGGGTTATTTGTGGGGCATAGGAATTTGTTCATTCCCTCCCCCCCCCCATATAGTCTGGCCCCCAACAAGGTCTGAGGGACAGTGGACTGGCCCCCTGCTGAAAAAGTTTGCTGACCCCTGGTCTACATGCAAGTAACACAAACCCGTTTCTAAAATCTGACCATTGTTCTACATGCAAGTGAAAACAACAGCCATAGTTTTTAATCTATATCCAACTCCACGCTACTTTGTGGCACAAACGATCCAAGTTTTCGAAGGGTGTCTCGCAAACACTCTTATGTCCTAAAGGGAATTCTCAATTTGGTGTGACTTTCAGATGCAGGTGTATCCTTCTGATTCTCCCTCACTGTAAAGCAGGGGTGACTAACCTGTGGCTCTCCAGATGTTGCTCTCCAGGCTATAACTCTCATCATCCCTGACCATTAATGGGCTATGCTGGGTGAGGCTGATGGGAATTGGTTGGGAGTCCAACAACATCTGGAGGGCCACAGGCTCCCCACTACTGCTTCCGAAAGTAGCAAATTACCTGAGATGTGACTATATGATCTATCGCCAGGAAGGAAGGGGTTTTTAACCAGGTGGCCAGAGAGATTGCATGCTAAAATAACATGCTTCTTTCTCCCCACAGAGCAGTGTCTGGAGGCACCAGATAAGGGGTCCACACATTTTTGCTGGCTTTGGTAGCCGCCTACCAACTGTACCGTTTTTAATGGTGTTTTGTGTTTTATTGTACTGTACACCACACTGTTATTTTATGAGATGGCAGCGAGAGCTGAGCAATGTCTGGTTTTCAACAAATTAATCAGGCCTATTATTAAATTGAGATGGGAAGGGGAGACAATGCTCTTGAACATAGCCCATGGTGTTATTTTAAAATGGCCATCCTTCAGTACAAGCACAATTTCTGCCCCCAAAAATGTTGCACCATTACCGGCGTCAGTGCTACAATATAGGAAGTTTAATTAACTGAAACTTGTCCCAGTGCCCACATT
Organism: Podarcis gaigeae; assembly: GCF_964106915.1. Classification (NCBI taxonomy): domain Eukaryota; kingdom Metazoa; phylum Chordata; class Lepidosauria; order Squamata; family Lacertidae; genus Podarcis; species Podarcis gaigeae. The sequence continues at coordinate 29,696,132 of NC_139685.1, read as the reverse complement.
TATTTTGAGAATGTGGGAAGAGCCCTGTCCGACCAGGCCAAAGAGCCATCAGGTCCAGCATTCTCTTCCCCCAGTGGCCAACCAGACACCCACAAGAAAGCCACAGCAGAACAGTGCAGTAACAGCACCTGGGGCATCCTGACTGATACTGGTGGTAATATATAGTAATCATGACTGGGAGCCATCAATATTCCTTATCTTCCATGAATTTGCCCAATCCCGCTTTAAAGCTATCTATGGTAGCTGTCATCACAATATCTTGTGGTAGCGAATGTTTGCCCTGAATCTCCCATCATTCAGCATCATTGGATGACCTGGGTTTTTAGAGGAGAAAATGCTCTCCACATCACATATTTTATAAACCTCTATTATGTACCCTGTTACTCATCTTTTTTTCAAAACCAGAAAGAACCAAGAATTGTAAGCTTTCTTTAGAGGGGAGTTCTGCTCTGCTGGTTGGAGGCAGTATGCTTCTGAATACAGTGGTACCTCTGGATGCGAACAGGATCTGTTCCGGAGCCCCGTTTGCATCCTGAAGCAAACACAAGATGCGACTGCGCGTCTGGTTTCGCCACTACCGTGCATGCGCGTGACGTCATTTTGAGCGTCTGCGCATGCGGCGAAACCCGGAAGTAACGCATTCCGTTACTGCCGGGTCTCCACAGAGCGCAACCTGGAAATATTTAAGCTGAAGCGTATTTATCCCGAGGTATGACTGTACCATTAGTTGGAAAATACAGGAGGGGAGAGTGCTATTGAGCTCAGGTTCTGTTTGCGGGATTCCCATAGCCAACTTGTTGGCCATAGTGAGAACAGGATGCTAGCCTAGATGTTCTTAGGAGTTGCTCTAGCCCCTTGATTGTTTTTGACTGCCCTTTTCTGGCTCAATCTTGTGAGGTGAGATCAGAACTGCAGACAGTATGCTAAGTTTGGTCACACCAAAAGTCTGTAAATAGGCACTATAATATTGACAGTTCTATTTTCAAACAATTTCCAAAAAAGGAATTTGCCACAACACACGGCATCAACATTTTCACCAACCTATGCACCACTGCTAGTTCACATTCCATCAGTGTATATGTTAAGTTTTTTTTACCCCAGTATCACTTCATACTAAACTGCATTTGCCATTTTAATACCCATTCCCCAATTTGGAGAGATCCTTTCTGGGGTCCTCACAATTGCTTTTTGTCTTTTAATCCCCTGAATAATTTGAAGTCTTTAGCAAACTTGGCTGCCTCACTACTCACCCTACCTCTAGATAATTTGTGAACAAGTTAAAAAGTACTTGTCCCAAGACTTTGGCTATGTTTATATTTGCATACTAACTGAGCTGGTATGAATATCTGAATCTTGAGTTAATGATAGGCCCTTTTCCTATGCGATCTCTGGGATCCAAGAGAACCAGATTGAGATTTTCAAAAATGGTAGTATTTCCTCAAATTAGGAATTCTATACTGCCCAACGCAAAGGATGCCGCTCTTTTGAAGGAATTTGCTACAATTTAGGGATAGGGAAAATCAAACCTGGACCAAACAAAGACTTAGAACACCAAAAATCCCCTTGTTCCAAATAACCTTTAGACCAGGACTTCCTTACACTCAGTAAAAGTCAGTTGCACTTAAGTCCATTTGAAATTAATGGGGCTTAAGTTTGCTGTTTAAAAACTTGTTTCATTGATTTCAATGAGTGACTCTCACTGGAATTGAGTTGTTGTGTTCCTCATAATAATAATAATTTATTATTTCTACCCCGCCCATTTGACTGCATTGCCCCAACCACTTTGGGTGGTTTCCAGCATATATAAAAACATAATAAAACAAAAACAAAGCCTTAAAAAGCTTCCCTATACAGGGCTGCCTTCAGATGGTTATATAGTTACTCATCTCCTTGACATCTGATGGGAGGGCATTCCAAAGGTGGGTGGGTGCCACTACTGAGAAAACCCCCCCCCATTACTTCTCACATAGCCTAGTCTTCATGCTGAGCAATTTTTGCAGATAAAGTACATTTTGATATTACAGGCACACAACATTGCAACATTCATAGCCAATATACTTTTATGCCCCTCACTTCAATGGCTCTTTTGTATTCAGTGTCATGATTCAGTGAAAAGTGGAAATGCAGGTTTACAGACTATCAAATTTTAATTCATGTAAAATTCTAGCGGCTTCTTTAAGTGTGGCAACCACTGCTGACTTCTAGCTGTCTCCTTAGAGACAGTCACATACAAGACATGCACAGAACTCTGTGCACACCGGGTTTTCACAAAAGACCTGTTCTGCACTGGTATGCCTGCTGCCTCTGCACATGACATTTACGGCTAAATCCCAGTGAGCAAAGGGGCTGCTATGCCACAATCTAAGGTTGTTAGAACAAATCCTTTAAAAGTGGCAAAGCATAAACTAGGGCGGTAATGATTTTAGATTAATTAAACCAGAGTAAATCGACCATGTGGCACCATGAATTTGCTAACTAGAGCTTCTGTTCTAAGGTACACTTTCCTAAGTAAGGTAAAGGTAAAGGGACCCCTGACCATTAGGTCCAGTCATGACCGACTGGGGTTGCAGCGCTAATCTCGCTTTATTGGCCGAGGAAGCTGGCGTACAGCTTCCGGGTCATGTGGCCAGCATGACTGAGCTGCTTCTGGCAAACCAGAGCAGTGCATGGAAATGCGGTTTACCTTCCCACCGTAGTGGTACCTATTTATCTACTTGCACTTTGACGTGCTTTCGAACTGCTAGGTTGGCAGGAGCGGGGACCCCGTTGCGGGGATTCGAACTGCCGACCTTCTAATTGGCAAGCCCTACACTCTGTGGTTTAACCCACAGTGCCACCCGCGTCCCCAAGTGCATTTACCTAAACACAACGACCAACAAAGAAGGCCAACATAGGCAGCTGTGACATTCTAGAACCGCCTTTCTCAACCTTGTGTTCCTGAACTCCAACTCCCATCATCCCTGACCACTGGCCATGCTGGCTGGGGGGCTGATGGCAGTTGCCGTTTAGCAGCACCTAGAGGCCCACAGGTTCCACAAACCCTGCCCTAGAATAATAACCATCCCTTGGCAAAAACAAAAAACGTCGGGTTCCAACCTATTCGACCTGACTTCAAGCAAAAACGGGTAAGGCTAGCGCGCGAAAGCGGGTATATCTGCTAGCCCTTGCACCAGATAAGCCGAGCTTCCGGGAACAAAATGCACCTTGTCTCGCCTTTCTCCTCCCACGCCTCGAGCCGCAGAAGTATCCAGTGCCGCGTTCTATTGCCTCGAATCCGGCTCCCCATTGGCCAAGCGGAGCAGACACGTCACGGCTTGACCCGGCCGCTGAGGCGGAGGAGAAAAGGAAGTGGCCGAGCCAGGCTTGTGTAACCAACAACCTACTTCGCGGGGGGGGGGGGGAGAAGGGTCACGCTTGTATTTGGGAGCCCCCGCCGCCGCGGGCAGAGTGGCACCTCCAGGTGTGTCTCCCCCCCCCCCGCACAAGCGCCAGTTGCTAGTTAAGGGCGGGAAGTGGCCATTTCCTCCCTTTCTCTCCGGCTCCAGCCCAAGGCCGCCTCCCTGCCTGGTTCTTCCTCTTACATACAGCCTCTCGGGGAGGGGCAGGGGAGAGCGTAGATGGCAGCCGCAAGGCCTCTGCGGGGAAAAGCAAAAAAAGAGCACACGGCGCCCTTCGGTACCAAGCACACGTTACGAAACCACCCAGCCCAATTCCCCCCTCGCCGACCTCATTTCACAGCACCGAGCGGGAAAGGAAAAGCATATAGGAAGCGGCAGCCGCAGGGCCCCGGGAACCGCCCGGGTCTCCTTTCGGCAAAGCGATTTCTACCGGAACGGGCCTTGCCCCGCCATGGCTGGGTCCAAAGTCCCCGAGGTGGGAAGAGAAATCCTTCCCCCGCCCGCCCCCCGGTTTTATGCACAGGTTTTATGCATTGCAGGGTTGGGGGCCCTCGCTCGCTCACCTAGCTTCCACGCCCGCGAAGAGGCTGGTCAGCTGCCAGAAATAATATCCGCATGGCCAACGTATCCCGGGATCGAAAACAACAAGTGTCCACCAGCTCAGCAGCTCCATTAGCTTGTCTCGTCAACCTCCGCGGGAGTGAAAATAAAAGTTGCTTCCTCCGCGTCCCCCAAGCAAGGTGCTCCTGGGCTCGGTTCAAATTCTGTGCTCCTAAATCCAGATTATTTTCTCCCTTCCGCCCCGTCGCAATCGCTCCTCGCCTTTGTTTCTGCCGCTGCTATTTCTCGCCATCCGGCAACCCCCTAAACAAACCGCCTGTTTCAGAGCCCCACAACCAGCGAGAGAAACGCGTCCTTCCAGCCGATCCCTTCCCAGCCTCTGCAAATCCAAAAGTGAAATTAAAAGCCCTGCATTCTCTTACCAGTAGCTGCACCTAAAATCATATGACCCGCAACGGCGCTGGCCTTTTATTTTTGTTTTCAATCAAGATCAATAGCAACATTTCTGGAAGCAAACGTCTCAAGCATGTGGGGGGCGGGGAGAGAAACGCCTAATCTGCAAAGGATTAATATTTGGGTTTTGGTTTTTGTTTAGAAAAAAATGCCTTACCAATAAGTTTGTTTCGCGTTATTTATGGCAGTTCCCTTCAAGGTTATCGCGGTTGCCAAGAGACGCAAAATGGAAAGGAAAACAGGCGGCTGCATAAATCGCGGGAGCAAAACTAAAAGTTATTCCCTCCTCCTCTGCTTTTGGCGGAGATCAGCCCAGATCGAAAGCAAAACAAGGGGAGGAAGCCGCGAGGAGCTGAGTCTTGGAAATCCCCCCCTCCCTTCCTCCTCCTCCTGCTCCTCTTCCAGGCCTGTTTGTGCAGAGAGAGAGAGAAGGGGAGGTGGGGGCTGGAAGGAGAGAAAGGGGTGCGGAAGTTTGCCGCAGCCGTTCATTGGCAGGCTCCGCTGCTTTCATCAGTTCTCAGAAAAGTCGATTTCATTTTCACTTCCCTCCAGCAACAGCGACATCAGCCCACGGCGAGCGGGTGGAAAGTGGCTGGTGGGGGAGGGGGAGGGGGAGGCGGAAATAGAGGTTTCGGTTCCTCGGTAAGGGAAACCAGGGCTTACAAGCAGCCACTGCTTCCCCCCCCCCCCTTCTCCTCGTCTTCGCCTCCTTTTTCTGTGGTCGGATGCTGTATCCTGGGGACGGAATGGCGCCCGAGCATCTTCCAGAGCCTTGTGCGAAGAGACCCAGGGGGACGGAGAGATGCTGGATCCCACCTTGGGCGTTGCACTCCGTGTGTACGTGTGTGTGCGCGCTGTGGAACCGGCGGCCTCTGGCAGAACCGGGAGATTCGGCTTGTTTTGTTGCTAAAAAAAGAGAGCCAAGTTTCTAGTCATTGTGAAACAAACAATAACAGCCTAAGAGGCAGTGGCTGCTTATCTAAGCGAGGATTTGAGAAGTCAGGGCATACAGTGCCGTGCCACATGTATAATTTTCTTTTCTTCTGAATTTTTATTTATAATGAGGTTGGGGAAATAACCAGTGGGATTGTTTTTTTAAGCAGCCAACCACTGTGAAACTCCTCCCTTTTCGAAAAGTCACTTCCTGTATAGCATGTGCTGTTGTTGAAAAAACCACAGGTCCAAATCCTTCTCTTGGGTGTAGAATTAGCTGCGTGGTCCTTTGGTTCCAAACCCATGCCTTGTGTTTCTTTTGGTGGTGGCATCCTGCCGATGGAATGCAATACCCAGGGAGGCTTGCCTAGTATCTACTCTCTCGTCATTTTGATTCCCGGCAAAGATCCATTTTCCATGGCTTTTCATTTATTATTGAGGGCTTTATTGTTTTTACTATTTCATTGCTGTCATATTCCTTTTCATGGTTACTTATTAATACATAAATTCATAAATAACAATAATAACCTGCCCTGAAAATATTTATTGAAAGCCTGGGGAAGAAAGTGAAACAAACATGTCTCAAGATGGCTTAAAAGAATTAGAGAAATTATCTAGCCAACTTAATTATTAAATTAGTCTTCCTTGCCTACAAAACCTAAAACGTGTCTTTCAAAAGACTGGCGTCAGTCATAGAATAAAGCAGATACATCTCCCAAGTCAGCAGAACTTCCTGGCTGATGGTTTTTTGTTTGTTTTGTAGCCCACTCCTTTTCTGAGATGATTCAATGACATGGTGTATGATTTCTGGCAAAGATGAACTGGAATTCAGACATTAATGACTCATTGTGCTTATTGCCTCTGTCTTCGCTTCTTCTTTTTCAGATGCCACTTATAACTTCCACCTTTTAATCTTTGTTCAAAACGCATACCAAAAGCAAAACTTTGTCTCACATACCAGAGAAAATAAAATTATTGGCAACCAGCACTGCAGCCTTTAAAGGTGGGGGGATATTGCTGGACAAATACCAAAGTTAATTCCAGTCCACCTGTTGCCAGAATTCCCTTTTACATATACACATTGACACATATATTACACTTTCAATTTATTGAGTTAGCCGAATTTAATGGAGGTGTTTGGAGTCATAGCTCAGTGGTGGAGCATCTCTAGGTATAGCTGGAAAATATCCTGTCTGAAACCCAGGAGAGGTGCTGCTGGTCAGTATTGCTAAATAGTACTGAGCTAGAAAGACCAATGGGCCTGACTCATCATAAGACATCTTCCTGTGTTCCTAAATAAAGGGAAATTAGGGAATTAACCAGCTTTGGTTCATTTAGGGTGCCAGCTGAAGACACCTTTTCTGCCAGGCCCAGTAGATGCTTGGCTATGTACTGAGTGATATACTAAATAGATGGAGATGGGTATATTTCAAATAATGTTATAGTTCTTATTCTTTATTGGGTTTTACATTACTGTGTCATGCCCCCTGGTCATGTGTGATGAAGCGAGAGGGAATGCAAAATCCGTAAGTTAGAAATACACATTCAAAACAAACAACAGAACATGCAACTCACAGTTCAAAAACAACCTCTCCTGGATCTGAAGGTAAGAAGTAAAGCTGTGTGGTACCAGCATACTGATGAACACTGCAGCCCAAACCTCCAACTTCTGCCAGTGGTTTCATGTAGCTGTTAAAGAGCATAAGGGACAGTATTGAACCCTGGGATACACCAGACAGCAATAGCCATGAAGTGAAACAATCGTCTCCCAGTATCACCTTCTAGAAAGGCTTCTCTAGAACATAAGGAACCACCACAGGACCAGGTCTTGTAAAAACAACCCAGATAAGCAGTCCAGAAGGACACCATGGCCAATGAAAGGTCCAGGAGAACTAAGAACATGACACTTCTTCAATCAATTCTCTGGCATAAATCTTCCATTGGGGGCTCAGGCTGTTCCTGTGCCAAAAGCTGGATTGGAACAGATCCAAATAATTCATCATCCAAGACCATCTGGAGCTGAGAGGTCCTACCACCTGGCCCATTCACCTTGCAGGGAAGCTTATTTTGGAAGCTTACAAAACCACCACAGTTAACGTCAGTGTCCTTTATTGGTAATGTCAGCATGTCCTGGCACTTCTCTCAGGCCTCTAAAATCTTAACAGATAATTTTTTACCATTCATCAAGTGTCTCATACTCATCATAACAATATTTTTTACCTCAGTCTAGCACCTTTCATGTGTCTTCCTCTGTCTTAGTTCACATAAATACTAACGTACATAATTACAGTGGTACCTCGGGTTACATACGCTTCAGGTTACATATGCTTCAGGTTACAGACTCCGCTAACCCAGAAATGTTACCTCGGATTAAGAACTTTGCTTCAGGATGAGAACAGAAATCGTGCTCCGGTGGCACGGCGGCAGCAGGAGGCCCCATTAGCTAAAGTGGTGCTTCAGGTTAAGAACAGTTTCAGGTTAAGTACGGACCTTCGGAACGAATTAAGTACTTAACCTGAGGTACCACTGTACTGGGGAATCCCTTTATAGGTTACATATATTCTGCAAGCTTCTATTTCAAAGACTGCTTCACATCAGAAAATAATGCGCTGTGGCTTTGAGGAAGCTGCCAGAAAAAATGGTTCTTCAAAACAGGAACCTATAAATTTGCCCTCTAGGCAAATTTAAAAAACAAAACAAAACAAAACACACAGCAGGAATGGGGAACTTGTGGGCCCCCAGATTGGCAGTGCAGGGATGGGAGAAATTGTTAATAAATTCCGTTCTGACACAAATATATCTATATTTTAAAACCCTGATAATTTCAAGAATAATGGCAGTATCCTGGTGCCATCTTCAAAACCTGGAAACAAGAAAATATGCAGGCCATGCTTTTAACAACAGATCACATGTACAGATCTTGAAAACAAACAATACAGTGGTACCTCAGGTTACATACGCTTCAGGTTACAGACTCCGCTAATCCAGAAATAGTGCTTCAGGTTAAGAACTTTGCTTCAGGATGAGAACAGAAATCAGGCTCCGGCGGCGCAGCGGCAGCCAGAGGCCCCATTAGCTAAAGTGGTGCTTCAGGTTAAGAACAGTTTCAGGTTAAGTACGGACCTCTGGAACGAATTAAGTACTTAACCTGAGGTACCACTGTAGGTATTTTGATGCCTAAATGTAGTAAAGGGAGGCAGCAGTAGATTTCATTATATTTTTCCTCATAACTAGGGAACCACTTTATTGGGAAAGGAATTAAGAAGTGGTACTCACTTGTGATACAAATATGCTACATTAAGGTATTTAAGTTTGGTTCAAATGACAGCCCATTAGGAACTTAACAATTGAGTGCTAAGTATGTTTCCTTGGGAGCAATTCAGACTGTGTTCAGTGGGACTTACCTCATGGCAGAAAAAGAGTGAGTCCTTTGAGGAGAAGCTGTGTGCCCAGGAGGTCTATGCTGATTCATAGATGTCTGTCTCCCCACTTCCATGGGAACCTACTGTTTTAGCTTGTCTGCGTTGTAAGCCATAAAAAGACTGAAACACTTCTTGTCAGACTACAGTGGTACCTTGGGTTACATACGCTTCAGGTTACAGACTCCGCTAACCCAGAAATAGTACCTCGGGTTAAGAACTTTGCTTCAGGCTGAGAACAGAAATCATGAGGTGGTGGCGCATCGGCAGCGGGAGGCCCCATTAGCTAAAGTGGTGCTGCAGGTTAAGAACAGACCTCCGGAATGAATTAAGTACGTAACCAGAGGTACCACTGTAATAGATCCCCCCCCCCCCACTTGGCAAATAGTGACATGGATCAGTACATAGAATACCACTCTAGCATTTGTCAAATGAAACTAAGAATACCTCTTTTATTAGATGAAGACATCCCAGGGAAAAAAGGCATAATTTAGTATGGTGTAATGGTTACAGTGATGGGCTGGGATTGGGAGGCCGAGGTTCAAACTGACTGTTAGGCATGAAACAACTTGGATGAGTTTGACTAAATATTCACAACAGGTGAGAAGTATAGAAACAATATATTTAAAAGTTATGAAGATTACTGAAATAAGGAGAAAAAATATTTAAGAAAAAATAAAACACAGGTTGAATCAAGTTAAGCTTGAGGAAATAAAAGAGGCTTGGAAAATGATAGAACTCCCATATGACTGGTGGCTTTTGATCTGGTCTGTGATTGGTTCGGTTTGTGGGTGAAAGGCCTGATTGGACACTGAGTGAGGTTCTTAAATCAATTTGGCAGTTAGAAGCAATCTAAGTGGCTCTATAAATCAAACTGCACCCCAGCAAAATGGCTGCCAATAATATTGGAGTTCTATAGTAGCCTGAACCAATAAGAATGGAATGTTTTCAATCTCTGCTCCCTCCTGCTTAATTTTATCCAATCTGTATTTTCTTTACATGAATTTTAATATTGATTATTTAATTAACTAAATATATATTTTTATTCTGTTCTTCAGCCAAAAGAGGCTTCCACAGCCACTAATAGATCAAGACAAAGACAGTACCTGCCTTCAGTCTTAGAATCTGGAGAAACACAGCACAGAAGGATAATGGATCTAATGTTTGTCTAGGGATTTTATTCAGCTTTCATTTAAAGGTCACACCTAAGTCACACTTCGCAAAATAATATGCAAACCAAAACACAAGTATCCTTCAATATTCACACCTCTCTGAATTTCGCAGTGTAGTTTTCTAGTCAAGTAATATGTAAAAAATAAATAAATGTGTATACATCAGAAAAAATGAGAGGAAGGAGGAAGGATGGGGAAGAGATTAATTTCAGGTTGCATTTAAAGACAAACCTGCCAAATCTATGTTTTCTGAAACAAATACGCAAACATCCTTTGAAATTCACACTTCTCTGAATTTTGCAATGCAGTTCTCTAGCCAAGCAGTGTGTACAAAAATAAATATGATGCATAAATTAGTGAATATAGGACAGATAAATCCATTAGATTATGGAAAACTGTTCTCCAAAACTGGGTACATTAGAAGAAACCCACGCTAAAATGCAGATAAATTTTCATGAGGAATAGTTTTTTGAAAATTGCCAGCTGATGTGGAAATATAGAGAACTGAACTTAAGAATGAGAAACTGAGAGGAATCAAAACTGACAAGATTTGTCTACCCCAGGAGGGAGAACTATGTATGATGATTAATATAATGCAATATAATAACAAAGAATTTATAAGAAAAACAACATCCTGCCTGCGGTCTAAATAAACATACCTCTTTAACCTCTCCTTTTCTTCCTTTGTAAGGGAATATAATGGAGTAAGAGAGACTGAATTAAAATACTTCATTTGGAAAAGATATGTGAAAATAAATATGTGAAGGCCCCTCTTAAAGAGTAGGAAGGACTAGATGGCAGAAATAGCTGCAGGCGGTCACTTATAAAAGTATAACAAAATAAAGAAAATGGAAATGTAAGAACAAGAAGCACTCAGGGGTCTAGAAAGAATGTACAGGGGAAACTAATAATCAGGAGCAACAGAATGCAAACATTTCAAAGTTAGATTTTAAAATCAATGCAATGAAGAGAGGAAACCAATGTAAAGGGGTTTAAAAAAAGCAGTATGAGAACGAGCCTTTTCGGTGGTGGCTCCCCTTTTGTTGCTTTCCCTCGGGAGACTCACCTGGCTCCATTGTTACATATCTTCAGGCACCAGGCAAAAACATTATTTATTAGCCAGGGCTTTGGCTTTTAACTATCTGTAGCCTTTTAGAGTGAGTGGGATGCTTTTAATGTATTTCTTCCCTACTTTTAATGTATGTATTTGTGAGTTGCTTTGTAAGTTGCTTTGAGTTGTTATGGCAAAAAAGTGACTAACAATTTAAATAAGTAGAAATAAATAAAAAGGGGGAAATACTGTCATATTTATAAGCCAGATAAATGAAATAAGCTGCAGAGTAAATAGAACAGAGCAAGGCCACATCCACACCATACTGTACATTCTAAATGAATTTAAATCACTTGGCTTCACCCAAAGAATCCTGGGAACTGTAGTTTATCTCTCAGAGAGCTACTATCCATCTGTCTCGAGAGACAATGGAGTGGACCTCTGTGGGTGAAGTCAAACTGCTGTGTCATCAGCACCAAAGGGAACTCCCCAGAGGTCCTGGGCTGCTCAGAAAAACAATGCCACAAATAAATAAAAATGCAAGTATTTATGCTTTCTTTGCTGCAGTTAAGTAAATTTGTATAAATCCTGAAAAGACACTGGACCAGGAAACATTTCTTAACTAACTTTTACTCTGTAGCACCGTTGTGGAAATATTAACTCTGTGTGGGAGACAAGGCTATAACTCATGATTTCTCTGAAGATGTATACCAACCCATGCAAGCGTGGGTGGGAATTATAAGCAGTTCAACCATCTATTTATTAAATGTGAATTTGCAATATTATTGAACAGTTTTAGATTATTTACCTAGATATTAAGGCTACATACACACCATGCATTTACTGGGAACTTTAGTTTACTCCTCACACAGCTACTATTTATGGCACTCTCGACATTCTAAGTTCCCACGATTCTTTGAGAGAAACATGCTTATAATGTATGGTGTGTACACAGATTGCAGCACAGTCCTTTGTATGTTTATTCAGAAATAAATCCCTCTGTAGGACTTATTCCCAAGCAAGTATATATTCTAGATGATACTTCAATCAGGATTTGTTGGGTTCTTCTAGTTTTACATCAGATACTCCTGAGCAGCTTTCAGCCTTGGCAAATTATTTCATTATCTCTAGTGACACCCTGTGGCAATGATCTCATGCCCACATAGCACATTATAATACAGTGGTACCTCCAGTTGTGGATGGGATCCTTTCCGGAGCTCTGGTCAGATCCTGAGGTTTCCACAACCGGAGGGACCACTTCTGCGCATGTGCACAGCATGGTAGAGCGCTTCTGCGCATGCGTGTGTGGCGAAACCGCTTACGTATCCCAAAGGAGATGTAACTGGAGGTGAATGTAAGTAGAGGTACCGCTGTAGTCTGGATTGAGATGATATAGTACTGTACAGTGAAATTCCTTTGGACTATTGCTGGTGTTA